>NC_140931.1:99924140-100524140 GCF_014529385.1 Adiantum capillus-veneris | reverse complement strand
CAAATGTGTTGCCAACACATAGAGAACTACTTAACGCATCATGATGGCCTTTGTACATGAAGTCATCATAGCCAATGGCTTCATGTACTAGAACTCCATCTGTCGGCTTAGAATCAGTCTCAACCTCATCAAGTAATGGAGTCAAAAGATGGTACTCCCAAGGTTGCACGTGAGCTTTGTTGATGCAACAATTCCAATTTGAGTGCATGCATGCATCACAGAATCGTGCCAATGGTCTTATTGCAAGGGCAGTTGGATCCTGCAAGTTGTGACCACAAAAAGCATGCAAAGAGCGAGTTTCCTTAATAGTGGCACAATTCCACTTGACTTCTCTGTTCACATCCCCTAATTTAACTTCCCAAAACAAACAGGCACATTCCCTTTCTTTTGAAGGATACGATGCAAGTGGTGCTCCCTTTGACAGGTTGGCTTGGCAATAAGTAACCATATCTGTTGCACACTTTAGAATAGCTCCATTGTCTTCAATTGTTCATGGATCGAGGTTCTTTTCACAACTACTCCTGCACCATCATGCTCTCCATTGCCATGCTCTGATCCAAAGAAGAACCATCTCATCCCAATCCCTGTCAGTCCACCATATCTTGCAAAAAAATAGAAAGGCCTAGCTCCCTTGAACTGCGAGGCCGCACCATCGGACCACACCCAGTGTTGTTTAGGAGTCACACCCTCTGGTTGTAACCAATCACGATGTAGCATGAAGCAATGTTGGACAAAAAATGTGTCATGCACCTTGTCATCTGATATGAAGAAGTGGATTATTTTGACTACCTCCCCATCCTTGCAGTAGTACGTTATGTGTACAAAAATGGTTACTTGACTAGAAAGCCAATGCATTGACTGAATATCATTTTGCTCCTTAAAGGCATAATTCTTTGCAAAATCAACAACTAAAACCATCACATCATCTGTAAACCTAAGTACACAGTCCTTGAATTATTGTGATTTCCATCGAGCTATATACTTATGAGTGACGAAGATCTTCAACTTAGAGTTCAAGAGTTGAAGGAACTCCTTTATGCAACAAATCTTTTCTCTTTTTGTTGTTACCATGCTTGTCTTTTGCTTCTATATATGCAAATAATTTCACAATAATACTCTTACCTGGCTTTACTATATCCAAGCAACATAACTCTATCTCTTCACTCCACACATCTTACAATCTCCCATCAGACTTTCCATTCTATGGAAACGTGCATCTGGTTGCTTTGGACAGAGAACCGACTCCCATAGTTGTGTGACACCTTTGAATGTGTGACGTGAAGCCTTCAACCCATGCTAATGTTGTTTCTCATAGCACAAATACTACATACACAGTTGCAACCTGCTTCATGCAGGTTGCATCAAAAGCACGAGAGTGCATGTGATTCAATGTGTCCTTTAGAACGGACATTTGCACATGGTATTCACAATAGCATGTGTATCTATCCTTCAACTGCCTACAAAAGAATGGCTTTAACATCTCAATCATTCTCATGCCAATCTTGGAATCTGGATGCTTCTCCTTGAACCTGTAAAACAACTCAACTTGCAATATCCATAAATGATCAACTTATGCTCCCAGAATGCTAACTTTGATATTTATAATGCCAACCAGGACATCCAGCATGCTCTTCAAAACAAATCAGTGTGTTAACCAGCACATTCAATATGCTAACATTGTGTTAACAAGCAAAGTTACTGGCATACAAACTATGCTAATTAGCATATACAGTACTCTGACTAGTATACCTAGAATGCTAACTAGCATACCCTGTATGTTAACAAGCACACCTTGTATGCTAGTGAGCATCTTTGAATGATCACTAGCATACAATGTGTGTTAGCTTGCATTCCCAATATGCTAATGAGAAAACGAGGTGTGCTAATTAGCATACTAGGTATGTTCACTAGCATACCATTGATAGCCGTTTTTCGGCTCTTTGTAATTGCCACAATGAGTTACCTCACCCTACCAAAATCACACAAACACTGTGGCTATCCCTACCATTTCACTGTACATAGGCGTGCGTGAGTCACGGGACTTTTCCCATATCTTCTTCAAAAACCCTCAATTAGCTAGTCATTGGGCTAGTTGAGCCAAAAAAATAAAAAAAATAAAAAAAATAAAAAAAATAAAAAAATAAAAGTATATTATGGCCTCTTTGTGTGTAAATATTTCATTGTATATATGGCCTAAATATAGGGATTTTTTATAATTATTTTGGTATTTTATTTAAATATTTCTACTTAGGTGTGTGTTTTATTAAACCTATGTACACCTTCTTTCATCCTCTTACACCATAATTATATTTTTTGCCAATATGTACATACTCTAACCTCATATTTTTCCTTTATACAAATCACTCCCACATTTTCACCCTCACCCTCGTGAAAACAAAAATTGATTTCTACTCATTGGTTACTTTTATTATATTATTTACTTGCATACCTTTTCCTCTTTCACCCAAAATAATTCAAGGAGGGACCATATCATATGATTCCAATATCTTTCCATATCCATAACTCCTCCATATTTTTATTATTATTTTTACTCATTATTCTAACACCATGTGCTCATTGAGCTAAAGTCCATGAATAGTCCATACACTAGTCCCACCATGTATATATTTCTTATTTCACCAATAATCCTCCTCCATGCATGGGTCAAGGGCAACTTGAATGCCTTGTATTATAATATGACAAAGGAGGGGCTCAGTCTTGGATGCATTGTACAAATTCAACAAAGGAGGGGGCCACTAAAAGACTTTTGCAGGCATAAAAAACAGGCTTTTTGGTGAGAATTTTGGCACCTATCTCCACTCTGAATTTGGAGCGGTGGTCAAAAGAGAAAATGTAGCCCACGCTCTGAATAATCACCTCAAATGTTTTCATGATTTTTGGAGCTACCAGCGGTGAGCTATGATTTTTTGAGTGGACCCCAGTTTGCCCACTTTTCTCACAAGTAGCCCTTAGTCTTCTCTCACCCTTCCACACACCTACTCACTCTTACACATCCCTCCCTCTCCTTCCCTCACTCAAACCTGCAATTTCCATGGCTTCTCCCACCCTCTTCACCATTACCCTTCTCTCTCATCCCTATAGTTCTTTTATGAACCTCTACATACATACACCCTCTCCATGTCTCTCTCTATTGCTTCTATGTTACAATTTCATTTACCTCTCCTAAAATATCTAAAATTCAGCATCTTAACCATGATAACTTCTGCAAATTGAGGATTTTTCATCAACAAATCCTCTTTTCATCGTGGTGGTCAACCGTGGCGGCGGCGTAAAGAAGCGAAGAAGAAGAAGAAGACCAACGGTCATTTTTTCCACAATCTACACAAGGGTGAGTTCAAGCTTCTTAAAAGCTTCACCATCTCAATGATTCTCTTTTAATTCACCCCTCTTCCTTCATCAAATCAACTCACTCTACCCATTGTAAATGTAACATTAACTTTCTAGTGATTACTAACGACTAACATACTAACACAAAATAGCATTGACCTAACCATAAAAGACACCTCACCTCAAGACATGTATAGTAACTCTCTCTCTCTCTCTCTCTCCCCTTCCTTAAAACTTACTTTCACCTTCTCTACCATCAATAATGCTCTCTTTTGAGCCCACACCCATGACTCAAGCAGACAAAGAAGGCCCGCAATGTTTTGATATTCAAAAAAATCATAATCCTGATTTGTTAGCTTGTAAATTAGGATTTTCAATAATCTTAATGAGGGGTCTCCAACCTATAAATAGGCCCCTCTCCTTCTTGTAAAACAACCTCCAATATCTCACATAGCACCCCAACACTCTATGCGTGAGGAGAGACTTAGGTGTAGCAACCACTTGTGAGCTTCACTCTTGGTGTGAGAGAAGCCTTCAAGCTACACATTGCAAGTGAGAGAGCGTGAGTTCCACAAATCTCAAAACCACTATTGTATATGCTCCTTCATCATCAATAAATTGAGGTTTGGTGCATCAGAGGAGTGATTCGACGTTCAAATCTTCGTCCTTCCATTTGTGCAATACGGTTTGGTGAATTCAAGGTGACTTGTGTATTTGAGTTTTATCGGTTGATCTTGATTTTAGAAAGTGTTTTAGTGTGTTTTTCATTGCCAGTTTTGTGTCCATTGTAAGAGGGTATTGTGGTGAGAGGTCTCCCACACCCTAAGACAGTGTGTGTGTGTTTTGGCAATGTTTAGCAATCACTAAGCATTGAGTGAGTTTATACAAGTTCTACGATAGCATCATAACGAACCATCTCCATTTGCAAGTCACAGATACGGTATTACGCAAGATCCTTTTCTCTCTCTCTTCCCTTTGCTCTAGCTCTCTCTGGTCCAGTTTGTGTGTGTCTTGGTGTGAGGTTGTTTGTGTGTGTTGTGTGGTGCATCTTCTTGGTTGTGCCAAAATCTCTCTTGCGTCCTAGTTCGCATACCATAACTAGGTGGTGCCCCTATCTTGTTTGGGTTTGGCTGTGGGTTTGTTGATGTGTTGTGCTTGTGGTTGCCCCAGCCCCAATTGAGCAGCACGGGAGCCTTGAGGGGTGTTTAGAGGTCGCCTCTCTTGTTGCCCGCCCCGGACCGCCTCACCATTTGTTAGCCATAATACCAACAATTAGGTATGCTAACTAGCATAGAGAGTGCTAGCCTCCATCCCCACTCATTATGCTAGTTAGCATATAAGAAATGCTAACTAGTAGACATATTGTGCTTACTAGCATACTATGTATGTTACCTAGCATACTCAAAGCCGACTTGCATATGAGGCTAACTTTGAATAGCATGTGTGCTAACTAGGTATGTTAATTAGCATGGTGAGTATGCTAAGTAGCATACACATTGTGTTAATTGAACACTAGTTAGCATTTAAGAAATTCTAACTAGCAGAAACATTGTGTATACTAGCATACTAGTTATGCTAACTAGCATACTCAGTGCCAACTAGCATATCATGTATGCTAAACTGAATATCATGTTTACTAATTAGGTATGTTAATTAGCATGGTGAGTATGCTAAGCAGCATACACATTGTTTTAATTGCTAGCTAGCACATTAGAAATACTAACTAGCATACTCATTTACCAACTAGCATATGAGGTATGCTAAATTGAAGAGCATGTGCACTAACTAGGTATGTTATTTAGCATGGTGCGTATGTTAAGTAGCATACACATTGTGTTAATTGCTAGTTATCATATTAGAAATGCTAACTAGCAGACACATTGTGTTTACTAGCATATGAGGTATGCTAAATTGAAGAGCATGTGTGCTAAGTAGGTATGTTATTTAGCATGATGAGTATGCTAAGTAGCATACACATTGTGTTAATTGCTAGTTAGCATATTAGAAATGCTAACTAGCAAAAACAATGTGTTTACTAGCATACTAGGTATGCTAACTAGCTTAATGAGTATGCTAACGAGCATAATCAATGGACAACTAGCATATGAGGTATGTTAAACTAAACAGCATGTGTGCTAAGAGGTTGTAGGAACAAGGAAAAATAATGGAACAATTGGGCAAGAGCATCAAATTTTCAAAAGGAATGCAAAGATTTAGGGACTAGGAGACAAAGATATGAAGAAAGAGAATGAAAACTTCAAGCTCGGGTAGAGACTAAAGCTCAAGAGATCATGGAGAAACAAACAAATCTAAGATTGAAAAATTCATGGAATTTTCAATCAAGTCTATAGGATTTGTCTTGGTAGATAAGATTTATGAACCCATAAATACAGCCCTTGAAGCATATCAAGCAGGCTTGCACACAGGGTAGAACATGGAAAGTCAATGGAAACACTATCCCCATCCTAAGCTTGAAGAAGCAAAACTTGAAACTTTTGAGGGATTAGTTTAAATTGGATGTATGCCACATCGGAGCATGATAGCCTACACAAGGAGGATTGTATCCTAGAAAGGATGTGACGAATGATTCTTATGTTCATGAACCCTTTTCGGAACATTTGCTAAAGCCATTTGGATGGATGGATATATTGGCCACCATGGATGTTTTTGTTAACAAATATCTATAAACTAAATTTTGCGATGAGAATGGGAATGAAGTCATCCCTAGCCAAATAATTTCTTTGATGCGGATGGCTTAAATAGAAAAGAGTTAGAAAAGAAACCCTATGATACTCGATGAGGAAAGAACAAAGGAGGTACCTCTATTTAGGATACAAGAAAAAGTCCCCATTAGAGATTTAACAACTCAAAAGAAAAAGAGGCATACTACGATGAACATGAGTTTGAAGAAGGTAGAGTCACCTCAATTGAGTCAAAATTAGAGAAGGGAAGATTGAGTGAAAAAACTTTAAACAAAATCAAGAAGTAGCAATTTTTTGGCTTTCCAAATCAATGACCTAGCCTCGTGCACCACATATTGCTTTGAACTGCATTGATATCAGTTGCATGCTAGAGCCAATCCAAGGTATGCATAGACACAAATTCTTAAACCATACACGCCACCACCTTGGCGGTTACTCATGATCTAGGAGAACTCCCTCTAGGATGAGGGGAGGAAGAACACATATCAACTTAGCATGATGATCAACCACGGGCATTGTTTTTGAACTTGATTTTAAAATTTTGTCATTTGTGTGTGAATAATTTCAAAATTGTTATAATTACCTATAATATGACCTAATAATGAGAATTAAGGACAAAAGTTGAATATGATCCCTGATCAAGTGTAAACATGTATATAGACGTATTAACCTTCAAGAGTACTTGTAGTTTTTGCTGGTCATAGAACCCATAAAAAGAAAAAAATTACTAGCAACTGTGAGTGAGTAAGTTATTTTAGATTTTTTTGAATTAAGTTTGGTTTTTTTGTGATTTTTAGTAATTCTCTTTATTTTTTGTAATAAAAGTCCAAAATAAATAAATAAATAAGCAGGAAGGTTTGAATCAAATTTTACTTCAATGCAAAATTTAAAAGGCAATGGAACTAGTGGAAATTTTTTGGATCCATGACATCACTAAACGGCCTAATAGACCAGCTACTCAATTTGGGGTTATTGTCAGCAGAAGGCTTTTGAGTATCAAATTTCAAATTTTTTTGTCCCAAGAGTTAGCTAACTCTCTTGTTAGCTACATAAGCTAACAAGACTAATGGGTAAGTTAGCGATTGAGGGCAATCGAGAATTCAAGATATGTATATCCAGTTGTGTGTGTGTGTGTGTGTGTGTAGCATTGTGTATGAGTAAAATGCAGCCCCTTCTCTCATCTTGGTCGACCCCTCTTGCTAAATGCTCATTTTGGCCTCCCATTGGCTCCTGTAAAGCTTAGCCAACCACAAATTAGAAGCATAGTTGATAGCCTTTTGACAAGTGTCTCCCTTTCCCCTTTTGTGAGAGCTTTAGGTATTTAAATAATTCATCTAAACTCTCATTGGACCTTTCTGTCTTCTAGCCAATAGAAATTAGCAAGCCATTGGGTTGCTGGATGCTCATTTTACCCCTTGGTAGACTGTCCATAGTCTTCTAGGGAGCTTAATTTCTATTAGTTCTTTTATCAAGCATTTTTAAATTGATTAGACTAAATTTACTCTAGCCTAATTCTCATTGGTCCACCTCTATGGCCATCCAATAGGATTTGAGGGGAGGTTGGAGGCAACTGGCCTAGGAGCTTGACATGTGTCCAGTATTCCCTTTGTGTAAAGGGGAAGCCTTGGAGTGTGTGTGTATGTGTGTGTTTCTCTCTCATCCCCTACAAAATGGTCTTGCCCCCTCCTTCCTAGGGATGTGGCCCACATGACCATCCAATTCCCCTATGCTTTGGAGCGTGCGTGTGTGTGTGTGTGTGTGTGTGTGTGTGTGTGTGTTTCTCTCTCATCCCCTACAAAATGGTCTTGCCCCCTCCTTCCTAGGGATGTGGCCCACATGACCATCCAATTCCCCTATGCTTTGGAGAGAGAGAGTGTGTGTGTTTTTCTCTCTCATCCCCTACAAAATGGTCTTGCCACCTCCTTCCTAGGGATGTGGGAAGACTTTTTAGTCTTCCCCATGACCATCCAATTCCCCTATGCTTTGCCCATTGGATAAAAGGTTTAATTTTTGGAACCTTATCCTATGCCACATGCCTCAAGAAGGTGACGAGAAAAAAGAGGGAAGAGGGAAGCAAGAAAATAGGGAAGAGGAAGGGGTTCATACTCACTTTTTTTTTTAGTTGAAAAACACTTTCTTGAGGTAAAACTATTATGAAGGTGACATTCACTTGAGGTTATCCAAAAAAATTTATGTCATCTTAGAAATTCAAAACCAATTGCCAAAATGAAGAATTTGTAGTGAAATCCATTCTTTCATTGGCGGAGAGCACTTTCTCTCTAAAAGGTGGACCTCAGATTTACCCTAAAAAAGGTCATATAAAATCTTCAATAGAGACTAAGAAGCATCAACAACCAATAAAATAAAGGCATAAATTCAATCAATACAAAAATATATCAGTCAAAAACTAGATTTCCAATTTATGACAATAATAATCCTCTCTTTGAGATCCAAACTTTGAGCTCTAAGACATTCTTTTTATTGAGAAATCATGGGCTGAAAGAAAACACTCTTAAGTCACCAAATGAATAAATAAAGCCACCAAATGAATAAATTAAGAAAATGTTGAGCATAAGTGCCTTGTGTGGTTGATAGAGGATGAGGTCAGTGTTAGAAAAAAACCGGGGTACGGTGTATTTTAACCGGATTAAATCATAAAATCTTGGTTAGATTTTGAGCTTGCCTTGAAGAAAACCGGCAAATTTACACAAGTTTTAGTGTAAATACCGGCAAAAGCTTCAAATTTTGACAAAAAAACCGGTAAAATTTCAAGTTTGCCAAAATGTATTTTTCTAGCTTTGGATGAGGTGACAATGAGGTGACAATGATAATTTGGTGGAGTGACGTAGATTCCACCATCACGCAATGCAACAAGACCCTTCTTAAGAGTTGACATCACGTTAGCTTGCTAAGGCTTGCCGTATGCATTTATAGATATTCCCCAATTTTCAGGAATCCTTTGTGTACTTTCATGAAATATAGATTTTCATCCAAGCTGTGCCATACATCACAAATGAAATGAAGATTATTAGCTATATAATGTGTTAGAATATACATCAATTTTTCCTTAACCTGGAAACATATGTACCAATATTTTGCATTTACATGAACACCTCAAGCAACAACATATAGTGTTCTTTGGATTTAAGATCTAAATGCTTGATTTTGCAACTAGATTGAGATTGAAATAATCATTCAATTAGCTAACCTTACTTTCAAAATATGCATAGGTACTTGGTATAGTTCTAAAAGTAAGTCTGAAAAAAAGAAAGGTGAAAAAGGCTCCATGTGCAATAATCTTATTAACGTGCTTACTTGCTCACAAAACAAAAAGAAAGAGACTATAATGAAATTGCGACCAGTGTCAACGGGTGCTAGCTCAGTTGGTAGAGTCATAGCTTCTGTGTCTAAGGTCTTGGGTTCAATCCTCCCTTGGCGACCTGAAGACATGTTTCAAGTTCTTAGGGATTGTTCTCATATGTGCGTGTGATGGGATGCCTCTCTCCCTACCTGTGAGGCCATTGTACATAGGGTGTGCGTGTGTTTCATGGTTCTTGTACTCTCTTTAAAAAAAAAGAAATTGCGACCAGTTAGAAAGAATATACATGCACATATTGAAAAATAATTGAAGACGGTGAAAGTTGGAACCATCATTGTATATTTTGGAGAGAGAGAGAGAGAGAGAGAGAGAGAGAGAGAGAGAGAGAGATGCGCTTAAGAAGGACTCTCATTGTATTAACAAAGCCCATTTCACATCCTTAAAATTTATCATCTAAGTAGCATACATGCATCGTATTCTTCATTATCCCCTTGCCCATCAAGCCATAGTTAGAAGAAGGGAAAAGGAGAAGAAGGGCATATTGTTACAATTTTCAGAATGGTGCCATGTGGTCCTTGCAAGCTTGGTGGTCCCACAACACTCTTTCATCTCCTCCCTCTGAAGTATGTTTTGCCACATTGAAAAGGATTCAACATCACCTAATTTTCTCCATTCTTAGAGTACAATGGGATTGCAACGATTAGGAACACCAAGATGTGGAAAAGCTCTTCTTTTCTTAAATGCAACCTATAAAAACATAGCAATGGTTAGCAAAATGAGAATCAGAGAGAGAGAGAGAGACACACACACACACACACACACAGAGAGAGAGAGAGAGAGAGAGAGAGAGAGAGAGAGAGAGAGAGAGAGATGCATCTAACACTAGCAAAATAGTTCAAGTTCACCTATCAAGGACCATGTGCATCTACATGTGGCCTTTATCTTCTCCAAGATTAAGCTTGTGTATATTGTTTATCTCAATATAAGTTACAATATCCATTGTGCAAACATGACACATGGAGACTTTGTGTTGTTGAAATAGCAAAAGGCTTGGGCCTTTGTCTCCTTATAAAGGAAAAAAATGCACGGAGACGGGGGAGAGGGCTAGGTGGGAAAGGAGAAGAAGAATTTGTAGAGCTTTGGAATCATCTACCAATTGGACACATTTGAGAGATGGAGAGAGAGAGAGAGAGAGAGAGAGAGAGAGAGAGAGAGAGAGAGAGAGCTAACAAGCACATAGCTTTTATGTGTACAGGCTAAAAGCTATGTGCTTGTTAGCTCTCTCTCTCTCTCTCTCTCTCTCTCTCTCTCTCTCTCTCTCTCTCTCACTCACACACACACACACACACACACACATAGGAGCTCATAAAGGAGGGAGCCCACGATCTTGCCCTAATCCATACGGCATTGAACCCTACCATGTGCACCATGGCTGGTACAACTACAAGCATGGCTACGATGCCTGCCAACGTTGCCCTTGCAGCAACCCATGGCAGAGCTATCTTTGAAGGCATTTTGCAGTATTTTGGGAAGGTCTCCATTGATGTTCCTCTTCCCACTAATCACAAATTCTCTCTCTCTCTCTCTCTCTCTCTCTCTCTCTCTCTCTCTCTCTCTCAGTGCCCTAGTGGTCATCCACTTGGGTAGTGAGAGAGGGAGAGATCATGTTCTCATTTGGCATTCTTGTTAGACATTAACAAAGAGGTTAGCTCTCATGTCTCTTTCAATGTACATTGACGTCGTTGGGCATGATCCTGCTTTCTCTATTCAGGCACCATTTTTCTCAAAACCTGCTCGCAAGCTTACTAGCATTGGTCCACTCTGTTGAAACCAGTGCGAGATTGCACATAAAACTAGATTTCCTCTGTCCTAAGTGGGAAAGAGCTACCACATAGTTCCTCCACCATTTTCTTTAAAACCTTGATTTCTTCATCCTTATTTAGGATCTCTTCTTGCTTCGCTCACAGCTCTTCCATGTGAGAAAAACACGTGTGGTGCTATCAAGCTCTTGAAGCACTTCCCATTGAGCACGAGTTTCTATAGCATGTTGGGCAATTTCAGTGAGTCTCTTCTCTATGTGTGCAAGCCCAACTGAGGCAATTGCAGAATCAAGCTCATTTTCTAGGGCAGAATTTTCCTTTCTTGAGGCATGATATGATGAGCTTGGTCCGCATTAGAGGAAGCTAGTGAGAAGGCCTTTTCATCCTTGTAGATTTTCTACTTGAGAAGGAGGCATTGCAACATGTCAACACCATTTTGGATCTCACCCATGTTGGCGATGGACACGTTCCAATGCTCTAGGTCTGTTGATGATGCCCCCCCTAACTTCCAATTGCTAGTAATTGCCTCTTGCATTTGACTTGTATGACCCCACCACCATCACCTTGTGTGTCATCTCATGCTTCTATGAGTCCCATTTTGGGATTTGTCCCTTTAAAAGGAACCTTTGCTTTATTTGGAAACTACTCCAATGAGAGAGAGAGAGAGAGAGAGAGAGAGATTTATTTTATTATTTTCCTCAGAGGTCAAATATGACCTATGGGACCAAAGTTACATGTGATGTAGTATGTGTATGGCTGATGAGTGACTCTTGATGCTCAAAAATTTTGGTGATGAGAGTCGCAATGGAGAGTACACACCGTGGCTAGGAGAGGAAAGTGTGTAGGTCTAAATCATGGCTGAAAATGTGAGAGAAGCAAGTTTGGATGTGAACAAAAGTTGAGCACTCTAGTGGTGTGTGGTACTCAGACTCTCCAATTTGCAGTGACCATAATGTGCACAATTTGACTCTTCTTTATTTCCCCAATGCCCTGTCTCACATCAAAGGGAATGGAAGCTAAGACAAATGGCTGCGATAGTGCATATCGCCGACAAGTGTGAGTATGGTTTCCTCTTTTTGCAAAGAACATGCTTTTGTAGTTGGGGGCAATATGGGTGGTATGAAGCGTGAGCCACCGGATTTCTCCCAAGCCGTAATACATTGGCATTGTAGAAACGCTTCATTCACTTGGGAGTCAATTGAAGCATCATGTAGCAAGTGTAATGCATCCCATCTCCCAAACCACTTCTTTATGTTTTGCATCTATCCCGTGCTCAAGATCTTGCTTTTATGCATCTTTTGAACTTTTTTACTTGCTTTCCATGCAATTGTAGAGACCCCAACTCAAGAAGTAGGAGCATATATGGTGTTTGTGTCTTAACTTGAAAAAAGTATGTAAGAAAACTCTTTTGGACATTCTCAAACTCTTTCCAAGTAGACTTTGAGATGCTCCCACCACACACTTCAACTCCATAAAGAAGAACCGGTGTCACCAATGCATCAAAAAGGTACTTCTTGAGAACCCAACACTTGATGTTCCGTGCATTACACATATTCTCAAATGCATAATATGCTCTCTTTCCCGCTTCCAAATGACGCATAGCACATTCATGCCACTTGTGATTCGAAGGAACCTCAAGGTCAAGGTACTTAAAGCTCTCAACAACTGGCAAGTGTCATTGTTGTACACAATGCATGACTTCTCCTTATGGTTGGTTTTCACAAGCATAACCTTTGTTTTGGATTCATTCACAATCAGCCCACTATGCAAGCAAAAGTTCTCAAGGACAACCATAAGATTTTGTGCATCTTCTACAGTTTGTGCTAGAAGCACTACATCATCCGCATACAACAAAATCATGATTACCGCATTGCAAATAGTGAGAGGGGGGGAGAGAGAGAGAGAGAGAGAGAGAGAGAGAGAGAGAGATTTTATTATCATCCTCAAAGGTCAAATATGACCTATGGGACCAAAGCTACATGTGACATAGTATGTGGGACTAATGAGTGATTCTTGATGCTTTAAAATTGTGGTGATGATAGTCACAATGGAGAGCGCACAGTATGGCTGGGAGAGGAAAGTGTGTAGGTTTAAATCATGGCTAAAATTTTGAGGGAAGAAAGTTTGGATGTGACCAAAAGTTGAGCACCCCTTAATCTCAATTGAGAGAGAGAGAGAGAGAGAGAGAGAGAGAGAGAGAGAGGAAGAGGAGGAAGGAAGATATATATATATGAAAGAGAGAGAGAGAGAGAGAGAGAGAGAGAGAGAGAGAGAGAGGTAGAAAGAGTGAGAGGATTGAGATAGAGAGAGATAGTTTTTATTATCAACCGTGGGGGGAAAGGGGAGAGAGAGAGAGAGAGAGAGAGAGAGAGAGAGAGAGAGAGAGGGAAAGGTAGAGGGAGACATAAGGAGAGTGATAGAGAGGATATAGAGAGAGGGGAAAGGGGGATAGAAAACAAAAAGCTCGCTCCAAAACAATTTTGAGCGAACTTTTTTTGTTAAATGTGAAACTTACACAAAAAGAGGGAAAAAGCTTTCTCTAAGAGGAAAAAATCTCCCTCCAAAAGCTTGCTCAAGTTTACCCTTGGTTATGTTTGTGTCATCTAAATGATGGCGCAACCTTATTGATGCCACATCTCTTCTTTTATTATTGATGGCACATTTGGAATTCAGCATGGATCTCATATGCACATGGGTGTAAGCATGTTAACATGTCACTGAAAATGTTGTGCGAGACAATGCTAGGTAGTAGTGCTTGTTAGCATATGTTGAAAAGCCAAGACAATGTCCATTTTCAAATTAAAATGTCCATAAACAATTATTATCCGTTCAAATGAGGCCTCTTTTCAATTTGCTCTCTCTCTCTCTCTCTCTCTCTCTCTCTCTCTCTCTCTCTCTCTCTCTCTCTAGCAAGCCCTGATCTATCCTCCTATCTGTTTTTTCCCTTCTCCTCCCATCTCCGTAGAGCTATGGAGAACCAGAAAACAATATTTCCACTAGCTTTAGTGTTGGATATGTAGAGAACATGTTCAATGTTGGTTAGTAAATTTCCAGTGTTAACTTATGATGCAAGCATATATGACATTTAAATTATTTGAAGTAATTAATTATTTATGTTTGTTTGCATTCCTCAAGAGAAACTTGCAGAAGGGAGCCATTACAGAGGAGATGAATCACAACTCCCAAGATCCAGCTCTTTCTTTGATCAAGAAAAACGAGAGAGAAAGAAAGAGGAAACACAAGGATCAAAAACAGATACAGGGTAAGCGAGGACATCATGCCCTCAATGCATTATGAGGAGAAAAAGAAAATCTCCTCCAAGATTGTGATAGCTTTCAAGAGGAGGACTGAAGGTTTTGAGGCAGAAGTAAAATGGGAAATCTAGAATCTAGTTGTTCATCCTGTTGTTCAGGAAATCCAGGTTCTAACGAGGAGTTGTTTTTTAGGAATGCAATGTTGCAGATGATGTTGAAGTCAAAGGATAACATGCCTATTGCAAAAATCTCAAGGGTTCTTAAATTTGGCCGTCACTTCTTGCACAAAAAAAAATCACGGATGAAGCCTGTTATCAATGGTGGTGGATTGTTTTCATTGGTTGCATGTCACAAGCAACACTGTCATAGCCCTATCATGGAAAAAATCAAGGAATTGGTCCACACATTTTGGAGAGAGGAGACTCACGTATCCCCTAATAAGAAGGATGCTTGTCGAAAGAGAATGGGGAGGAAAATCTACATAGCACACCCTGTGCACCTCCTAGATGAGCCTCAGGTAATAAGGCCAATTGATATGCCATTTAACTTTGATATTCTATGCATTGCACCTTTAGTGAAAAATAATTTCTATCATCTAATAAGTATCATACTATTCTATAGTCTAATAATGGTATCCACACTGTTCATGTTGGTCATCATATTGTGCAAGCAGCTCAACACACATTCTATGCTAGTTAGTACATACCTAGTATGCTTGTTAGCATACTAGTTAGCACACTGAGGATGCTGGTTAACACATTGCTTATGATAGAACTATACCATGTCAAGTATGCCATGGTAGTGTAGTTATTGTTTGCTCACCCCTTGCGTTTGACCCTTGCATCATTTTAACTGAAACAACATTACTGCTTGGTAATGGAGATTGTTTTCCCAACACAGGTTGTGGTCTTTCCATCCCTATTATTGGTAGGTGAACACCTATAGACATGTTTTCCTTGTTGTCTCATGGGCATGTATTGTACATTCCCATCATACTTTGACATGAAGTAGCACTCATGTGTCTCGTGATTGGTCCATTTTCCCTCCATGGTACACCATTTGCTATTTTGTCGTGGGGCCATAGATTGTGCTAGTGGTGGGACAAGGAGTTTCCTTTGTCCTTGCATCTTCATGGGCATTAGTTTTTGTAATTGTGCGAGGATTTATGTGATTTTTTTCAAGAATTCCTCCAAACTTGAGTTATTATTTTCAGGAGTTGTAATAGTCGGTGCAACCTGTGTAGGTAGCATAGCTATTGTTCGCTCACTCCTTGCGTTTGACCCTTCCTCTTGCTCAAAATAGATCTTGCAATTGGCCCCTAAATCAATCACATCCCGTATGCAAGCATTCAATGTCACATGTTTCATACCATATAGAATAGCATGTAAGTTCTTATTGATTAGTCCTTCTAAAAACAGTGATACTAGTCTTTCTTACCCATGTAGCACCCTCCTAGGACATTGTGCAACATATTGTTCAAACCTACTAATGCAATCCCTCAATGTCTCTCTTATCTTATGTTTAAAGCTATAAATTTGACCAATTGTGTTATGTTTGATTCCCATTTTCAAGGATGCTATCACAAACCTACTTGTCAATGTGGGTAAGTCAATGATTGTCCCACTTTCTATGTTTTGAAACCACGTCAATGCTTTTCCTTCAAGCTCAACCCAAAGACCTCATACTAAGTATGGAAGTCATAAACTTTTTCAATTATAAGGAACTATCTAACCTGGCTACATGATTGTGGGGATCTTGGTTTTTGTCATACCTTTTCATCCATTTTGGGAAATCTGCGGGTCTCACTTGCCGTTGGGGTACTAATATTGTTCTCTTCATTCCTGGTGCAATGGGTACAGGAATATCAAATAGGGTCATAGGCCGGTGTGACTTGCTGAATCCCCATCTCGTTTTAATTTCTCCATAAACCGAGTCTCGTGGTATAAAGTTAGCTAGCTCTCTAACTTGTGTTCTATTTATGGTCAAACCCCTTTCATTGTGCATGCTGTCAATCAAAGGTTGTACATCATCCACTTTTCCTTTTCCTACCTTGTAATGCTTCACTAAGTAGCCTTGATACAATGTGGAAATTATGTCCTCTGATGTCATAGATATAAATCCATTGTTATATTCGTCTCAAAACCTGAAAATAAGCATCTTCCCATCTTCTTTCCTAAAGGTGTATATGATCTTGCTATCCATAAGGATTGTTGGTGAAGTGACATGTGCAAAGTGAGTGCAATTGGTGTGTAGAAAAAATGGGCATGCCTATTTTCCAAGGTGGCTTGTGAGTTCCAATTTCCAACTTCTTTACAAATTCATGTTCCCGATACTATCTGGAGTGCTTTTGTCAGCTTGGATGTGAAGTTGGGGTTCAAGCATGTCAATGTGGTCAAATTCTATTTCTTTGACCATAGATGCAACCATAACTATTTTTTACTTAACCTAATCCTAATGTAATTGAAAAAATGAATAGGATGACAAAGAAACAATGGTCTTTAAAATTTATCATCCTAACTTGGCATTATCACTACTGAATTGTCTCCGGTCTCAAGGATTATCCATCAACTCTTTTCCTTTGAGCATATATGCAACCATGACTATTTTTTACTTATAACAAACTCCTATTGTAAGTGAAAAAATGCATAGGATGACAAAGAAATGATAGTCTCTAGAATTTATCATCCTAACTTAGCATTATCATTATTGACTTGTCTCCGGTCTCAAGAATTATCCATCAACCCTTTTCCTTACTAGCCTACAGCTGCCAAGGTTTTTGCAAGTTTCCCTACCCCCAGTACCCTACACAGTGAGTGAGTTTCTTCCTAACCATGCAAAATAAAAAAGATGAATATCCTAGATAAAACTAAAGGAAGTAAACAATTTTACATGTGATTGTGTTGGGTTTTTCTGTAGTTTAGGTTGCCTCATCCTTGGCAATGGTGCCAAAATGTGAGATGGTTGACAGCCTCACCATATCTATGGTAGAAAAGTGAGAACTACATACACATAAAATGTCAATATGTGGGACGTAGCTGACTCGACTAGTGCGTGGAGGCTACGAGAGGTAGAGGAACTCTTGGAAAACGTGATCTAGTGCTTAGAGGAACTCTTGGAACTCGACTACTGCATAGAGGAACTCTTGGAAAATGTGATCTAGGTCGCTAATCCACCATGCTAATCCCAAGTGTTGTCAAACATCAAAAGTTAATTTACTTTCCTACAAGTTTCATATGATGGTTTGTGTTAGCTACAACACTTCAAACACACTCAAACTCACTACCTAGATAGATTAAGCCACAATAGACACCCCTATGCTGACAAAAAGCTCATCTTTGAAACATTAGCAAAATCACAGTCTGTATTCAGCCATTCAATTTTGACACTCGAATCACTCTATAGCATCATCTAAGCGAACTCTATCTACTCTCATGTTCCAATCTTAGTTTAGATGCACTAATTGCATGTCAAGAGAAAAAACAAAACTTAAAAAGCCACACTCAAAGTTACACAATACCTTGAGAAGCTTACATCAAATGGAAGAGGTTTCATCTGCAAACATATAGCTATGCTCAAATCGCAATGCTACTCCCTACAAGAGAGATACAAATGGAATAAGGAAGAGAGAAGAAAAAATAGTAGCAACCGCAATGTGCTCACTTTGTATTATCCAAAATTTAGGTATTTTTTTACAAAAGATGGCTTTTATACCTTAGCCAAGGTTTAGAAATGATGGATTTGACTCAAACTTAGGGTAAAGTGGGATTGAAGATTACATCTCACTTATAAACATTATCTCATGGCCCCAATTACCAACTATACATTTTTAATGAATAAAACAAAGTACAAAGTTTGGACTTGAGGGGATTTTTATTCACAAATAAAGAGGAAATTACATTTTTGAGCTGAATACGATCGAACGTAGTAGATTTGTTAGCTTGGGTGCTAACATACACCAATCCTTGGGTTGTGTTAACTTACACCAATCATGAAGGGCTTCTTGAAACTCTTGCCATTGCTGCCGAGTCAAACTCAAAAGATTTATTAGTTGCACCACCTTTGCAAAAGATGCCTAAACAAGTTTACACTTATTCACAACATTCTCTACATCCTTGTCAGTTGTACAATAACACAAGTCCCTCCACAATTCCCATTGTTTTCCATCCTTGGCACCCTCACCATTGACCCTACTAAATTGAGACGGTGCATTGGCATGGTTGTGCATAAGCCTTTGCACTTGTTGATGCCACACTCTATCACCGCTCATTGAAATTTTTTGAACCAACTCTCTAGCATAGGTCAACTTATCCTCTTGATAATTACCAAATCTAGTATTCATATATGGAACTATCGGTACATCACAAAAACTAAATATTGGCTTGTAGAAGCATCACCAAAAAAAGTTGTTGCTATTAATAGGTAGAGTGAGATAGAGCGTGCATGATGTCTTTTATGCATGTTTGAGTTGAGAAAGGACAACACATGACATACATGGGTTGAAGATAGCCTAGGGGCATGGGACACTGCATCAATGTGAAGGGACAAAAGAGATGATGCTATTTTTTCCTAACCTTACTCTTAGAGCACAACTTTAGCATGTGCCTCAAAGTATTCTCTCTCTCTCTCTCTCTCTCTCTCTCTCTCTCTCTCTCTCTCTCTCTCTCTCTCTCTCTCTCTCTCTCTCAAACACACACACACACAAGCACGCATGTTCCTCTCTTGAACTTGCAGACATGGCTGGGATTAGTACAAGAAAAACAAAAGCCTAGTATTAAGCTTGTGCTTTTGGGTTTTATTGAGCGCCTATGATCAACTTCAGTGGAGAGAGTGGACCTTGAGCTTTAAGTGAATGCTGCTTTCTGTTACCTGGCTATGAAGTAAGGGTTGTTTGTTTGGCCGCTAAGGGGGGGCACGGAAGCAAATGTTTTTTTCCATTATTGTCAAGAAACGTGTCACACAGACATGAAGATCAATGCAATAGTCTCTCTGTGAAGGCATCAATTCAGACTTAGGCCAATATGGTGAAATATTTGAAGTGTTTTCTTCAAAGGTACCACTCTCAAGAAAGAAAAGAAAATCAAGAGTAGTTCACAAAGATAGAGAGCAGGAATCCCTTATTGCAAAGCGACAATCATTAGGAGAAAGTTGGACTCACTTTTGGGCCCTGTAAGAAGTGCCACATCGGCTCAGAGAGAGAAAATGAAAATGTTAAATTGTGCATTTTATGTGATACTTTTTTGTGCCAACAGAAAGCCAAAATGATATTCTTTGGTAGGTAGCCGCCGTCTTTATCATTCTTATCCTTCGTTCTCTTGTCAGGAATCCAACTAACCGTATGACTAATGATTTGAAATGCCAACTTACAAGCGTTCCCTCCAAAAACATAAGCCACACAAACTCTATCAACTCTAAACTTGAGAATACGGTCTTCCCTCCCAAAACCTGAGATATTTCATGAGTTTCGAGTGTCCGTCTTTTTCTCTATCAACTCTAGGAATGGAGAATGCGTCTTTTTTTTAATGAAAACACCAATTTGAACTGCAATCATCAGCCCCTTCATCTTTAACACTTACCCAAAGAAAGAACACACATCATCTTCATGTTGATGTATTGCAAGAGTACGCACCGTTGCAGAAACGTAGGAGGGAGTCTATCTTAACTCAACGGGAGAAAGAACTTGGAAGGACAAACAAGGAACATCATTTGGATTTGTGGACCGATGGGTCTATTTATCCAAAGGATCCTACGACAAATGCGCTACCTCCCTTTGCTAATATCACTAACCTCTTACATTTCATAGGCGATGGCAAGGATGGGATATTGGGATACACCAAACATTTGGAATTGGGAGGATTGAATGGGGAGAGGCAAAGAAACTTCATGGCGATGGAGAACATGCAACTGAAGAAACTTAATGAAGCATACTCTCAAAAGATTTCATCAAACAAAGAGACAATCCAAGGCCTTGAGAAGAAGATCACAAGTTTGCGAGAGAAAGACACCGTGCTTGGTAGTCGGAAAAGAAAACAAGATCTGTGCAACATTGAGAACATGAAGATTGGTAGTGGTGGCCTGAAAAAACGAATACGAGCTTTAAGGTAACTCGAAGTTTATTTCTGCTTTTGTATCTTCAATGTGCTTCACTAAGAAATGGATACACTTTCCTATACATGATCATAACGCATGGTGCTTTTTTGGCAGGTCTTTACTGCATCCAAACTCGAACGGTGTAGGCTTCAATGCCGGAGTGCATTACAGCCATCTAGTTCCAAAAGAAGTAGTTGAAGAGATGATAACTCAGAAAAAATTTCGTAAGTTGGAAGGAAGGCTCCTTACCTCCTTCATGAACGAGAATCAGTTGGAACCAATGGAAGTGCAAGCAATACTTGATGAGAGTGGCATCTCGTAGATGGGATACAGGGCACTCTTAAAAGCATTAGCTAAAAAGTCTCAAAATAAACTACAGAGAGGATCATTGCTTCCAAAGCCATCACATGTAAAGGCTGCTCGTCGGCACATAAACAATGAGGTGTTTAAGAAACTTGGGTCACCATTCCATATTGAAGCAACGTTCTTAGGCAAGGGTGACAGAGAGGTATAGTTTAACGAGCACAACAACCTCTTCGTTGATCTTGAAGCATTGCAAAGGTATGTAGTACACTTCTTTGACATCAGTCGAGAGGAGTGCGGTGGGGTTCTCAAGTTTGTTTTGAAGCTCGATGAGTGTGAGGTCCTGAAGAACAAAAGCAAGAGAGAGTTAGTATTACCCTCATGAACAGAGCTCTGGATCCATCAATAACGAAAGAGGATCCATGATACTTCAGCGTGCAATCCGAAAACAACATTCTAACTCTAGGATCATTTCAAGTATACTTCGTTCACTCTATAATAACAAAAATATTAATTATTTGGTTGTTGATTTTGTGTTTTCGTTTTTCATTGTAGGTTGATAAGGAAAATTTTGAAATCCTCGATTGGGTTTTTAGTCAAACCCAAATTTCTTCTATCATCAGTGAACAAAGAGACGGAGCCGTTTTTTCAGTGGAAGGATTTGGTGACTATACAGTGGAATGGCACATGGTAGGTGACTTAAAGACTCTTAAGTGTATGTACAACATAACACACGGAGCAGCTGTGGCAAATCCATGCTTATATTGCATGGCTGATGCACAATCTCTTGAGAGTGTGCAATGGAATAGAGCTCCCAACAGACATCTTCAAGATAAAATTTTTAGGCCAGTGCTTGATATTCCTATGAGTAAAGTTCACGTCTGTACACTTCATGCACTCTGTTAAATAATTAAAAAGGTGGTTCATTTGTACATATGTTTTGCATGGACATTAAAGCCAGAGAGTGAGTCGAAAAGAGTGATCAAAGCATTAGAGGGAGTGCTCTCAGACATTGGTTTGCATGGAGGCAATGTCAAAATCGAAGAGGACCCTAAGATGTCTCAAAGTCGTTACAAGGTACCTAGGAAAGCATCGATAGGCGGCGTGAAGGCAAGAAGGTTTCTTGGGTTTAGCCTCAAAGATTCATATAGAGAAGAAAGGAGAAACCTGTTCAACAAATGGAAACAGTTACATAAAGTGGTTAAAGACAATGCTGGTGGTGGGGAAATCCAGAATCACAAAGCGAACGTGTGGAAATCACTAGATAAAATTTTTCACTACGTTGAGCAGCATTCTTGGGACCAAAGTAAGCTCACATCATTTCAAGCAGCCTTGCTGGATTGGAAGAAGGCTTACCTTACAGGGTGGGGTGGGCAACATATCACACATTACATGGTGGGTTAGCATTCTACATATACAAAAAAAAAAATTTAAATTGTACTGTACTGACCATTTTGTTTTATTTCAATGCAGCACATACTGTTCAACCATGGTCCATATTTTGCCAAGATATACGGCTCACTATCAATATGGTCCACACAAGGCATGGAAGAAACCCACTACATGGCAAGAACAGGTTATTTTAAGCACCCTAGACATGGGGGAGGAAAGGATAAGGCCAATAGCCTATTAGAGTTACACCAATGGACTTATAGACGACTAATTCATAGAGCAAGGTAGAAGAAGCTTCTTAAGAGTTCAAAAATTACACTGTCTTTACAACACATTCGCAAAGAGAAGAAACAGATGGCTTGGAAAAATTCAAATGTGGGGGAGCACCATGCGACATGGGGACAGTCAGGAGTCAAGAGCGGGAGAAGAGGGACCTGAGCCCATAGTTTTTACCCTCTTCGATGAACCTCCTTCTTCCTCACTTTGTACCTCTTCGATGTGCAAGCTCAGTAGACGAGCTCGTTCCTCTATTGATGGAATCATCCCCATGGGGCATCAGACATCTTCTTTCCCTCAGAAACAGCCGCTTGTTGTATGGATCTAAGCTCTCCGCGTCTTCAACCCTTGCAGCCAGAGCTTGAGCTGTGTAGGACATGAAATAGGGGGCTCTGAGTGCTTGGCACCCATACCCAATGCCAAAGACGCCTAGAGCAAACTGTTTCTCAATTAGAATTAGTCCTTCTGCGTTTAGTGGGAAGGGGTGCCCACCCACACAATCTTGTAATAACTTTCATTGCAAATAGTGGAAACTTTGCATTGTCCTCGTAGTATTCCTTGTGGTATATTATGATCTACATAAAAATTGTAATGAATTTATGGGCCGTAAGTGAGATGAGTACAATTGCCAAGTACTTGAATTGTTTCTACAAACCTTTTTGTGGTTGAAACGCCCGATGTAGTGAGACAACGCCGCATCCTTGCCTTGGACGCTAGTGACAAGACCTTGTCGTGAGCCTCCCGCTCTTCTAAGGAAACTATCGTCATACACTAGCACCTGCCAACAAAAAAATTGATCATGATATTTTATCATTGGTCCATCTCCAATACCATATGAATGCATGACAAAAATTACCATCTGATTCTCGTCCATTTCTAGCATCGACCTCCCCCACAAGTGAATAGACTGACTATTCATTACCTGAGCTCTGGGTGCCACGAGCCTACCCATGTTTTTCAAGACAACTTGTTTTGTTGTCAATTGAAACTGCTCATCTGTTGGCAAATTGGCCTCTCCGGACTTTGCTTCATTGAATGTATCTTTGATCAGTTGCCACCCTGAAGTAAATTGTGAGTCGCGGACAGATGTGTCAGCAATAAGATGTTGGTCCACTCCACCATCATCCACAAATCCCATGTCTGCCTCACAAAAATTCTCAATTGCAGCTAGGCAGTAGTCCTCCCGTATATTCAACTCATGCATGATATCTGTGAGCAGACGTAGTGGGTGTCACCCACCATAGCAAAGCTGGGAGCACAATTAAGAGGCAAAGTCACTTCCTTATTTGGGCTTTCTTGCTTGCACCCTATTGCTGCATCTGCAAGATAAGCAAGAGTTAAGCCTGCATCAAATGTTTCCGTTAATACCTCTACCCGCTCTTCTTCTGGGTCAAACTGCACCTCCACATCCTCTACCTCTTCCTCCGGTGCCAATGGAAAACTATCGAAAGTTGCTGATTGGGAAGTCTCTGACTCACCATCCGTCTGCAAGTATAAGTAACAGACAAACCCATGGTAGAATTTCACTAAGAGACACTTTTTGAACTGCTTCATACACCTGTCTTGTACAAGCAGTGCATTGGAGGGACGCTTTTCAGACAGTGATTTAGTCTCCTTGAAGCACTCTTGTCAAGGTCAAGGTTGACTGGGTGCACATATCTCATGCCATCAACTGTCATGGAATTGTCACAAGTGACTGCCTCATACTGTTGAAATGGGTTTGTAGGTACTCAAATGAGCAACCTATAATCCTCTGTATAGAAAAATCTGCATTAAACATTCCTCATAGTTCTCATGCACGGTGATGAGCACGGGCATTGTATAAGAACGTGAATAGTTTTTCTTCACATGTACCCTCGTCCACAACGTCTGTCTCCAGAACTATGATCCCCATGACTGAAAGAAAAGCAAGCCAAAATGATTGGTCTGTATTTGGTGTCATAACCAAGAAAATATGGAGCCTCGATTACCCCTCAAGGTCTCTATTTGCTTGGTTCTGTCCCGTGCTCTAATGTCATAATAGGTGACGTCACTTGAGTCAGAACCAGGCAGATAGGGGTCCCAAGAATCTCTGAAGGCCCTATTCGCTTGGTTCTGACCCAAGTTGAATTTCCGCTATAGCCACAACGTCTGTCTCCAGGATGCGGTCCCCCATGACTGAAAGAAAAAGCAAGCCAAAACTACTTTTCAAAGTTTGGTTTGTATTTGGTGTCATAACCAAGCGAATATTGAGCCTCAAGTACCCCTCAAGGTCTCTTTTCGCTTGGTTCTATCCCGTGCGCTAATGTCATAATAGGTGACGTCACTTGAGTCAGAACCAGGCGAATAGGGGCCCCAAAATCTCCGAAGGCCCTATTCGCTTGGTTCTGACCCAAGTTGAATTTCTGCTGTAGCCACAACGTCTGTCTCCAGGATGCGGTCCCCATGACTGAAAGAAAAAGAAAGCCAAAACTACTTTTCAAAATTTGGCATGTATTTGGTGTCATAACCAAGCGAATATTGAGCCTCGAGTATCCCTCAAGGTCTCTATTCGCTTGGTTCTGTCCCGCATGCTAGTGTCATAATAGGTGACATCACTTGAGTCAGAACCAGGCGAATAAGGGCCCCAAGAATCTCCGAAGGGTCCTATTCGCTTGGTTCTGACCCAAGCATTCGGAACAAGTGGATAAGAACTGAGCATTTAATGTTATTAGTGATAGATATATAGGCCTACTCACTCACTATGCCGAAACTCAGGCACGGTCACATAAGGAGTAATTATTCCAACCATGTGGTGCAAGACTTCTAATCTTACCCTAACGACCACTCTTTGGTCCTTGGAGTGTTTTTCCGATTGTGCTCTAACCCTGTAACGCAGTGGCTTCGGTGCGCACACAGATAACAACACACTGGAAGGGGAGAGAGAGCGGGAGAAAGAACCTGTCTCTGCAATATCCAATGGCACCGAGTTGGATGGTGATGTCGTAGGCAGCCAAGATCAAGAACCAAAAGGTGACAATGGCGATGGCGATGCGACAGCAAAGGACGCAAACCAATGGAGGTTGCTCAACGCAGGATCACGAGAGCTGGCCAAGGAGAAGAGCACAGATAAGGCAAAGGCAAAGGTGATCTTTTTTTTCTACTTAGAGATGGAGATGGCGACTGCAAGGGCGATCGACGTCTGACTCTAAACGCAGGATCACGAGAGGTGGCCAAGGGGAAGAGCGCAGAAAAGGCAAAGGCAATGGCGATTTGTTTGTTCTACTTGGAGATGGAGATGGTGGCTGCAAGGGAGATCGGCCTCTGACTCTAAATGGTCACTTGAAAAAGGCACGTGGGCTACGCTCACAAGGACAACCAGTAATAAATGGGCTCAACTTCCCATGCAATACGATTTACCAACCACAATCTTGGGTGTAATCATGCACATAAGTGAAGTTGTCACCCTCGTCGAGGTAATCATTCTAAGTTTAGAGGCAGTACCCCCGCCAAACATTTTAACTATACCCTCGTCCTAGATGAGCGCTCTTCTACCTCTTTTGCATCCTCTATTGCCCATCATTTTAACTCTACCCCCATCGATGCTACGTGGTAAGAAAACCATCTCTTTTGTGCTCCCAACCCTTTTTGTGCATCTCCTCTTACTCTCTAGTGCTCCTTCTTTTTGTGCATCCTCCTCTTACTCCTGTTCTGCAGTGCTTTAGTGACCTCGAACTCTACACACAGTGAAGAGGTATGCTACTACACTTTTGTGCACCTGTATTTTGTGTAGTCAGTACCAAGTGAATAAGGGAAGGTAAACCCTGTTTGTTGCACCTGTTTGCTTGGTACTGACCATCGTCTTTATTAATGATGTTTGCTATTACACTTTTTTGAGGTCAGTATCAAGCGAATAAGGGAAGGCAAACTTTGTTTGATACACCTATTCCCTTGGTACTAACCTCGGAAAATATAAATGATGTTTGCTATTACACTTTTCTGAGGTCAATACTAAGAAAATAAGGGGAAGGTAAACTCTGTTTGTTGCGGATATTTTTTTTGTACCAAATATGCGTTTTGAATTTATAAGGGAGAAGAAAAATTACAACTTAACACCCATGTAGGGGGTTTTAAGTTAGAAAACACTAGGGACAGGTGCAAAGGCCAAGTTTCAGACTTTACAAAAAGTGGCCTACTAATTTTTGGGGGATACAACTGGCAATAAACAGTTAGAAGTTAATCATTTTCCTTCACAGCCAGTCTATCTCTTCCTGAAGCTTGTTGGAAACGTTCAGGGCTTCCTCATATTTACTGGCTAGCTCAAGCACTTCATCCTTCATCTCCACAACCCAATTATAGATAACATCCAGAGAGCCATTCTCGGCAAGCAATCCTTGCAGGTCTTCAGCCCTTCTTGCTTCTAGAGAGTCTTTGAGGATTGAGACTCTATGCCTGTAGATCCTCATTTGTTCCAGCTTGAGATTAGCATCCTGCACTGAGCATTTAGCAAATAAGATCTTCAAACTAGGAGCAGCTTGAAAATTGAGAACAAAAAGGAAAGAATTTTGAGCTTCCAAGGGTTGGTACTAAGGGGGAAAGGATGGGGGTGTTGGTTTGGCAGTCGAGGCAGGCAAAATTACCAGCGGCTTACCTCGAGGATTGACTCCCGTGTTGACAACAGCCACTCCCGGGCTGTGCCGGTCAAGAATGCTAAGGGTACCATCACGGGAGGACCAAGGGGGGACCTCATGAGGAGGGCCCGGATGCGGTCCTACTGGTGCTGCGGGAGTGTCCCTTGGAAAGGCATCACCACTATCCCAAGCTTCTTATAGTTGCTCTGTGAAACCTTGCGGGAGGTTCTAAAAAAATTGTTGGTTAAATAGACTAGATGGACATGCCTGAAAAGCAGGGCCTGGGTTCTAGCTGATGAGTGGTCTGTGAGGCGGTGGGTTGGAGTACCGCCATGCGTTTTAATGAGAGGTAGAAGTGGGAGGAGGGAGAAGCAATGGTACTGCCCCCCTAGATTAGGGGAGGTGATGGGAGGGCACGACATGACAATTAGGACAGCATGGACTTAAACATCTCCTTCACATTGGTATTTTGTTGCACCTTTTCGCTTGCTATTACATTTTTTTGAGGTCAGTACCAAGCGAATAAGCGAAGGCAAACTCTGTTCGATTCACATGTTCGCTTGGTACTGACCTTAGAAAATATAAACGATGTTTGCTATTACAGTTTTTCTGAGGTCAGTACCAAGCGAATAAGGGAAGGAAAACTCTATTTGATGCACATGTTCGCTTGGTACTGGCCTCAGAAAATATAAGTGATGTCTACTATTACACTTGTCTGAGGTCAGTACCAAGCAAATAAGGGAAGGAAAACTCTGTTCGATGCACCTGTTTGCTTGGTATTGACCTCAGAAAATATAAACGATGTTTGCTACTACACTTTTTTGAGGTCAGTACCAAGCGAATAAGGGAAGGAAAACTTTGTTCGATGCACCTGCTCGCTTGGTACTGACCTCAGAAAATATAAGTGATGTCCGCTATTATATTTTTTTGAGGTCAATACCAAGCGAATAAGGGGAGGCAAACTCTATTTGATGCACCTGCTCACTTGATACTGACCTCTAAAAATATAAGTGATGTCTGCTATCACACTTGTCCGAGGTCAGTACCAAGCGAATAAGGGAAGGCAAACTTTGTTCGATGCACCTCTTTGCTTAGTACTGACCTTTTCTGAAATCTTAAGTCCCTTGTGCTGACAAATCAAATGTCATTTTCTGTTATGTTATTTGTAGAGATGCCTCGTGCAAAGGCCACGCCTAGAAGGGCAATAGGTGAATATTTGAATGCTCAAGCAAGAAGACGCCAATATGAGGCGCACAGAGGTGTACTACAAGAGCTGCGAAGGATCGAGTGACACGTTCAACCGGCTACTCCACATCTTCCTTTCCAGCGAGTAGTGCAAGAGATTTGCGAGCAGTGGAGAGTCGGCATGCGATGGGCCAGCAGTGCACTTCTCTGCCTTCAAGAAATTGCAGAAGACTACCTCGTTGAATTCTTCAGTGATGGAAATATCGTAGCTACCGATGTACACCGCATCACTATCATGCCGCGGGATTTTGATACTCTTCGGAGACTGAGTTTCCGCTACGATGGGCTGCTTCAGCCAGTACCTATCCGAGATAGTAGAACCATGGATATTCTTAACATCCCCCCTCTCCATCCTCGTGCACGGCAGACAGAGCCGTCTACGGCTACAATAAACAGCAGAAGGACACGATCACGGCTCGAGAGAACACATATGGGCAGGCTGAGATAGCCACAGAGGGGCATGAGCAAGCCAGGGTGGACCCCGAGGCAGTCATGGAAGAAACAAAGACAGTTATGGAGGAGCCAGCTAGACCCCAAAATGAGCAAGTCATGGAGGATCCGGAGCCAATAAGGGCTGATGAGGGGCAAGAGCAGGCCAGGGTGGACCCTGAGGCATTTATGGAGGAACCAATATTGAAGGAAAATGATCTGGAGCCTGTGCCTGTTTGGTAGGACACTGTGCCTGTTAGGGAGGACCCTAAGGCTGTTAGGGAGGAGCCTGAGGCAACCAGGGATAAAGCTCAAGAAAGGCAAGGGCAAGGCTCTGCTTCACAAGGGCCATCCAACGAGGAGCCTTTATCAGATGAGTCAATTATTTTAGAGCAAATCAACGAAGAGAATGAAGAGGAGTTGCAAGTTCTGCTCAATGTAGCGCCTCTACATGCACATATACTACTGCCTGGAAGGTCAGAGGAGGCCTGCATTTTCAACCTCGATCAACAAGACTTTCTGTGCATGCGCAGTTTCACCAACTCCAACACAACGGATGGGGTCGTCAACATTGCTTTGTGGTAATTCTCATGCTCTTTAAAAGTCACGGTTGATTCATTAAATGGCTCACTACCAAGACATGGGTCAATACCGAGCGACTCACTGGCTTATGGAATTGGATAGTGATACCACGCGCTCGGTATTGACCCATGTCTTCGTGGAAGTCGTCAAGTTTTTCTTTACAAGTCATGCTTGGTTCATTAGATGGCTCACTACCATTAAGACATGGGTCAATACCAAGCGAGTCAGTGGCTTATGGAATTCGATAGCTGCCCCACTCGCTTCGTATTGACTCATGGGTTTGTGCCAGTGACAGCCCGCTCAAATATCTTAAGTCTAATCTCTGCCATTGATTCATGTTAGGCATGCTGTCTCGCTTCTGGCCCCTGAGGTTCAAAACAAAGTATATGTAATAGATCCGCTGATATCACCTATGCTACAGAATAGCGGAGTTTCTTTTTGGCTCTGATGGGTTGGTTTAGCAGAGTCAATTTTGATCTAGCGTGCTTTCTGGACACTGTATACAATCAATTGTGAGTTTTTTCTTGCCTTGTAAAAACCATGTTGCATTTAGAATCTTTCTCCTCATCTTTGATGGTTTTGGTGTAGTGATCATTGGAGTCTGTTGTTATTTGACATTGAAGCTAAGATTGTTTACTACGCAAACTCCAAGCAAAGCAGGGTGTTTCACGATCGTGTGAAAACGTAAAGCACATCTGGGTACATTTGGAAGTAGTGTCTCTTTGTAATGTGTTGCCGACTCAAGTGGTTATGTATGTAGTGCCGCGAAAAAATTTGTATGCTGTGTAGAGCATGTTTTGTTAGAACATGATCTAGGAAATACCATCCAGCACAAACGGGTAACTGTGCCCACGGAGATTGATGACTATAGCTATGGCTGGCAAACTTGTTTGAATGCCTTGTTGCTCCTCAGTCAAATTTTTGGATGTACCGAACGTAAGTAATTGTGTTGTTTCATTGTTTGTTGCAACGTTTGTATGAAGCAACATCTTTACTTATTTTCCTATTATCACGCTTCTACAGGAACTTCAATTACATAACTACATCCCCAACGATGTGCGATATTTTTTTGTAATGGCCATCCAACATATTATAATCTCGGTAAACAGACGTACAAGAGAGGAAGGGGCGAGAGTTGAGGAGTTCAAACAGGCTCGCGTTAACAAAATGACGCAACGCTGCAATCAGACTCAAGAAGATGTTCGAAATATGCAAGAAGCAATAAATCAATATTATGCGCACACCGCAGAAGTAGAGGAATGGACTACAAGTCAATGGCAAGTGCAAGAACAGAGGTAAGCTTCACAGGTGCAAGATGCATGGGAAGCCATGGAAGAGGCCCATGATTTCAACGACGCGAAAGGATGCCCGAGACCAGTGTCCCCAGAGGCAGAAGTAGTAGCAACCGGAGCAGAGGGTAGGGAATTGGTGGCAGCAATCGGGGGAGAGGGCGACCAGTGGCAACAACCAGGGAGAAGACAAGGGACCAGTGGCACAAACCAGGGGAAAGGACAGTAGGAGGGAAAGGGATCAATAACTTGTATAAATCTTGACAAAAACAAACACAACTTGTAAAGTTTTGAGACAATGAAAAGTGTACATTTTTTAAACATTGTTTGACCGCCACAAAATGTCTCTGAACTAGTCATTTTGAAGAGTACATCATGGTTTTCATGGCATCAAAGCTCATTGCATGCACAAGGTATGTGACCTAGCTTCTAGTGGAAGCAATTAAGTGAAGTGTATTTGTGAGTGACTCCTTGCACAATGTTGTTTTCCCCTTGCGTCTTGGAATCTGAAAAGAAGAAAAAGCTAGATTTTGTCTTAATGTATTAAAGACAATCAAAATTCATCCATTTAGTAAGCACCTTTCTATTGTTGAGACTAAATGCATACAATTCCGGCAAAAGTGGAAGTTCTTCACATGTAAGACCTACCCTGAGTTGTACAAGAGTTGTGCTTGACATTGTCTCCATCACAGTAAGTAGGTTGTCTCGAAAGTAGAGCTCCATTGATAAAGGTTTGTTCTCGAGGCTAGACTCTGTATCTTGGTTGAGTGGAATAAGCTGCCCACTAAGAAGGATGATATCTAAAATAGTAAAATGACACTATGAAATTTTGAGAGCTTATAATAAACTTGCAAATTATGGACTTCTTTTGCAAAATACGGATTTTTCTCTGTGATTGTTTCCTATCCCAATTATCATCTAAAAAGTCCAAACAGCTCTCAGACTTGCAAATGAACATTGTTGCGGTAGTTCTTATTTGCTCATCGAAAAAAAAATCTACAAACACTTCAAGAGGCATAAATAGTGCGAGCCAAACTGTTTTTGTGGAAATTGAATACTTGAGGGACTTTTGTATATCCTGAAAAAACTTATTCCTAAAGCTTTCACTAGTTTGCGAAGCTGGCTAAGACCAATCCTTGCTGTCAAAGGATGGAAGTGACAAAGGAGCTACACGAACCCAACCAATGGAAGTTTTCGGTTCCACATATGACATATCCAAAAAGAATATTGCATTATCTGCAAGTTCCTTGTGTTGTCTTGCTCGGTACATTTGCTCACCAATAAATACATGGAAAGCATCAAAAATCCCAACTATGCTCTCAACTAGTTGCCAATCTGTCCTATTCGATGGATAAGTATCTGAAACATACCAAAGATGATATCCACCACTTAACCTTCGAATATAATCATGCAATAAGTAAGATGCTCAAAATAACTTACAGTTGGGTCGATGCCTTGGAAAACTTAGAGGAGATGTTTGCAACCTTAAGTCTGCATGCGGAAAAACATGTTGTATGAGGACCTCTTTCACCCGCTTGCTTTGTGCACACACTTTAAACTCTTTAACTTGTCCCTTGAAGCCTCCACAAAATCATTGTGTTGCCTCCTCTTCCCCCTCCTAGTTTGCAGTAGAACCCAACTTCCGACAGTTATTTGAGATGGTATCCATGCTTGATCATCTATAGTATAACTGTTAAAAATGCTAACAAAGTCAATGGTAGTGCTAGGCCTTCGAGAATTGGTCATGGTGTACACTAGAATACACAGAAAGGTTAGCGCAAAATATGAAAAAGGGAAGAAGTTTTGAGAGGGAAGTTGAGCTACTCAAAGTCATATTTGGGCAGGAACATAGATACTAGATAGAGTCTTCGATGAAAGTTCTGAAATTCCTCGGTACAGAGTTAGTACAACTTATGGCATTTATGCCTTGAAAGCATGAAATTGTGCAATTTGATGAACAAAAATAATATTTTCTCCCTTTTTTCTAAAAGAGCTTGGCTCCAAAATGCCAATTTTCAACGTAACGTTAGCCTCTTCCTCATTGGTCAAGCGCCACTCTCTCTCTCTCTCTCTCTCTCTCTCTCTCTCTCTCTCTCTCTCTCTCTCTCTCTCTCTCTCTCTCTCTCTCAAACTGAAAGGCCCAAAAGTGAGTCCAGCTTTCTTCTAATGGAGGAACTTTTACATTCAAAAACAAAAATGACCATCTCGAAACCTGTTGAAGTGGTGGATGGATTGTAGGTAGAAGAGGTCCATGGGAGCTAAACAGATGATGATAAACACCTATTTGTAATAGATCTCGATAAATTGGAAGCTCTCCGTTTGCATGCGTTGGCATTAGAGCAGTGGCATGGCTCTTAGTTAGTCAAAGTCCACAAGTATTATGGCAGTCTTTTAACGTTAAATGCACACAACCTCAAAGAGTGCAAGCCAAGACAATAGCTCCTAGGCTCCCCCAATATCTTTGTATTTGGCTCCATAGCTCGAATCACGCATAATTGTACATGAGATATGTACAACAAGCTCTTTGAATTCTAGCATCTTGTAAACAACAAACTTGGTCACACAACAAGAAGGTTCATCTTGAATGCCAGCAAGTGCATATGACGGGAAAGTGGAAGCCCTCAAAAGGCACAACAATAACTCTCAAGCTTGATGATTGTAGGCAAAATTGACTTACATTGAGTAGCAATACAACACATAATACTCGCTAGGTGAGTCGGTGCATTCAAACTTTCCATCGAGTAGCTTCAACATACAACCTTGTAGGCTGAATTTGTAGTAACAATCTTGCGATGTTTGTTAAGCTCTTTCAATAGTCTCATAAGACCCACCATCATTTTTGTTGCATCGTGCTCTACTTCTAGCTTGTTTGCCCATGTACGCTTGAATAGTATATGTATTTGTCTCACTCATGTTCTATTAATAATAGTTGAATTAGGTTGGTCATGACAATGGTGCATGCTATGAAGTCCCAAGAAAGTGCTGCAAGCAATTATAGATCAAACACTGTGTAACATTAACAATAATAAATTCTTCTTTGTGCAAATGTAATATTTTTATAATAAGAAGTCCCTTCAATACTGGAGAAGAAGCATAAGTCCCCCTTCAACACTAAAGGGGATAAAAGTATCGTAGGAAGGGCACATCCCCCATTGTATTATTGTGAACTTGGAGAACAGTGCCAACTCCACACCATGTGATCACACGTATGTATGGTCTTTTCTTTTTTTGGTCGGCACAAGCATCCCAATGCACAAAATGCATCTCTCTTTATCTTTCTATGATGTGCAAATTCTTCCGCCACACATCTGCTAATGCCAAATTTCATTTGTTGCAAGGTTGTAGAGATTTTGGAAAAATCTTTGAGGAAATGCTATGAAGTCCTCAAAAACGAGCTATGCTATGAGGTAAAAATCACGCTACTACTGTTTTTTGAATTCTTACCATTTGCACAATAAAACGATAAATGAAAACTAGTTTGGAGCATTATTATGTTGTAATTCTTCACAAGCAAAAAACTTGCTCTCTTGGTAATCCAAAAACCATAGATATGATAATAATCTTATTGAAATTCCATCTCAGGATATATAATCTCTCTTACGTAATCCACTTTGGATGATTCATCCTTTAAATGTTACCCATCGAAAAAAACAAGCTTGGTAAGGAAAACCCTAAATACACTTAAAAAGGAAGATTTTTCACTTTGGATTGACAATAGCAAGGGCATGCTTTATCATGCTTCTAGTAGGACCCTATGTCTTAAAAAATGTTGTCTTATATTGTTGCTGAAAATTTGATGGTAGCATTAAATCTTTCTCAATTAAATTTTCTTTACGATAGTTCATATTTGTCTTGCCTCAAGATAGATGATTTCATAAGACAAAATTTGATAAAAAAGATGAAGAAATAGTTGTCATAATCACAAGATACATTAATTGTAACATGATTGCCATGAACACATTGTACCAATTATTCTTCCCTACTTTTCTCTCTATGTATATTTGTATCTGTTTGTAAATTGTGAAATTGATCTTTTGCATCATTTTGAAAAAATCTCATTGCTTGCACCATCCAAAGCATATCAAGATATCATTAAACCTGTGTAGAAAATAATTGTTCAAGACAAACGCATTACTTCTAAAGTATACAACAAACTAGATACTAAATCTTCAACTATAATCTACTAAAGAGTATTAGAGGAAGGTAAAAAATTTATGAACATGTCTATATTTATACCAATACTTAACATGTCTATCGTGTTGGACTTGCACAAGTTGTATGCTCACTCTTGGGTACAAAGAGCCACTATTTTGTTATGCCAATGCTATACCCATGATTAATTTAAGACACTCCATTTTATCACAAAAAACCAAACAATCATAATAGGAAAATGAACTCACATTGGCAAACTCCCATCCACGTAGCTAGCCAATGGTCGTTATCCCAAATGTACAACTGGAATGAGCTAGTCACTTTTGACAGCTATTCCAAGTTAGAATCTTGGAGTTACTCAGATCATATCACGTTTTTAGACTTCATATGGTAGAAAAACCAGATGAAGACTAAAATGGACATATGAAGATGGGAGACTAGAGCTGATGTGTATTCAGATATTGGAGAACCTTACAACTGGAACTAGATAAAGATACATTGATGCTCATAGCAAATGCTCGGTGATTACAAAAGGGAAACTCTAGACTCTTGAATCACTGGCCCACAAAATAAGTAATGGGTCTTATTTATAGGTACCCAGACTGGGCCCTGACTGACTGTACACTGTACAATAATTGTGATAAATCTATCCAGTAACTACAAGTTCCTAACTATATAGACACCCGACTAAGGCATGTTTCCACCATCTACATTCCTCCTCCCCTTTCTTTGAAAATTCTAGGTATGCTTCTAAAAGTGACTGCTGTCCATGGGGTTAGATGGTATGAATACACCCACTTTCCTTCCAGCTTGCTCTTCAACAATTGATCTCAAACTTATATAAAACTTCAATTGTGTAGCACCTCGGTTCTTGGGCTTTTCGTGCACCATCTCTGGGGTGTCACCGTTTTCTCTTATCTGGAGAATTCTACTGTATTGGCTTCTAAATGGTATGAGGTGGATCCTGAATTGCCAAAGGTTGACTCGTTCCTTGAGCACTGGTTGACTCATTCCTTGAGCATCGGTTCGAGCGTTGTCCTTCTAAATGAGCCAAAAGATGGCTTCCTACTCCGGCTGCTCCTTGCCATCAGTCATCATCTCAACTTCCTATGGTGTCAATGCATTCCAAGTCTTTGTTTCAATATCATACAGAGTGCACCTTCCCGACTATTTTGAGATACCTTTGTTGATTAGCTGGTTCATTATACGTCAAATATAGAGCATGATAGAATTTGGGCAACTCGCCATCCTTCATGAGTAAGGTATACATGATGACTGCAGAGCCAAGAACCAACTCAATGAAGATAAAGTTCAAAACTACATGATTCTCTTGCATCATCATTTATGAAAACTTCTAACCAAATGAAAGAGACTCTTTAAGGCTGTCTCCTACTCATCCTGATCTTTGGTTCCCATTGCTGGATGCATTGTTCTCAAGCAAGATCTTTACCTTCTGATCTAAGATCCTCCAACGAATCTGCATTTTTGTAAGTAAAGCTTGCATCTCTGAGCGGTTATTCTTCATACACCAATATGAAGGTTGATTCCCCATCAACATTTCTAGTTGTAGCTCTAAGCTCTAAAGATTCTTAGTTGTCAGTTGTTGTACTTGAGGGTTTACCAGAACATCATCAAGAATAAGGATATATTCTAGCACTCATTCTAACAATTGAATTGTGTTAGGATTAGGCGGAAGTTTGCAAGTGGTCTACTCATGATAGCTGACCATTTTTCATTGATTGATCATTCATTTGGCCCCCACGTACAACATTTGGAATCTTTCTAGATCTGAGTGTGGATAATCACATTCAGATACTCTTGGATCTAGAGTGCCTTCTCCTTCCGTGATCTCTTATCTAGACTTAAACATTTGATAGAGTAATCAATATCTGTGTTTGATTCTAGATACGCTAGTATTGCCTTGCCTTTACTTAGCCTCTTATCAACCTGAGCTTACTATTTCCCACTTGACTCTTTTTGCATTTTTGATGTGTCTGACCAGATTGAGTGTGGTTTGTCTGTTGTTATGTTTTCTAAATTTGCATTCCCTTAGCCCCTTGTGTACTGCATGTGTATGCCCGTGGCCGTCGATCTAGGTGTTGGAGGAGGTTGATCATTATCATCATCATCATCTTTATAATCATAGTTGTCCCATCACCATCCTCCTTTCCCCTACACCAGTTACTCATCTTCATCTTCCTCATCGACTTCTTGATGCCTATTAACCACCGGCGTCCACTTCTAGTAGTCATGGGCCGGGCTTGTTGGTCCAATAGGAAAGGGTAAGAGTGGTCGCCGATGAGAGGCGCACTCTAACTGAAACATTCAAGGGTTAGTTGGCTAAGCATGGGTGCTCAAGTGTGAATGGGCGAGCTCATATACAAGTCACCTAAACCTAAAAATCACTCATTCTCTCATTTGTGCAATTTCTTCTTCATCTCCTTGTGTGTGTGTGTATGTATGCGAGAGAGAGAGAGAGAGAGAGAGCGAGAGAGAGAGAGAGAGAGAGAGAGAGAGAGAGAGAGAGAGAGAGAGAGAGAGAGAGAGAGAGAGAGAGCATTACGACGGCACGGTGGTGTGCGCGTCTATCGCATGTGCCAAAGCAAGGGACTTGCAGAACACTGTGTGCGAGCCACAAATGGCTGCAAGCACACAACCAGACTAATCTAGCAAGCTCAAGAGAGCAAGGGTGTGTCACTCACCGCCCTACACTCGCCTTCGTGGAGGATTCCTTACTGCAAAGAAGAGGGAGCTACCACCATGTGGCGCTCAACCGCCTTTCTGCCACCATGTTGTTGCAATGCTTGATCTCTCTCTCTCTTTCTCTCTCTCTCTCTCTCTCTCTCTCTCTCTCTCTCTCTCTCTCTCTCTCTCTCTCTCTCGCATACACAAACACAAAAGGAGATAAGAAAGAAGATGGAGATGGAGCAAGAGCACTCTTCAATCGCACAAATGAGAGAATAAGTGATTTTTAGGTTTAGGTGACTTTTATATGAGCTCGCCCATTCATACTTGCGCACCCATGCTTAGCCAACTAACCCTTGAATGTTCCAGTTAGAGTGTGCCTCTCATCGGTGATCACTCTTACCCTTTTCCTATTGGACCAACAAGCACGATCCATGACTCAAAACAATGTAATGTCCGTGGATGTTTACTAGGCCGACGCCTATTTTTCAAGGTCAGCACCAAGCGATAAGGGGCGTTGGGCAATCACCAGACCTCCTATTCTCTCAGTGTTGACTTCACTGTGGCATGTAATGTCTTTGACATCAATGTCAACACCAGGTGATAGGGGGTGTTGGATAGTCCCCAAGCTTCCTATTTGCCTAGTATTGACTCAACTGCCTCTTGTAATGACTTTAACACCAAGGTCAACACCAAGCGATAGGGAGCGTTGGGCAATCCCCAAGCTTCCTATTCGCACAGTGCTGACTCCACTGTCTGACTTGTCGGTTAACATGCCCCCCTTCCTGATGTAGATTCCATCCTCGGAATCTATTGTGTTGAAGCTCGTTCATCAAGGTGAAAGAGCATTTGAGATGAATGTCCTTAGCCTTCTTCAATCACTGCAAAATTAAGCAACATTGGCACAGTAATTGCATTCTCATATACAATTAAAAAGCATATGCAGTTGTAGGCAGACAAATTGATTGGTAACAAAACTTTAAACCATTTGTCAGCAATAAACATAAAATTGTAATATAATCAAACACATAAACAGTTGTAAAGGTCAAAAACTAAACAAGTCTGGGGTCGTTAATTCAACGGTCGAAAGGTACTAGACTTCAATACCATGGGAAAGCTTCTCAATTTTCTCTGGTCAATTAAGTTGTCTAATCGCGAGAGCCAAGTATTTCATGTCCAAGGGCTGACTAGAGGCTATACCTAGAAGACCTTGTAGTTAAGATACGATAAAAGGGATTGCTCATGAAATCATCGTCTGATTTATTTCCTTTTCTTTGACCCCCCTAAGTCTTTTCACAGTGATTCAATATTGATGTGTGTGATTATTTTGTATGCCTTAGGTTTTTTGCTTTTCAAGAAAAAGCGCCCACACTTGGAACCTCTAGGGCTCTAGTACCATAGGCGATACATGTGAGTGAAGTTCCAAATCAAACTGAGATTTCTCTTCTCGCTTAAGATTTTACATTGTGGCACTTTGATTTTTTTTTGGGTTCATTTTTAGCATTTTAATTTTGTAACTTTGGGGGGTCATTTAACACTGTTACCCTCCCCAGGCTCATCACATTAGTAAACTCCCTTTATAATACTCAAGCTAAGGGTCAATAGGGACTAAGCCCACTAGAAAGCCCTAGTACATTGCACACAATGCTGCCTAAATCGGATTAAGAAAGTAACCATTGATTATTAGGAAGGCATTCCCATGGTATTTAGAGAAGATCTCTAACGCCTAGCTTGGTCAAACTAGCTTAGTCGGACTGCTTGATTTTTAAACCTAGACAAGTGATTATGACAAAAATTACATTCAATTTAATGTTTAATACTAAGCAAATGCATTGAATATTATGCTACCAGTCACAATTAAAGCAGACAAAGATGCATGAAAAAAAGATAAGGGACAGTACTAATGGACAAGAAACACCTGTTTGTGTTGATGATCACGCTTGATTTGAAGAGTGAACGAGAGAAAGATTCCATGAAGCTCCAAATCCTAACAACATCAACACATTCCTGTACACACTAGGAAACACAAAGAATACCTCTACGAGGCACATTAGTGGGAAGAGATACCAACCCTTATTGAACACAATTAAAAAACATAAGGAACCCGAACCTAACTATTTGCACTCCCCCTAGAGAGTCAAGGGAATATGATATTTTAGAGATTGGACCCTAAGGCTAAACCCCTATCCTCGTCGTCGAGAAAAACAAAGTCATCATCAGTGAGACCATATGTGCCATCTGTGTAATCATGTAAATTGTCTTCATCATTAGAGGCACCAATGTTTACTAAAAACGTCCCTAGACGTCTATAGTCATCTTGGTCAAAAGGGTAGGCTTGTGCAATGGGAGAAACGCTCTCTACTAAGTATGGATCAGTTGTGGTCAAGAGACGTATCAGCCATTCTAACTCGTCAAAACTCCTCTCACATGCTAGCGTACCTACCAAATCCCATTCACAGGCAAGCACCGGAAAGACCACGTGAAGTACTTGTGAAAAGTAATGAGGGTACCTCTCACCTAAGGCAGGAGTGGATGATTCTAGTGTACTAACCATATATGTACACACAGATAGATGATGATTAGAGTGCAAATATTATAAGGATCCTGTCAAAAGGTCGTGTCCTTGTGCATAATGTGTTTTTATGATTTTGTGTTATGTGTAGAACTCGTAAGTTTCCAGATTATTGTTTGGTGGCTCTTGCTCATTTACTTTCTTATTTTTGTTTTTGTGAGTATAAGGATTTATATATTTATTCCCGAATATTGGGAGATCGAGAGGTCAGGTAGGAAGGTTGAGAGGGAAGCAAGTGAATGATGGATGTCAACAAACACTCCCCCCTTCCTTGGGTAGATCAAACCTTTTGGAATGATGTCGTCACCTTTTGAAACCAATTGTACCAAGTTGTTATGGGTGAAGGATTTAACCAATAGTTTTCCACCACCCTATGCGTTTCATCTAGTTGCAAGGGTGGTAAGGTACTCTCCCATGATTTTATTTGCAGCGTTGTTGTAGGTGGTGAACTTACAACGGGAGGTGCAAATTCTTCCTTGTTTGTATGGATATGTACAATGGTAGGGGGAGGTTGGGTTGAAGCTTCTATTTTTGTATAGGAACTACATGAAGAGAAAGAAGCTTCATTTGACTTCCTTGTTCCTGAGCTAGGTGGAACAAATCGTTCTTTCTTTGGTACCCAAACTAGCTTTGGAGCGGGTGTGTAGCATTCTGTGATTTTTTTCTTTCCGTGATCTTCAATTTGTTTTGGAGCTACGATTGGGCTCACATGAGTCAGGTGACAAGTAAGAGCACAATTTACATTTTGACACCCAAATTTGATCATTTTCTTCATAGTAGCCTTGGGCTTCCAATAGTTTTTTAGGAATCCAACACAACGTTTCTTTACATTTCTTAGGGCGAGTGGGACGTCTCTTACCAGGCTCCTGTCTTTGAGAATTAGCTATGGTCGCTAAAGAAGCTTTAGGGACCCACTTGTATGTTTTCTTTGTTATATTAGGATGGGTCTTGTGTGTCTCAAGCTTTATTTCAACTACAATAGTTGAAGCTCTAGAGAGTTGGGCTATGGGGACATATGGTTCAACCTCTTGGACATGCAATGTTTTGGGTTTTATTTCCTTAAGAGGCAATATCTAAGGGACTATGGCTTGAGTGGCAGGGCTAAGAGTTGGTTTCTACGTTGTGACACCCCCAGTCCCCCAATCAATAGTGCATTTGGTGGCTATCATCCACATGCGTCCTAGGTTTATATTACCCTCCATAGTTCCAGCAGGCATGACCAAAAAGTCTTGAGCTACAACCCCATTGTCATAACTGATAGAAGTGTGCCAGATTCCAAAAACTGCCGTTTTTTTCTTATTGACACCCTTGACTTGGATAATACTCTCAGATAGTTTTCCTAACTAACACCACACCCCATATGATAACAAATTATGTGCTCCTATGTCCAATAATGCGTTATATAGCACTTTTCGATAGGCGCTATTTAGCTCAATAGGGTATTGTAGAGGTGTGTCAGATTTTAATGAATCATCATCAGTGTCTTCAAAAAACGCTTCCATGATTCCCAGATCAGCCTCTCGTTGGTGTCTATGACGTTGTTGTCTTTCTCAAGCCTCAACTCTTGCTTGGATCTTTTTAAGCTCTACCTATTCTTTGGCTGCTTTCTTTTCATTGATTCTAGCACGTCCATTTTCTCAATATCGTCACCTCTTATATCTCTTACTCTTCTTGTCTATTTTTTTATTACGACCAATCTCTAGTGAAGAGTCACTAGATGAATTGCTACTTGTGTCTTCTGCTCCCTTGGATAGATTGTCATCTAGGGTACCACTGGGCCCTAAATGGTTTGTCCCCACATTTGCACTAAGATTTAACTCAGATTCTTCGTCCTCAGAGTCAATTTCAATTGATGATTCTGACCCTTAATTGTGTGGGCTATAGCCTTGTGAGACGCTACTGGTTCCAATGCCAGTCAAACCTTCATCTTGTTGGTCATCAGAAGCTATATGCATTGCTTCCAGCATATTTAAGGGTACGAGTAGTGGCATTTATCCCCCTCAAGTGTTACCCAGGTCGTCCCTCTGTTTCCCCAAGTGTCTATGGTTGCTGCTAAGTGGACCCAATCCACATTGTTCGACTCAATCATCCCAGATAGAACATCCATACAAGGAGAATCTTCCCCAACATCAGTGTCCACTTTACATGTGTAACAATATTGCAATGAGGCCAAGTGAACTGTGGTGTCAGATCTATGATCAATTATAAATCTATTTCCTAAAGGATGTGCTCGACCAGTTACAAGATCCACTCAAATGATAGAATCTTGGAACCGCAAGTAGACATGGTTTTTAGACCAATCATGCACCATTTTTTCTTCCCTCATGAAAGGAGGTCCTAAGATCATCTCAAATGCCATAAGTGTGCCTGGAGAAATCCATAACAATGAAGGTATTTCTTATTTTATGTTCAAAGACCTTGATCTTGAGGTCTTCTAGCATCCCAATAGGTTTAACAATAGACCCATTGGCCATCTTTACTACTATGGTTGTGGTCCCAAGGTGAGGTCTTCCCATAATTTCCCAGCAATTTTTAGTCACAATCCTAACCCCAACGCCACCATCAAGGATTCCCTTCACAGTTAATCCCTTGGTAGTGGATTGGTATGGTTGCATTGGATTCATCGCCCTCAAAGTATTGTCCCAACTTGTTAACAGGTATTTCTACAACAAGGTTCCCCTCTAGGTTGGGTTGTGAATCTAAGTCTTCCTCCTCTATTGGCATCTCCTTAGCTCCATCCATCTGTGCAAATTGTGGTAGTCCAACCTTCAGTTCTCCATTGAGGAAAGCTCAAAGAGCTAAGAATAGCTCAGGGTCTCCATATAGTTTGGACATGATCGTGGTTCTAACTTCTGAAGCCATGGAATCCATCAATCTGGAAATATTTAATGGCACCTTTTGGGCTTGAGTCCCTTGACGTGGGGAAGATGGGATCTCCATTTCTTCGATAGGATCATGTAGTCCCTCTGTAAACATTCTTTCCAACAAGTAGTGAGTACGCCCACTTTCCCATGACTTTAAGTCACTTTCTTCTTGGATGACACTAGTATGGCTAGGGGTCTATGGACTTTGTGAGATTGTTGTTGCATAGGGAGCAATGTGTATGTAATCTGGATCTGTGTAGGTGCTGGTTCTAGATCCCTTTGGGTATCTTCTACCAAACTCCTTAATTACTTGACTCTCTCGATCTCCTCTATAGGGTTTGGATAAGTTCCTATCTTCTTTTTGGATCCTGGCCATTGTGGCTCATGACGATCTTCCTTGTTGGTTTCTTTCTTAGTGCTCGTTTTGATCTCCATGGTTTCACCTGAATCAGACTCCTCTTCAGCGTCGTTCATATATAAGGGGTTGTCACCAGTCTCTATGTTGGTCTTTGAGCTAGGGTCTAACTTTGCCGCTTTTTGCGATCTCTTCCTTCGTGTTTTCTTCTTCTTCTGAGATTGTGCAATTGATGCCGTGTCTCTTTCTTCAAGAATATAACTCTGTTTTTGGATCATCGATCGTGTGAGTATGTTTACTGGTACCACATGTGTACTTTGTGATGGCTCCTCGGTAACCTCAATCAAGTTTAATGGTGTGATCTTTGGTGCATTTGCATTATGCGGACATTTGGCAATCAAATGATCTATGCCACATTGATTACACATGAGTATCGGCATTGTAGACGTGCTCGCTTGATTGGGTTGTATTAGTGTGGAATTATTTTGTAGCCTAATAGGACACTCGGCCACACGATGCTATGAGTGTGGACCTCCACACTCATAGCATTGAAGAGGTTGTTTCTTGGCAGTGTAATTGATATTTTTGGCCTCTTGGAGCAAGAGCAGCTACTTGATAGATAGGTTTGACTTTCTTCAAGCCCATCAATCCCATAGGCAATATTAGGGTCTATATCTTCCTCACAGCCTTCCAAACAAGCAATAGATGACTCAGAATGCACTTGATTCACAGAAGTTATTCTCGAATGTGGTGGTTGCGGTCCTAGCACTAGAGGTGGTAAGGGTGGTGTTTGAACAACATTTTGGGTCCTAGGGACCATGTGTTGTGACATTTGTTCAAGAGGTGGGGTCGGCATCAATGCAAGCACTCGAGGTGTTTCTGTCCATGGTAAGGTTGGTCTATTGGCCATCGTGCGCTTGAATACTATGCAATCCTTAGCTTGATGACCGTACCTCCCACAGGCGTTGCAATTCCATTGAATTTTACTCTAAAAGTAGGGCATTCACTGGTACTATGCGGACCATAGCATACTAAGCACCATTATTGCTCCCTTCCTGGATACATATGATTGTTTTGCAGAGCACAATTGTCTCTAAGACTCTCTTGAATGGCCTTGGTGAGATCTGCTAAAGTCATCTTAGATATTTTTGGCTCCTTAGCAATAGGCTTTAGGGTCATTGGCCGATGCCCCGACGCTTGCGAGCTAGTAGATTTAGGCTCAACAAGCACTCTTTCTCCTTGAATCATTAAATTATCCTCCAATTGGATCACATGGTGGTGACTGCTTCCCAAGTGGTGATACCTCTAATGACTAGGCCATTGTAGATATCCTCATGTCGTAATCCCCTAATGAATCTACCAAGCAATTGATTATTATCGAAGCGCTCATTTGGATTACAATGAGAATTCAAATGCTTCAAGCGACTAATAAAGTCTCTCACCGAATCTCCTTCCTCTCGTTGGGCTCTGGAGCTGAGAGGCTACACCCCAAAGCACTCCCTCTAGTATGTATTCTTTTAAGAACAGTGTCCTAAGAGTAGGGTAATTTTTTTTTTCTTCCATCCTTAGGGTTCTATACCAATCCCATCCCTTACCACTTAAGGTTAGGCTTAAAGGATTACTCTTATGCAGGTCATTGTGTTCTCCTAGAGAATTTCATATTTGTTCAAACACTTCGATATGCTTTCTCACATCCCCGTCTCCACTAAATTTTTGTGTGAGCTTGGCTATTTGTACTGCCTTACTTCTAGGCTCTCTATCAGGCGTGTTACACATATTCTCAGCAATAGATCAACCAATAGCTCGAGCAAATGTTGCCAAGTCACCTAAGTGAGCAAGCACCGTGGGTGAAGGTGCTCCAAAGACTACATGTGGAGTAAGTATTGGCATTGTGCTTGGTGCATAGGAAGCCCTTGGGTTCCAAGTTTGGTACGGTGTTGTGCCATGTGGTGGCCCAAAGTTCATATGTGTGGCCCTAGGCATAGCAGATGTCGGATGTGACATGCTAATGCTAGCCGGTATGGTCCCATGGAAATAACAGCTTGGGTGTTGTGGTTGTGGAGCATAGGTTGTTGAAACAATGGGAGGGGTAGGAACTACATGAGTACGAGGATCTATAGGTGTACACTATTGGCACACACTTGTAGGTACTATTGCAGGAATTGAGCTACCATGTAGCGGTGCTTTACTAACAAATGAGGTCCATGGCGTGTTTCTTGGCATGCCCATTATTGGGATAGGCATGGTAGCCATGGTGTCATCAAGGGAAAGATGAGCTAGACTTGGAAAGGTAAATCTATCACTTGTGGGCTTAGATTGCACTAACACCCTGGCGAAACAACATATGGAGGATCCATCGGACTTACCGAGGGAGTCTCCATTTGCAATAAGGTTGGTTGTTTAGCCTTCCTGATGTAACTAGAGTCAGTTCCGTGGTCTGCCCTTCTTGGTTTCCCTCCTTGGTGTTCTGATTAGTTGTGGTTGCTTCACCTTAGACTTTTGCCCAAGACATAGTTGCATTCACATGTGCTAGAATGCAGGTGGCCCATTACAAATACTGCCATGCACACCATGCTTTAAACAAATATTTGAGTTTTTACCTTGGATGTCTAAACCATGATGCTCCTAAAAAGTATGGAACTGATGTTAATCAGTGCCTGCAGGTTCTTTATTTTGGCCAACAACATACTAGAAAGCTTTTACAAAACACAAGTAGGGTTATTCTTGAGACTAATCGCCTCTGCTACAAATTTATAGGCTAGTCTAAACTCTAAAGTAGAGACTAGGATGCCCTATCCCCCATCCTTTTATTTCTTCTACGCATGAGGAGTTTCTTTCAGAAATGCACTAACCTCATTAGTGAACACAACTGAGGCTTTGAAGAAAAGGGTAATTGCAGCACATGAGACAAAGCTACCACAACCATATGAAAGTATTTTCCATTGAGTCAGAGTTGCACTAGTATCAAAATTGAAAGTGATGAATGATACCAACATCAAAAACAATCATGGTAGCATCGATCACTACTTCCATATCCCAAATTTCAATAGTAATCTCTCCATTTGTTGAGAGACGTATTTTCCAACATTCTAGTGAGGTGCAAAACATTGGTGCTCCACGAGTTGCATAGACTCTTCAAATTTTGTTGCTTTGTATCTATAACCACATGCATAGCTTTTGACATCAGTGTCCCATCCTCACCATGTCAAAGATATAAAAGACTCTGTGTTGAGAAGGAGAATTCTCTGAATGGTGATGGTGACATGAACCAGGAGAAGGTCGGGGTGTCAGGTTGCCTAGCAGGTGTTGGGGAAGGTGGCACACACGTAGCAAGAGAGGTAGATGCAGGTGATGCAGACGATGGTGCAAAGAGCTCTTCAAAATAGGGTGCAAGGCATGCAAGATGTAGATGAATGAGGGCAAGATCGCGTACACGCCTCATAGTTATCCTAATTCTGTCCATGAATGCTCCACTCATCTAGCGCCTTGAGGTTCTACCCACCGTATTTGATGTGGTACACATGCATTGGTTTGTCCTCATGAGTGATGACAAGATTCCTCAAAAGATTTGGTCTTTAATAGCCCACCAGTTACCGTTATGAGAACCAATCACCTTATGATCCTCCTATATTTGATTCTAAACAATCCCTAAGTTCCTCATCTAGCTCATACGACCTGCTCATTCTCCCTCTAGTCTGATGTTGAGCATGTCTAAGGTCTCGTCATCTAATTTCAAATTAATCATGTTGTATTAGCTCTAGTGTTGGACATTCACCGTAGATCTAGAATAATATCTCTTGAGCTTGGCACCATTGTAGACCCCTGGCAATAGTAATCCTGATAAATCTTTAAGTTTGATTGTGCCATTGGAAAAAACTAAATCTATCTGATACCCTATCCATGCTATCTTTAGATTAAGTTTCTTAGGGCCTAACTTTGACTGATATAATAATTTACCAAGTCTCCCTTTTTAAATTCTTAAATCTTTAGCTTGCTATCGTGCCAAAATTTTCTTTTTGCTGGAGCACTCCTTGTTCCAGCATGGCCCTCTATTTGATTTCATCTAACTTCAGCAGCTCATCCAACCTATTTTTCATGTTGCATTAAAATCCATATCATGTTTGATTTCCATTCAGAGGTTGAGAATTCCATATTCCATTAGAACGACTGCCTCTGTGTCATATACCATCCTAAATGGAGTTATTCCCGTTGTTACCTTGTGAGTTGTTTGGTACGCCCATAGCATTGTCTGAAGTTTTTCATCCCAATGATGTGGTTCCTTCTGAAAAGTCTTTGTTAGAATGGTCTTGATTGTTTTAAAACTGCTTTCAACCTGTCTGTTGCATCTGGGATAGTAAGGTGTATATTTTTTATGCTTGATCAAAAATATTTTCAGTCAGGATTTGAATTGTTTTGTTGATGAAGTGCATTCCCTGATATGAAACTATCTCGATCAAACAACCAAATCTGCAAGCATGTGCTTGTACAAGAACCATACTGTCAACTGTGCAATGTTATTCGGTAATGCCTTGGCCTAAACCCACTTGCTGACATAACATGTGGCCATGAAACTGTATTTGTTCTTCCTTGGGGTAACTTTCTTGAATGAACCCATGAAGTCCAATCCCCACTGCTTATATACCCCTAATGGTTGTATGGGTATCACAAGTCTTGCAGAAGGCCCTAACATTAGCCATCATACTCTCCCGCAATAAAATTGCTTGCAAAATTTTCTTGTACGTAATATTAGTGAAGTAATGATCTCTTGCACTCCCATTGTGAGCTTCTGTTATAACTTGCATCCTTCCTCGTATAGGCACACAACATCAAAGCACTCCATCTATTTCCAATCTGTACAAGGATCTCCTCCAATGATGGTGAGCTTCAGACTCTTTATAGTTTGTGCCTTTTTATAGGCTTGGGACCAATCCTCTGGAAATCCCCCGAACTAAAGGAAAATGTATACATCCTACCACTGTGGATCTGCCCATCTGCTACTGTATTTTGAAACAACTTGGCATCCACTAGATCGTCCCTCATCGATGTTGCTGAGATGGCTTCTATGCTTTTGGATAGAAAATCCACACCATAGTGAGTCTTGCCTGGCTTGTGGAATATCTTAAATTCAAACTCCATCAGGAACATCATTCTCCTAATTAGTCTACTCTAAATTATCACCTTGCTAATAAAAAACAAATAAAATAGTTTTCCTAGTAAGTAGTGTCTGAATTTTGTTACATTGAAGATCATTCTCAATGCTTTCCTTTTCGTGGTCGAGTACCTTTATTCAGCTGTGTTGAACCTACGACTGGCGAAGTAGACTAGATAATACATCTTTCCATCAAGCTAGGCTAGCATTGCTCCCATCACCATTCTAGATGCATCAACATGTACATAGAAAATTACCACCTCTCAATTTGGTTGACAAAGGATTGGCTTCCTGTTGATCGCCTCCTTCAAGCACTAGAAACTTGCCTCACATTTCGGGCTCTAGATAAGCTTCACTCCCTTCTGGGTCAATTCATACAATGGAAGAGTCTTCATCGCAAACATATGAATGAATCTGTAATAAAAAATTATATGTCCTAGGAATGCACTGAGTTCAGACACATTCGTTGACACTCGGGCTTGTTGTACACACCGGACTTTGTCTTTCGACATTTTGATGCCATTTCTAGACACAATATGATCTAAAAATTGACCTTTTTAGACCATCAAGACTGACTTAAATAGGTTTAGACAACTCCACTTTTCCCTGCATCTCTCAAACACTATTTCATATTTCTAGAAATAGAAGATGCATTTCCTCCGTTGAAAAGATTGTAAAGTCATCCACAAAGATAGCTAGAAATTTGTGTAGAAACTCACTGAATATTTCCATCATACAACATTAAAAGGTAGCTAGGGCATTACACAATCAGAATGGCATAACTAGGTACATGAATGCTCCTCATTAAGTGATGAAGGTTGTCTTTGCTATATCCTTGGGTGCAATTCTCAGCTGATTATAGCTATTGTAACCATCCACGAAGCTATACATTTCATGATCCGTTGTTTCATCCAACATCATATCTATGAATGGGAGTAGGAATGGGTCCTTGATTGTCTAGGCATTCAACTTTTGATAGTCAACACACACTCTCAGCTTCCCATTCTTCTTTGGCACAACCACTATTGGAAATAACCAGTCACTACTTGCTATGTTTGTTATGGATCTTGCCTTCCATAGATCATCAATCTCCTCCTTGACCTTCTTAGCATAGTATCCTTTCATTCCATATGGTTGGAGACATATTGGTCTCACATTTAGCTTGGTTGGCATCTTATGCTAGCAGACCTTTGAATCAACGCCTTTTGGGTTTGTGTCCCCAAGCAAACACATCTTTTTTTAAAAAAAAAATAGCTGCTTGCCTTTTTCCTACATCTTTGGTTTCAAATGCTTATTGATTTTGACCATTTTGGGATTCTCCTCTGAACCAAGATTCCACTCCTCAATTTCTTGGTCGTCTAGCAACGACCAGTTCGGTCCACCTCCCTTTCTTTTTTCCAGGTGACTCAACTTCATTGCCAATCTAAATGCTTGCTGCATATTCATTGAATGGATTGCCTAACTTAGCTAGCCCTCCTTCCATCTCGATTGTTCACTGCTTCGGTCAAGGGTTTCTACATTGGTCTGCCCTTGATCCACTTCTAATCTGGAATCTTTCATGTCTTTGGCAAATTGAGCTGGTGTTCTATCATCCAGAGTTACTCGCCTCTCACTTGGATTGGACTCAATAATATTGTTGCCTTTTCTTCTTGGTTCTATCCCTATCCATTAGCACTGCATTCAGATCAATCTCTGGTATGGGAAATATGTTCATAGATGCGAGGATGTGCTCGATCTTCTTTGTCCTATACTTCTTGTGTCTCATGGATTTCTTCCAACTCTTTGTGTTGTCAATATTCATTTGGATACACCAATTAAGCGCTTGAATGGTTAGCGTTTATCCTGCATAGTTTTGAATGGCTTCCACATTTTTGAGCCAAGGTTTGCCTGGTAGCATACCATATGCACCATGCATACCCATCATCAACATACTTTGCCTCTGTGGTAGAAATGGATGTACAATCTTTAAGAATGGATCTCCAAGAAATAGCAAAACCAACAAATGTGTAAATCCAAGTTGTTGTTGATTTACAACTATCAACACGGCCTACATAATCACTATCTACAAATCCTTGAATGGATGACTCTCCATGACCATAGAATAATTGTCTATCTACAGTGCCATTCAAGTATCTGAGAATTGACTTGACAGCATCCCAATGCTTTTTACTAGGGTTGGACATAAATTAGCTGACAACTCCCACTGCATGTGCAATGTCAGGTTTTGTAGCCACCATGGCATACATGAGACTACCACAAGCTGAAGCATAAGGAACCTTAGCCATCGCAGCTTTTTCCTCAGTAGGTTTGGGACAGTCGTTGTTGCTAAGTTTCAAATATGTAGGCAATGGAGTACTCAAAGCCTTCCCCTTCTGCATGTTGAAACGATCAAGAACCTTGTGCACATGCTCTTTTTGAGAAAGGTACAACAACCTCTTCTTACGGTCACGAGTAATGCGCATACCCAAAATGTGATTGGCTTCACCCAAATCTTTCATGTCAAATTGACTTTTCAGCTTGGTTTTCAAGTCAGCAATGTCCTTCTTGGAATGACCATCAAAATAAGCATGCATCTACATAAAGGATAAGCATAATAAGTTGTCCATTGGGTTGTCTTTTCACGTAAAGACATGGATCCGCATTACTGCGCTTATAGTCTAGGGAACACATAATGCATCAAACTTTTGATACCATTGTCTGGATGATTGCTTCAAGCCATAGAGACTTTTCAAAAGCTTACAGACCAAATGTTCCTTGGCCTTTAGCACAAACCCTTCAGGTTGCTGCATATAAATCTCTTCCTCGAGATCACCATGTAAGAAAGCTGTAATGACATCCATTTGATCAAGCTCCATATCTTCTGTGGCAACCAAAGCAAGCAACATTCTCAGTGTGGTCATCTTGACCACTAGAGAAAAGATTTCCTAAAATTGACGCCATACTCTTGCTTGAAACCTTTGGCCACTAAAAGAGCTTTGTAATTGTCAATCTTCTTCTTGTAAACCCATTTACAAGGCAATGTGTTCCTACCTTTTGGCAACGGAATAAGTTTTCATGTTTTGTTCTTTGCAATACTGGACAGCTCCGTTTTCATAGCATGTTCCCACACTGAACCTTATCATTGGCTAGCATAGCCTCTTTGTAACAAGAAGGATCACCACTATCTGTCACAACAAAACAAAACCCACACCTGGAACAAAACGTTCTGGCGGATGTGAGACTCTTTGAGATCTCCGCGGCTGATCAGAACTCGCACTAGGCTCTGTAGTAAGTGGCTCGGGAGCTGTCTAGACAAGAGGTGATACATCAAAAAACGTCACGTTTCAGAATTCAACCTCTTTCACTGGCTGTCTATGCATCTTAGTCTCATTAAAGACAACATCACTGCTACGGATCACTGATCGACTTTTCGGATCCCATAAACGATAACCAAATTGACCATCTACACCATAGCCAATGAAGATGCATTTCTTGGACTTAGGATCTAGCTTAGCACACAATTCCTTGGGTACATGTGCATAAGCTTCATAGCCAAACGTGAGGAGTTTTTCATAAGGCAACTTATGTCCTGACCATAACTCCAAAGGTACACAAAACTGTAATGAAGCATGTGGTGATCTATTGATCAAGTACACGGTTAAGTCATCCCAAAACGCTTGCGGTAAATTAGCCTATGATAGCATAGACATAATCCACTCTTGGACGGTCCTATTCATTCGTTCCGCAACACCATTTTGTGTGTGGGTATAAGTAGGTGTAAACTAACGCTTAATTCCTCTACTTGAACAAAAGTCTGTAAACTCTTTGGAGATATATTCTCCACCATTGTCTGAGCGCAAATCTTTCAACTTATGTTTAGACTGAGTTTCAACACTAGATAAGAACTTCTTGAAGCAAGAAAAGGTCTCATCTTTAGACTTCATGGCATATACCCAAACATGCTGTGTTGCATCGTCAATGAATGTAACATAATAGGATGCACCATCATGGGATTTAGAAGGCATAGGCCCACATAAATCACTGTGCACAAGCTCTAAGGGTTTCTTTCTTTGTCAAAAGAATGTGTACGATGTGTCCGTGTTTGCTTGTCATATTGATAGTGCTCACAAAAGGGAAAATTAAAAAATGACAAAGACGGTAAGTAGCCCAAACGAGAGAGTGTCTCCATTCCCTTGCATATGTCCTAACCGGCTATGCCACAAAGCAACGGTTGGCAGCTCGGTTACAGAAAAAACACTATTTTTATCAGATACATAAAGAGGATAAAGTGAACCAACTTTAGAACCATGGGCTATAATAAGATGACCCTTCGTAACACGCCAAGACTGCTGATGAAAAGTGAATTTGTAACCCAAGTCATCAAGACGTCCAATCGAAATCAAATTGCATGTCAAGGTTGGAACATGACGCACATTATGGATGATAAACTTCACCCCATTTTCCATAACCATGGCAATATCACCTACACCAACAATGTCACAAGAGTAATTGTCACCAAGTGTAACAGAGCCAATGGTTTCCTTGTATGTAGTAAACCAATGCCTATGAGGTGTGACATGCAACAAAGCACCCAAATCAAGAATCTATGCATGGGGTATTTCACCACTAACAAGGAGTTCAGCTGGTATAGAACTCTGCAAACCTAGAGTTTCATGTGCATCATAAAAGACATCATTATTTTTAGTCAACATATTAATTCTTGCACATCACTGTCATCCTGAACTGTGTTCAATTCTTCAATTTTAACGGAACTCTTTGGTTTCTCCTTTTTATCATCATGATCTTTGCCTTTACCTTTGCCCTTCTCTTTGTCACGCTTTCAAGAATAACAATCCTTCTTTATGTGACCAAACTTATCACAATAATGGCATTGAATTGCGGCGACCACGAGATATTGATCTACCCTTTGATATTTTAGCGTACCATTAGGGGTAGAGTTACTAACAGTTGTGAAAAAGATATCCCAAGAGGGTGGCAACAAACAAAGAAAAACTATTGCTTTCATCTCATCATCAATGGTCATGCGTTGTGCAAGAATCTGGGCAAAAAGAGAATTGCAATCATTGATATGGTTGGCAACGCTAGCTGACTCCTTCATACAAAGGTTGAGAAGTTTTCACATCATGAAAACCTTATTGCTAGCTGTATCCTTTTCGTAAGTGTCACATAATTTCTGCCATAAAGCATGAGCAGTCTCGCATTCTAACACTGAAAAGTACACCGATTCACCAAGGTGCAGTCTATTGTAAACTTGCATAGCTTATCAAGCTCCTCCCACTGAAACTAAGACATGTGCATATCTTCAGTTCTAGCCGCATAGGCAATAGTCAACTTGTGCTTCTTTTGGACAAGCACATCATGCATTTGGTTCTTCCAAAGCTGAAAACTAGTGCCATCAAACTTCTTTATGTCATAACTATCATGGTCTTTGCTAGTAGACATGGTGACAAAACTACCAAAAGATTATGGGAAAATTTCGACAGAGTCTCCTTTGTATTTTGGACTATGTCAACCAAAATACGAAACAAAATGACCAAGTATGTCAATCACAAAGCATAAAAGAGGGCAATGCCTTTCAAAAGCACATTGTATAGAGACCAACTGAGGTGCATAAATTGTCAAACTGACCATAGACCGCCAACTCGGCGTCAAAAGCACCTATACCACTCTATACATGTCACTATGGCGAGGCCTCGTAAGGGATGCTCCATCTAGTTGTATCACCGAAGGAATCTCCACATTTGAGAATAGCTCAGCTCAATGAAAAAATCACGCTATCGACCCTCGATTACGTAGGTTATGTAACAAAATGTATAGCCAAGTCTCAGAAATGGCTATCGTCCGGACCAAGTCTCAGAAATGGCCGGGACTGCCGTACTAGCCAAAAGATGGCTCCACAAAAGGGTGCAATGGCATTATCCACAAAGACGTACAAGTCTATCACGATGCTAAAAAAGGTGCCAAAAGCATGTGCATGCAAAGAAATATCCCTGCGGGGAATCAAACTGCTCAAACACTGTCAAAAGTGCCAACATATGCATGTACGCATTAAAAAACTGCTCCCACTTGACCCAGAATATCGCAAGCACTGAAACTTGTAGCCTGTGAGTCGATGTCGATGCCGTAGCCGAAGTCGAAATCGAGGTCGAGAAGCACATAGAAAGCTAACCAAGCCACTCTATGTACCTGTACCTGTACCTGTATCTGTACCCGTAGTCGAAGAAGACAATGCCATCAAACTCACACTCTATGTGTGTGTATGAGGCCACTCCGAAAGAGGCTACACACTCTCGAATGATCCGTGGGCTCTTGTAGATGGAAGAAATTGCAACAATGATACCTGTAATGGCTATGAAAGCAAACCACCAAAAGAGAGCTGAAAAATGCAGCTCCTAAATCGTAGCTTGACTGAGGTTTCTATTGGCATGAATGGCTTCAAAAGGGGGGTAGAACCCAAGGATGCCTGATGGAATGCTCTTGGAATGCTGAATTTGCCAATGTTGAAGTCGTAACCCTGTTTGCACTCTTGAAAGTGCACGCGTGCACGGAAGTGATTTTGGGAATGAAACAGCTCTGATACCAGATGAAGGAGAGGAGCCCGAAGCACAGCGAAAGAGGAAGATGAATATGCACACAAACCAGTGGAGGGGGAGAGCTGACACACACTATGTGCCCCCTTTCTTTCTTCTCTATCTTATGCACTTAGGCACAATACACACTCTACTTTCTGTTAGTGGCTCACACAAGTGTATAGCTGTACACTTAGGGTTAGTAGCAGTTAGTGATGGGTGGCCGGCCACATGACCATGAAATCTAAGAACTAGCATCTCATTATCTTTGATGGTGGATAGATCCATGGCCATCACTTTCGCTAGTTGCTTTCTCTTCTTTCTAATAAATTTCACAGCCTCTAAAAGGCTCCACCTAATATTGTCTAACTTGACAGTTAGCTTTTGAATGCGTTTGCAGACCTTGACATAAATGTCATCTTATTCATCACCATAACTGCTATATGAAGTGGAAGACCTTTCTTCCAATTGGCCATTGGTACCTTGATACCACCCTCTTCCACCCCAACACTGGTACTAGCCTTGTTTTCTCTAAGACGCTCTATCTGTCTTCAACATCTCTAGGTTTGTTAATGCAATCATTGACAGATCTTTCCCCTTTTTAAAATGATGTATCTTGATTTTGCAATTATTCCAAACATGGCTAAATGCCTTACAATATGTACATTGAGAGCCCTCATCAAACCTGTTATCTTTAGATCTACACTTTGAACACTAGGTCTCTACCTTGCCGACTGAAGGTTTGATCTTGGATATTTTTGCAATCTGCTTTGAGATTGCCTCAATATTCCTTGTCTAGGATCCTTTCTTCTTCCCTTTGACTTGTTCATTAGAGTCACTATCAAATGAACTGGAGCTGGAGCTAGACTCCAACTCCTCAACCGATGTCTCACTGTCACTAGAGCCTGTTCTTCCCTTGTGGCCCCTTTCTTTCTTTGCCTGTTGCTTTAGCTTCGAGGCTCTCTATACCACTTCATTGAACTTATTCATCAACATTGAAACCTCATGTTTCCTAATCTTTTTACTTTTAAAACCATTGAGAAACCATGTGCGCATTTGTTTTTATGAGGGAGGCTCATTTAGTTGCCTGGTCAATTCTTTAATTTTCTCAACGTAGCTTCTCACTAAGAGATTTTCCTGCTTGATTTTATCTAGCTCATAAAAAATATCCTCATCACCTCTATTGTCGGTGTATTCTAGATGAAACGCTTTGATAAGCTTGTTGTATGTTCTGAGCTTGCAATCTGGGTAGTGGTAATACCACTTCGCTCCACCCGTGAAAATTGGAAAATAAATCTTTAGATCAGTGGAACGCTTAGTGTGTCTAGTTCAATGATGATGTGTCATTGTTTTCATGTCTGGATTTGACCTTTAAGTTTGACTTCCTCTCTCTAGGATGATGCTTGCTACTGTAATGATTAGTATCTACATCCGAGTGATCGTTATATTATTTGTTGATTACAATAATTGTGTCTCTCTCATGCTTCTTTTTTTATTTCCTGTGTGCTTGCCATGACTCCTCCTGCTCCTATCACTGCCTTTAGTTTTATCTTTACCCTTGTCCTTATCCATCCTCTAAGATCCATGCAATTGAGAACATCTCTCAACTCTTTCTGAATGTTGTCACCTCGACTTAGCTGAATAATGGAAACCCCCAAGCTTCTTAGCCTCTCTCTCTCTCTCTCTCTATTCGACGTGTGCATCTATGTCATTTTAGAGGTTAGGTTCAATGTCAGAGCCTCGCTTTGGACTCCTCACCCACTGTGACGACATGAATTTGTTCCTCCGTGAATTGGGCATGAACTTCATGGTCTGTCTCCTTCCATGTCCTACTCTTCTGGGCGGTATTGTTGAACTGCAGCTAACTCTAGACTCTCAACCAATTCTCTCTCAATAGCATTAGCTCACCACGGTGATCGCCAAAATGGAATGAGCTGGTCACTTCCAACAAATATTCTAGGTTAGAGACTTGGAGTTAGTCAGATCAGATCAGATAGTTAGAATTCAGGTTTAGATTTCAAATGGAAGACAAACCAAACAAATACTGAACTCGAAATATGAAGACAAGAGACTGGAGCTGATGTGTATTTAGATACTTAACTGGTACCAAATAAAGGTACAAAAGAGCTAATTGATGCTCAGAGCAAATGCTCGTTGATTAGAAAAGGGTAACTCTATACTCTAGAATGATTAGCACACAAAATTAAGTAATGGGTAGACTATACACTTTAAAATTACTGTGATAAATCTATATGATAACTGCAAATTCCTAATGAATATACTGGCACACCTTACTAAGGTATGTTCTATCTACAACAACATCTTTCCAACCAAACCTTTCCATCAGGTGTCAGTAATTTTCAATTTGAATTCATCATCAGCTTGCTTCTCTAGTAGATGCTCCCAATGCTTCTTAATCTCATTGTTCACTACAAGTGATGGATGTCCACGTGCATCAACAAAACAAATTAAAAAAACCTTGGGCCCATAAGATAAGTGGCGACCAATGTTCCAATCTTGTAGAATTCCAACCGATTTGTTTTGCCTGCTTCATTTTTAGGAGACGACAAAGTAGCACCCATGACAATGGTACCTTACGCTCATCTTGAGTGAGCAAAAATATTTTAAGTTTTGAGAACAAACTTGAGAGCTCACACAAAAAATTATATCTAATAAATATTAATTTCAACTTTGTTAGATACTTTGAAGTTATGCCCTTATTAATGGAAATTTCTCTGTGTATGTTAGCTCCTTCCACTATGCATGCTTTCAACTCTGATTTGATTGATCTCTTCCTTTGGATCCGCCATTTTTGCTACCGATTTTGTTGATTTCCCTTGAACATGTTGTTCTTTCCCTAAGCCCATCAGCAACTTCCCCTTGTCTAAACGTGATGGACCAAAACTCATTGTAGACAACCTACGCATACTCTCTCCACCCACGTGATCCTGTTGACAACTCATTTGACCATTTGATTGGAATCTTTGATGACTTTTCTTCTTGCCTAGGGACTTGAAAATTTTCTAACATGACATATATAAATAACAAAGCTATCAATGAAATAAGAAAACATTATGATGTATGTAAGAAAAAAAGTAACTTACTGGATCTCTTTTGGGCCAAGCAACCACAATATTCTTAGCAGCTGATAAGGTCCTGGTGTCTTTACCCATTGGGTTAGGATGCAAAAGTGGAGTATCTTTTCCTTCGTAATCATACAAAACTAATATTACAAACAATCTTCTGGAATCCTTGACCCATTTATAACATGCAAGTTTGAAATTTACAATACTATTCCTATCTTCATATTGTAAATCTATCAAAACTTTTAAGTGGGTATACCTACATGAAAGTTTAAATTGCAAATCTTTTAATGGATGGTCTAGTATACACAAAACTAGTTTCTTGTGGGGTAGCAATCAAGCACTCAAAATTGGGTGAGAAAGAGGGAGAGAAATTATAAAAATCATAAGTCCTCGTGTTGATAAACCGTAGATTGTTTCCTTTGTGTCACTCATTTGGCGTTCTCCACTCATAGACCTTTATAGAGAAAGGGAGCACGCGTGCGCGCACGCACGCACGCACACACACACACACACACACACACACACACACACAGAGAGAGAGAGAGAGAGAGAGAGAGAGAGAGAGAGAGAGAGAGAGAGAGAGAGAGAGAGAGAGAGAGAGAGAGAGAGAGAGAGGGACAAGAGAAGAAGAGGATAAAAGAGAAGAGAAGAGAAGGAGAAGAAGAAGATAAGAGGACAAGAAAAGGAAGAGCAAAAGAGAAGAGAGAGGAGAAGCACATGGGGGGGAAACTAGGGCACTGGGCCCTTGAGAGGAGAGGAGGAGGAGGAGAAGAAGAAGAAGAACAAGAGATGAAGAGGATCAAAGAGAAGACAGAAGAGAGAAGGAGAAGAAGAAGAGAAGAGGAGAAAAGGAGCCGATTGGGGGGGGGGGGGGGGGGGGGGGGGGGCTGAGGCACTAGGTGCTTGGGAGGAAAGGCAGAAGCAAAAGGGAAGAAGAAGAGGAGAAAATAGAAGAGAGAACGACTAGAGGATGAGAAAAGGAGAGCTGAGGAGAAGAGAGAAAAGAGGTGGCAGGGGTGTGGCCGTGGCACTAAGCACACGGGAGGATAGGAGGAAGGAAAAGGAGCAACAAAAGAAGAAGAAGAGAAGGGAGAACAAGATGTGGAGAAGAAATAAGAAGAGAAGAAAAAGACGAGGAGTGTAAAAAAAATTGAAAAGCACCTTGAGGTGCTACCGGGGCACTAGGTAGCCAAGAGAAGAAGGAGGGAGAAGGAGAAGAAGACGAAGAAGAGAGAGAGAGATAGAGAGAGAGAGAGAGAGAGAGAGAGAGAGAGAGAGAGAGAGAGAGAGAGAGAGAGAGAGAGAGAGAGAGAGAGAGAGAGAGAGAGAGAGAGAGAGAGAGAGAGAGAGAGAGAGTGAGTGAGTGAGAGAGAGAGAGAGAGAGAGAGAGAGAGAGATAGATGAAATGAAATGAATTGTTATATTAAACATCTTCAAAAGGATCTATGAAACCCAAAATATATGACTCGGGGGAATTTGACATAGTGTCTCGAAGGAAGTAAGAGAATCTGAAAGCAGAAAAAAGTGCTAAAATTAGAACTGTGTGTGTGTGTGTGTGTGTGTGTGTGTGTGTGTGTGTGTGTGTGAGAGAGAGAGAGAGAGAGAGAGAGAGAGAGAGAGAGAGAGAGAGAGAGAGAGAGAGAGAGAGAGAGAGAGAGAGAGAGAGAGATAGGAGGAGGAGGAGGAGGAGGAGGAGAAGAAGAGAGGAGGAAGAGAATAAAACAAGTGTGAAAAGGGACGGCCGAGGCATTAGGTGCCTGATAATAGAGAAGGAGAAGGAGAAAAGAAGAAGAAGAAGAAGAAGAAGAGAGGGAGAAGCAGAGAATAAGAAGAAGAAGAAGAGGTGGTCAGGGTGCTAGGCGCTTGGGAGGAGAGAAGGAAGGAGGAGAGGAGAGAATGAACGAGAAGAAGAAGAGACAAAAAGTGTGGAAAGGGGTGACTAGGGTTCGAGAGGCAAGAAGGAGAAGGAGGAGAAGAAGATAAGGGAGAAGAGAACATGAGCAAAGGAGAGAAGAGAAAAAGAGAGAGAAGGTGGTCAGGGGATAAGAGTCTGGTAGGAAAGGAGAAAGGAGGAGGAGGAGAAGGTCAGTTCGTGCACACAAGATAATTCACTTGCAAAGCTTTCTTTAAACCCCAACGCAGAGAAGAAGACAGATAGGCATACATTTGCAATTTTATTATTTCTTATGCTGATTGGATCGCCTTTTCATGTGAAACCATTAAAACCGTCTTTTGTTTTAGTTTCTTAATGGGTCCCTTCATTTCAAAGCCTTACATGACTCTACTTCCTTTTCATTTTTTTTGTTTTAGAATGCGAATGCCAGCCATTAAATCTTAATTTTTCCATAGAGGGTAATAATATATATATATATATATATATATATATATATATATATATATATATATATATATATATATATATATATATATATATATATATACTGAGTCGAGTCCTATAACATCTCGAAAAGCCTAGCTCATCTCTCTGAGTATTAACATAGTATCTCATAGTGAAGCCTTCTCCCTAGTCGAGTCTTGTAACATTCTCAGTCTTCCTAACGATCCATTGCACACTTGTGTATTTCCCTTCTTATTTGCTTATATCAATAGAAATACACTCCTTCCACTTGCATCTTGCATCCTTGTATAGTGTGCATGTTATGGTCACAAACACACACACACACATAGAGAGTCTCTCGCAACCATACTCCAACAATAACAATAAAAAACACGATCGCAATTAGGGGTTAGCGAAGGAGTCCTCTCATCGTGTAGGTTTGTATATGAAGAAACGATTGCAAGAGACTACATATCAGATACTCAGAACAAGGAGACCACCTGTGTGTGTGTGTGTGTGTGTGTGTGGAGCGGCCCCCTGTCTCTGCACGCCCTGTTCGTCGCCCTTTGTACAGCGACCAACCCTCAGTGTACTCTACCGCAAACCTTAGCAGTCTCAGGCCACAAACCCTGACCACTGCAGGTCGCAAACCCTAACTGCGCAGGCGTATGGACGTTTTCCCTACCAACACGCAACTTTCTTGCTCATCAATCCTCTACAACGGGCAGGCTGTAGCTTCTGTGATTTGGTGCAACGAGGTGTGTGTGTGTGTGTGTGTGTGTGTGTGTGGCAGCTGGACACAATCGAGTTCTTGTTAGCTTCGGCAGAAGAGGAAAGGGTGCAGCATGCTGGACATGGACACATCCATTTCCATTGACGTTCATGTCTGCTTTCTTTGCTTTTGCAAACTCGCTACTTTGATTTGAGCGAATGCCCGTGTGTGTGTGTGTGTGTGTGTGTGTGTGTGTGTGTGTGTGAGAGAGAGAGAGAGAGAGAGAGAGAGAGAGAGAGAGAGAGAGAGAGAGAGAGAGAGAGAGAGAGAGAGAGAGAGAGAGAGAGTGGGGGATTTGGGTGTGTGGTGAATCCTTCGACCTCGTCTGGCACGCGACTCTGTTCTGCACAACATCTACCCTGTGCAGGCCCTTCACAGTGTGTTGGGGGTGGAAGTTTGATTTCGCCTGCACGAGGTCCTTCCATCGTCTTGTGTGCAAGAGAGGGATGTTTTTTTTTGTACATCTAGCCGGTGTGTGTGTTTGCCTGTGTATATAGCAGTCATATATCAAAAACTCCCAAAAAAAAAGAAAAAAAAGAAAAAGAAAAGAAGAGAGTGTGTGTGAGAGCTTCACATGGATTCGACTGATAAGTGTATATATAAGCATCGGAAAGCCATGGAAACTTCGGAGATGGATGCTTTGAGTCTTATCAAAGTTTGTTTGCATGAGGACTTCGAGGATGCACGTCAAGCTTGGGAAGGATCCGTTCCTGTTATGGAAGTGCGCATCCCTATACAAGAGTTCATGGATCCCGTTGCTCAATATGCACTTAACGCTGTGATTATTTTTTTCTCGGGTAGAATGCCTACTGCTCAGGATGTAGGCCAATGGGTTGATTTCCTACTCAAACAGCAAGCAGTCCGAGGGGTTTACTTTGGTGCGCGAGGGTTCTACGAAGTCTTGTTGGCTGACATGGATGCTCGGGATGCTCTGCTTGAAATGTCTCCTCTTTTCTTCAATACACAGATGACTCATGTGCTGCCTTGGGCTCTTACCAAGGACTATCAAAGTCTCATTCGTCACAAGTGTCCCGTCTGGGTTGAGGTGGTCAACTTTCCTCGCACTTGGTGTCAGTTTCTTCTTTTGTTGGCTGCTTAGTTAGGCAAAGTCATTTACTCTCCTAAGCTGGAGGCAAACACAAACCGTTTTTGTATTTTGTGGGAACGCACCCATTTAAGCTTAAATGGGGCAAGTTTGCAAATTCTTGCTTCCGATGTGGCAAATTTGGTCATGTGCAGTCCGAATGTCCGGAACCAAATCTGCAACCACCTCCTTCAGCCGTCCCTACTCCTCAACCTCGCTCGCCTCCAAAACCTTCTACTGAGGTTCAAACTAAAGAAGTTTCAACCTCCTCCCCCTCAGCTGGGGCGATTAAAGGCAAGGGGAAACAAGTACAATTGTCTGCACTTTCTGCTTCTCCAAATATTAAAGACAAGGGAAAAGAACAGGTTTCGACCTCTCAAACTTGGATAGTGCCCAAGGTACCCGTCAAAGCTGCTACACCTTGGGTTCCGGCATCTTCTCGTAATTATGTGCCTCCTTTGAAGAATGTTGCTCAGAAAAAACTCCCTTGTAATGACAACACTTCTTTGGCTGAAGCTTGGGACAAGGTTGTTCGTTTCTTACAAGGAGGTTGTTACTGGAGAATCTTCTTCATTGCAAGGTGCATTTCCTTTCAATTATCCAGGTCCAAGTATTGACCCACCTTCTCAGGCACCTTCAGCTGGGGAGGATGTGTTGATGGGCACTGGTGCTTGAGTTTTATTCCCCCCTTTCTTTCCTTGTTTCGTCATCCTCTGTATATACCATATCGAATGCATAGTTCTTTGAATTGCATCTCCTATAATGTGCATGGGTTATGCAATCACGACAAGTGGCGGCTTACCTGGCACTATGTACATACATGTAAAGCAGACATTGTGGTTCTTCAAGAGCATAACCAGCACCAATTTGCAGGACAGACTTCTTACTTTGCGGGCTACCGATAGCTTATGCAGGATCAGCTGGCCATTCTGGAGTGCTTATGCTTGTTCGACATAAACTCCTCCCGACCTTGGTCTTTAATGACCCGGCTGGGAGATGGATGGTCATCCATTGTATTGTGAATGGAGAAGTTTTTGAATTTGGAGGGTTATATGCATACACAGCTTCTACAGATAGAGCACGGTTGTGGAGTGCTATCTCTTCTTATTGTTGGCGTTCCAATGCCTTTCTCTGCGAGGATTTTAATAATGCACCAACCTTGCGGATAATACTACTGGCCATTCTCACATGCTTCATATGGAACGGCAATCTTGGGACCAATTTATGTCGACCTGTAATGGGCTTGATTTGTGGCCCTTTTTGCATGCGATTGATCCAGGCTTTACTTTTCAGCACAATGCTCAATCCATGTATCGCGCTCGGCTGGATCACTGGTATCTTTTTCACATGCAACAATATGATGACTTTGTATGCGAGATGAGGATTGATTATGCTATGTGTCTCTCGGATCATTTTCCCGTATGCTTGAAACTTCGTTTTGGCTCTTTTGATGTCAATGATCGCATACCCAAGAAAAGACTTCTGCATGTCAATAATGCTTATCTCAAGCATGAGCCTTTTCGCACTATGATTGTAAATATCATCCCGCCTTTGCTCTCCCAGATGTATGTTGACATGGACATAGCATGGTTTCGTTTTGTTATGCGTGTTCAATCAGTAATACAAGATTATGGCAGGGATTATTTGTCATAATTAAGGGAACAGGTTAACCAGGCAAAGGATGCTTGTAGCCGATTAATGCACTTGGCTAATCATTCTTCTCTTACTGATGCTCAAATGACTGAGTTGTTTTCTGCTCGTTCAATATTAAGGCACAATGATGAGAGAAAATTGGCCAAATGGAAGACTCGAGCTCGTCAACAGGCTTTTGCAGATAAATGATGTGCTTCTAAACAATTCTTTTAGCATTTGTATCACTCGATGCAGTCTCAAGCTATACGGAGAGTTAAATTACCATTAGGGGAGTGGACCTCCACTTTTCGAGAGCTAGCACTAGCCCTACGCTCTCATTATGGCAAGATTTTTGAGGCCCCTTCTTCTCCCACGAGAGAAGCTTGCCAAGCGCGTCACATGTTTCTATCGCATGTCACTTCCATTCTCTCGTTGCGGCAGGCTCAAGACTTGGAAGCTGTTTTCACTGAGTCGGAATTGTATGCCAGCTTGCTTGATTTAGGTTGATGGAGAGCTCCTGGTTGGGATGGTCTCTCTGTGGAATTCTTCTTGTCTTTTTGGGATTATTTGAAGTTGCCTCTATTATTCATGATGAATACAGCTTGGGAACAACAGGAATTACCCTCCTCTTGGAAAGAAGGTTTGCTCAAGTTAATCCCTAAGCATGCATTGTGTTAAGAATTTTCACATTGGTGGCCTATTACAATTATGCCCGTGGTATATAAATTAATGGCAAAAATGCTTGCTAACTGACTCAAATGATTTCTGCATGAAGGCTTGCATCAATCTCAATACGGCTTCATTCCGCGACGTCAAATTACTGATAACCTCGCAATTTCATTATTGGTATGGAATATGCAAAATATACTCGACAGGATATTAGTCACGCAGGTTGACATTGAAAAGGCATTTGATACTGTTCTTTGGGATTACATTGCGGATACCATGCGACATTTGGGCTTTGGGCCTAGGCTATCCCGTGTCGTGCTTTTCTTGTATGCAAACAGTACTTCTGCAGGCTTGTTGGATGGTTCTCTCACAGAATCTTGGCCTTTGGGACGGTCGGTACGACAGCGCTGCCCTCTAAGTGATTTGCTTTATGCGATCGCTACTCATCCCTTGTTTATGTATTTGAATTCCTTGACCTCCATTGGTAGGCTACATGGCCTTACTTTACCTTTTGGTCGACAGTTTGCTGGTCAAGCTTATGCGGATGACTCTTTGTTCATGCCTCGTAATAAGTATGATGATGTACAACAGATTATGCATACTCTTCACTTGTTTGGATTGGCAGCAGGTCTCAAAGTTAAATTTTGCAAATCCAAGCTATTGTCTCTGAAAGAGTGTGACTAGCATAAGATATTGTGGCCCGGGGAGATTGTTCCTCCCCATGTTCTGGTTCGCCATTTGGGTTATCCGTTGGGTTGGAATGTATCGGCTATCAATAAAACGGATTGGGTGATCCAACGTCTACATTCCAAGTTGAATTATTGGAAATTGTCCACGTGGCCACTTCATGTGCGTCTCAGGATTGTCCAATGCATCCTTGTGGCTTATGTGCAGTTTTACTTGCCTTTGTTATCCTGGCCTCGGTTGTGTTTGCAGTCTCTCATGTCCAATATTTTAGAACATTTTTGGCGGACCTCGTCCACCAAGAGGGGCATTCGGCTTCTATCTATGGACGAGCTGTGTTCTTCCAAGCGGCTTGGAGGGTTGAATATTTTGGACTTGACATGTCATCTTTTGGCTCGGAAAGCTATGTTGTTGCCAGTTTTGGTGGAGCAGCAGCAACCCTGGGCTCTCATGGTCACACATTTATGTGCGCACATTGTCACCCCTTCTTTTGGTCATTGGAAATTGACTTATTGGGATGTTGTTTTTGGGAAGCTTGAAGGACACATTCTTGGATGTCCCTTTACTTCTTCTCTAATTGTTGATTGGAAGGTTGTCACTTCTCATTTGGCTTGGGATGGTCGACAATCCTCTGGGGGTAACTCTCTTTGCTTGGAGAGTCTGCATTGGAGCAGGGTTTTGCTTCGACTTTGGTTCAATGGTCTCCTCACCAAGCGTATTTTATTTCCCAAAAAGGAATCTGTCAGGTGCATCAGGTGGTTGATGACTCGGGTTATGCTCTTTCTTTCGCTGATGCCGTCTCCCGCTTTTAGTTGGGTCTTCACTATTCTCCTCTCTGGCGGGAGATTCAAAACATGCTTGCTGCTCATTCGCCCATTCCTCCTCAGGATGAAGACTCTCGCTTCTCTGATTGGAATCTGGCTACTACTAGATTGGACTGCATCTCAGCTGACAGTGTCTATGCCATTCTTGAGTCTCATGTATGGATTGTGCATCGGGGTAATCAGCTGTGGTCGCTTTCCGAGTCATCCTTGTGGTGGCAACACACATTGTCTCGCATTTGGCGGAGTCATCTGCCTTTGAAGGAACGTGTTTTCTTGTGGCGGTGCTTGGTGGGAGCTCTACCTGTTGGCAGTGTGTTGCATGCTCGGCATATTGCGCCTTCCCGCTGCCCCAGATGCCTTAAAGCTGAGGAGACCGTGCCACACTTGCTGTGGTGTTGTCGTCACTCCAGAGCCTTCATTCGGCAAGTGTCGACTGCTCTTCGACTACGTTTTCCTTCCGGCTCTTTTCACAGACGATTTTGGCTTTTTGGGGTGCTTCGGTCACCACAATCTCAGTTTGCATTCTTCTTCACCTGGGTCAGATTTTGGACTATGTGGGCCATCTGGCATCATAGGAACTCCTTAATGTTCCAGGGCACTTTTGTTGACCCCTTTCCTTATTTCAAATTATCTCTTGGTCAAGCGCTGTATTTTGCCTATGAAGCTGGAGACATCACTCTTGATGCGTACATGATTTACTTTGACTGTTTCTAGCCTTCGGAGCCTCATAGTGCTCAGTCTTTTGTATCCCTTTCTTTTTGTGGGTTTTCCTCGCTTTGAGGTTTCCCACTTGTAAATTAATCAAAGCAGATTTACAAAAAAAGTGTGTGTGTGTGTGTGTGTGTGTGTGTGTGTGTGTGAGAGAGAGAGAGAGAGAGAGAGAGAGAGAGAGAGAGAGAGAGAGAGAGAGAGAGAGAGAGAGAGAGAGAGAGAGAGAGAGAGAGAGAGAGAGAGAGAGTTGAAGACAATCTTGTGGTAGCTTAGAAAGTATGGTTCCTCTCTGTTTCACTTTCCACCCCCCTTTCCTCAAGCTTCCTCTCCTCCTCATGCTGTCTCATGCAGATTGAAGTTTGGTGTTGTCTTTAATTCATTTTAAATGATTCAGTGAAACAAGCAGTTTTTTAAAAATATGACCCTCTATCCCACGATTCCAGTAAAACAACCATTTTCCAAAATTGTAGGCATATACATTTGGCTCATCTTCGAAACTCAAGCGAAATTTTTAGCGCACTTCAAAAGTGTTGGAACATGATTTTGAACTGCTATAAGAATGATTTGCGTATCCTTGAGGCTGCCTAGAGTTGGTCCTTGCCAGTCTACCTCGCTCCAAGGCTAGAAAAATACATTTTTCCTAATCGATCAAAATAAGGGGAGACTTGAAATACTCCCGGTTTTTAGGTCAAAATTTGAAGCTTTTGCCGCTAATTACACTAAAACTTGTGTAAATTTTCTGGTTTTCTTAAAAGCAAGCTCAAAATCTAACTGGGATTTTATAATTTCAACCGGTTAAAATACACTAGACCCCGATTTTTTTCTAACACTGCCTCGCTCACCTCCAGGCTCCAACCATTGGGCTTGATTTTTTGCTGCCCCTCACCACCTCCCATCTCCCATTGCAAGCATTCTCACCAACGATCTTCACCCACTACTTGAATCCTCACGCCCCCGTCCTCGCCATCGCCAAAGATCCCTTTGTTTGAGGGTTTGTTCACGCGCAAGGGAAATGTGCACATTTCAGGGCACTGAAGGTCAAGCCTAGAGGCCACACACTCTTGAAAAGGCAGAGGTGAGAGGCATTGATTTGACCTCTTGATGGGACCTCTACACTTTTCCCACCATTGGAAGCATAAAAAACGAGGTGGGTTTCAAAGGGGAAATGACCTTTTCCCACTTCTCAATGTGGAGTTTCATGAATCTAGGTGGATTTGGGCTCCTGACCCCATAAGCACAAATTTTTAAGCAATCAAATCCCTTAAATACATGGTCATGAAAATGTTCCACCTCTCACAAAAATGTGCACATTTGCACAACGTGTGAACAGACCCCTCCCCTCAGAGACTTTATTTTGGCTTTAGTTCCTTTTAATTTTTTTGTTTTAGAAATACCAATGTCAGGACTCAGGACTCAGACCCAAGCGCCACGTAAGTCATGCCAAGTGAGCTTTATTTGAGCCCAAGATGGAGGAGGAGAGCGGGAGAGGTAGTCATGGCACGTTGGAAATGCTGTTGCTTGATGCAAAGTTTGCGGATGCGCCTCCCTCTGCACGCAGAACTACTCCCACGGCAAGCTACTACTCCTCCCCCCAAACCCCCAACACACACACACACACACACACACACACACACACACACACACACACACACACAAAAGGCACTTTTTACTTTGTTTCCTTCAGAGCGTTACATTCACTGCCTTATCATCATCCACCAGACGCCACCACCACCTCCCCACCACTGGGCATTACCAGCCCTACATCTTGAGACCAAAATGGTTACTCCATCATACGAGAGATAAAACTATAAACTAGCAAGGGACAAACATGTGATGAGAGTGTGATAAGAATCAGCAGGATACAATGGAAATGAGAGAACACTGAAAGGTACTATTAACATCTGCATAAGGCCAAACGGATTTATGAAAGCAAAAGTTACGACCATCATATGTGTGATACAACTCTAAAAAAGAAGCAAAGATGACCTAACCTAGGAAAGATGATGTCTATGCATTGGATTCACTAGTGAGCGTTGAATTGGGAAGGGACAATACATACAAAGAATCTACTCGTAAAGGAAAAGATGCAATACAAGGAGGGGGCTCATCCCATTAGATCTCCTTCATAGTAAAGAAACGACTGTGGGCCTCATCCGATACCTAGTAATGATGTCTTGGATCTTGTAATGATATCTAGGTAAAAATAATTTGTCTCAAAGTCTAGCCCCTCTCGAGCAATGTATCTGAATAGCTTTCTCCACTAGGATGCCCTTTGTGGAAGCCTTGGTTGTATCTTACATGCCTGCCCGGGACATGAAAAATTATGACGTGCTATTAGGTCTCCCCAATCTCAGAAAATAAGAAATCCTTTCAAAACATTTCGAGTGCATAAGTGAAGGGTGAGTTTAGGAAATGAAAAGACCATGGAGGTGGAAAGTCAAATGACTTTTTGTGTGCATATAAATAGAGATGGTCGAATACATATCCTATCCCTCTCGAAAGTATATCTTGAGTCTGCGAATATAAGCTAAGACATCTAGAGTATAACTTATGACTTTAGAAATTGGTTCAATTCCCTCATGGAATGTGAAAGGGAAACGTCTTCTCACCTCATAATAAGTAGGACAGTGGCATATGAAATGCTACTTAATCTGGTGTTAGCCTACAGACCCGCTATATACACTGCTCTGGAGGCAATTTTTCACCTTTTGAACGCTCAATTTTTCCTTGTATAAATGTATGCTTGTGGGAATCTAAAACAATGCTCCTCAAGTTTCACACCTCTCTTTATGCGTTCATATAATTTTGTATAGTGTTGGGTCCAGAACTTGGGTTCATGCATAGATTAAAAGACTAGGATGTATTTCAAGGCGCCTTGTTCCCAAAAGGTGTCGACTACCTGAGCCAATCAAAAGCCTTTCACTCAATACCTATGTAGATGCATATGAAATTTTGGCCTTTCTGATTCAGAATTGTATCTGTAGCTACTACTGTTTTTCCAGTCTATCTGCCCCTAATAAGCTCTCGTTGATCATGACTGTCACAAAAATAGGGAAGCGTAAACAGACTTTTAGTTGCACTTCAAATACTCAAGAGAATTGGAGAGAGAGAGAGAGAGCTTGACACTTCATTGGGGACCAGAAGATGGGCTGGTCCCCCCCCATAAAGAGGTTATCTTTATTACCAAGGGAGAATCTTTACAAGCACAGGAACGGGGCAAATGCCCGTCCTCTATCTCTTTCTTTGTTTTGTTCTGACTACTGATTGAGAGAGCGTTTCCACTCTCTTTCTACTAAGAGGACTTCCCCTCTTCTGCGAGCTTTATTGGAAGCTCTCACCAGGAGAGTCTATCTTCCAAAAAGCTTGTCGGAAGCTCTCACAATGGAGTCTATCTTCCGCTATGTGTGGCCCTTCATGCACAATCATTCATGCATTGAACTCAAGAGAGAAACAAACAAAATGCACAAAAACATGCTTGCTGTAATTTTTTGCACAGAACCTGAAATTCTTACCTGTGCGCACTCCTACGCCAAAACCGAGGCCTTCTTCGCTATGGAATCGTAGTAAAACTTGCATAGGCGTAGGATAAGAAGAGTGTAGTGAAATTCTACGAGTGCTCTGCTGAAAACAACGCGAATCGAGGTGATTAGGGGCTGAAAACAGAGAATTTGCAGCAACCAAGCGCGAGAGGAAGAGAGTTTTCTACTTCTTTTCGCGATGAATCTTCCCCCACAACAGCCTATGATCAAGAGAAACCTTGTTCTAGGTGATGCGAGCTCCAGGATTCCACATACACCACAAGGGCTGATTCTCAAGCTTCAATGGAGAGCTCTGGTGCATAGAGCACGCTCACTTTAGGGGGGGTAGATGCACTGCCAACCTCTCAAGTGAGAGAGGAGGCATTCTTATAAAGCCAGCAAGAAGAGGGAGTGCTAGAGGATGAGGGAGGGTGAGAGCGAGAGAGTCACTTTGCATTGGTAAGTGTGTCAGGTGGTACACTTACTTAATGACTTAAAAACCATTCAACTTTTCACTTTAAAAGCTCTTAGCCTATTAATGAAGTGTGCATTTTAACTCACAACTGTACACATGATTGCTTCTTATGAAAAGGTTAGCTACTCCCCGGCACAACACCGTAACGACACTTCTCCGGCATTACATGTTTGCTCTTGTCTGGACATCTGGTCCGGCACAAACAAATTAAATTAGTTTAACTAACTTATCCTAAGGTCTTAAAAATAGTCCAGGCCTTAGGATTATTGTTCTAAGGACCCCATCTCATTCCTGTGCTCGCATTGACGCGCGTAATTTTTTGAGCCTGAAATGTGAGGCTACTGTCTACCCCTTATTGAAGACCCGATTTCCTAATCACTAGGGCTTCAGGGCATTTTCTGCTAGGGTCTCTTTGAGGTGCTCTGCCCAAGTTTGGGTGCACTTGAGGCCCTAGAACTGCTAGTTCTATTCTGATGTGCACACAACTAATTAGATAACTATTTTCTCGTAAATAAATTAATTTTTAATCATAGATCGCTAGCAATTGATTGATTGATTTACTCTTGCATATGTGTGTTTGTATGGCTGTTTTTGGGCTCTCTTTCCGTGTTTTGCGTTCCCAATTTGTATTTCGATCCCTGATCCATGTGACAATTGTGAGTATGTAGTCACAGGGATGGGCGCTTGTTGCTATTCCGGTTCTGCATTCCATGTTCCCATTTTACATTCCATATGACTATTTGATCTAGCACATGCTTTGCAAGGGCCTCAGAATTGTGCTCACAATGTTGTTCTCTTTATCTGGCATGTGTATAGTTCAAAAATTCTTGAAAGAGTGTTTTTTCTTGCTGTTTTTTGCACTGATTTCGTTGGCTAACTCTTCTGCCTTTCCTGGCCCGCTTCCTGGTTCCACGTTACTATGCTTGATTTCATCCCTTGGGTAAGGGACGAGGATTGCCAGCTTTCAAAGCAATCATGTATTCATTGGGATTGATGGGTCTGGGGCTTTTGGCCCTTGGGGAGGTAGACAGACAGTTAGATGCTTTAAAATCTTGAGAGTGTGTTACATACCTGGCATGGTGATGTGGCAATGTGCTTAAAGCCAATAGAGCTAACGAGATAGTGTGGTTTAGCCCCATGGGTTCACTGTAGGGTAGTTTCAGAAGCTACTAACTGGGAAGGTGAAAAGGGGCCAGGGATTGTCTTAGGGGTTAGGACGAGGAGAGGGGTGCTTTCTTTTCTTTGAATTTTTGCCGTTGTGGGGGTGGGCGGGGGGGGGGGGGGGGGGGGGGCAAGAGGAGTGGGAGAGAGCTGAGAGAGGCGATGGAGGGCTGGGCAAGAAGGCAGGGGAAGGAATAAAATGCAAGATGGTCTCGACTCTTTAGTAGCGTCATGGCTCTCATGATGTGCATGGTGGGGCTAAAGAGCCAATTGTTATTCTCAAGCATTGTTTTTTTCCCTTTGCGGCCATTGTGTTAGGCTCTTTTTAAATCTTGCAATTTTTTGGCAGGTGCATTTGTATGGAGTAACATGGGAGGGACGTAATGTTTGCTGTATTATCAATGGTGCCAATAGCTTATATCACTATTTGGAACTTGTTTTTTTTTCATGCAAATTCAGTGCTCGGTGTTAAATTGCTACTCATTACAAGCTGTTGACTTGTAGATTTCAAACCATACTTTTGGTTCCCAGCACCAACCTTGGGTAACATTGACAAAGATTTGGGTGCAGAAAGTCTTGAAAAGCTGAGGCAATATCTTGATGAACAGGTGTTGATTTCAAAGAAGAGGCAAGGAATTGATGATGAATCTTTTGTAAGTTCATTGTTAGGTCTGTTTTCTGACTGAGTTGATCTTTACTATGCATGTGCAAGCTTGCTTAAGCACAAGAATTTTCAGGCAACATTGACATTGCCTTGCATGTGCAAGGGTATTTAATGTCCATACGCGAAACGTTTTTTTGCAATGTTATTTAGATGTAATCTGTAGCATAGTGATTTCTCTGTGGCTTGCCTAAGTAAAGCTACAAATCTCCATTCGTTTGAAGCTTCAAATAAAGCATGCTTTTTACTTATCTCCTCTCTCTAATGTTTATTTCAGCCGTCATGCAGGTTGCTCAAATAAGTTTGCACCACAGAACACCCTTAATGTACTATCGACCTGGAGGTCCCTTTCACTTTCTGAAGGTTTGTTGGTCTGACCTGAAAATTTTGTTGATGATGATTTTTATAAATGAAGAGGTGCTATATGCTACCAGGGAAGGGAGAAGCTGGTCTTATAAGACATCCTTGTAGCTTTAGGCAAGAGAATCTTGTTAACCTGCTAATAAGGGAGATTCTCCTTGACTTGAGGAGCAATTCCTTTGCACTTCAAGTTGAGATTAGGCCCATGCCTCTTGGTATTCAGAATCTAATGTTGGTAGTCAAGTGTTTTGTCCGTTTTCTGCAGTAATGTCAGCTGCTATATTGCCACTTTTGAAAATTGAGTCAGAAGAAAGGCTTGCACAAACTATTTGGTGAGGTTGTTCTTCACATTTAGTGTAGCATTTCATCTTTGTACACCTTCTAAAGATGATTACTAGATTGAGAGATATTAGATCTGCAAATCAATTGGCTGCACCACCTATATCGCTTTAAATTCCTAGCTAATAATTACGAGAAATTAGTTGGCAGGAGCAGTGTACCTGAGATCAAGTGGTAAATTCAACAACTTGCCGGAGGCAGTTTACCTGACACAAATTTGTAAATCCAATGTCAGTCAAAGCATCGCTGAAAGTAAAAAGAAGAATGGATACCAACCTTTTGGTCGTTGTTAAGCATAAAAGGTTCAGATAAGCTAGATAAGTGGGCAATGCTTGACCCAAGATGGTTTTGTGACTACGAATGGATGATGACTGTACAAGATAATAGCAATGGTATAGTTATCAAATTGTCCTCTTTCATCCATGTGCTTCTGGTACCTAGTTGAGTCAAATCCTGACGTATAAGTCTAGTGGTCTGTGTCCGTGTGAGAGAGAGGGAGGGTGCATCCAAGGAGTACTGGAATGGAGGCAGTCTATCCATGCTGAATCCATGTGACTAAAACCATGATGTCATCTGCCCATACCAACATGTTGTGTCCCCTTGTAGCGCTAGCTGTCGGGATGACTCAAGTGCTAGCGGAGCATATCTTTCTTTGTGAAGGTTCCATAAATTATGCATGAAGGAAACTGATTTAGTAAGGGCCTCAACTACGAGGGGAGGGGCAGCTAGCTCAGCCCGAATAATCTCATGTGGCGCTGAGGCCTTAGCCCGAATTATCCAAGAGATCATAGAGACTAGAGGCCTTTCCATACATCTCCATCCATCAGTGGTACCAGATCTGCCCTGGTGGTCCACTGTGGGTCCCCAAATCTGAACCCCATAGGGCTTAGCTGAAGCCACTAGAGTGTCAAAAAGCCACAGCTTTGTTCGAGGTTCTTGAAATTGAACTTGCGAACACATCTTCTCCAAACCTCCTAAGGCTGCATAAGCTCTCCTCAATCTAGTCTCTGCTGCTCTCCTCAATAAAAATGCCGGTCCACTAAAGACTACCCCAAGATAGGTGTATGCATCTGTATACTCCACCGTCTCCTGACCATATGTAAAAGTAGGTGCTAACCTCCTGACCCACTGTGGTGTGGTGTTAAACACCATAACCTTGGTTTTCCCCAGGTTAACAAACAATCCACTATTGTGGGAAAATGTGTACAAAGCATCTAAATGACATTGCATGAAGGGAGCAGGGCGAGTAGGCTGTAGACCTAGAGCTAACATAGTGAACTCGGGCATCAGGTTGATGCCAGATCCACCATCCACTATCACTCCTGAGAATTGTTGTCAGGCGAGGGCTTCTATAATCAGTGAGTGGAGCAGCGGGATTGGATATCATATAGGACTCTGATGGTCGCACTGGGAGGTGCCTGCTACTAGGCCCTGCTCCAGGGTAAAGTGACTGAATAACAGCAAGGGTGTCACTTCGAAAACTCGCATCTAGTCGCAGCATGTCATGGAGGGACACTTGTTGGAAGGTGTTCTTCAAGATTGTCTATGCTATAAGCTTCTCTTTTTCTACCTGTTGTTTCTCTGGTACCTTGATCTTCTGTAGATCGGAAACTGCTTCCAAGAAAGCTTCATCAAGATCGGAGAGCAAAAATTTGGATTCTTTCTTGCCACTGGGTGATGGCTTGTCAGCAGCTGAAGGCAGGGTATCCGCTGTTCGGAGAATGTGTGGGGGAGTTGAACGTGTTGGAATACTAAGACCGAGGGCAGCTCTCTAGGCCCGAGTGAGGACACCCGATGGCTCCTCTACCAACTGTAGCTTATTTTGAGGGGTAACCACGTGGGTAGAAGGGGGCGGCTGAGGAATGGTGCTAACTGCTATCAGATTGAGCTTGGGAAAGGTAAACTCATTCTAGCTTTGACTTGGGTTCGAAGCCGTGGATGCACGAACTTTAGGGCAATCCTTACTATAGTGATCCTTCATTTCAGGGCAATGATGGCAGGGAGGGGACCCTTCTGGCAGGGGGCATTTGCTTTGGTAATGCCCATATTCCCCGCAATTGTAGCACAAAATGGGCCGATTCAATGGGCGAGTCGAAGGGCGAGGTGGTCCTTGCTCCTGGTGCATGGAGTTGGAGGTGGAAGCATAGAAGCTTTGAGGTGATGGGGAGCATGGGTATGATAAAAGCTCTGAGAGGGAAAAGTGCTCTGCATACCTTGCATAGGAGGGGCTGCCAATAAAGGTGGCATGTGGTGTGGATGGCCACAGGGAGAAACCATATTGGATGCCGGTGCTGCCCCTTGTTGAAGAGTATGACCAAGACTTTGCTGTATTTGTCGCAATCCCTTGAGGTAGTAGCAATCCGTGTCCTCATGACTAGACTCTTCACAGAAGTGGTAGTAAACCCGAAGGGGATAGTCCTGTGGAGGGTGTCCTGGAGAGCGGCATGAGCTGCACCATACCATAGCCTTAGTCTCTTGCTAAGACCTAAGCTCTTCTAGCTCTCTCTTTATTTGATCCAAAGCGTCGTGATGTGGGGGCTTCTCCTGTCTGAGGCAGACTGATTTCTCCTCTTGAAGAGCTCTCTGTAACTTTAGGGCTTCTAGTTCCTTGCGTAAAGAAGTTATCGGATTAGAAGGACTTTCCGAAAACACTGAGGTGGTCTCTACCTGAGGGGAGTTGGTGAACAGCTTCCTAGCTCCCTCTATCCTAGTAGCAGCCGCGACAAACTCCTCCAGAGTTGCGTCAGGTCAGAGACTCTCTCGGAGTTTTTGCTGGGAAGTTTTGGGAAGAGCCTTCTCCACCCACTTCTTAACCATAAATTCCCCTGGTTGCTGAGGAAGCTTGGCAACCAGAGACTTTGTTTTAGTCACGAGTTCTGCAAAAGTATCCTCTGGCTGGAGCACCATGTTGGCCAACTCGTCCAAAACCTTTTCCTGGTAGTCGCCTGGCCTGAATGCTGCACAAAACTGCTATCGTAAAGTGGTCCAACTCGCAAAGTGGTTCTCTGCAAACTGACTGTACCACTTGTCTGCTAAACCATCCAAGGTAGATGGGAAGGGTACTAAGTAGGCATCTTCTCGGTTGAGGCCACGACCTCTGCAGAGAGAAACAAACCTCCGGGCATGGTCGTCAGCATCCTCTGAGGAGAGACCCTTGAAAGTCGGAAACTTAATATTCACCTTAGCTAGAACGCTTGTGAGCTCCTCCGTGGCTGTTTGTGCAAGAGATTGTTGCACTAGAGGTTGCTGTAACACAGGGGATAAGAAGTTTATTGATTTGGGGGATTGGGGAGGTGTAGAACTTGTTGAGGGAATGGAGGTAGCTGTAGGGGAAGGTAGGGGTACTGGAGCTGGTATATTTCTAGTTATCCGACCACTAGTAGATATCACCTTTTGGAGTTTTTTACCAGTAGTAGACCTGGTTGCAGATGTTCCAGTTCTTCAGTTTCCACTCTCCGGGACGGGGAGCGGTCTTGTGGTGGGCAACCTGTAGCCTGCTACAATGTCACTTTCACAGGACAGTTAGCACAGTTTGGACTTTACAGTTGGTCTTTAGTCTGGTCTGTTCACATGGACGGACTGGTTCACACTGGATGGACTCGCTGGGCAATGACACGTGGCAGGGATATGGTGGTCTAGTGGACATCGTGGCTAGGTTACCATCACCACTCAGTGGAGATAGACTTAGGTGCTATCATTTATGAGCCGTTGGTGGCTCTTTATGGTTGTATATATGAGTAGTAGCGGTTTGGTCATGGTATCTTTACGCAGTCGTCTAGAGTGAGTCAATACACACAGCACGTCTTCACCATCCCTGCACATCTGAGCCTCGACACCCCATTGTACCTGAGAGTCTTGGGCTGGAGCTGAGTGTGCTGCCACGCAAGAGTGTATCAGTTCTTTGAGATAGTCGAGTCATTTGCTGTGGTCTACTGCTACTGTTGTGTCTCTGTGTTGTCTATTGTTTCCTGTTTTCAGTCTGTTTTGAGTGAGATTGTCGTGCACATTGCACTGAGGAGCACCCACTGTAGAGAGCACGACACACTATCTGCGCTACAGTATCATTTGAGACCGGGTGAGGCCTCCCCCATTTTCTACCATGGAGGCGATTGATGCTATGCTACAACGGCCTATGCAAGATTTCATGGGATAGCTCATCATTTTTGCCCCCTATTAGTGTGTCGTCCTCATTGCCATACCCCTTTTCTACAAGTTGTAACATGAGATTGTATCCTACTTGCCTACCAGCTTCATTACCTTTCCTACGGGGATTGTTTTAGGATCTAGCATGTTTCCTTTTATTCTTTATCTCAATTCATTGCATCACATCTGATATGTTGTAACTTTTGGTCTCATAGGTCTTTTTGGCCTTTTGAAGACGCTAATATAATCATTCCATTTCATTTCTTAGCTACTGAGGAGCCGAGACTTCCATTAGAGGAGCTTACCCAGATATTGACAGAGACATTACATGGTGCAGCAGCAGAGGCATATCCACACAGCCAGCTTGAGCACAGACGCTGTTCTGGGAGCATGATGAGGAGTGTAGAGAGACAAGAGCCACACTTCAGAGAGAGGTGGTTTTGGGAGTCATTACTCATAGTGACAGATTTCCTTTCGACGGCTTGTGCGACAGAAGAAGAGGGCCTATCTCGCTCAGCTAGAGAAGGAGTTGTATAAGCTATTCTTGACACAGGACTCAGGTGAGGCATGGAGACTCTTTCATGAGCACTCCCCTCCACTGGCTATCACATCCACTGAGACTTGGGGTGAGTATGCAGCATCTCTTTACAGAGTTCCGGGACAACTGCCTTTACCAGACCCCCTGATACCATGTCCAAAGACATGCATTTTCTTTACCGCTGAGATGGTGAAGAAAGCTATTGACAGGATGAGGACTAGGAGAGCATATGATCATGATGGATTGGTGGCGGAGCACTTTATACATGCCCGAGATATGCTTGCAAGACTTCTTGCATTGATGTTCAATCGAGCCATGTGTGAGGGTTTTCCTGATACTTGGAGTATGTCGACTGTTGCGTCTATTTTCAATGCAAGAGATCCAATGATGCCTTGGAACTATCGCACCATTATGATTGGGCACACATTGACCAGGTTATATGCATCGATTCTTGAGTAGCAATTGAGTAGATGGGCAGACAGAGCAAGCATACGAGCATCAGGACAGGCAGGTTTCAGGAGAGGTTTTTCTACTCTTGATCACATATTGACACTCAGAGCTATTATTGAGGAGGGCAGATCACATGGTAGGAGGATTTACTGTACTTTTTTGGATTTCCGCAAAGCATTTGACACAGTCCCTAGAGCTTGACTGATGCGCAGGTTACAGAAGATGGGTGTACCCAGAGAGCCGATTTGGGGGATCATGGCCTTGTACAAGACAGTTGTGGATTAGGTCCGCACTCCTAAGGGGTGTTTGAGCTTTTACACTCCATTATCGGGGTGAAACAGGGTTGTCCACTCTCCTCTACTTTATTTGGTATTTATGTGGATGAGGTTTCAGACTACATTGAGAGGGGAGGCGACAAAGGAGCACAGTTAGCAGGGACTTCGATCTCATTGCTACTATATGCAGATGATATTGTGTTGATCTCAAATTCACCATAGGGAATGCAGCGACGTTTGGATACATTGCACACATTTGCTAGGGATAGCGGCTTATCGGTGAACCTTGGCAAGACCAAGATTTTGGTGTTCAACACCACACCACAGTGGATCAAGCGATCTGCACCTACCTTTGCATATGGTCAGGAGATGGTGGAGTATACAGATGCATACACTTACCTTGGTGTGGTCTTTAGTGTCATTGGACAGATGCGCACATCATCACATGAGTTAGAGAATGAGGCTGGCAGATTTAGAGGAGTACTAGCAGAGGCCAAGATTTGTCAGTTATGCCATATAGAGCCAGAGACAAAGTTACATCACGTATGTCACTGCCTAGTCTATTATGAGATACGAGGCCGTTTCAACTGTGTCACGAGGACGTGGCAACTACTAACCTTAGTTGTTGGTTTCTTTTCGATGATTTGGTATCCTATTTTTGAAGTTGCAAATGGCTAGACATTGTATGGCCAGAGTGAAACGGTTGATGGCCGAGAGTTTTACCCGCAGACGGGAAGGCATTGTCGCCATGAGTTGGTTAGGCCGACCGGAATACGAGCAGTAAAAGGGTGTGTAGGCTCAGTTCAAAGTTATTTAGGCCCCCTCGCTACACTTATAAATCGGTGGGTACTAGGAAAATTAACTCAAAGAGGCATAGTGGACACATGGCAACACTTGAAGCTACATGAGACTTTCCATTGCCATCTCAGCCAAAAATTGGTGCAAAAATCAATTTGGGGCTGCCTCTCTCTCTTCGTCACTGTGACCTACAGTGTGTGTGAGTAGTTGGTGCAGGTGATGAAGCTTTAATGGAAAGCTTGCCTTCTCCCTTGCACTATGTACCGCGATGATTCCGCTCTCGCGCGCCTCTCTCCCTTTTTGAATACAGAATAGTGATGCCCGCAGCCCCGCTCAAGGGCTACTCATCTGTATGTACAATTATGTGGGTTCATGCGCATATGCCGAGGCAAGAGCCTCTTGTCCAGGTACTGGATTAGCTAATTGCTAATCCCCCGCAGGTACAGGTAAATTCGGAGAGATTTAAACGCGATAAATCTTGTCCGATTCAAAGGGCAAGTAGCCCAACTGGTGCGGGAGTACAAGGGCTCACTACGGATGCATTCAACTCACGAAACGGAGCCCAAAACAAGAAAATACAGCCTGCTGTGTACTTTTGCAGGTTTAGGGTTTTGGCCCTAAATGGTCCCTAATACCCCCTGGACGCTCGGGGATGCTCGGGGACTGATGTGCGGGTGATCTGGCGCATTTTCAGGGCAGAAAACAGAGAATTCAGCGTGCTGCAGATTCTCGCTAGGTTTTGTAAAGTGTCCGTATGCGCCGGGAAAGTCACTTATTGCGTGGGAATACTGTCTGTGAAGCGTCCTAGCACAATTATGTTACCGAAATCGGGCCAGAACAGGTCGTTTGCAGCCCAAATTATGCAGGACAGCTCGTAGGAAGTCGCAAGCTTTATCCCTTTTTGAAAAGAGTAAAGAAATACCAAAAGGGGCGCCAGTCTTTGGGGCCTACAGGGTGTCGACGTCTGCTTGGCGCGCTTTAGCTTCCGAGCCATGTGCGTTTGAAGTGTCAATTCCCGTTATAGGTTTTATTTGTAAAGTTCCCTTGTGTTTTAATGTTTTAAGTAAAGTTTCGGGTGAAGGCCAAAGTCTACCGCCCTACGGTCTGGGATAGAATCACTTTTTCCTCAAGAAGTGAGCCTCGGTTGGTTTTTGGTGAAGACACAGACTACAGGAACGCGGGATTACACTATGGCCGACAAAGGGAAAGGCATTATGGAAGAGGGTTCTCTTCGTAGGATAGGCAGGCAATTCCTACAGTGTTGAGGTTGGCGAGAGTTCACGGCCACCCTTGTGTCTGTACCTCTTGCTGATGTGAATGCTCCTCGAGTGCAGGGCTTTATGACTGGGCAACTTGAAGATGATGCATTCAGGACTCAGTTGGTTGTCATTGTGAATGTTTTCACTCGACTGGTGCAGTACCCAAGGTTTATGGAGTTTTTGCAAGCGTCACTAGTGCCACAACAAACAAGGCAACTCACACAGCCAGTAAAGCCCGTTGAGGCTTAAACCCAGGTACTTTATGCGTCCCAGCAAGATAGGGAGCACTGGCACGTGCAGAGTCGGGGGCTCCAAGACAGGTTCCTTTCGTCCATGAATCGGTGGTTAGGACGCTTGAGAGTGCTCTCCCTGGTGATTGCTATATCATTTTGATTGCTGCCATGATATATGCTACTATGGTTTGATTTCCTTAGAACTGATTGATTGAGTAGTCTTGCAAATTGAGTGTTTGTACGGGTATCTGAGGTGAAATGTCTGTAGCATTTTGTCTCGATTGAGTGACGAGGCATTATGAATGATGAATACGATGAATCCAGTGCATCTAGACATCTGCTAGAGATGGGTGAGATCTGGAGGTGATGGCTAACTCATTCATAACGATCACGATTTGTGCCTGAGATCTCGAGGGGGATAAAGATGTGAATGTGATGATGTTTGTTTTATGTCCAGTGTCTTTGTGCTAATGCAACTGTTTGGTGTTCGAAAATCAAATGCATGTATGCATGACATCATTGTCTATAGAGCTGGTGGTGTTAACTCTTCTTTTTGTAGGCGTACTCGAGGGCAATTACTCCACTTAAAAGAAGGGGGGGGGGGGGGGGAATGTCACAGAGTGATGAAATGGCATGACCGTACCAGACTAGATGAGGAGAGCATCGGCTGATCATGTGTTGGACTAGACAAAGGACCCGAGTCAAAAGGTGGGCTCGCTTGAAATGGGGTGGGATTCCTGACGGGCGTCGGGAATCCCACCCCATTTCAAATCGGGAGTCACGGCTTTCAAATCAACTGCTTTTGGGCCTCTGTGCCTTTATGAGGAGGCCTAGGGGTTCACTCTTGCAGATCAGTGCATGGTCGCAAAATTGCAAAGCGACTTCCGGCATTTATATCTATGATCATTTATATATAAAGAAGTACTGTGTGGGGATCTTGACTTAGGGGTCAGTGCATCTAGGTGGAGAACTCTGATCCACCGTGTCTCGCTTTTAGTGCTCTTTTCAAGTTTAAGTGTTTGTTGTTCTCAATTCAATTGTTGGTCTATTGTCGATTCACCACCTTGGGAGTGGCTTGGCGGTTATAGGTGTATCGAGATCTATTGCTGGTGAATTGGAAGCCTACATTCAAGAAGTCCATCCAAGTCAGGTTCCTCTTTAGGGAGGAGTAGCTACGGTTGGCGGTCATTCATAGTAGTTTCCCATATTTATCTCCATTGGCATTTCTTATCCGTGCTGGGGGAGCACAGGCTTGCTTATAGTAAATGGACATCGTCGGGTGAGTAGCCATCCACTCGCTCTGTGAGCATCCATCCAGCTGCACTAGTGGATGGCTCTATGAGCATCCATCTGGCTTGCGTTAGTGACCCCATCTGAGATGGGGTGGCAAACGTACTTGTTTGTTGGTAACCAACAAGGGCATAGCTGATTCACGTTCCAGTCATTCGCTTGCGAGTAGAAGCATTGCCCTCCCATTATCGATGTTATTTGAACATCATAGGACTAGACCCTTCTTGATGTGCGAGTTTACATGAGCATTAGGTACTCTGGTCTCTCTAGATTGACAATCTCTCTATTCAGATTTAACATTTCTATAGCAAATCCATCTCTGTCAATTTGTAATTCAAGGAACATAAGGATTGTGATTTTCTACAGCTGGAACTTGCCTATTTTCTTCCTCATTCGCCCTCGTCCCTCTCGCAGATCACATCACCGATACATTTACCATTGCCACGTCCTGGCCACAGTTGCTATGGAAATCTTTACAGAGGAGGAGATTGATACCATGATGCAGCAGCCCATGAGAGAGTTTGTGGTGGTATTGACAGCTGCAACCCGGGCTTTGGGAGATATGCAACCAGTTGGCTCTACTTGTTCACTTGTTTGTTTATATTTTTAGCATTTATTACCCTTGTCTTTTGTTTCTTTTACACTGGACATTCTGGTCATAACTGCCTTTTGAGGACATAAATAAACACTTGATTTCATTTCATTTCTTCTATCAGGGACGATGATTCTCAAAGTGATTGCTGGGCTGTTTCTTGCTTATGATGTATGCCTACAGACAGGGAGTGGGAGACTCCATATTAGACAAAGGTGGATCACGGAGTTCTTTCAGCTTGCACAAATGACATCTCATCAGGGAGTGACAACACAACAGTGAGTCACACTCAGAAAATCAAAGGAGTTATGAGCATATCGACGATTTAGAGCTCCTGGATACAGACCATCTCACCACATAGGAGGTGATCAAGGATGTTAGAGCCAGGCACGAGCGACCTCTCAGGATAGATGGTAGAGGAGGACAGTTGACACTATATGGATCATGCGAGTCCTTGCATAGTGCTTTCATATTTACACTCACCCATTGCCACAGGATGGAGCTGATTAGGGTTGCGTTTTCATACTGGCGTACCCTCCCAGGAATATAGATATGCAGCTAGCAATATAGAGGTCCAACCATGGCCCTCTTGTAACCGCCTACACCACCAGCCCTCATACACCATGACAATCCACAGCCACTCTATGGTGGATACTTTGTGTTGTACCTTTTAACATCCGGATGACACATTTGTAAATGGTTTGGTTGCATATGCCAGATCTCTGTGACCTTGATGAGAAGCTTGTCAAAATGTTTCTTTCTTGCTCTCGCTGTTTGTGACACGGACAAACTGCAATCATTTCAGTAGTAACTTCCTTTTGTCTATGAGAGCCTCTAGTTTTTTACTTCTTTAACTCCTCCAGACAACGTGCCAACACGGAGATACCCAATACTGATATGCTCTGTTGTGCACGTGACTGGTCTTGTATGACATGAATAATGAAAAAGCCCAGCCGCAACCACCACCACCACCACCACCACCACCACACCACCACCACACCACGACATTGGGTATGAAAGTGTGCATTACAAGAGCTGTTTATTATATGCATGCCCAGACTCCAGCATATGAGCATGCACCACTATTGGACAGCTTTCACAGTCTTTACATGAGGTGAGAATATACACGAGCATACAAACCAGAGGACCGCAAATTCCAGCTGTGCTATGAAGAGGAGTTAGTGGTTCTCTAGAGGACTGCCGATATCTGTCTCTCAGTTCACAGGCCTACGTTGTCATGGCCCACTCACCCTGTGCAGTGATTGCCATGGGCCACAACCTCAAGGACTCACCCTGTGCAGTAATTGCCATCGTTAAAGCAAGAGGTCTGCAACAACTACAAGGATGCCGCTATGGCATCCTTATTATCTTTGAATCCAAGCCAATATTTTACTGAATTCTTTAGCTTGTAGCTCTTAGGAGTTACACTCTTTTTGATGGGACATCTTCAGCATCACTTATATGTTTGTTGAACTGAAGGTCATTCTTTCCTTTTGATGGTCATAGCCTTAACTAATTTTTTCTCTCTCAACTCCATATGTGAATAAATGTTGGCTTGACATTTATGACCCATTAGATACCTGTGTTTCTTTTTTTAAATAGAGGGAGACTAATTTCATGAGAATTCAAGTATATAACTATTCCTTTTTTTGGGGGGGGCTGATGGCAGGTTGAGGTTTGGAGAAGCAAGGATGTTGCAATTGTTGCAAAGGTTATGAAATCTTTAGCTCAAAGTAATCAGGGAATGCATCTTGGCTTTTCTTGGCAGGACAGCACCTGCTATGAAGAGGATATCAAGGTGAGTTAAGGTTGTGGTGTTTTGACATTCTTTTTGGGGTTCGATGGAGTTGTTTCGTTAGATTTCAAGGAAGTGTAGACGAAAGGCTTTGTCAAAAAGCAGGGTACCATACCTTGGAAACTACTTTTAAAGGAATAGTGACACGGCCAATTATTAAGCAGAGGTGTGAGAACTTGTATCACTAAGTGACCATCCCGACGTCCTATTCAGCATTGCTCCCAAAATGCAGCCTGACTCTACCATGCAATATGTTCTCTATGAAAGTTATGCCTCTCATCCCTGCTAGGAGTGTGAGTTTAATAAGATATGTTTCATTATAGGTAAAGACCATTTGATATGTGACACTACTATGCTGAGAAATTCCATTTTCTCTCGTCTAGAATCTAGATCTATTCTCACTTTTTTCAGAACTTGACTGGCAGCTTGGAATGCGGTTCTTCTGTGACACGGACATCGCTGGGGGTGCCTGGATAGAAGTTTCCTGCCCACAAATTGTGCATTTCTCTCAGCAAACCACACACTGTGCTGAAGAGTTTACTGCAAGTTGGAGAACCATTAAGGGCTTGACCCCTGATGCAACACAGTTCATGGAGTTTTCGGTCATGCAATACAACCCTGAAGCTGGAGTTGAATCATCACGTTTAGAAGGTGGTGCTTCTACCCAGCACGAAAGGAATGTATCATTAGAGGAGGGTGGGTCTGACGAGACAAAGTTTGAGGCTGGAAAAGACACTGGAAAGGCACCATGGCTAGCTTTGAGCCCTTTTAAAATTGTCATTCTTGATGTTCAGTGTGGAAAAGCCAATCTTCCACAAGGATTAAGTTCCACATTTACAGCTGGCAGAGGAAAAAGACCAAGGTCAGACATAGACTCTGATAGACAGAACTTTAATGGATGCATTGGTAGTGGAATTGAAGGTGCAAGTGCTGAGGCTTGTGATGATGTGGAAAACATAAGTAGATCAACAGCAGGACATTCTCTGCATCCCTCCAAAGATCCTGTATTACTCATTACATCGACTCTTATTTCAGAGGCAGGTGAAAAAACATATATCTTCATGCATGGACTTGGGCTACCACGAAAAGCTCCTCCAGGGACTATTCTTCAAAGTTTTGACAGTGAGCATGCGATGCTCTTGGCTTGGCAGGAATTGCTTCGCGTGGAACTAGATCCAGATGTTATCTGTGTTTATCAGTTGAAGGACAGCATACGATACCTGGTAGAAAGGTTTCGAGTGTTGAAACTGGGGATCCTTGATGTTAGCAGATGTAAAGGCCGAGCAACTGAAGTATGTAACAATTTTCAACTTTAAACACTGCACTTACTTTACCCTTGACTGTCATTTACCTTATCTGTGCTATACAGGTCAAGTCTGTTGTTTCTTACGGAAAACACTGGGTCAAACAGCAAGCTCGTATGACGGCAACCTCAAATCAAGAAGTTTTTCGAGCTGCTATTGAAGGCAGAGTCATCATAGATGTGTTACGTGTTGTACTCGTAGCTTACAATCTTTCTACATTCACATTAGCAGAGTGCTGTCAGGTAAATGTCTTCTAGTTTCATTAAAACGCTGTAATATTGAGAGGAACTTTATGCATCAGGTTAACAGCATTCAATGCTTATTGTTTGGAACTTCAAGATAATTATCTCGATCATTAAAAAGTATGCTGAATGTATAAGGTGAAACTCTGTGTTCTACACTTGGCACTCCTCTTTAATGGAACACAAAATTCAATTGCCTACAGTCTCAAGAAATCTGCAGTTATGTTCCAAACACTGCACAAATGCAAGCTTAAACCTAAGGAAAACTATGCCATTGTCTATTAGAGAAAAAGATGAGAATTGTGGGGTGTGATGCAGGCCATTTTTTCTTGTTGAAGTGAGAAAGCATCTCAACTTATCCTTAATGATCTGCAATTATTTATCTGGAATTACCTCTAAAAAGGCAAACATTCTGAACATGTTTTGAAAACAGTGCTTCTACTGGGCTGTTTTTTTTTTTGCAAGAAAAAGATCCTTCCATTAGTTAAGAAAATTGCCCAATGGGCTACAAAATGCCTCCACTCTACATCAAAATGTGGGGAGACTCTTGTTGAGATGTCAAGCTCAACATGTACGACTGCTTGATGACCACCACCGACAGTCATCATCATTGGCGCTCCTTGTTGGATACGCATATCTTCTTCGCCAACGATACTATAGCTGTACTACACTGAGTTGGTCTACCTACCGAAGTGATGGCACACTTATCTACTCACCTCACTCACTAGCGGTTTACACTAGACCGTTGTACTAGTTTCCTTTTATGTTGTATTTTCCCTTATGTTTTGTAGACCTCTTATCTTGAGTTAGTGAAGAAGATGAAAGTACAGTCTTTTGCCTCCATCTTTGTGTGTGTGTGTGTGTGTGCGCGCGTGTGCTTGCAAGAGCTCAAGCTCTCTCCTTCTCTATCTCTTGACATTGTATCAGAGCCTGGTTAAGTCTGAGGAGCTTGGAGCAACAAGCAGGAGCAGCCTAGGAAGCGGCCTCAGTATTTTCGGGAGTTATCGTCAAACGATCTGCAATTAAGGTGATTTCTTTCAGAGATTTTGCATCTTAGGGTTTTATATAGTCCTTAGGACTGCGACTATGCATCCGGAATTCCATTTCGGGCACGTTTCGACCCTTGTTTTAAAGTTAGAGTGCATTCACATGTAAAAATGCTAAGGTTCAAGATTCTGCAGATCTGCATATTGGTGGTGCAGGAAGCTTTGGTTTGCATAGATACTGTTAGGCACAATGAAATAGGTGTATGTACGCAGGTTGTGGTTACAGGTGGTAATCGACCATTTTTAGCAGACTGCTCAGAGACTTGGTGAAGGGTTGGAAACATGTCGTCCAACAATGATGGGCTTAACTAGATTGTTAGTGAGAAGCTGGAGAAGAACAACTTTCATGCTTGAAAGTTCTGAATGACCAATTTCCTTATGGGTAAAGGCTATTGGGATTACATTGATGGAGAGCACTCAACAACACCACCGTTACCAGAGGAAGGTGCAAGTGCTGCGTAAATAAAGACGTTTAAAGATTGGAACCAGGGAGCTTGAAAGGTCATGTACTTGCTTTCTGTCAGTGTGCAGGACTCTATGATTGGGCATATACAAGATGCTCATATCCCTAAGGAGACTTGGACACTTTATTGTCATTGGATGTGACCAACACAAAGGCAAGGAAGCTACAATTGAAGGCTGAGCTGAAAACTATGCATAAGAAAAACTTGTCCATCAATGACTATTTGCTGAAGATAAAGAACATATGTGAGTCATTTGCATCGATTGGTGTTATAGTCGATGATGATGGTAAAGTAGAAGTCTGTCTATGAGGTTTGGGTCCAGAATACAAACAATTTAAAACTGGTATCCATCTTCGAAAGAACATTCCCTCATTTACAGATTTGGTGTCCTTATTGATTGTGGAAGAGAAGGAACTTGAGGAAGGCTCCTCTACGCAGGGTGGAAACAATTCTGAACGTGTCCTTTTCAACAAAAGAGAAAGAGAAAGAGGATGTGGTACAGGTTGTGGACGAGGCCGACGAAGAGGCAACCACCAAGCACAACAACATAATAATAATCACGGTTAGAACACAAGTGGTCGAGGAAACTTTCAACGCAGGGGGAGTCCAAGAGGTCGTGGAAACGTGCAACAAAATAATACAGGTGAATACGGAAATGTAGTATGTTGTGCTTGTGGAAGACATGGTCACTTTGAACATGGCTGTTTAAACAGGAGGGAGCAAAACAATTATGCAACCACTAACAAAAATGTAGATGAGCGTGAGAGGCTATTTGTGGTGCAGCACATGTTGAATACTATGTCTGCAAATGTGGCGAAGTCCAGTGATAATATCTGGTATGTGGATTCCGGTGCATCGAATCACATGACCAGTCATGCTGAGTGGTTGAAGGAAATGCAGATTTTACAAAGTCTTGGTTATGTAGAAACTGGGGATGATATTGCACATCCAATTATGCATACAGGAAATGTGCCTTTGTCTATAGCAAATGGTAAAGTGAAGTACCTGGTTGATGTTTGCAGTACCCAACATCACAAAGAATTTGGTATCTATTGAGAAAATGGTTGAGTAGGGTTTGCAAGTCAGGTTTAACTTTGATGGTCTCTTTGTAGAAGACTATAAGAAGAATGGAGGGCTTGTTGCGCAAGGGAAAAAATTGGGCAGAATGTTTACTTTGGATGTAAATTTTCCCGAGGTGAATGGTGCCATGTTTGCATGTGGTGCAGGTGTTGTTCCAGATATTAAGGTTTGGCTCAAACATATGGTCATGTAAATTTGTAGAGGCTAAAGATGATGCAAACTTAAAGATGATGCAAACTAAAGAGATGGTTACAAGTCTGCCAACATTCAAAGTTGCTGAAATGCAGAAAGTTTGTGAAGCTTGTCAATTTGGAAAGCAGGCAAAAACATCCTTTCCTCATGATAAACATGTAAGCACGCATGCATTGGATTGCATACAGATGTATGGGGTCTGACAAAAACTGCATCTATCGGTGGATGTAGATACTATGTGGGTTTCATTGATGATTATACGAGGAAGGTATGGGTCTATTTCATGAAGTAGAAAAGTGAGGTGTTTATGCACTTTCAGAAATTCAAAGTTATGGTTGAAAAACAAACTGGAACCATGTAAAGTGCCTGAGGTTAGATGGAGAGGGAGAGTACTTCTTCAATGAATTCAGTGGTTTTCTGAAAAAGCATGGAAATTAGAGGCAGTTTTCATGCAGGTATACTCCGCAACAAAATGGCGTTACTGAGCGGAAGAACAAACACATTGTAGAAGTTGCTAGAGTGTTGATGATGAAGGAGAAGAACATGCCTCATTGTTACTGGGTTGAGGCTGTTGCTACACGTGTTTACATTATCAACAGGACCCCTACTGTTGCAGTACATGATATGACACTTGAAGAGAAGCTCAGTGGTGAAAAATTGGATGTATCAAATTTTAAAGTGTTCGGATGTATTGCTTATATGCATGTGCCGGATGAGCTAAGAAGAAAACTTGATCCAAAAGGAGAAAAATGTGTGTTCATTGGCTCTTGAGAAGAAAGGGTACAAGTGTTACAATTCTGTCACGGGTAAAGTGAGGGTGAGCAAGGATGTTGTTTTTTATGAAATGGCAAGTTGGTATGCTGATGTAAAACATGATTTGGGGGCTGATGTAAGAGAGAATTTGGTTGCAGAAAATACAGGTGCCCAATCAAAAGTCTTGAGTGGGTCATCTAGTGCAGGTCATGGTGAGAATCCATGGAGTGGCAGGTTGCGTGAAAGAGTGAGGCGTGCTAACTCTTAAAATGTATCAAGGGAAGGGAAAGTTGATGAGCCCTAAGTTGCCAAATTTGAGTGCTGGTTATGATGATGGCGATAGTAGCGGATGTGAGCAGAGTTTGGATGAGGAGTTTGTCATACCATCTGTGAAGACTCTGGGTGCAAGCAGGGAACAAGGCACTTGGAAGTGATCCTGGACCACACAGATCTGAAGAGTAAGAAATCCTATGCAGAGATCGACTTATGACAACTATGTAGCTTGTCATTGTGCATATATGGGGAAGATTATAGAGGAGGTAGAATCCACATGTTTGAGTCCACTGAGATGCCTGACGGTGGGAGACAAACTCGTGGCGCTGCTCCTCGATGGTGATCAACTCCTATCGAGATTGCTGCAGCTGCTTCTCCATCTAGAGGCTACCTGGGTGACGCTCTTGTATCCGTTGTAAGGAGGTAATACCTCGCCGGAGCCGCTTCTCCTCCTTTGTGGCCGCAACTAGGCGAGCTATCGAATCTTGGAGGAAAAAATGACTAAGCTCCACAAGGCTAGTGGCCGCTCTATTAACAGGTCGCCCCGGTATGTCTAGATTTGATGTCCAAAGCACCACAACTCGCTCTCCGAGCTCTGCATCCAACAAAATCCTGTCTGGAATGCGTAGTATGAGACATTCACTTTGCTGCTGATCAAACAAAGTGAGAATGACTGGCACGTGGTCTTAAAAGGAATTCCTTGCCAAAATGCATACTCAACCGCCCATGTCACAGATGTGATCACTAGCGTAAGAACGATTTATCCTAAACAGGTTTCACCACTTTACTCTGCGGTCAAATTGAGAGAAAGATAGGCTGTCTGAGGGCCGCACAAAGCCAGCATGAGCCATACATCCAAAATCTTGAAGGTTATATGGCTCCCAAGTACCAACTCAGCCCATGAACGTAGCATGACTGCCCCAATCCTATCCGAGGGGTCCTCAAGCATGTTGAAGCCCCCCCAATGCACCATTGCTATGTATGAGGCAGGGACGACTCCAACCAAAACTTATCCCTTGCATTCGCATGATTGGGCGCATAGATGTTCAAGAATCCCACAAGTCTATCTTGAAGCTGCATGGTGCTCCATTGGCACAATTATACCTCTACCCACAATGGCCTTCTCCCATGAGTCCATAATAGTCACACACACCTCTCCTTGAATGCCTTCAAGCCCAAAGGTAGCTGACCAAAATGTCTCATAGGGACCACACAAGATCTGTCCACAACGTCGAATACGGCTCACACAAAGATGATTCTCATACACACCTCTCCTTGAATGCCTTCAAGCCCAAAGGTAGCTGACCAAAATGTCTCATAGGGACCACACAAGATCTGTCCACAACGTCGAATACGGCTCTCACAAAGATGATTCTCCTGAAGCATAAGTAGATCTATCATGCCACCCACCAAGAAACTCTGAAGCTCCTGTCTTAATCGTCTCATCTGACGTAGAAACTAGGGTCCACCTAGCCCTTGCACATTCCATGAGACAATCCTCATGGGGTCCGTGCGAGAAAATCGATGCTGCCGCAACAGCCAACGGTGCAATCTTTGAGGCCGGTTGGATGGGGAGTAATTTGTATCCGAACAACGTCGAGATAGGCATGTCTATCCAGCCCATGCCCAAGATGAGCGTGCTGTCCTCAGAGATACATCCTCTATCCAGGTATCCTCATTTTCATAAATATAGCAAGGCGCAGTCTGGGTGTCTGCAAAAAAGTATACCACAATGTGTCTACATTTGGGTGCATTTGGTGGTGTCATAGAGAACTTGGCCAGTGTCCATAGGGTCTGTATCAAGTTGTCCCTCCCAAGTCCCCCGTGTGGTGAGAGAACTCAAGAGCCTGGGCATGGAGCAAGTCCAACACTGTATGCACAGGCCACTCTACGCGATCCTTGCCATACAACGGAAAATAGAAACCAACCGCTGTGTCCAAGGCCTCTGCCCCTCTGGCTGTCAGAAAAAGACCATGTACTCTGAATCAAGTGGCCTCGAGGTTAGGAGATGGGTCTCCCAGGAAGCATGTAAAGTCGTAGTCGAAGAAATACCATCGTAGGCGAATGTCAAAACTGGTCATTCCGTGAAGGATTGACGCGAACAGAGAGGTCTGCACCAAAAGTGGCGTCCTCAGGTAAGGTTGTCTCTCTTGAGCCAGTCGGCCTTGTGGCAAAAGCACTGCTAAGTGATCGCCTTGAGCAGCTCAGGAGTGTCTTGACCCCTGATCCGGTGGTGGGATATGAGATGGGCAAGGAGACGAGGCGGAGGGGCTAGTAGGGGGTATGGGAGGGCGGTAGGGGAGGGTGGGGGAGGAGGAGGTGGAGGCGGAATGGTGGAGTCGGCAGGCGGGGGGGAAGGGAGGGCTCACGGCGACGAGGCTGAGGTGAAGGCAGTCTCCTCAAGCACATCGTGCTGTAGAGGGTCAATTCCCTATAGGAACCTAATGCTCCTAGCTTGTCGTAGGTCGGCCGCCAAGGGAGCGTGTATGGTGAGCCTGCCCCTGACGGCACCGGCCATGTACTTGCTACCAGCCATCAGCTGACTGGGCACCTATCTTTGAAGAGGTGCCAACCTGTGCACCCTAGGTCTCGATCTGCTGGGCCTCGCCAACCTTGGTAGGCTGAGTTTGAGGTGTGGGCTGGTTCCTCCTGCAAGGACAGGCCTTTGCAAGGTGGCCCATCTGTCTGCATACGAAGCAGTGGTTCGGGAGTCCCAAGCACTCCACGCTCTCGCAGAACCATCCACCACTCACGAACCAAAACGCATATTGTGTGTCTCCAAGACGGTCACGATCTCGGAACCTATCTTGGACAAAAGCAAGAGGTACTGTGTCCTCAGGCTAGGGATATAGACCGAGATGGGCAGATCTACTTCCTCGACAAGAACATCAGAAGTTCGGTCGAAATCATGGCGCCACTGTCGAAAGTGAGCCTTGCCTGCACGGATGGCCAGGGGGCTCATCGAAATGACCATGGTCGCCATCTCGGGAGTCTCAAACTTGATTGCGTAGTAACCACGCCCGAGGAACTGTACGTCGATGATCTTTCCCACCTCCAAGAGAAGGCGGGCCTGGAGGAGATCGTGCACATCGCCTGTGCTTGGTTGGGTGCCTATAATCTTGCATATAACAAAGGTGGCCTGCAGGCGCTCCACTTCTGCTGCAAGGCTCGCTTGCTCCGTCAGCGCGAGAGCATGTCTGACGGTGGGTTCTGGGGGTTGAGCGAGGGGGTTCATGTGAGTCCCTCTGAGGTGGAGCAGATTCCTCCATTTGTGTTTGTTCTTGTGTCTGTTGCAGGGGGTGGGGGATTCCACACCAGTAGCAGCAAACGCATTTCTTTCTTGATTTTCTTTCTGACTGTGTAATCTTCTGCTTGGCTATGTAAAATGTCTAGTATTTAATTCGAGAGCTCGCTGCTGCTGTGCTAACCCCATCGCTCCCACCCTCCCCCCAGCGCTGCCGCTGCCGCTGCCGCTGCCGCTGCCCCCCCCCCCCCCCCCCCCCCCGCGCACGCTACCCTCCTCAGCTGGCTACCTCCCGCGCCCCCGCTTGCCCTCAGTCCCCTGCTGCCCCCCCTCGCGCTGCCCTTATCCCTGCCCGCCCGCTCGCCCCCAGCCCAGCTGCCGCCTCAGTCCCCCGCTGCCCCCCCTCATACTACCCTTATCCATACCTGCCCGTTGCACACCCCCCCCCCCCCTCGGCCTTGGCCCGCAAGCCCGCCCGTGGGGTTCCTCCGCATCGACAACTCTCTGCAAATCGACACCTTCGGCACCTGTTTCATTCCTTTGGAGCAGTGGTTGGTGCGCCGAATTGCACCGCCCTCCCGTCGTCGCCACCTTCTTACGCCACAGCAGTAGACACAGATGGAGACTCCAGCTTCACCACAGAGGGACTCGCCAGAAGCCCCCTCGCCCATCTCCGCTGAGTCCACCATTCGACTTGCTCTATCGCCTATAGAGCAAGCGAGCCTTGTCGCAGAGGTAGAGAGATTGCAGGCGACTTCGGTCATCTGCAAGGTTCTCGGCACCCGACCTAGCAGAGGAGAGCTGCGAGACCTTCTCCAGGCCTGCCTTCTCGCAGAGGTGGGCAAGATCTTGGATGTCCAGATTCTCCGACGGGGGTATTACTAGATCGAGTTCGAGATCTCCGAGATGGCTTCCAAGGTCATTGCTATGAGTCCACTGGCCATCCGAGCATCACGCGTCCACTTTCGACAGTGGCGACATGGTTTTGACCCGACTTCGGACGTGCTAGTAGAGGAGGCAGACATCCCCATCTCAGTCTGCTTTCCGGGTTTACGGAGGGAGTACCTACCACTTCTCTCCAGGATTGGCTCCACCATCGGGACTGTCCTGGAGTCACCTCGCACGGCGGCATCAGTAGCTGCCAAGGCGGCTGACATTCCCTCAGTTTGAGTTTTGGTCAGAGATACCCACACGCTCCCGAAGGCCATCCTTCTGCCTCGTATGAGTGGGGGTTGGTTTAGGCAGAGTGTTGAGTACTCGGGTCTCCCGAACCAGTGCTTCATTTGCAGACAGATGGGCCACTTAGCGAAGGCCTGTCCACGGAGGAGGCCTCGACCTACACCTCAGCCTCAGCCCCAACCTGCCAAGGCTGGGCCGCAGCCACAGTGAGGGGCGCAGCGCACAGATTCAGAGCCACCCTCCGAGCCTGGGGCTCCAGCGGAGGAGGGGTGGCAGCAGGCCCGTGGCCGTCGTCGCCAGGGGCCACAGCGACAGCCTGGCCCTTAGAGTGGCCCGCAGGTGCCTCTCAGCAGCAGTGGGTTCCCACGGGGAACTGTTTTGGCCCTCTTGAGCAGGAGGAGCCCCCTACGCCAGCCTCCACCTCCACTTCACCCTCGCCAGCTGCCCCACCTTCAGAGTTCCCCTCCTCCTCCTCATCCTCCCCCCCGCCATCTGCTCCCGCCCACTCCCCTCCTCGCCCATCTACTTCTACCGCCCCACCCCGCTTCTCTTCCCCTCCGCGCCCCCCTGCTCCTTCTCCCCCCCCTCCTGCTCTAGTTCCACAGTCGACTCGGGAGACTGGTCCCTCGCTGGCGGCTAGGAGATCTCTTGGCAGCGCCTTTACCACGAGTCGCCTAGCGAGAGAGGGTCTGCCCTTCTTGCGACCCCCTCTGCAGATTCAGACTTCTTCCCTTACAGCCATCCCCGTGGTCTGACGAGCATTGACCTCCGACGCCGCTGGGATTTCTTCGACTACGGGTTCACTCGCTTTCTCGGCGATTCCGCAGCAGACCACGAGGCAGCCTGCTTCAGGGTCCACGCTTTGTTCCTCGCAGCTAGGGGGGCAGAGGCCTTGGACTCCGCAGTTGGTTTCTCCTTCCCCCTCTGTGGTAGGACCGAGACAGAGTGGTCTCTCAACTCAGTGGTGGGATGGTTGCATACACAGGTTCTCGAGTTCTCTCACCACATGGGTGAACTTGGAGTTACAGATTTGCTGCAGACTTTGTGGCCACTGGCCAAGTTTGCGATGACACCCCCAGACTCAGCAGGATGTAGGCACATTGTGGTGTACTTTTTTGCTGATACGCAGTGTTTGCCTTGCTATGTATACATTCATGAGGACTCTTGGACAAAGGAGGTTGCTTTACGCACGGCTCGCTCTACTTGGGCTTGGGCTAGGCACTCACTGCAGTCTCGCCTATCTAGAGGACGCTTGGATGCGGATTACTCCCCATCCAAGCCAGCCTCGCAGATATCCCGACTTGCTGCTACGGCAGCATCTGTTCTCTCTCGTTCCCCATGAGGATCGTCTCGTGGAACGTGCAGAGACTAGGTGGGCCCCAGTTTCAGCGACAGTGGGGCCAATTGTGTCAGGAGCTTCAACGCTGCCTTGTGGGTGGAGAGATTGATCTACTCATGCTTCAGAAGCACCATTTGTCTGAGAGCCGCATTCGGCGTTGTGGTCAGATTTTGCGTGGACGATATGACACCTTTTGGTTAGCTGCTTTTGGACCTGGAGGTATCCAGGGTGGGGTATGTATGACTATTGCGGACTCATTGTAGCAGGCCATTGTGGGCAGAGGGATTATTGTGCCAGGTAGGGCTCAGTGGATCACTATGCAGGTTCAGGGTGGCCTTGTGGGCTTCCTGAACATCTATGTGCCCAATGCGGCGAGTGCTCGTGCAGAGTTTTGGTCGCAGATTGTTGAGTCTTTGCCAGAGGCTGACCATTGGTGTGTAGGAGGGGACTTCAACATGTTGGAGGACCCTTCTGACAGGATTGGAGGCAGCCATGCTACTGTGCATGGAGTGGAGTTAGCAGCTTGGGAGAGGTTTTGTTTGACTTTGAGGGTCTCGAATACATGGCAGCACTCTGGCTTTGTGAGGCCTCCAGAGAGTCTTGCTTTCTCTAGATCGGACTGCAGAGTGGGAGAAGTAAATCTATCGCGGATAGATCGCTTCTACACTAGTGATCACTTCAGTGACTTGGGGGGATCAGTGGGCATCCTGGCAGGGACATCCTTCTCGGACCATGCCCTCTGTCCAGAGAGCCTCAGGCCTAGCTCAGCTTAGCCATTTTTTTCTCCAGGAGTCTTTGGCTCGACGGGCTGCAGTGAGAGAGGAGGAGCAGCGTCTCAGACGAGGCATTGCTTCACTACAGAGGATGCAGGAGCAGCATCCAGACAGTCCATGGTTGGAGGAGCAGTTACAGCAGGCTCGACAGGAGCTTGCTTGCACTGAGGAGAGGCGTCATGAGTTTGCCTTTCAGCGACAGGCATCTCAGTGGACTCAGGTGGGTGACAGAGTGACAGGTGCTTTCTTTGAGACAGTGGGACCTCGATACTCGCATGCCAAGGTCAATCAGTTGAGGAGACCTGATGGGTCAGTCGTTGTGAGCCCGAGGATATGCGTGCAGTTGCTACTGACTTTTACCGTGAGTTACTGTCGGCTGAGCCCCACTCAGAGCGGCAGAATGCATGCAGGGAGCAGGTTTGGGCACAGATGCCTTGTCTTGTGACAGAGGAGATGCGCCAGAGGCTAGAGCTGCCACTTCAGCTTGAGGAGTTGCACACGGCTCTTAGGGCCCGTCCTCGTGGTAGCTGTCCAGGTGAGGATGGGTTGACTCCCAGCTTCTTCTTGGAGTACTCGGACCTGCTTGGCCCAGTTCTTTGCAGTGCCTTTCAGTACATTTTGCACACAGGAGTGATGCCTGATAGCATGAGTGAGGGCCTGATTTACCTCATTCCTAAGCAGGGTAGCTCCTTGGATGAGATTCGACAGTGGCGCCCCATCACCATCCTCAACTCAGCCTACAAAATTCTTGCCAAGGCTCTGAGTTTGAGGATTCAGCTACTTTTGGAGAGCCTTATCCATGGGACTCAGACAGGTTTTGTCAAGGAACGCAGTATCCTTGACAACATCTTCACTTTTTGGGAGGCTTCTGCCTTGGCACGGCTCCGTGGGGAGGACCTTGTGATTCTTCTTCTCGATTTTGAGAAGGCATACGACAGAGTTGACTCGGACTTTCTAGAGGGCACTTTACGCAGGATGGGCTTCTTTGATGCTTGGATCAGACGGGTGTCAGCTTTGTATAGACAGGCTCACAGTCAGGTGCTTTTGGCAGGAGGTAGAGGTGAGCGTTTCATGGTCACACGATCGGTCAGACAGGGTTGTCCTCTTGCCCCCTTCCTCTTTCTGTTCTATGCGGAGGCGATGAGCAGATTTTTGGTGTCACAGCAGGTTGGTCGGAGGGGCTTAGCACTCCCTATTCGGGGAGATGAGCTTCTGGACGCTGAGTTTGCCGACGACTCAGCCTTGTACTTAGAGGGCCAGGAGGCCAATCTACACAGATGTGAGCAGGCTTTGGAGACCTTCTGCTGTGCATCGGGCGCATTGATCAACTGGAGGAAGACAGTGGCTTTCTCGGTTGGCAGTGCTCCTGTGCCAGATTGGATGCCAGGAGAGGGTTTCAGGTGGATTCCTCCAGGGACTGCAGTTCGGTACTTGGGTTGTCAGGTTGGTCTGGACTTGTCCCCCGAGCAGCAGATTGCTCCTCTTCTCGTGTCCATCAGGAGAAAGCTGTTACATTGGAGCTCAGCACGACTTTTGCTGGCTGGTAGAGTAGTAGTTGCCAACTAGGTGTTGTTGGTGACTATGTGGTACATCACTTCTTGCTGGATCTTCTCGAGTTCTTGTATCAGCCAGGTAGAGAGGCTGATCAGGAACTTCCTTTTGTCAGGTCGCGATACTCATATTGCCCGAGCCAAGGTGGCTTGGTCGGTCCTCACACTTCCTTGCTCTCAGGGAGGGCTTGGGATCATTGATCCTGCACAGCAGAGCAGAGCCCTTCTTGGGAAGTTTGTCGTCAGAGGACTTCTTCCAGGCGAGGAGCCCTGGAAGGAATTCTTGTTGCAGAGGCTTCGTGCCAGGGTGCCTCAGTCAAGAGGCCCTTGGCAACCTTCGACCAGATGGATCTTTACAGAGCTGCGCCGAGTTGGTTTGAGCAGGAGACTGGAGGACAGATTCGCTGTGAGTTTGCTTCGATCTTGGGAGCTCTTACGGCGTGGCCTAGAGCAAAGACAGCCGACGTGCACGGAGGAGCGCCTACGGCAGCCCCTCGTCTGGAACCCCATGGTTAGCACTCAGAGAGGCCACTTGGTTGGGAGTCGGCCTCATGTTTCTTGGGGTCCCATGGCAGCAGGTCCAGCGCGCTCTCTAGGTGACTGGCTAGAGTTCACAGGCTTGTCAGAGGAGTTGCAGGGTCTCCAGCTGCAGGGCATAAGAGGGGTGCAGAGCATGTGTCAAGACATCTCAGAGTCAGTTCCAGCTGAGTGGCTCACGCCTCTCGAGCCAGTAGCACCCAGGTGGATGGGAGCCTTCACTCGATTGGAGGTTCTCATTTTAGTCAGAGCCTGCTCAGAGACTGTCCCAGCCCTGTTTTTTGAGCTCCAGGGTGGGGGACGATTACAGCGAGTTGCAGTAGAGGCCCCGCAGGTAGCAGAGTGCTGTTTCCAGAGGATTCGAGTTGTGGGCATCTGTGGGAGGACTTGCGTCATAGACCCTGACCCAGCAGCTCTTGAGACTGGACACTGGAGGCTATGGGCTTGGGAGTGTTGTCCACTGGCACGAGTACAGTGGGATCCTGGTGAGTGGCTATGGAGGGACCCCTTCTCTTTTGTAGACCGCCCAAGAGTCCCTTTCTTTCAGTACACTGTTCGGCTTGGACGTCATATACTTGCCGCACAGAGAGAGGCCCGCCCCGCTGCAGCACGTCATTGGCAGGAGGAGGGCCTCACAATCGATTTCTTGGCAGCCTTTTGGTAGAGGCTGTGGGACTCCAGACAGCTGAGGCGCGTCACTTTGTTTCAGTGGCTGGTTGCACACAGAGCCACAGCAGTAGGCAGCTGGCTTGTACATAGTGGTCTCTCGGCCACATGTGCAGCTTGTGACCAATTGGTGGAGAGTCAGCGGCATTGTCTTTGGGACTGTCCCTTGGCCCAGCAGGTGTGGCTATGAGTTCTTCGGCTGATGCCTGCCCTCTCCACGGCTCGACAGTACACTTGGGGGGCAGCGGCTTGGTCCACCCTCATGGGCCCGGCACTCCAGTTTGAGCTATCTTCCACCAACAGGATGATAGCGATGCAGGGGGGGCGACCTACACTCCAACCTGCTACAGAGCTTACTCCTCAGGAGTGGTGCAGTGAGAGAGATGAGTGTTGGGAGCTCATCAGTGGCCTGACTCTTTGGTTCATCTGGCGGGCCCACTGTTTTCGCATCTTTGAGGCTCGCCTTGTACCACCAGCAGAGACTGTTCGTGACTTTTGGCTAGAGCTGATCCATACTCTCAGAGGACAGCTTGAGGGACTACAGGGTAGCTCCGACCGCATGCGAGAGCGCCTCGAGGCTTTCCTTGGACTCTGGCACCCTGGGCCTTTCTTCACCATAGCCCAGGGGGTGCTCAGATGGCACTACTGTCCACCTGTGTGGCTCTTCCCTCCTCCCATTTCTTGACTTAGCCTCATTGTACATATGCTGCTTTTTTCACTGGGAGAGTCTCCCCATCATTCTTGTTGTAGCCCTCTCTTGGAGAGGTGGATGTAGCCCTACGGGCAGTTCTCATTAACTAATAGAAGGATCTTTTTCTCGGAAAAAAAAAAAGTCTAGTATTTCAAAAAGACATACCATTCACATAGTTTTAATAGATTCTTCTTTTGGAAAAGTGCATTACTCAAATGAACTCATCTTGTTTTCGTGATCTCTGTATTTTTGTTCTGAAAGCATAAGAGCGTTGCATGAGATACTTCCTCACATATATTAAACTGTAAGTCAGCTGTCATATTCATGTTTGAACAAGCTAGGGTGTTTTGCTACTTATCAATTAGATCCTTTTGAAGTTTCCTGGTTTATTCAAATGTCAACTTCTTGATTGCAGCTTGCCTATGTACAGGTGTTTTTAGGGAAGACTAAAGAAGTTCTCAATAGCATCATCATTACAGAAGTATGGAGAGGACGGTATGGTGGCGGACACCGGCTTATGAGATACTCTTTGAATGAAGCCAAGGTGGGGCCTGCAGATTGTAGTTTCTTTATTTGGGTCTCTCCTGTTAATATGACTCTGCAATTCAGATGTTGACAGACCTACTTTTGACATTGCCCTCTTCTATCAAGTCCTTAATGCGGAGTTGCAACATGTTCTCTGATAGGTCACCTGGGAACTTACGCAAAAGCTGCAAATAATTCCAGAACTTATAGAGATGGCACGTGTCACTGGAATATCCATATCTGATTCTCTTTACAAAGCACAGATGATCAGAGTACAAGTGAGTGTTCTTGTGGCTTGTTCATGGAAAAGGGAGAGGTTTATTATTTTTATCATGTTTTCCCTAACTTGCTATCTCAATAATTGGCATGAACCTGCTTTAGAGACAAAAATATCCCAACAATAGGGTGGTGGCTTAACTATAGTTGTTGAGAACAAGGAATGGATTGCTGACGTAAATTGGGCCTCATCTTTGGGATTGATAAGTGAGCCTCCAACCCACCATTGCCAACACTTAATTGATGAACTGGTTAGTCGATGGTCTAGTGGACCAGAGGCACTTGGCGGGACATATAGGAGTGGTAGCTGAGTGGACACTCTGGCCAGCCTACCACTTTCCACTCCAGTCCAACATATGTGTAATTGTCTTTCAGAGACATTTCTTAGTAGTCTTGGGTGATATGCATCAGGTGTATATATGGTCAGACTTGCACCAGTCTTTGGTCTTGAGTCTAGTCACACACACAACACTCTCCTTCCCTGCATTGTTTGAGCCTCAACACCCCCATTGTACCTTGTGAGCACTTGCTCTGGAGCTGTGTGTGATGCCAAACAGTCTGTAGCTGTGTGTGATGCCGACCAATCTACAGCTGATACATCGAGAGTAGTTGGGCTCGTTCTGAGTTTGGATTCTATCTTGTTTTGTTTACTTCTAGTATATTTCTTTGATGCATGGCATTTTAGGTAGGCCAGTATGTATTTCAGTTATCCTGCTGTGTGCCATGGAGTGAGATTTTTGTGTATATTGCACTGGGGAGCACCCGCACCCATATTAGAAAGCATGACATGGTTTTCCTGCTACAATATATAAGGACAAAAATGAGTATTATGTGACAAGATCTTGAAAAGGAATCGCTGGAGAGACTCCATGCCCAAAAGAGTGTATATATGAAATGCAAAGGGATGAAATGTATACGAAGTTGAGAGGGGAGATGCATGCCCAAGTATGGGCTGAATTGGAGGTTACCAAGATTCTAATGTATACCAAGGTGAGCAAGGAAATGCAATCAGAATTGAGCAAACAAATGGCTGAGAAAGAAAAGGTAATTCAGGACTTGCAAAACCAATTGGAAGTTTGCAGAGAGACAATGGCTATACATGGTGAAGGGCAAGGCACGGTCTTGACGCCCGAATTGAAAAATGAAATAAAGAAACTGAAATGTCAGGTGGAGAAAGAGATCAAAAGCTTTGCCGAGGTTGCCAAACAAACTAAGGTAGAGGTTGAAGAGAATGCAAAATGGATTGAAGTTGTGAAGCGACATAAGAGTGTTTCAGATAATAAGGTGGAGGTGATGAATGTTACCCTTGAAGAGTAAGCTAAGAGACGTGCCTATGTATTACATGTATGAGTTACTGGGTGGGTAAAGAAAAACAATCCCAAAGAAGATGCAAAAGAACTTGCAATAAAATGGGAATACCAGAACTTTGGATTGAGGATGCTTGGAGGGCAGGCAAGGATCCCACAAAAGTGCATGCTTTGATTTTGAAGTTTCCAGACATGGAGAAAAAGAGGAGCTTTTTATCCAATTGGAGCGCTCTTGTTGGGGAAACAATCAATATGGGTGAGGATCTGACACATGGAAGAGAAGCACACAGGAAGGAAAACATGACAAAGTGTAGGATTCAAGACAACAAGGAAAATGCATCGACTATAACAGGATGCCGGTCAACGTTATAGTGCACGGCTCATGGGACCCTAAATGGCATTGTGGAACTGTATAGGTCTCTTCAGAATTGATTTGGGATATTTTGAGGATATTCCTAGATAGGGACATTGCTTTTTTTATGGAACACACCATTGTACTGGGGGCTCCCTTCCGAGAGTGCATGGATACGGTTTATTGTCCCGAATTGTCTACTCCAGACAACATTGCAGGATTGGGAGGGGTGGCTGTATTATTTAGACATGAGCTTGAAGATACGGTCCAAGTCATGCACAAAGGCGATGAGGCACGGTATATGTGGATTAGAATTCACACTACCTCCCCCTATTACATCATGTGTTTTACCTGTCTTGTCTGCATTTTGGGCATATTGCTGTGAAATCAGCCATACCAAAGTGTGTTCCAGGCATTCAAAAATGGGCATAGGCACCTTGAAAACCTGGTTGGACACCTATGTTCCCATACATAGGGTTAACCATGCCTGGTTGCATTGTCCCAAACACATTCCCTGGCATATAACCTGCAAACCTGTGGAAGGTCCAACCATAGCTTGAAACACTGAACCACCAATAAATTAGCTAGGATATGAAGTAGGCAATGAAACGGTCTGATGCATAGCCTGTTTACTACTCCCTTGACCATTCACAAACGGTTCTTGTCCAAATAAAGTAGGTTTCTTTGGATCAATGGACACTGCTGGTTGCTTGAACACATGGGTTTTCCCTCGAGCATCAAGAGACCCCTGTGCATGAGAAATCTCTTTTTCCTGCAACGGCTCATACATGCTCTGTGTCGGAGCCTGAAAACCGTGTGAAGGATCCTGTAAGAACTCATGCATCCTTGGGTTCTCGACCAACCGCTGAAAAATTTCCATGTAGCTAAGTAGTTGAGCTTTAAACAACCTATCCTCTTCTTGAAGAGTTGTAGGAACTTTCTTTCTGCCATGTGAGGAAGATGCCTCTTCAAATACCTGGTCCCTCTTTGTAGCAGGGCTAAAGTGCCACTTGCACATGACAGGCAGTTAGTTACAGCTGGTCTGGAGTTCACATTGGATGGACTCTCGCCTGGCCAGTGACACATGGCAGTGATACGGGTGCTGGTCTAGTGGACACCGTGACCAGACCACCACCACCACCACATTTTGGAGATAGACGCAGCTGGATTGGGATATTTTGCAGCCGTTGGTGGCTCTTTATGATTGTATATATTTGTAGTTAGTTCTAGTCATGAGGGACATCATCTACTTTCTATGGTCTAGCTTGAGTCTCGAGTCTTGGGTCCAGCAACGCACATCTTCACCCTCCTTACACATTGGAGCCTCGACACCCCCATTGTACTTGTGAGTCCCGGGCTTGGAGTTGAGTGTGCTGCCAGACAGAGTTTGTATGGTTCTATGAGTTTGTCGAGTTCCATTGAGTTATAAGTCTGTTGTTGTGCTTTGAGTTGTTGTTCCATTGCTGTCTAATGTTTTCTTTCTATTGGAGTGAGGCTTCACGCATATTGCACTGATGAGCACCCACTATAGAGCGCACGACACACTTTTACTGCTACAAGTGTTCTCATTTTTGGCACGCTCGATGGGCCACTCCATTGAGCATACATGTTGAGTAGCTAGCTGGTTCAGCCCCTCGCCTGGTCTAGTATGCTTATGTGGTCCAGCTTGGTCTAGACCAGCTTCGCCATGGTCCAGCTTGGTCTAGTCCATCTTCGCCTCGTCCAGCTTGGTCGAGCTGGTCTAGTCTCTCTTGTCCCTATCTAGTAGGAGTGGTCTAGCCGGTCTTGCCTGGTCTAGTCGGGTCCGGTCCAGTGGGTCTAGACTACCCAACAAGTTCAAGGGTCACCGTGCCCAAAGCTTGGGTGGGTTTGTTGCTACTGCATGACACATACAAGGCAATCTAAAGATTGACAAAGCCTACTACCCAGCCCTCTGAAGTACTATCACAAAAAGCGTCAACCTTTCGTGTTGAGTAGAATTCCACCAGCTCGCTTACCCCTACCCTCCCACGCATCTACCTCCACTCCCTCAACCACTTCTTCACCTCCTAGATCACCTTTACCAGTACAGTTCTCACCCATTGTGTTACAGCAAGCTCTTGAGAAACAGGCCTCAGAGCAGGCAGCCATGAAGGAGCTGACAAGCGTTCTGGATAAGGTGAAGATAAAGTTTCTGACTTTCAAAGGACTCTTCACAGAGGATGTAGACAACCATGCTAGGAGATTTGTCTCCCTCTGCAAGGGTTGTGGATTCAACCGAGAAGACGCCTACCTCGTGCTTTTCCTGTCAACCTTGGATAGCTTAGCAGATAAATGGTACTGTCAGTTTGTTGAGAACCACTTTACTACTTGGACAACACTATGACAGCAAAATTCAGTGAAGATTTCAGATTGGGTGACTTCCAAGAGAAGGTTCTGGATGAGTTGGCAAACCTAGTGCTTCACCAAAATGAGACTTTTGCAGAACTCATGACAAGAACAAACGCAGGGAACTAGAAGCATTGAAGTTACAACGAGCTCTTCAGGAGGAGAGATCCTTCTCTCTTGGACAGGAGAAGCCTCCATGTCAATAGGCTTTGGATGAGATCAGGCAAGAGCTAGAGGAGCTTAGGGCTCAGCAGGAGTCTAATGTTGTGGTCTGGTGTAGCTTATGTCGCTCTCCGGGGTGGAGGATGCCCCCTTCGGGCTTATTGCCACCTTTGTGAAAAATCTGGACATGAAGACAAGGATTGCTACTACCTAAAGGGATTGCGGCAACTACAACAGAGCCTTGCTCCTACTCTTCCACAAGGGTTCCCACCTGCATCTAACATGGTTTCCCCACATGTCCATCCAAACTACATGCTACCCTTGGTGAATACACCCCCTGTGCAAGGTATGCACAACCATTTTCCATCTCAGAGCTTTTATCATGCTAATGCTCCCTCAACCCCTCAAAGATTCTACACCTTAGCCTCCATTTCCATGCAGCAGGAGCAGAGCCCACCTCACCCCCTGACTCGCCCGTCCAATCGGCCCATTTTGTGCTACAGATGTGGGGAATATGGGCATTACCAAAGCAAATGTCTTTTTTTTCGAAAGGTCTCCTCCTTCCCGTCATTGCCTTGAGACTAAGGATTACTACAATAAAGATTGTCCCAAGAAATAGGCATCCATGTCTTCAAGCTCGAGTCATAACTAACCAGAGTTCACCTTTCCAAAGATCAACTTGATAGATGGAGCACCATCCCTCAGGTGTCACCTGCTACTCATGTGGTTACCACGCAAGACAAGCTGCAACAGGTGGATGAGCCTGCTGTTGTTTTCACTCAGGCACAAAGGGCAGCCATTGGTCTCTGTCACCTAGTCTACCTGGAGCAACTAACAAGCCACCCAATGGTGCCAAAGGCCGACCTACCTCCATGCTATCTGATATTAATGGGGCCTTCTTGGAAGCAGTGGCTGATTTGCAGCAGATCAAGGTACTAGAGAAAAGCCACGATCAAAGGAGAAAAGCCTACAATAGAGACTATCTTGAAGAACACCTTTCAGCAAGTATCACTTTACAACATGCTCCGGCTAGATGCAAACCGCATCCGTACTGTCATTCAATCTTTGTAACCCTGGTGCAGGGTCCAGTGGCGGGCACCTCCTAGTGCAGCCCTCTTAGTCCTACATGATCTCCTATGCCGCTGCTCCTCTCACTGATTACAGGAGTCCTCGTCTCGCTGTGTCTATTCTAGGACGCCAATTCTTAGGGGTAATTGTGGATGGTGGATCTGGCATCAACATGCCTGCGTTCACAATGCTGACACTGGGTCTCCAGCCGACTAGGCCTGCCCCATTCACAGTGACCTTGGCAGACTAGAGGCCCCTTGGGCATAGTAGACAAAGTGCCTCTGTAGGTGCAGAAATTCACCTTTAACCTGGATTTTGTTATGGTTCGTCTTCCCAAGGTTGAGGGCGGTTTCCTTTGCTCATCTGCAAACCATGGTTGTGGCAAACTAATGCACTACATCGAGTAGTGCATCATAGTTCTTTGTCAGTGGAGTCCCTGGAACAGCCTAACCCTCCTGACGGACCAGAGGACTTGCTTGAGTGGTTGGAAGCTACAAAATCTATGCCTTGTCATGTGGTTTCTATCCAATCTTTGTCCGAGGATACCCCATCTTCCATTGCCCTTACAGTAGCCGGGCGTGTGCTGCCTAGCCCAGAAACAAGTGCTGAGGTCATGACAACTGTTAAATCAAATGCTTCTACTGTCGAGGCCTATGGGCTTGGTGAGCCTATCAAAGACCACAGACGAGGTAAGAAGTCTCCATTGCAAGAGTTTCCCCAACTCTCAACCTCCTTTGTGTCTGACTCCCTGACCAAGGCTAAGCTCTCTTCTGTGTCTGATGAACCACCCTTCGACGAGCTTCCTCAAGGATGGCCACAAGAAGCCACTTATGATGTCTCTATGCTTCAAAAAGCGGCAACCTCTACACCTACAGAAACATATTCAGCCGTGCCCTTTCCAGACCCAGTAAGACAAAGTTAACTTGGGCAACTCTAACGATCACTCGGTGCTGCTAGAACAGGTACATTTATCAAAGTGGGAAATCAACAATACATACTCACATGACTTCTTTCCTGTCAAAGTGGACGCAGCCTATGTTTGTGAAGCATTCTTACAGCTTTCAAGTGAATCAATGTTTGTAAAACAAGAGGTCTCTTCTAAAAGTGTGTCGCATGGCAGCTCACAACTTCCTACGACAACCTGGCATATGCTGAGCAAACAATCATATTTGTTGTGGCCTATGTCACAAAAGATAAGATTAGCCTCTTTTTCGAATTTACAAAAGAGTTAAACATTGATGATTTTGAAGGAGGTTGGCTTGTAAAACTTTTGGTAAGATCAGTGAGTGTAAGGCTAACTGATCCTCCTGTCTGGAATCCGCATAGGGAATTTCTTGCAAGGGCCACACAGGGCATGTTCCTTTCAAATCCTGGATCAGGTCAGCTTACGCTTCATCCACCAAATGTTGTCTGTGAATTTTTTCAAAGAACCCTACCTAGTTTTTAAAGTACCTTGTGAACTAATAGAAGAGCTACAGATTAACATCAGAGTTATAACAACTATGATGGTCATATATCTTCTCTGTACACTACTGCCGTGCCTAGCTTCTCCACTGTCAACAGATATATTGACCTCTTGAGTATAGTCTTTCAGATTTTTTTGTTGTCTTTGTAGAATGAAGGCCATGTGTTGGGATTGAGCTCGCTGCTGCTGTCTCCCTCGCGCTGCGCCCCCCCCCCCCCCCCCCCCCATCGCTGCCCGCCTGCCCTCTCTCTGCCCCCCCCGCCAGCCCTCGCTGCCCCCTTGCTGCCCTGCGTGTCCGCGCGTTGCCCATCCCCAGCTGTAGCAGTTCGCAGCACAGCCGCTGCTGCAGCCCCACCTGCCACTGCCGCCCCTGCCGCCGCTGCCATTCGCTGCCGACTCCCCCTGTTGCGTCGCTCCCGCCATTGCCCCCGCCTGCTGTTGCCAGTGCTCTCGCAGTAGCCGTTCCCACCCGCTGCCCCCCCCCCCCCCCCGCCTGCTTTCTTTTCCTCATTGGTTCATCCTGCACATCGGTACTCTCGGCATTGACTCCGTTTTTGGGGCAGTGCCTGGCGTGTCAAGTTGCAGAGTCCGCCCGCCATCCTCTTCTTACGCCACAGTAGTAGACACAGATGGAGGCTTCAGCTTCGCCACAGAGGGACTCGCCTGAAGCCCCCTCGACCGACCCCGCTGAGCCCACCATTCGACTTGCTCTTTCGCCGACAGAGCAAGCGAGCCTTGCCACAGAGGTAGAGCGCTTGCAGGCGACTTCGGTCATCTGCAAGATTCTCGGCACCCGACCTAGCATAGGAGAGCTGCGAGACCTTCTCCAGGTCCGCCTTCTCGTAGAGGTGGGCAAGATCTTGGATGTCCAGATTCTCGGACGAGGGTACTACCAGATCGAGTTCGAGACTTCCGAGATGGCCTCCAAGGTCATTGCTATGAGTCCACTGGCCATCCGAGCATCACGCGCCCACTTTCGACAGTGGCGACATGGTTTTGACCCGACTTCGGATGTGCTAGTCGAGGAGGCAGACATCCCCATCTCAGTCTGCTTTCCGGGTTTACAGAGGGAGTACCTTCCACTTCTCTCCAGGATTGGCTCTGCCATCGAGACAGTCCTGGAGACACCTCGTACGGCAGCATCAGTAGCTGCCAAGGCGGTTGGCATCCCTTCAGTTCGAGTTTTGGTCAGAGATACCCACACGCTCCCGAAGGTCATCCTTCTGCCTCGGGTGAGTGGGGGTTGGTTTAGACAGAGTGTGGAGTACTCGGGTCTCCCGAACCGGTGCTTCATTTGCAGACAGATGGGCCACCTAGCGAAGGCCTGTCCTCGGAGGAGACCACGACCTCCACCTCAGCCTCAGCCCCAGCCTGCCAAGGCTGGGCCGCAGCCACAGCCAGCGGCACAGCGCACAGATTCAGAGCCACCCTCCGAGCTTGGGGCTCCAGCGGAGGAGGGGTGGCAGCAGGCCCGTGGCCGTCTACGCCAGGGGCCACAGCGACAGCCTGGCACTCAGAGTGGCCCTCAGGTGCCTACTCAGCAGCAGTGGGTTCCCACGGGGAACCGCTTTGGTCCTCTTGAGCAGGAGGAGCCCCCTACACCAGCATCCACCTCCGCTTCACCCTCGCCAGCCGCCCCCCCTTCAGAGTTCCCCTCCTCCTCCTCATCCCCCCCCTCGCCTTCTGCTCCCGTCTACTCTCCACCTCGCCCCCCTACCTCTGTCGCCCCACCCCGCTTCTCTTCTCCTCCGCCCCCCCCCAGCTCCTTCTCCCCCTCCTCCTGCTTCAGTACCACAGTCGACTCAGGAGACTGGTCCCTCGCCAGCGGCTAGGAGATCTCTTGGCAGCGCTTTTCCCACGAGTCGCCTAGCGAGAGAGGGTCAGCCTTTCTTGCGGCCCCCTCTGCAGATTCAGACATCTTCCCTTGCAGCTATCCCTCGGGGTCTGACGAGCATTGACCTCCGACGCCGCTGGGATTTCTTCGATTACGGGTTAACTCGCTTTCTCGGCGATTCCGCAGCAAACCACGAGGCAGCCTGCTTCAGGGTCCATGCTTTGTTCCTCGCAGCTAGGGGGATAGAGGCCTTGGACTCGGCAGTTGGTTTCTCCTTCCCTCTCTGTGGTAGGACTGAGACAGAGTGGTCCCTCGACTCCGTGGTGGGATGGTTGCATACTCAGGTTCTCGGGTTCTCTCACCACATGGGAGAACTTGGAGTTACAGATTTGGTGAACACTTTGTGGCCACTGGCCAAGTTTGCGGTGACACCCCCAGACTCAGCAGGATGTAGGCACATTGTGGTGTACTTTTTTGCTGATACGGAGTGTTTGCCTTGCTATATATACATTCATGAGGACTCCTAGACAGAGGAGGTTGCTTTACGCACGGCTCGCTCTGCTTGGGCTTGGGCCAGGCACTCACTGCAGACTCGCCTATCTAGAGGACGCTCGGATGCGGATTACTCCCCATCCAAGCAAGCCTCGCAGATAGCCCGTCTTGCTGCTGCGGCAGCATCTGTTCTCTCTCGTTCTCCATGAGGATCGTCTCGTGGAACGTGCAGGGACTAGGTGGGCCCCAGTTTCAGTGACAGCGGGGCCAATTGCGTCAGGAGCTTTAGCGATGCCTTGTGGGAGGAGAGATTGATCTTCTTATGCTTCAGGAGCACCATTTGTCTGAGAGCCGCATTCGGCGATGTGGTCAGATTTTGCGTGGACGTTATGATACCTTTTGGTCAGCTGCTTTTGGACCTGGAGGCATCCAGGGAGGGGTATGTATGACTATTGCGGACTCATTGCAGTAGGCCATTGTGGACAGAGGGATTATTGTGCCAGGCAGGGCTCAGTGTATCACTATGCAGTTTCAGGGTGGCCTTGTGGGCTTCCTGAACATCTATGCGCCCAATCTGGCGAGTGCTCGTGCAGAGTTTTCGTCACAGATTGTTGAGTCCTTACCACAGGTTGACCATTGGTGTGTAGGAGGGGATTTCAACATGTTGGAGGACCCTTCTGACAGGATCGGAGGCAGCCATGCTACTGTGCATGGAGTCGAGTTAGCAGCTTGGGAGAGGTTGTGTATGACTTTGAGGGTCTCGGATACTTGGCAGCATTCTGGCTTTGTGAGGCCTCTAGAGAGTCTTGACTTCTCTAGATCGGACCGCAGAGTGGGAGGAGTGAATCTATCGCGGATAGATCGCTTCTACACTAGTGACCACTTCAGTGACCTGGGGGGATCAGTGGGCATCCTGGCAGGGACTTCCTTCTCGGACCATGCACGAGTGATCCTCATAGTGGCAGACAGGCAGAGGAGTGGGAGCACGATGCTTCGCATCCCAGAGCGGGTCTTGTTGGACTCGGCACTCAGAGAGAGGGTAGAGGCTCTCTGGACAGAGGGCATGGACTGCCAGGCTCTACTTGCAGACAAAGTGGCCTTAGGCCTAGCTCAGCTTAGCCACTTTTTTCTCCAGGAGCCTGTGGCTCGACGGGCTGCAGCGAGAGAGGAGGAACAGCGTCTCAGACGAGGCATTGCTTCACTACAGAGGATGCAGGAGCAGCATCCAGACAGTCCATGGTTGGAGGAGCAGTTACAGCAGGCTCGACAGGAGCTTGCTTGCACAGAGAAGAGGCGTCATCAGTTTGCCTTTCACCGACAGGCATCTCAGTGAACTCAGGTGGGTGACAGAGTTACAGGTGCCTTTTTTGAGAGTGTGGGACCTCGGCACTCACATGCCAAGGTCAATCAGTTGAAGAGACCCGATGGGTCAGTTGTTTGTGAGCCCGAGGATATGCGTGCAGTTGCTACTGACTTTTACCGTGAGTTACTGTCGGCTGAGCCCCAGTCAGAGCGACAGGATGCATGCAGGGAGCACGTTTGGGCACAGATGCCTTGTCTTGTTACTGAGGAGATGCGCCAGAGGCTAGAGATGCCTCTTCAGCTTGAGGAGCTGCACACGGCTCTTAGGGCCCTCCCTCGTGGTAGCTGTCCCGGTGAGGATGGGTTGACTCCCAGCTTCTTCTTGGAGTACTCGGACTTGCTTGGCCCAGTTCTTTGTAGTGCCTTTCAGTACATTTTGCACACAGGAGTGATGCCGGATAGTATGAGTGAGGGCCTGATTTACCTTATTCCCAAGGAGGGTGGCTCCTTGGATGAGATTCGACAGTGGCGCCCCATCACCATCCTCAACTCAGCCTACAAAATTCTTGCCAAGGCTCTGAGTTTGAGGATCTAGCCACTTTTGGAGAGCCTTATACATGGGACTCAGACGGGTTTTGTCAAGGAAAGCAGTATCCTTGACAACATCTTCACTTTTTGGGAGGCTTCTGCCCTTGCACGGCTCCGTGGAGAGGACCTTGTGATTCTTCTTCTCGATTTTTAGAAGGCATACGACAGAGTTGACTGGGACTTTCTAGAGGGCACGCTACGCAGGATGGGCTTCTCAGATGCTTGGATCAGAGGGGTGGCAGCTTTGTACAGACAGGCTCACAGTCAAGTGCTTTTGGCAGGAGGTAGAGGTGAGCGCTTCATACTCACACGATCGGTCAGACAGGGTTGTCCTGTTGCCCCTTTTCTCTTTCTGTTCTATGTGGAGGCGATGAGCTGATTTTTGGTGTCACAGCAGGTTGGTTTGAGAGGCTTAGCACTCCCTATACGGGGAGATGAGCTTCTGGACGCTGAGTTTGCCAACGACTCAGCCTTGTACTTAGAGGGCCAGGAGGCCAATCTACACAGATGTGAGCAGGCTTTGGAGACCTTCTGCTGTGCATCGGGCGCATTGATCAACTGGAGGAAGACAGTGGCTTTCTCGGTTGGCAGTGCTCCTGTGCCAAATTGGATGCCAGGAGAGGGTTTCAGGTGGATTCCTCGAGGGACTGCAGTTCGGTACTTGGGTTGTCAGGTTGGTCTGGACTTGTCCCCCGAGCAGCAGATTGCTCCTCTTCTCCTGTCCATCAGGAGAAAGCTGTTACATTGGAGCTCAGCACGACTTTTGCTGGCTGGTAGAGTAGTAGTTGCCAACTAGGTGTTGTTGGTGACTATGTGGTACATCACTTCTTGCTGGATCTTCTCGAGTTCTTGTATCAGCCAGGTAGAGAGGCTGATCAGGAACTTCCTTTTGTCAGGTCGCGATACTCATATTGCCCGAGCCAAGGTGGCTTGGTCGGTCCTCACACTTCCTTGCTCTCAGGGAGGGCTTGGGATCATTGATCCTGCACAGCAGAGCAGAGCCCTTCTTGGGAAGTTTGTCGTCAGAGGACTTCTTCCAGGCGAGGAGCCCTGGAAGGAATTCTTGTTGCAGAGGCTTCGTGCCAGGGTGCCTCAGTCAGGAGGCCCTTGGCAACCTTCGACCAGATGGATCTTTACAAAGCTGCGCCGAGTTGGTTTGAGCAGGAGACTGGAGGACAGATTCGCTGTGAGTTTGCTTCGATCTTGGGAGCTCTTACGGCGTGGCCTAGCGCAAAGACAGCCGACGTGCACGGAGGAGCGCCTACGGCAGCCCCTCGTCTGGAACCCCATGGTTAGCACTCAGAGAGGCCACTTGGTTGGGAGTCGGCCTCATGTTTCTTGGGGTCCCATGGCGGCAGGTCCAGCGCGTTCTCTAGGTGACTAGCTAGAGTTCACAGGTTTGTCAGAGGAGGTGCAAGTTGTCCAGCTACAGGGCATGAGAGGGGTGCAGAGCATGTGTCAGGACATCTCAGAGTCAGTTCCAGCTGAGTGGCTCACGCCTCTTGAGCCAGTAGCACCCAGGTGGATGGGAGCCTTCACTCGATTGGAGGTTCTCATTTTAGTCAGAGCCTGCTCAGAGACTGTCCCAGCCCTGTTTTTTGAGCTCCAGGGTGGGGGACGATTACAGCGAGTTGCAGTAGAGGCCCCGCAGGTAGCAGAGTGCTGTTTCCAGAGGATCCGAGTTGTGGGCATCTGTGGGAGGACTTGCGTCATAGACCCTGACCCAGCAGCTCTTGAGACTGGACACTGGAGGCTATGGGCTTGGGAGTGTTGTCCACTGGCACGAGTACAGTGGGATCCTGGAGAGTGGCTATGGAGGGACTCCTTCTCTTCTGCAGACCGCCCAGGAGTCCCCTTCTTTCAGTACACTGTTCGGCTTGGACGTCATATACTGGCAGCACAGAGAGAGGCCCGCCCTGCTGCAGCACGTCATTGGCAGGAGGAGGGCCTCACAGTCGAGTTCTTGGCAGCTTTTTGGCAGAGGCTGTGGGACTCCAGACAGCCGAGGCGAGTCACCTTGTTCCAGTGGCTGGTTGCACACAGAGCCACAGCAGTAGGGAGCTGGCTTGTGCATAGTGGTCTCTCGGCCGCATGTGCAGCCTGTGACCAGTTGGTGGAGAGCCAGCGTCACTGTCTTTGGGACTGTCCCGCGGCCCAGCAGGTGTGGCTACGTGTTCTTTGGCTGATGCCTGCCCTCTCCACGGCTCGACAGTACACTTGGGGGGCAGCGGCTTGGTCCACCCTCACGGGCCCAGCACTTCAGTTTGAGCTATCTTCCACCAGCAGGATGATAGTGATACAGGGGGGGCGACCTACACTCCAGCCTGCTACAGAGCTTACTCCACAGGAGTGGAGCAGTGAGAGAGAGGAGTGTTGGGAGCTCATCAGCGGCCTAGCTCTCTGGTTCATCTGGCGGGCCCGCTGTTTCCGCATCTTTGAGGCTCGTCCTGTGCCACCAGCAGAGACTGTTCGGGACTTTTGGCTAGAGCTGATCCATACTCTCAGAGGACACCTTGAGGGACTTCTGGGCAGATCCGACCGCATGCGGGAGCGCCCCGAGGCTTTTCTTCGACTCTGGCGCCTTGGGCCTTTCTACACCAGAGTCCAGGGGGTGCTCAGATGGCACTACTGTCCACCTGTGTGGCTCTTCCCTCCTCCCATTTCTTGATTTAGCCTCATTGTATATATGCTGTTTTTTTCATTGGGAGAGTCTCCCCATCATGCTTGTTGTAGCCCTCTCTCGCAGAGGTGGATGTAGCCCTATGGGCAGTTTTCATTAACTAATAGAAGGATGTTTTTCTCGGAAAAAAAAAAAGAATGAAGGCCATATTTGATAGTACTCGCCCTGTCGCCTTACTACATGAGGATTTTGAATTTGATAGCTCCAATACTTTCGCGTGTAGAAGAATTGGTATTGTGGCAAAATATGAGCTCTATAGGAAGGGAATCCTCAGATATTGTAACTACCATTCGGTGTTCCATTTCACAATTTGAACAGGTTGTGGCAGAGTTAAGTAAGAGAAGCAAGTCAAAAACTCACCAGCTGTAGTACATGAGAGCACATCTTTAGCAAGCTATTTTGACAAGTGGACCAGTGACCTCAAGAGCGCCCCCTTCCCTAGCAGTTTTTGCCTTTTCGACAATCGCCTTCTCAACCTCTTAGTCTCTCTGCGCCTCACCCAATCACACGCCTTGCGTGGTGTTCTAGCTCTTATGTGGGTTATTTTTTCAATAATTTATCAGCGTATCTTACTTCTAAATAACGAAGCCTACGGAGAATTCAACGATATCTCGCCCCTACCCAGCTACCCGTCGCCCCTGCCCAGCTACCGCTCGCCCCTACCTAGCTCTCGCCCCTACCCAGCTACCGCTCGCCCCTACCCAACTATCCCTCACCCCTACCTACATACCTACCTCTCGCCTCTATCCACCCCTACTCACCCCTATCTACCTCTCGCCCCTACCTATCAGTCCTCGCTTTCCTACCCAGCTATAGACTCGCCCCTACCTACCTGGCTTTCGTCCCTATCGATGTATCTGGTTGTGGGTGCTAAGGCCTTGTGGAATTTGTTTTGCTACAGAGCAGTTGAGTGGCATTAGTCTATTATAGCAGTTTTAAGTTCGATTTTCTGCTATTTTGGTTTGGTGGCATTAGTCTAAGGTGACAATTTTTTGATTGAAATTGGTGGCATTAGTTGCCTGTAGTAGCGTCAAGTCCTCACTCTAAATAACAGCACCAACTCCAGAGTCTTCTTCTGAGTTTGCAGTAGCTATCACCTCTCTCCGAGACGATGAGTGGTTGTAACAAACTTGGACACCCCAAGTCTAGATTCTACTGCGACACATTAGAGATTCACTTCAAAATAGTTCACAAAAGACGACATGGCCCGGCATAGTTCCATGCCAAGAGGTATTGGCCCCAAAGACTGGCGCCCCTTTCGGTATTTATTTTTATATTAATCTTTGAGCAAACTACAATGAGCCGGCTGGTGCTCACTGTCAGACTCTGTGTCTAGATGCTCTGAGAAGTGAGCCTCGAAGGCCACTTATAATGGTTACAAGGGATGCCAAAAGCAGAGCCCCAAAAGCTTGAAACTTAAAAGCAATGGCTCCCAAAGCTTCTTAAAATTAAAAGCAAACTGTCCCAAAAGCTTTCACTCAAAATCTGCCAACGCAAATCACGAAATTCCGTACAACTGTCACGTCAGCATGTCAGCGCAAATTGCGGGCGTTTGTACACCAGCCAACCATGTCAGCGTGTCGGCACCTTTCCCGGGCATCTTCCATGTCAGCAAATGTGTGTGTTTATGTCCTGGAGGTCTACCACGTCACCAATTTGTGACATACCCCTCTCTTGAAAGAATTGTAATCGCCCTCGATTACGCCTGCAAAAATAGAAAGAGGCCATAAACCGTCTTAGTAGACACTGACTGTTAGTAGCGACACACTAGACATGACATATCTAGCACTTATACAAATCGACATACAAATTCATTCCAAATCTCAGACCATGATCAATCAGCAACGTATTTAGTAATTGCATCTAGATCCATTCCGGACCTCACGGATGCCCGATGAACTAATCCTTATTGCAATCATGTCTATAGAGATTTATGAGACCGAAATACTGCAGTCATTTCGTCTTTCAATTCCTGCACTCAAACTAGTCAAGTATAAATCAATCATTTTCATTTTTGGGAATTCCTGTCATAAAGTCATTCAACAGAATATTGGTCAACGCATTAGAATATTGGTCAACGCATTAGTATCCCTGAAATCCAAAGGGGACATCAGTGACTTTATTCCAAATCGAGGTAATCCGTTGACAAAGGAGCGGAGTGACTCCCCTCTTGTGCAAACATGCTGCACTAGATTCACCCTTACTAATTCGGGGTTCTATTGGAGTAGACTATGCTAATGCTTCAAGGTAAAGTTCCAAAATCTGAGGAGTATTTGCTAGGTCCTCCTCCTCCATCCACGTAGCATCCAATGCAGGATAGTTCTTGAATTTAACCAAGAACCACCTAATCACTTTATCTTTTATCTTTCTGTCTTTGTGTGCCAATATCTGTTCTGGAATGAGTATCTCCTCGCTTTCCTCCACTTCGGGTTGCTCATCAGGCTCCCCATCATCGGGCACAACGCTTTTAAAAGGCTTCAATAGACTCACATAAAAGCATTGTGAATCTTCCAAGTATCGGGCAACTTGATTCTAAAGGAGACATCATTTATCTTTTCTTTTATCTGGAAAGGGCCATAATACCTCATGCTAAGCTTTGAAAAAAAAAAGGCGCTCCTTTCCTTTTCGTTTTCTCAGGCGGGCCTTCTCAAAATGTAAGAGCACCCAATCGTCCTCCTTTAATTTCAAATCGCGACGATGTCAATCTGCTGCCTTCTTATGTCGTTCTTGAGATTTCTCTAAAGCCTGCCGGACCTTGGCGAATGCAGTGTTTAAGTCCCTCGTGTACTGGTCGGCTAAAAATCTTATCCTGGGTCTGGGGAATGTCCTGATCTACCAGCTGCTTCCCTTTATCTTTTCTTTCCTTGTGCCCTGGGATCGGCGGGTAGCGTCTTTCGCTTCCCCTGTCGCATAAGTCAATGAGCCTGTATGCATTCCAAATCATTGCTTAGTCATGTCCCATAAGTCTGTGAATGGAGTCAGACTTCGGGTTTAAAGCATAGTCTTGAATCTCTTTAGCAAATCATAGCAAAACCCCTCAATCTGATCTTTCAAAAGAATCTTTGACAAGTATCCTAAAACCTCTGGCAGTAGTCATCCAATGTATCTTTCTCAGTCATGTTCAAGTGATGTCAAGGCGTGATGACATCTCTCTTCTTCAAGAGAATCTTGTTATAGGTGCTTAAAAATTGAAGAGGCTTCTTAGCACCCTTGAACACTTCAAACGGCGCCTTCCCCGTGTGTCAGTATAGGAAAACTCCACCGAGGACAAATACTTTTCCCATTTATTCTTCTGATCTGAAGAAGAAGACTTCAACAAATTCAAAACCATTGAATTGGCTATTTCAAATTGCCCATCTGTCTGCGGGTGGAACGAGGACGAGAACTGCAACCATGTGCCAATGTTCTCCCATATAGCCCTCAAAACAAACTCGTGAATCGGGGATCTCTGTCGGAAACTATTGTCTCAGGCATGCCATGTAATCTGAAAATCTGTGCAATAAACAATCTTGCTAAATAATCGGGCTTGACTGTTTTCTTCACTGGAATGAAGTGAGCTTGCTTGCTAAAGTTGTCGATGACAGTCCAAATGCCATCATGCCCACTTTGTGTCTTCGGGAGATCAAAGATGAAATCCATTGCAATATTTTCCCAGGGGCGGGTGGGAATGGGTAAAGGTTGTAGTAATCCCTGTGCCTTATGCTTGTCAAACTTGACCTTCTGGCAATACTAAACAACTGTGAACAAAGTCGTCCACATCCTTCTTGAGTCTCGGCCAAAAGAAGTAACGCTCCACACCTTTTAAGGTAGTGTCGATGCCTCAGTGACCCGTAAAAGGTGGACAATGGCACTCAGTCAAAACCTTTTCCCTCAATGGCTGTGTGAGGCACAACATCGTTTTCTTCATCAAGTGGCCATCCCGTATAGAATATCCCGCTACTACCTTCCCATTTTGTATTCGAGTGAATACATCGGAAAAATATGAATGTGTGGCGTACTGATCAACCATGTCTCAACCATGTCCTCGAAGCTTCTATGATGAATCGTGGAAATAGCCAAGACTAAGGGCTTCCGAGACAATGCATCTGCCACCATGTTTTTTCTGTCCCTGAATATGGACAATCTGGAAGTGAAACTATGACAAGATGTTAGCCCACTGCATTTGCTTTTCTGAAAGCTGCTTTTGTGACAAGAAGTAGCGTAAACTCTAATGATTAGTAAAGACCGTGAAATCGGCTCCGAGTACGTAATGTCGCCATTGAGTAAGAGCATGGATCACTGCCAAAAGCTCTTTATCATAAATCTGTGCTGTCAATTTTGGCCTTGAAAACAATCGGCTTTCATAGGCAATCACATGGTGTAGCAGGGCTACAGTGTCGCAGGCACTGGACAGATAGTTAGTGCCAGTTGGGATGAGTCCACACTGTACGGACTTTTACCTGGGCAGTGACACGTGGAAGGCATACGGGTGGTGGTTTAGCAGTCGCGGGGCCAGACCACCACGACCACAGTTTTGAGATAGTCTTAGCTAGAGTAGATATTGGCGAGCTGTTGGTGGCTCTTTATGGTTGTATATATCCGTAATTGTTTGGGTTTATCAGGATCATCTACTTTTGTGTGGTTAGTCATCTAGAGTCTCTCATCTTGGAGTTGTACACAGCACGTCTGCACCATCCCTACACAGTTGAGCCTCGACACCCCCACTGTACCTATGAGATTTGGGCTCGAGCTGAGTGTGCTGCCATGCCAGAGTCTGTATCGGTTTCTTTGAGTTTTCGATGTTCATACTGTTCATGATCTATTGAGTCTGTTGTTCTTGCTCTTTTGTGTTTTCATTCTGTGGAGTGAGATATCACGCACATTGCACTGAGGAGCACCCACTATAGAGGGCACGACACATCATCTCCGCCAAGGTAGGATCCGTATGTACGTACGGATCTGTACGGTACATACCGTACCGTACGGATTCGTACTGTACATTTTTTAAAAAAATTTATTTATTTATTTAATTTTTGGGAGCGGTGCTGTGGGTAATGTGTGGACAAAAAACCCTATTGCGTCGACAATTTTTGGTTTGCCCTTCTTTAGCCTTATCCCAACGCCTAATTTTGCAGACATTTCGACACAACTTGCATCTGTAGAGCACACACGACTGTCATTGGAGTGGTGAATATAGGAGGGCAAGCACGATCAGGAACTTGTATGAAAGCTTTGCCTTGGTTTCTAAATAGTGAACTAACATCCTTGGGTGATACTTATGAAATTTTTTATCAAGTACAGACCGTATTGTAGGTTTTTGGCTTTAAAAAAAAAAAACCTACGAATTTTACGTACCTAACAACTCTATCCATTTGGTACTACGTACAGTTCGTACTAAATACGTGCCGACCTTACGTACCTTACCACCTTGATCTCCGCTACAGGTGCTCAAATTTTTGGCATGCCCGGTGGGACCTCAACTGAAGTTTCACTCCACTGTGCCTATAGGTCGAAGAGCTAGCTCGTTTAATCTCTCGCCTGTGCTGTTCTGGACCAGAGTAGTCTAGCTTGTTCTGTCCAGCTCAAATACTAGACCAGCTAGTCTAGGTACTCGTTTTGGTCTAAGTCTCTGGCCTTGGTCTAGCAGTCTCTTGGCTGGGTCTAGTCCTCTCTCGTCCAGGTCTAGCCAAGGAGTAGGCTGGGTCTAGTCCTCTCTCGTCCAGGTCTAGCCAGGGAGTAGGCTGGGTCTAGTCCTTTCTCGTCCAGGTCTAGCCAAGAGGTCTAGTCTCTCACCCTGGTCTAGTGGAGTCTGGACCAGTGTGCAATAGGTAGACGTCTTTGTGCTCAAAGCTTGGGAGGGCTTGGGTTACTGCATGACCCATACAAGGCAGTCAAAAGAGTGACAAAGTCCACTACTAAGTCCTTTGAAGTACAACCACAGGAAGTGTCAACCCTTTTTGCCAAGCAAAAGTCCACCAGCCCCATTACCCCTACCTTCTCCCTCAATCAATTCTACACCTCCCAAGTCACCCCCATCAATAAACTTCTCACCCACTGTATTATAGCCAGCTCCAGTGCAACAACCTCCTGCACAGACAGCCATGGAGGAGCTCACAAATGTTCTAGCTAAGGTGAAAAGGTCTCTCCACAGAGGATGCTGACAACCATGCCCGGAGGTTTGTTTCTCTCTGCAGAGGTCGTGGCCTCAACCGAGAAGATGCCTACTTAGTACTCTTTATATCTACCTTGGATGGCTTAGCAGACAAGTGGTATAGTCAGTTTGCAGAGAACCACTTTACAACTTGGGCCACGTTAAGACAACATTTTTGTGAAGCTTTCAGACCAAGGGACTTCCAAGAAAGGGTTCTGGATGTGTTTCCCAACCTGATGCTTCAGTCCAAAGAGACTTTTGCAGAACTCATGACCCGCACAAAGTCTCTTGTTGCCAAGCTTCCTCAGCAACCAAGGGAGTTTATGGTCAAGAAATGGGTAGAGAAGGCTCTTCCAAAGACCTTGCAAACTCAGAGAGAATCTCCGACCTGACGCCAACCTGGAGGGGTTTGTTGCGGCTCCTACTAGGATAGAGGGGGCAAGGAAACTGATTACCGACTCTTCTCAGGTAGAGACTGCCTTTGTACTCTTGGAGAGTCCATCTGACCATTTGACTTCTTTAGGTTGGGAACTGGAAGCCCTAAAATTGCAACGCGCTCTTTAAGAGGAGAAATCAATCTCTCTTAGACAGGAGAAGCCCCCACATCACAACGCTTTGGATCAAATCAAGAGAGAGCTAGAAGAGCTTAGGTCTCAGCAGGAGACTAAGGCTATGGTATGGTGCAGCTCATGCCGCTCTCCAGGACACCCACAGGATTGTCCTCTTCATGCTTATTGCCACTTCTGCGAAAAGTCTGGACATGAAGACAAGGATTGCTACTATATCAAGGGATTGCGGCAAATACAACAAAGTCTTGATCCTTCTCTCCAACAAGGGCTAGCACCAACATCCAATATGGGCCTATGGCCATCCAAATTACATGCCACCTTTGCTCAATACCCTTACTGTCCAAGGTATGTCAGGTACTTTTCTGTCTCAAAATTTGTATCATACTCATGCTCCCTCAGCCCCTCAGAGCTTCTACAACCTCAGCTTCCAACTCCATGCAACAAGAGCAGAGACCACCTCATCCCAAGTTTCGTCCATCAAATCGGCCCATCTTATGCTACAGATGTGGAGAATATGGGCATTACCAAAGCAAGTGTTCTTTACCCGAAGGGTCTCCTCCTTGCCGTCATTGTCCGGAGTCTAAAGACCACTACAATAAGGATTGTCCCAAGCAAAGGGCATCCTCATCTTCAGGCCCAACTCAGAACCAACAAGAATTCACATTTCCGAAGGTCAATCTGATCGCAGTGAACACCATTCCTCAGCCATCACGTGCTACTCATACAGTTAGGCCACAACAAGTGGGGAGCGTGTTGGCGTCCTCACTTGGGCACAAAGAGCAGCTCTTGGTCTTAGCTTGCCAACATGTTCATCTCGTCCATCTCCACTTCCATAACCCGACCCAACTGACGAGCCCTTTATTGGTGCTAAGAGCAGGCCAGTCTCTATGCTTTCGGACATTGATGGAGCCTTCTTAGAAGCATTGGCTGACTTGGAACAGGTGAAAGTTTCAGAGGAAGCCCAGATTGCAGGAGCTAAGCCCACAACGGAAGCAATCTTGAAGAACACCTTTCAAAAAGTGTCCCTTTACGATATGCTCCGGCTCGATGTCACCCTCAGAAGCCCGCTCTGTCATTCAGTCTCTGTACCTAGGTCCAGGGCCTAGTGACGGGCACCTCCCCGTACAACCCTCAGAGTCTTACATGATTTCTTATCGAGCTGCTCCCCTCACCGATTACAAAAGTCCTCGTCTCACTGTATCTATTCTTGGGCATCAATTCTCAGGCGTCATAGTGGATGGTGGATCTGGGATCAATCTGATGCCAGAGTTCACTATGTTGGATTTAGGTCTGCAGTCTACCCGCCCTGCTCCATTCACTATTACATTGGCTGACCAGAGGATAGTCTATCGAGTGGGCATAGTAGACAAGGTGCCTCTGAAGGACAAGACTTCACCTTTAGCTTGGATTTTGTGGTGGTCAGTCTTCCCCATGTGGAGGGAGGATTTCCTTTGCTTATTGGTAGACCATGGTTGAGGCACACTTAGGCACTTCATGATTGGGGAAATGACGCTATGTGGATACATACTCCTGGTTCCCCCATGCAACCAATTCGACTCGAAGGAGGCATAGATCCAGTTGTTCATCACAACTCTTTGTCAGTATGTCCAACCCCGACCTTGAGCAGCCTACCCCACCTGTTGGGTCTGACGAAGACCTACTGCAGTGGTTGGAAGCTACCACATCGATGCCGTGCTATATGGTCTCTATTCAAGCCTTGCATGTGGATACACCCTCTTTCCCGGAACCTCAGGCTGAAACAGTTGACCCAAGTCATCCAGAAGAAAGTTGTTTAATCCCAGATGCAAGTGTGTAGTCCCTCCTGATGATCATGCTTCAAGTGTTTTCGTGATGGAAGTCGTCGGCCTTGGTGAACCTATAACACATCATAGAAGGGGAAAGAAATCTCCTCTGCATGAGTTCGCTAACGTACCACCTTTTCCCTCAACAACCCCTGGGTCTAATGTCCCTTCCACTCCAAAGCACTCTGTTGTGTCTGAAGACTTACCCTTCGAGGAGCTTCCACCAGGATGGTTACAAGAGGAGTATGAAGAGTTTCCAATCGATCAAACACCAGCCCATGACGTCTCGAAGCTCTAAGAGGTAGCTCACTCTTCATCTGTTGAGGTGCCCTTTGTAGCCACTCCTCCTCAACCAGTCAAAGAAGTCAACCTAGGCGACTCTGACAACCCTCAACACATACTCTTAGCCGCTTGGTTATGGGAGCATCCCGCGCTACTCGATCAGGTAGTCTCTTTCGAAGATGATCCGTAAGCAAAGGACAAAATATGAGATATACTGTGCGATTGAAGAAAGGTGGACTATTTTTCAACTCAAACGACATTCTAGTGTAGATGAAAATACCCGAGGGAGTCACAAAAATCGTTTTGATCTGATCACCTGAATGGATGACCAGCTGATTGTATCCACTAACCCCATCCATGAAACTGTACAATACATGCCCTGTGACATCTTCGAGCACACGCTCAATGAAAGGTGTGGGAAAACCATTTGGGATAGTTACCTTGTTCAGAGCGCAGTAATCTACGCACACACGGATTTTATTGGACTGCTTCTTAGGCGCTATCACCATGGGTGATAACCACTCAGAGTGCTCCACAGGTACAATGATCCCTGCCTCTTGCATTTTTTCTAGCTCTGACTTGACAGCTTCTACATACTTTGGGTTGAGCTTGTAAGCTCGTCCTTTGACAGGCTTAGCCCCTTCAACCAGAGGGATAGTATGGACACCCAATTCTGGTGGGATCCCTTCCAAATCCTTGTAGGACCAAGAAAAACATCTTCAAAAGAGTGCAAGAAGTGCTCCTTTTTTTGTGACACTTTATGATGAGAGATATCATTATCAATATCTTGTTCTGGTCTCATGGGTCATTTACCTTTAAGAGATGTTAATATATCTTTCTTTCTTGCTTTTATTCTTTTTCCTTTTCTCCACCCTCGAGTCGGATGAATCTTGTGGTAAGTTGGACTTCTTTTCTTTCTTTCTTCCTTTCTTCCTAAAGTCTAATTTTGACATACACATAAGTGATGCAGGGCTACACAGACTGCTCACAGTCTGCCCCTTTTGTTGCACAATACACAAGTCCTTGAGGTTTGCAGTTTTCTGGTTTGCGTGCTTAACTTAATTTGAGACCTGCAGGACTCCACCATCTTTTTGGTGTGTTGTATGAAACTTTCAAATAACAATATAAGTTCGTTTGCACCATGTGTCTCAACTTGCTTCACAGATCAGTTAGTAACATCTCATGTCAGTTATAACACACATGGCAATTCCAAATTGTTGTACTGCCATTTGGCAAGAAAAGAGAGACAAAGTGACTGCTAGAGCTTGGTTACATTATTTACCTATGCATTTGGTTAAGAGTTTGAATTGCTAAAAGTGGAAGAGTCTATTGTATTATGGTGGTTTTAAGTGATCTATATGAGAGGTCACTGTAGGAGATTAGTCAAAAAAAAGGGCCGGGGGGGGGGGGGGGGGGGGGGGGGGGATTATATTGTCTACTTTGGCCTTTGGAACATGGAGAACCAGCTCAGAGGACAGAGGCTCCAAAGCTTGTGTATAGACGCAGAGTTCCTGTTTCTCTTCCCTCTTCAGATAATTCTTCGACACCTTTGCATGATCCACCACGTGATCTTGAAGGCACTGATTTGGACACGAGCAGTTCTCTGATTTGGACACGAGCAGTTCTCAAGGCATAAATTCAGCTTACGAGCCGCATTTCCCTTCTTTGGCAGAAATTGCTAAGAAGTCTGTTGAGGAGAAGGCTTTGAAGACCTCTAAGCCTAGGAGGTCATTTAGGCTTAATCCCCATTCCTAGCCGTGATTTGAGGCAATCTTGCACTTTAGATTTCCCTAGGTTTTTATCTTTTGGTGATACCATTTGTGGTTGATTCTTTGTTGTATTACTTTGATGTAATTCTACCTCAGGGTCTGTGCCTTTGAGGTGATTTTCAATGAAAAGATTTTCTTTTCTGGGAAAAAAGAAACATGGAGAACCAGCATTTTGGTAAAGTTGTTTATTTGCTTGATATCTCCGATTTTGGTCTTTAATTAGTGAGTTCAGTTCTGTAAGATGATTGAATGTAAATTTTGCAGAGTCTTTTGTTGAGAAGCGCACGAAAAGAAGGATGGTTGCTTGGGGGTCCTACTATAAATGGTTAGTATATAACTCCTCATCAGTTAGCCTTGAAACCTTTGTAGACTAGTTTCGTTTGGCATCGACAAGATGTTAATACAATCTCTCCATTTCTCCCTATTGCTCTTTGGCCTATTGTGGACATTAATAGAACATCTCATTTCACTGTTCAGTCTCTCTTTGTGTATGTGTGTGTGTGTGAGTAATGGTTGGTTTATTTTTTAAAGAGATGTTAAGGATACATGGCCCTCCCGAGGTCGAGACACATTCCGAGTACGGCAAGGGCCCGAAGCAGGCGTTCCCTGTTTCTGCCATTCCAGCCATGTGCCGTTTCAATTTTCCTTTCAAATAGGGAAGATGGTAGAAGGAGCAAAATTGAAGTCTTTGTATGTCTTGTTCACTCCTTTTTGGGGGTCTTGTGGCCATTAAATCTCAGCTTTTCCATAAAATTGCATTTATTCGATCTTTCCTAGACTATCTACCTCTCCTCTTCCCCTTGACTGTTCCAGGTCCCCCGTTCCCATTTCCCCTTTGCTCGTTCCTGTCCCACACTCCGTGTTTCTATGTCATGGCCAATTCATGAGAGGCATGCTCAGAGAAATCCATAGGTCTGAAGATCTAAAAAGTGGCTGAAAAAGCAATTAGAAAGTGTGTGCAACCATCGGAAGGTTTAATCCCTAACACAGCCATCAAGCAAAGAAAGTGTGTGCAACCATCGGAAGGTTTAATCCCTAACAGAGCCATCAAGCAACGATGTAATCTTTTGTAGCAACACACTTTTAAGTGCAAGCAATATGACCTTGTATTTCCGATGGAGAGTAAAACATTTTACCAAACCTGAAAATGTGGTCTCTGAATGTCATTTTCTTTTCTTGGTATAAAGGAAGAATCTTACCAATTTCATGCACGTTCAGCAATAGGATTTCCTTCCATTACATCTCTATTTGTGCTCTAGTTATGCATTAGTAATCAAAGCTAACATCTTACAACCATTAGCAGATTTGCATGTCAAAATTCTTTGTACAGTAATGTCGATTTTGATGAGGCTTTGCATGCTCCAGGACTCTCCATAGAGGATGCAGACGACCATGCTAGGAGACTTGTATCCCTTTGCTTTGCAGGGGTCGCGGCCTCAACAGAGAAGACGCCCACCTAGTGCTCTTCCCGTCAACCTTGGATAACTTAGCGGATAAATTGTATTGTCAATTTGCTGAGAACCACTTCACAACTTGGGCAACTGTCACAAGGCTGTGCCAACCACTAACCTTAGTTGTTTGTTTCTTTCCCTTGATTTTTATTTAATTGGAACCCTCTTTTTGAAGTTACAAATGGCTGGACATTATGTGGCCAATGTAAACGGCTGACGGGTGAGAGTTTCATCCGTAGTCGAAAAGGGAAGGTCGCCACGAGATGGTTGGGCCAGTCGGCACTGGAATCTGAGCAGTAAAAGGGTGTCTAGGCTCAGTTCAAATTCATTTAGGCCCCTCGCTACACTTTAAAAGTCGGTGGGTACTAGGAAATTAACTCAAAAGAGGCAAAGGGTACACATGGCGGCTCCAGGTTAAATTTCCCAGCCTACATGAAGAGGGGGCGCCCAATTTGAGAGTGGACGCTGAATTTTGACTTCATAAGTGAACCACTGTGTGTGTGAGTAGTGGGTGCAGGTGATCATAGCTTTAATGGAAAGCTTGCCTTCTCCCTTGGTCTATGTAGCGCGATGATTTCGCTCTCGCGCACCTCTCCCCCCCTTTGAATACAGAATCGTAATGCCCAGCTCAAGGGCTTTCCATCTGTATGTACAATTGTGTGGGTTCATGCGCGTATGCCGAGCCTCTTGTCCAGGTACTAGATTAGCTAATTATTAATCGCCCGCTGGTGTGAATTCCGAGAGATTTTATGCGAGAAATCTCGTTCGATTCAAAGGGCAAGTAGCCCTACTGGTGTAGGATTACGAGGGCTTGCTGTGTATTTTTGCAGGTTTAGGGTTTTGACTCTAATTGATCCTTAATACCCCTAGGAGCTTCGGGGAAGCAATGGGATCGCTGTACGGGTGATTTGGTGCATTTTTGGGGCAAAAAGCTAGAAAATTCAGCGTGCTGCAGATTCTCGCCAGGTTTGGGATGGAATATTATCAAACGCCACCAGTGTTACAGAAGACAAGGCAACTCTCTCATGCAATAGTCTATTGAGGCTCAAGCCTTGGTCCCTTATGCGTCCCAGCAGGGCGGGGAGCACTCACATGTTGCAGAGTCACGTGGGGCTCCAAGACAAGTTCCTTCTGTCCACGAACAGGTGGTTAGGAAGCCTATTCCACAGGCTTTACAAGTTCATCCAGCCACCTTTCTGAGTCCGCATGCCGCATTAAATGGACAAGGAACCAGTTTCCAGGCTATGCAACAGTTTTTTCCACCACCCACGGTACATCTAGGGTATTTCGGGAGTGGATCTGTGTTTTAGAGCATGACTGGTTATGCGCTAAGAAACCAACAATATATGCCAGGAACAGTGTTTGGGGGCATGCAAGGCATGATGCCAAACCTCATGTTTGGAAATATTGGCATGCAGCAAGGGTTTCAGTGCAACTAGGGCTAGTTTGGGGGTGACACAGGGCAATTTTGGCATGGCTGGTTTTTCCAATTAGCAGGTACATATGGCACCAATGACGCAAAATGTCAATGGTCAAGGGGCGCCGATGATCCCTATTACAGTGCCCATGTTGTAGACAATTCCCTGTGACAATTTGGGAGCACTAGAGAAGCCAAAAGCATACAAAGAAGACGGTGCAAGTGTGAAGTTTGATACTTTCAGCGGCTTTGAGGATAAGGCAAAGGCCCTTGCTTTCCTCTAGCTGTTTGATACAGCTTATGTAGGGGGGAATTTTACAGAGGCCTCTAAGGTCAAGAAAGTTACCACTTTCTTGAAAGGCAATGCGCTTACATGGTGGACGACAATGTTGATGCAAGGACAGGCACCCGCCACATGGGTATACTTCAAGCAAATGTTTGCATTTGCATGGTTGTCAAATCAATTTGAAGCTGATGTCATGACGGATCGGCACCAACTCACTGCGGCTACTTGAAAGAGCCTACAAGAGTACAATCGGTGGCTCTAAAGCGTTGCTGCTCTTAGTAACCTCCTACAGGTTTGTGTCACTAACAAAGCAGATTGGGGAGTATTGTTGTGGGTTGCCTAAAGGGCTTCGAGATTATTGTGCAAAGAATAGAGTGGCTACCCTCACTCAACTTATGGAAGTTGCCAACATTGGTCTTGCCTTGTTGAAGGGAGAGGACCGTGGGTTTCATGGCAATGTGAAAGGGGGTCAACAAAAGAAAAATTCAGCAAAGAAGCCCGTTGTGAAAGTGACTGTTGAAGCGTCCCATGGGTCAGAAAAGATAGGAAAAGCTAAGGACTCATCCGAGACGTCTGAAGGAGAGGCTAAGAAAAAGAAAAGGAAGCCTTTTATGTGCTAGTCGTTCGAGGAAAAGAAGGCTTTAATGGCTGAGAACAAATGTTTCATATGCGAGCAGCGTGGTAATTTTGCTACAGACTGTCCACAAAGAAGAAGACTAGCTGATTCAGAGGATAGGAAAGGTAAGAAGCCTAAACCCACGGCAGGTCTAGTGCCAGATATAGTGGGTGATAGGCCAAGTTCAGATGCCAATGAATTATGCAGAGCGTGGGGTAAAGTCAGAGACCAGACAACACTTATCTTCTTTGATCCAGGGCTAAAGAAAACTTTATCTCACCAGAGTTGTCCATTAATTTGGGCATCAAAGTTGAAGAGACGAGGTACATAGGAGAGGCAGGGTTGGCATGTCCTGGCTACTGAGAGTGTGCTACGTCTATCATTAGAAAGATGTGTTTCCATATCCAGTCATATGTAGACACAGAGGAATTCTACATCATGCCATTGAAGGGTGCGATGCGCTGTTGGGAATCCCGTGGATGTTTCGTATACATGGAGTGCTGGATGTTTTCAACAACAAGATCACCCTAAAACTCACATCGTGGATGTAAAGCTTAAAGGGGAGTCTGTCCCTATTGTATCTACTTCAACTATCACTTCTGTAATTAAGAATCATTTTTTTGCGTACTTGATTTTTGTACGTGATGTTTCAGATAATTGTCAGTCAAATTTGTTTGTGTTAGATAAAGAAAGGTCAGCATTTTTGCAAGAGTTTAGTGACTATTTTTCTGATTCATTTCCGTCTCGGTTACTGCCGGAGAGATGTGAGGATCATGCGATAGATTTGGTGCTAGGTTGTAGCCCACCAAATGGCAAATAGGCCTCCCTACAGGTTTAGTGCGGCTCAACAGAAAGAGATTATGGGCCAAGTAGAGGAGCTTTTAGAGAAAGGGCTGATTCAACCTAGTTCTTAACCCTTTTGCTCCCCAGTGCTTTTACTGCAGGAGAAGGATGGCTCTTGCCGTATGTATATTGATTACCGTGCATTAAATAAGAATACCATCAAGAACAGGTTTCCTATTCCAAGGATTGATGATATTCTTGACCGACTAGAGGGTGTTGTAATTTTCAACAAGATAGACCGTAAGAGTGGGTACCATCAGATTTGTATTAGCCAGAGGATGTGCATAAGACTGTGTTTAGGATGACATTTGGTCTGTATGAGTTCTTAGTGATGCCGTTCGGTCTTACAAATGCTCCTATTACGTTCAATTGGATGATGGATCGGATCTTCCGTCCACATTAAAAGTTTGTTGGTACATTCTTTGATGACATGATAGTCTACTCAAAGAATGAAGAGAAGCATAGGCGTCACTTGACCATTGTCTTCGAAGAGCTACGTAGTCACAGGTTGCTTGTTAATCCTAAGAAAAGCGAGTTATTCTTGGAAGAGATTTACTTTCTTGGTCACATAGTGTCAAAGGATGGTGTCCAAATGGATCTTGTCAAGGTTGAAGCAATCAGGACATGGCCAGACTTGAAGACTGTGCATGATGTCCATAGCTTCTTTGGCTTATGCTCTTACTACAAAAGGTTTATCAGGAACTTTGCCGAGATTGCTTCACCCCTTCATGCTTTGCAAAAGAAAGAGGTCACGTTCAAGTGGACACAAAAAGAGATTTCAACTTTTAATATCTTTAAGGAAAAGATGACTTCAGATCTAGTAATTGTCTTACCAAACCTCAGGAAATCATTTGTGGTCCAGTGTCATGCGTGTGGCAACAGTATTGGGGCATTGTTAATGCAAGATGGCCGTGTAGTAGCTTATGAGAGCAGAATCTTGCAAGGGCTAGAAAAGACTATGAAAATCTATAAGAAAGAGCTATTGGCCGTGACTCATGCGGTTTCTAATTGGAAGCACTGCCTGTTAGGTGCTGATTTTGTTGCCCAGACAGATCATCAGACCTTGCGATACTTCTTGACGCAGGTCAAAGTTATCCAAAATGCACATGCGATGGGCAATTGTTCTCTCTATGTTCCACTTTCAGATTCTGCATGTGGAAGGCAAGAAGAATGTTGTGGCTGATGCGTTATCAAGAAAGCCACAAATTCCAGGTGTGTCAATTCCTTATCATCATGAGCTTGATGACATGAAGGAATAGTTTGCTACTAATGAAGATTTTGCAAGGATCTTTGAGCAGTTGCAAGATGGGCAACACCATGAGCACTACCTCCTAGGGTGGTTTTATGATGATGCATGGCAGACTTTCACTAGGCCATTGCGACATAAAGTTACGGTAGAAAGCCATGTCCCACCGTATGCAGGGTATCATGGTATAGATGCGACAGTGAAAGCGGTTGAGACATTCTTTTTTTGGCCTACTTTGAGGAGAGATGTGGATGCCTTTGCTCGAGCATGCGTGATTTGCCAAAAGGTCAAGGTTGACAAGCAAAAGGCACCAGGGTTATTACAGCCACTACCTATTCCAGATAAGCCATGGAAAAGCATTGCTATGGATTTTATCTTTGATCTTCCAAGAACGCTGACAAGGAATGATGGTATATGGACCATTATTTGCACGTTGAGCAAGCAGACCCATTCTATTCCTGTTAGGAAGAAGATAAAATTTGACCAAATGGCATGGTTGTTTATGTACAATGTGTTCAAGTACCATGGTATGCCACAGTCTATTGTTAGTGACCGTGATCCTTGTATGACCAACCTATTTTGGAGAGACTTGTTTGAAAACATGGGCACTACGCTCATTTTTTCCTCCTCATTTAATCCACATACTGATGGACAGCCAGAAGAGGCTAATTCTACTGTCTTGGATCTACTAAAGTGTTATGTGTCAGATAATAAGGGCAAGTGAGAACAGGATCTACCCACACTTGAGTATGCGTACAACACTGGGAGGAACCTTTCTGCCACCCTTAACAATCTCAAAAGGTGCCTTGCCTATTGACGAATGCACCGTATTGTTGCACACAAAGGACAAATTTTTTGAGGCAAATCGATATGTAGAGAACATGGATGAAATGCATAAGTAGATCAAGCTTGACTTGGAGAAGATTCAGGCAAAGGAGAAAAGGGCTGATTGTCACCGCTGTGAATTGTTGTTTTCACTTGGTGATTGGGTACTTTTACGGTTTGAAAAGGCAAGGTTAAAGAAGATCAAGGGCAAGGAAAGGTTGTTTTGGAAGCTCAGCATACGTTACTATGGGCCTCTTCAAGTACTTGCGAAGATCAGCGATGTTGCGTATAGGCTGAAATTGCCTGATGCTTGGAAGATTCATGAAGTTGAGGAACTTGATGAGATCTTGGTATCTGAGCAGATTCTGGCATATAAGGAAAGAAAATTTAAGGGACAGGTTGCGAGACGCTATTTGGTGAAGTTCAACAACTATCCACTTATGGATGCAAAGTAGATGGAAGAGTGTGAACTTTTGGAGTCACCATGACACGAGGACGTGGCAACTGCTAATTACTGTCACGAGGACGTGGCAACTACTAACCTAAGTTGTTGGTTTCTTTCAGATGCTTTTTATTTAATTTTTGGGACCCTCTTTTTGAAGTCACAAATGGCTGGACAATTCGTGGCCAGTGTGAAACGGCCAATGGCCAAGAGTTTCATCCACAGTTGGGAAGGGTAGGTCGCCACGAGATGGTCAGGCTAGTCGGCACTGGAATCCGAGTAGTAAAAGGGTGACTAGGCTCAGTTCAAAGTCATTTAGGCCCCCTCACTACACTTATAAGTCGTGGATACTAGGAATTAACCCTAAAGAGGCAAACTGGACACATGGCGGCTTTGCAGCAATTTGCCACTTTCAGCCTGAAGAGGAGGCAATCAAATTGAGAGAGGAGGCTTATTTGGAGCTCATTGTGCTTTATAGTGTGTGGGTGAGTGTGAGTGCAGTGATCACAACTTTATTGGAAAGCTTGTCTTCTCCCTTGTCTCATGCAACGCGACGACTTGTTCTCGCGTATCTCTCTCTCCCCTTTGGCACATATGGTAATGCCCCACTAGATGGGCTACTCAGTTGACCATGTACAGTTTTGAGGGTTTATGCGCGTTTGCCAAGGCAAGAGCCTTCTGAACAGGAACCGGATTAGCTAATTGCTAATATCTCCCCCCCCCCCCCCCCCCCCCCCCCCCCCACAGCAACGCACGGTTCCATCGCGAAGGATTGCAAAATCGGAGAGTTTTCTCTCGTGAAAACTCATCCGATTCGAAGGGGAATTGTCCCATTGCGTGCCAAAGGATATGAGACATGCGTAGACGTGTTCACTCTGCTCGAAATGGTCCAAAACAGAGAATTACAGCCTGTTGTGTTTTTCTACAGGTTTAGGGTTTCTCACCTAAACTGCAAGGAATTGCTAGGGGAGCCTCGGAAAGGCCTTGGGATGCGTGTACAGGGCTGTAGGTATCTAACAGTGGCAAAACAGAAAATTACAGCAGGATTAAATTGACCTGCAACTCACCATAAAGCTTCCAGAATGCGGGGAAAAGCGTCCTGGATGTGTACTTTTGACATACAAGGATTTTGCGCCGTTATGTTGGCGAAAGTGGGTCAAAAACCTGCGATTACAGCCATGGACAGGTCCGGAAAGCTTGGTGGCAGTTAGGTGAAAGTGATCAGGTCGTTTCTTTGCATTAAGAATAAAGAAATACCAAAAGGGACGCAGTCTTAGGGTCCAACAGGTGTAAGCGTCTGCTTGGTAGCGCTCTAGCTTCCAAGCCGTGTGAGTTTGAAGTATCAATTCCCGTTACAGGTTTTTATTTGCAAAGTTTCTCTGTGTCCTAAAATCTAAAGTAGAGTTTCGGGTGAAAGCCAAAGTCTACCGCCCTATAAGCCGGTTTCATGGTTCCGTCGCCGGGAGAGAATCACTTTTTCCTCAAGAAGTGAGTCTCGGTTGGTTTTTGGTGAAGACACAAAGTACAGGAACGCGGGATTACAATATGGCCAATAAAGGGAAAGGCATCATGGAAGAGGGTTCCTCTTCACAGGACAGGCAGGCAATTCCTACAGTGTTTGGAGGTTGGGGAGAGTTCACAGCCACGTCTGTCTGTACCTCTTGTTGATGTGAATGCTCCACCAGTGCAGGGATTTATGACTGGGCAACTTGAAGATGATGCGTTCAGGACTCAGTTGGCTACTGCTGTGAATGTTTGTTTTCAAATGGTGCAAAATCCAATGTTTATGAAATTTTTGCAAGCATCACCAGTGCCACAGTAGACAAGGCAACTCACACAGCCAGTAGAGCCCAATGAGGCTCAAGCCCAGGTACTTCATGCGTCCCAGCAGGATAGGGAGCACTCGCACGTCGCGGGGTCAGAGGCTCCAAGACAGGTTCCTTCCGTCCATGAACAGGTGGTTAGGACGCCAATTCCACAAGTTTTTCCAGTTCAGCCTGTCACCTTTCAGAGTCCACATGTTGCATTAAATGGACAGGGAATCAGTTTCCAGAAGTGATAGCCGAAGCAGATACAATAGGGACAGACTCCCCTTTGAGCTTTACATCCAAAACATGAGTTTTGCCCCTATGCTGAAGGGTGATCTTTTTGTCCCGAAGACATCCAGTACGCCATGTATTCGGAACATCCACGGAATTCCCAACAGGGCATCGCACCCTTCCAATGGCATGATATAAAACTCTTCTGTGTCCACATACCATTGAATATGCAGACGCAGCTTTCCAATGATGGGAGTAACACACTCTGAGTGGCCAAGCATGCCAATCGTGCCTGTACAGTGTACCCCATCTCTTCAGCTTTGATGTCCAGCTTCATAGCTAACTCAGGTGATATATAGTTTGCTTTGGCACCTGGATCAAAAAAGATAAGTGTCGTCTGGTCTCTAACTTCACCCCATGCTCTACATAACTCGCTAGCATCCGTGCTTGGCCTGTCACCCACCATGTCTGGCACTAAACCTGCCGTGGGCTTGGGCTTCTTCCCCTTTCTTTCCTCTTTATCATCCGAGTCATGTGGACAATCTGTAGCAAAGTGACGAGGCTGGTCACATATAAATCATTTATTCTCAGCCATCAAGACCTTCTTTTCCTCGAGCAACTTATGCACAAAAGGCTTCCTTTTTTGTTTCTTTGCTTGCGCTCCAGATGTCTCGGCTGAGTCCTTGTTCTTGTTGACCTTTTTTTGACCCTTGTGACGGTTCAGGAGCCATTTTCACAGAGGGCTTCTTTGCTGGCCCCCCCTTCACGTTGCCCAGAAACCCACTGTCCTCTCCCTTCAACAAGGCAAGACAAGTGTTGGCAACTTCCATAAGCTGAGTAAGGATAGCCACTCTGTTCTTTGTATAGTAATCTAGAAGCCCTTTAGGTAGCCCACAACAATACTTCTCAATCTGCTCTGTCAGTGGCACAAACCTATAGGAGGTTACTAAGAGCAACGTTTTACAAAACCTCTGATTGTATTCCTGTAGGCTCTTGCAAATAGCCGCAGTGAGCTGGTGCCAATCCGTCATGACATCGGCTTCAAATTCATTTGCCAACCATGTAGATGTAAACATTTGCTTGAAGTATACCCATGTGGCGGGTGCTTGTCCTTGCATCAATAGTGTCGTCCACCATGTAAGCGCATTATCTTTCAAGAAAGTGGCAGCTTTCCTGACCTTAGAGGACTCTGTAAAATTCCCCCCCTGCATAAACTGTATCAAACTACTAGCCTTTGCTTTTGGAACTTATTTGCTTTTGAGTTTGAAGCTTTTGGAACTTTTGCTTTTGAGTTTACTCACTCTTCAAGGCATCTGGACGCAGAGTCTGAGAGCAAAGGACCTTGCAGGAGTTGTACTTTGCTCAAAGATTAATATAAAAGTGTAGCACGCTACAGTGTCACTTTCACAGGACACACACTTAGTACAGTTGGTCTAGGCTGGTTCACACTGGACGGACTCTCTGGGCTGGCTAGTGACACGTGGCAGCAGAGATACGGACTGGTCTAGTGGACATCGTGGCCAGGTCACCACATGGCTGATATTTATGAGCTGTTGGTGGCTCTTTATGGTGGTACATGTGAGTAGTAGTTGTTCGGTCAGGATCATCATCTTCTTTTACATCTGGTCTAGTATCGTCGTGGAGAGCATAGAGTCTAGACACACAGCACGTCTTCACCATCCCTGCACATTTGAGCCTCGACACCCCATTGTACCTGAGAGTCCTGGGCTGGAGCTGAGTGTGCTGCCGCGCCAGAGTTTGTATCAATTCTTTGAGATAGTCGAGTCATTTGTTGTGGTGCTACTGTTCTTGTGTCGCTGTGAGCTCAGTTGTTGTCTATCGTTTCTTGTTTCATCTGTTTTGAGTGAGACTGTCACTGTTTTGAGTGAGATTGTCACACACATTGCACTGAGGAGCACCCACTATAGAGAGCACGACACACTATCTGCGCTATAGGTGCTCTCATTGTGGCGATCACGGTGGGACCTCAACTGAAATCTCACTCTGTGAGGTACAAATCTTGAAGCTAGTTGGGTCTATCTAGCTTCGCCTACTTTGCTTGGCACTGTGTAGCCTGTTGGTTCGGTCCTCTCTCGCCCTAGTCCATTTGGTCCGGTCCTCTCTCGCCCTCGTCCAATTGGTCTGGTCTCTCTAGCCTGGTCCAATCAGTCCTTGTCCCTGGTCTAGTCCCTCCTCGTCCCTGGTCCAGCCTGGGTCTACTAGAGTCTAGACTTGTCTTCAACCAGGGCAGGTTTTCTTGCCCAAAGCTTGCTTGGATTGGTGGTCACTGCATGACACATACAAGGCAGTCAGTCGAGCGTCAAAGCGCACTACTGAGCCCTCTGAAGTACTACAACAGAAGACGGCCCTTAGTACCTTGTAGAAGTCCATCAACCTCATCACCCATACCTCCACATACGACATCACCCATTCCTCCATCCCGTTCCACATTGTCCAGATCAGCTTCTCCAGTAAAGCTCTCTCCTATACTGCTACATCAGGCTACTGAGCAACAGGCTCAGCAAGGGGCCATGGAGCCGTTGGCTAGCGTTTTGGCCAAGGTAAACATCAAGTTCCCTACATTCAAAGGACTCTCTTTAGAAGATGCTGACGACCATGCAAGGAGGTTTGTATCTCTCTGTAGGGGTCGTGGTCTTAACAGGGAAGATGCTTATTTGGTACTCTTTCCATCCACCTTGGATGGCTTAGCAGACAAATGGTACAGCCAGTTTGCAAAGAACCATTTTGCAACTTAGGCAGCCTTAAGACAATAGTTCTGTGCAGCTTTCAGCCAGGTGACTACCAGGAGAAGGTGTTGGATGAGTTGGCCAACATGGTGCTCTAGCCAGAGGAGACTTTTGCAGAACTTATGACTAAAACCAAGTCTCTGGTTGCCAAGCTTCCCTAGAAACCCGGTGAATTTATGGTTAAGAAGTGGGTAGAGAAGGCGCTTCCCAAAACTATTCAGCAAAAACTCCGAGAGAGTCTCCGACCAGACGCCACTCTGGAGGAGTTCATCGCAGCTGCTACTAGGATAGAGGAATCTAGGAAGCTATTCAACAACTCCCCTTACATAGAGGCCCCCTATGGGTTTTCGGAAAGTCCTGCTGATCCATGAACTTCTTTACACAGGGAATTGGAAGCCCTAGAGTTATAGCGAGCTCTTCAAGAGGAGAGGTCCTTCTCTCTTAGACAGGAGAAGCCTCCACATCACGAGGCATTGGAACAGATCAAACGTGAGCTAGAAGAGCTCAAGGGTCAGCAAGAGACTAAGGCTACGGTTTGGTGTAGCTCATGCCGCTCTCCAGGGCACCCTCCATAGGAATGCCCCCTTCGGGTTCACTGCCACTTCTGTGAAGAATCTGGACATGAGGACAAGGACTGTTACTACCTCAAGGGATTGCGACAAATACAACAAATTCTTGGTCCTACTCTTCAACAAGGGCCAGCACCTGCATCCAACATGGTTTCTCCCTGTGGCCATCCACACCATATGCCACCTTCGCTGACAGCCCCTCCTATGGAAGGTATGTAGAGCACTTTTCCCTCTCAGAGCTTTTATTGAGTTATTTGAACGTAAAACGTCAAGCGTGCGAAACTTTCAAAGGCAATTAAGAGAGCGAGAATACTAGAAGGGTTAAAAGCATGATAAGAGAAAGAGAGTGTATTGATATTGGCCAACGCGTTTCGACTGTTATTAGGTCTTATCAAGGCAATTGATACAAACTCTCTTTAGGCTTATATAGGTTTGAGCTTGGAGGAGCAAGTGAGGGAGTCAATTTCAAGGATTTAAGACAAGTCCTTTCAATATTTTTCTCAAACTTCAAGGTTGAATTGGAAATTATCTAAGGGAAGCTCAGAAGTACCAACAATAATGGAGCGTAAGGATAGTGGCACCAAACTGTAGGACATTAAAGGAGTGTAAGGATAGTGGCACAAAACTTTAGGACATTAAATCCCAGACCAAAGAGTAGGTAAATTTGATTTATGAATTCGAGATATCCTCCATGGGCTAGAGCCTAATAGAATAGGATAGTAAGGGCAAAATGAAGGATCATAGCTTTGACAAGGAAGAAAATGATTTAGAGGTTAAAATTGAGAGGATATGTTCGTACGCCTTGGGGCTATCTTTGAAGAGAGATGCGGTTTTCTACTGTAAGTGGTTGGTACAAAGGACCTTAAAGAATCAAAGGGAGAGTGGGGTGTCTCAAGAGGATTCAAAGTCATAATAGATTTTGGTTTGTAGAGGGGAGGCATTAGGAAACACTAAGGTTTAGGTGGTGTGTGTGTTGAGAAAAGGGGGGGGGGGGGGTGGGGGGGGTGGAAACTTAGAGCTCAAAAGGAAAACGTGTCGTGCTAAAAAGGATGGGAGAAGTAAGTGTATAATCTTCTCTGGTATGACCAAAGTTGGTTTGAAAGGGATAGGTATAGATGGTGCAAAAAAGGCTCCAACGCCATTTAGGGATAGATTTAGAGTTAAACATGACTATAACATGATAAAGATAACGTTTTGGGGAAGTCAAGAGGATAAGGTAAGTTTAAAAGGTTTATATGAGTAGGGAAAGGATTGCTTGAGTGGAAGGATTTTTTCAAAGTAAGAGAGGGGGAAAGAGGACTCCGAGATACGGGTTTGTGTAGTACAGATATGGGTTGAAGTCAAATTAAGTTGTGCTCTTTGATAAGAATAAGGGTTTCTTTGAAGAAAATGTTGGGTTAGGTAATCTCTGTTTGAAGCAAGATCCTTTTGTATTGACATTTTAGGTAAGTAATTAGATGATAAAGCTATTGATTTAATGTTTAGGCAGAGGTTGAAGAGCATGCTCGATTGTTTATGCAATCTTGAAGGTAGGGTCAAACATGTCAAGGTTTTGAACTGAGCCTGTTCGTTGGATTCAAACAAGGAAGGATAAAAGTGGAAAAAAATTTGGCTTTGTGGGTGAATGGGGAGGGTTAAATGGGTATCCAACTGCTTGCAAAAGAGTCTCACCTGGTAATGTACTAGCAATGCATGACATCTACGTATGATTTTAATAGTGTCCACCAAAAGTGGAAATACTTCCTCCAAAGTCTCCTAGTCAAACGAATGACGTAGTGCAAGCTTCCAGGAGCATGCATTGCACTACATGGAGTAGCTTTGTGAAAAGAGAAAAAGAAAAGGTTGGCATCTTTTGCACTACAGGGAGTAGCTTTTCTAAAAAGACCAAGAGAAAATGTTGGCATCTTTTGTTGAGAAGAGGCCCCAACATTATTGATGCTAGGTTATGAAGGGAAAGAGTCATCCAATGAAGAGTACCCAAAGCGAGCTTATGATTCAATGGTTTTCCGACCTTGATGTTCAAAGCCGTTAGCATTGCTGCATGCACATGCAATAGCTAACCCTATAACCAATTGCTCAAGATTACATCAATGAGCTTAACTGTCGAAGGGACTTTAAGTACACAAGTTCTTTACAATAGGTGGACCAGCAGCATGGCTAGCCTTTTAACTGCCAGTAGAGGGCATGCAAGTTTTTGGGGCAAAGCGGGAAGGACCGAGAAGATGGTGTGTGCTGCTAGAAGAGTCCACACTGTTGTGAGGTTGGAGGGTGGCGGAGTTGGGAGGCAAAGTTGGAGGATTGCGCCATGGCGACATAGTTGTAGGGAGTTTCAGCTCATGTAAGGTTGCTTGACTACTATATGAGCCTAGCACAATAAGGTAGGGAGTGAGCAAAAGACGCTACCGAGAGAGCATTTGTGTATGCTTCAACAACTCGAACAAGATGTAGGTAGAAGGCAAGAAAGCCTCTTGCAATTGTGTTCAGAACAAGGGATGGTGCCAAGATAAAGAGTTTTCTGTGAGGGAGGACCTACCGTTTTCTGTGACGGAGGACCATGTATGATGACCTAGAATGAGAATAGCGGCCTTGAGAGGAGGAAAGCCATGGAGAAAATAGTTTGCATGTAGGGTAGCCAATGGCGAGGACCATGGCCAAGTGAGGGAAAAATGGACATGGTAGCACCAAGGGTTAGTTTGGGGGGGTTTAACTGGAAAAAGCAGCAAGATGTGTATTGGTCTCAAGAAGAGATTCCATTTCAGCTACACTTGATGGGTGAAGGTGAGGCATCAAAATCATGTCATCCTACTGAGATTGAGGGAAACCTTTATGGCAAGTATCTGAAGTCGTTCTCAGAAGGGGAGTACTTAGTCAGGATAGCTCATCTGAGGTTACAAGACCAGATTTGATTTGCATCACATGTGCAAACAGATGTCTTCTCGTGTATGCATCATCTGATTGTTGGAATAGGTGAAGTGTATTCAAGCTGGGGGCAAGCAACCATGTTTTTGGGATAATTGTGGCAGCTACATGGTGGTAAAACCATAATCTCAAGAACACTGGATGATCATCCGATGATGTACTTGCATGCATGAATCATCACAGTGCCTCCCAAGATGAAGGGTTGTAGGCAGGCAATGAGCTCTACTGAGATGATGAAGATCCGCGGGACCCGATACGCTTTGCCAGTGCTACAAGCATAGGAGAGGGTGTTGAGCAGGGTAGTAAATAATGCAGAAGAAGCACTCAAGAAGGAAAAGAGGGTGTTGCCGTAGAGGGAGAAAAAATTCAGGAAACAGTGGGGTGACAAAGGAGAAAAGATACAGGACAGAGCTTGCATAGAGGACAAAGAGGCATCGTGGAAGAAGAAGGGATCTAGGATAGCAGAGATCGAGTTGGTGTTGAGGAAGAAGAGGCAGAGTGTAAGAAAAAGGGGCTCCGAGCAAGGTAAGATAAAAATGTGAGAAAGCGTGCGAAACGACTCCAAGTATAGAGAGACAAAAGGAACGGTGGGACGTTGAATATCCTTAAAGTAGGTAGGGATACACGGGGAGGTTGAGGGGTGATTTAGGTAGAGAAGATGGGACACCAAACACGTTTCGCTCATACTGAGCTCATCAGTGGTGTGAGTTTTCATATACAGGTGAAGGAGGTGAATGGGGATTTATATAGGGGCAGCTTGAGGTGGATTTTGGGGAGGAAAAAAAGGGAGTTAATGGTAGTGTACAAGTGTACATAGGAAAGAGTTAGGGTGGTGTACAAGTGTACCTAGGAAAGAGATAGGGTGGAAGAGTTAGGGACAGGTGAGTTAATGGTAGTGTACAAAAGTACAAGGTGGAAGAGTTAGGGTAGACATGTTGTACCCAATAGAGTTATGTTTTTGGAGATGATGGTGATTTGATATCCAAGTTAGTGTACCCATGTGGCGGGTGCTTGTCCTTGCATCAACAGTGTCGTCCACCATGTAAGCGCATTGTCTTTCAAGAAGGTGGCAGCTTTCCTGACCTTAGAGGACTCTGTAAAATTCTCCCCTGCATAAGCTGTATCAAATTACTAGCCTTTGCCTTATCCTCAAAGCCGCTGAAAGTGTCAAACTTTACAGTTGCACCACCTTCTTTGTAAGATTTTGGCTTTTTTAGTGCCCCCAAATTGTCATAGAGAATTGTTTGCAACATGGGCACTTTAGTAGGGATCATTGGCATTCCTTGGCCATTGACATTTTGCCTCATAAGTGCCATATCTAGCTGGTGTCTAGAAAAACCTGCCATGCCAAAATTGTTGGGGTATAAAGCCCAATGTGGTCGCCCAGGTAAGTGGGCGGGCCGCCAGGTATGTACACATATTCTTTTGTAAAAACCTAATAAGAACTCACTATGCTCTACACATTATAGTAGAGCGAGTTCACCATATTGTCGTGCTCTTCTTCTCGCACTCTCTCTCTCGCGTCGCACTTCCGCTCGTACTCCTTTAACTGGTATCAGAGCTCAGATCGAGGCTCGGGGCAGCACTGCAGGAGGCTAGAGTCACCAACTCAGATTGGAGTGAAATTCGACAGGCGAAGACACGGCCCCAAATCTCGTGGGCGAGGTCGAAGGGCTCGATGTTGTCAAAATTTCATTCTGAGGTCATCTCGGCCACCGTTCGGCTTCGACAAAGGTCTGCGCAAGCCATTTTCGACTACATGGTCTCGACGGGTGCAGATCCGACTCTGTAAATTTGGGGTTTTCGGCCTACGACTGCAGGTGCTGAGGATATCGACACTCCCAGAGTGTTGATTTGTGGCTGTCTACACATAGAAGGACGGCTCACAGTTCTTGGAGGCGTGTCACATACGACACGGGCGCATCTACACACAGACTGTAGGCGACATCCACTAGTTCATCAGGTTGATATTGGTTCAGAGGTCAGTTTACAGTGGAAACTCTGCCGAATTTTTCCCAGGAAAGTAAACTACTGTGAAGCGTAGCTATGGCTGGATCACAGGACACTGCTCTTTACAATATCAAGAAGCTGGATGGAACCAATTTCCCATTGTGGAAGAAGCAGATTTGGCACGTGTTGGTACAAAAGAAGCAGATAAAACCTATAAAGCTCAAGGGGATAAAACCAGAAGATATGGACGAAGATGAATGGAGCGAAATGGATGAATTGACACTTTCTACCATTATGCTGACTTTGGCAGAAAGCGTTTACTTCAATGTAGCAGACGAGATGTCGGCTTATCAAGCATGGTTAAAGCTGAGTGATCTTTATGAGAAGCAGGGTGCAGCTTCACAGGTATACTTGCTTAAGAAGCTTGTTGACTTGAAGATGAAAGAAGGGACACCTATGTCCAATCATCTGAATGAATTCAACACAATCTATAGTCAGTTGTCAGCTCAAGGTGTCAAGTTTGATGAACCTGTTAGAGCTATGTTCCTGTTGATCACATTGCCGGAAAGTTGGGACACTTTTCGCACAGCTTTGAGTAATTCTGCACCTCCAGATGGTTTGAACATAGCAGTTGTAGAAGGAAGTCTGCTTACTGAAGAAACCAATAGAAAGACAATGGACAAAGGCAAAGGAACAGCCTTAGTTGTCAGGGGAAGGACCAAAGAAAAGTACAAAGGTGGAAAGAGGAATCAGTCTCGTAGCAAGTCCCGCAGTGCTAAAGGCAAGAGTGACATAGAATGCTACCATTGTGGCAAGAAGGGTCACATGAAAAGAGACTGCAGAGAATGGAAAGCAGAAAAAAGCAAAGAGAAAGCTGAAGACCATGGTGAGAAGAACAAGTCCTCAGTGAAGATTCAAGAAATAAATGTGACAAACAGTGTCGCAGAGGATGACAGTCTAGTGTCAGGAGACATCTACTTCTTGAAGAATACAATGGACTCAGCTCTTCTTACAGCATCTGATGGAAATGCACTGAGTGAATGGATTATAGACTCAAGGGCATCACTTCATGTGTCTCCAAACAAGGAGTGGTTTACCTCTTATGTGACCACTAAAGATCATGTTCGGCTAGGCAATGGGCAGACATGTGAGATCTTAGGTGTTGGAGATGTTCAATTGAAGTTTCAGAATGGCTCTTCTTTCACGTTGAAGAATGTGAGACATGTTCCCGCAATTACAAAGAGCTTGATCAGCACAGGTTTACTTGATGATGCTGGCTACGTCACCACTTTTGGACAGAACATGTGGAAGATATCCAAGGGTTCTATGACAGTAGCACATGGAGTAAAGTCTGGAGGACTTTACATGATTTATGTATCAAATGTCTCTAAAAATGTAATCAATGTAACCGAGCAGCCGAACGTTTCTTTGTGGCATAGCCGGTTAGGACATATGTCCAAGAAGGGAATGGAAATCTTGTCTCGTTCTGGTTATTTGCCTGGCTTTTCATTTAATGATTTTGAATTCTGTGAACATTGTCTGTATGGTAAGCAAACACAGCAGCCACATAAGCATAGAAGCAGTAGAAGAGATACACAGTTGGCACTTGTTCATAGTGATTTATGTGGACCTATGCCTAACCTATCTCTAGCGGGAGCTTCTTACTTTATGACATTTATAGATGATTACTCGAGGAAAGTATGGGTTTACTTTCTCAAGCACAAGGATGAAGCGTTTAATGTTTTCAAAACGTTTGTGACACTTGTGGAGAATCAGAGTGGCAAGAAGCTTAAATGCTTACGCACTGACAATGGTAGAGAGTATGTTTCAAAGGCCTTTCAGGACTTTTGTGAGTCAAAAGGTATAAAACGTGAACTTACTGCTCCTTACAATCCTCCTCAAAATGGTGTTGCTGAGAGGATGAATAGGACCATACAAGAGAAGGTCAGAAGTATGTTGTCTAATGCACAGCTGCCAAATGGGTTTTGGGCTGAAGGTGTATCAACAGGTGTTCATCTTGTAAATAGATCTCCTAGCAAGGTTTTGCAGAAGGATTCAGTGCCAGAGATGGTATGGTCAGGCAAAATGCCCTCATACAAGCATCTCAGAGTCTTTGGCTGTGAGGCATATACTCACGTTCCAAAGGAATTTAGGAACAAACTTGAGCCAAAGAGTAGAAAGTGCATCTTTCTAGGCTATGGTAATTCTGGTGAGATGGGGTACAGACTTTGGGATCCCGAATCTAGAAAGGTTGTCCGCAGCAATGATGTTCACTTTAATGAATCCAAATATCATTCTAAACCAGAGAGGGTTGAGGAGATTAGAAGAGTTGTCTTCCAAGAAGATGGACCTGCACGTGCAAGACAAAATGTCAGGGCTCAAGAGGAGCAGCGACAGGATAGAGTGGAACCACAGGTTGTGGCTGAGCCTGAGCCACCTATTGTGCGTAGATCTGGACGTGTCACGCGACCTCCTGATAGGTTTGTTCCATCTATGAACTATGTCATGTTGACTTATTGCAATGAGCCTTCATGTTACAAGGAAGCAGTGCAAATGAAGGACTCCGGGAATTGGCAATTGGCCATGCAGTCAGAGATGACAGCTCTGCATAAAAACAAGACATGGAAGCTAGTTAAATTACCACAGGGCAAAAAGGCTCTACTTTGTAAATGGGTTTACAGGTATAAGATCACCGCTCATGATAGTCAGCCAAAGTACAAAGCAAGGCTTGTTGCCAAGGGCTTTAAGCAAGAACAAGGCATTGACTTTGATGAAGTCTTCTCTCCGGTGGTCAAGATGACTACATTGAGATGCTTTCTTGCATTGGTTGCCATATTAGATTTGGTGTTGCACCAAATGGATGTCAAGACAACGTTCTTGCATGGTGATTTAGATGTGGAAATTTACATGCAGCAGCCAGAAGGGTTTGTTGAGAAAGGCAAGGAAGATTGGGTATGCCAGTTGTTAAAGAGTCTTTATGGCTTAAAACAATCACCGAGGGCATGGTACCATAAATTCCACAATTTTATGCTTTCTCAAGGCTACAAACGTAGTGAGTTCGATCACTGTCTATATACAAAGAAGGCTAAGGATGGCAGTTGGCTGATCCTTATTTTGTATGTGGATGACATGTTGATTGCTGGCAAGCACTTGGAAGAAATTTCAGCTTTGAAGTCAAAGATGGCAAAATCGTTTGACATGAAAGACATGGGTGAGACAGATCAAAGAAGTTGATTTGGTTATCTCAAACAGAGTATATTGACAAGGTTTTGCAACGTTTCAATATGGAGAAGGGAAAGGCACTGAGTGTTCCATTGCCACCATATGTGAAACTTAGCAAACAAGATTGTCCTGTGTTGAGGAAGAACAGGCTGAAATGGATAAGATTCCATATGCGTCTGCAGTGGGTAGTTTGATGTATGCAATGATTGCTACTCGCCCAGACATTGCATTTCCAGTGGGAGTAGTAAGTCGATACATGTCAAACCCAGGCAAGAAACATTGGGAGGCAGTGAGAGGAATATTGAGATACCTGAAAGCTACAAAGAGTATGCGTATATGCTATGGGACTCAGGAGCTAAGTGTAAAGGGTTTTACAGACTCAGATTATGCAGGTGACTTAGACAACCGAAGGTCTACGTCAGGGTATGTCTTTACATTGGCTGGTGGAGCAGTATCATGGCGTTTTAGATTACAAGATTGTGTTACTCAGTCTACTACAGAGGCTGAATATGTTGCAGCATCAGAGGCATGCAAAGAATCAATTTGGCTTAATCGACTAGTAACAGATTTGGGAATCAAAGAAGAGATGCCTGTGTTATATTGTGATAGTCAAAGTGCTAGACAATTGGCTCGCAATCCAGTTTATCACTCAAAGACAAAGCATGTGGATGTGAAGTATCATTTCATCAGGGAAATGCTCGAGGATAAGCAACTTCAGCTTGTCAAAGTTCACACCACAGAAAATCCTGCTGATCTACTTACAAAAGGACTTCCCTCAGAGAGCTTTGCGCATTTTCGCAAGCAGTTAGGTGTAGGGTAGTACACCACTTCTCTACATCTCTTGTGTATTAGCTTGTATATTAGCTTCTCTCACACTTAAAGTCCCACATTGGACTTTAAGTGGGAGGTTGTTGGGGTATAAAGCCCAATGTGGTCGCCCAGGTAAGTGGGCGGGCCGCCAGGTATGTACACATATTCTTTTGTAAAAACCTAATAAGAACTCACTATGCTCTACACATTACAGTAGAGCGAGTTCACCATATTGTCGTGCTCTTCTTCTCGCACTCTCTCTCTCGCGTCGCACTTCCGCTCGTACTCCTTTAAAAATTGCCCTGTAGCAACCCAAACTGGCCTTGATTGCTCTGAAAGCCATGCTGCATGCGGATATTGACAAACATGGAGTTGGGTATCATATCTTGCATACCCCCAAAAACTGTTCCTAGCATATATTACTGGTTTTCAAGCGCATAACCAGCCATAATTTGGAACATAGATCCACCCTCGAAATACCCAGGATGTACCGTGGGTGGTAGAAAAACCAGATGCATTGCCATCATCTTTCTGCGTACTTGATTTTTGCCCGTGATGTTTCAGATAATTGTTAGTCAAATTTATCTGTGTTAGATAAAGAAAGGTCGGCATTTTTGCGAGAGTTTAATGATTGTTTTGTAATTCATTACCGTCACAATTGCCGGTGGAGAGGCCCGAGGACCATACGATAGATTTGGTGCCAGGGTATAGCCCACCAAACAGACCTCCCTACAGGGCTAGTGCGGCTCAGTAGAAAGAGATTATGGGCCAGGTTCAGGAGCTATTAGAGAAGGGGCTGATTCAGCCACCTTTTTGCTCCTCAGTGCTCCTAGTGCAGAAGAAGGATGGCTCTTGGCGCATATGCATTGACTACCATGCGTTGAATAAGAATACTGTCACAAATTGATGACGTGGAAGGACTGCATGGACACACACACACATCGGCAGAATGATGACTTGGCAAACTATACGGTCTGCCCAAAAATTACGCTGTCTGGCTGATGACGTGGCAGCTGTACGAACGCTCGCAGTTCGCGCTGACATGCTGACGTGGTAGCTATATAGAATTCCGTAATTTGCACTGGCTGCTTTTTGCGAGTTTTGGAGGACTAGTTGTTGTTGGAACTTATTTGCTTTTAAGTTTGAAGCTTTTGGAACTTTTGCTTTTGAGTTTACTCACTCTTCAGGGCATCTGGACGCAGAGTCTGAGAGCAAAGGACCGTGCGGGAGTTGTACTTTGCTCAAAGATTAATATAAAAGTGTAGCATGCTACAGTGTCACTTTCACAGGACACAGAGTTAGTACAGTTGGTCTAGGCTGGTTCACACTGGACGGACTCTCTAGGCTGGCCAGTGACACGTGACAGCAGAGATACGGACTGGTCTAGTGGACATCGTGGCCAGGTCACCACATGGCTGACATTTATGAGCCGTTGGTGGCTCTTTATGGTGGTACATGTGAGTAGTAGCCTCTGGTTCAGGATCATCATCTTCTTTTACATCTGGTCCAGCATCGTCGTGGAGAGCATAGAGTCTAGACACACAGCGCGTCTTCACAATCCCTGCACATTTGAGCCTCGACACCCCATTGTACCTGAGAGTCCTGGGCTGGAGCTGAGTGTGCTGCCGCGCCAAAGTCTGTATCAGTTCTTTGAGATAGTCGAGTCATTTGTTGTGGTCTGCTGCTGTTCTTGTGTCGCTGTGAGCTCAGTTGTTGTCTATTGTTTCTTTTTTCATCTGTTTTGAGTGAGACTGTCATTGTTTTGAGTGAGATTGTCACGCACATTGCACTAAGGAGCACCAACTGTAGAGAGCACGACACACTATCTGCGCTACAGGTGCTCTCACTGTGGCCATCATGGTGGGACCTCAACTAAAATCTCACTCTGTGAGGTACAAATCTTGAAGCTAGTTGGGTCTATCTAGCTTCGCCTACTTTGCTTGGCACTGTGTAGCCTGTTGGTCTGGTCCTCTCGCCTTGGTCCATTTGGTCCGGTCCTCTCTCGCCCTGGTCCAATTGGTATGGTCCTCTCTCTCCCTGGTCCAATTGGTCTAGTCCCATCTTCGTACATATTTCCTCATCAATGGCTTTGTTCGGGCATTTGAAAGTCTGGTGGCCTTACTCTTCTTGAAACTTGATTGATCTCGTAGCTTCTCCCGCATCGTCATCGTCTTGATCATCGCTCCTCTTTCGTTTCTTCTTCTTTGATCCTTTATCTCTTGGAGACGGCGATGGACCGTTGTTTAACTTCTGTCTTCTCCTCCACTTTCTCTTCGTACACCAGCTATTCTCTTTCCTTTATCGGCTTCCTCATATCTGTTAAGATCTTCATTGAACCATCGAATAATCTCCTCTTGTTCCTTCAATCACTGCTCATATGCTTCCATCGTTACCGTAGGATTGAAACCGCTCTGATACCACTTGTGACGCGACATCGGAGAGCGAAATACATTGATAATGAACAAAGAATATACAGAGTACGCAGAGTAAAGAGATGAAAATAAAGAGTCTGTATGGATACAAAGTAATCATTACAAGAAGAGCATAGCTCGTTTGATAACCTTTCAACCACCCCCGAGCTATCTCAATCACACTCTCACTTTCAATCTCAATCTCAATCTCTTCATCGCAACAACGATCATAATCGGAATCGCAACACGATCACAATCCCAATATCATGACACCTTGCACAAATCCTATTTCACACATTGGTTTCTGCATCGTCTATAAAATAGCCAAAAGAACATACTCCGTGCAACCAAATCAACATGATAATCAAATTCAAAACATCATTTTGTACCATCATAAAAGAGTATAATCACTTCTTGATTGAATCAAACAAAAGAGATATTACCTGTGCATATCTGTTTGTAAGCTAACCTGTTGCTGCTTGTAGGCTACCCTGTTGCTTCTGGCAATTTTTTTCTGTCATAACTTGGTCCAACGAACTCAGAACATAGACTTCCAGGTACTCAAAACGACGAGAATAGGTTTGGTCTACAAGGCATCGCGGACAGAATTGCGAAAAACGTTTTTCTTTGGCTGAAAACGCAACTTTTAGGTCGCGACTCTCAAAACCCCTATTTTTGGGTCTCCACTACTTTTTCAACTTATTTTAAGCCCACCCATGCATTTTAAGCTAAAACACATAAATATAAAATATTGATATTAATAAAAACCTCAATATTAACTACGTTTTTATTATACTGTTCTTAAACATACTGTTCATAAACAGACTACTTGTTGTTCATTAATCTTTATCAAAATATGTCTTTAGTTTATTATTTAAAAAGAAGACAATATATTTTCTCTCTTAATATCTTAAACTCGTTCTAATAAGCCCTATCTAATAGACTATTCAACAATCTTTCAAATCGTGCTAAACAAAATATATGACCTACTACATTCTTTTCGACTTTAAGAACTTCAAAATTTAGTCCTATTACATTCTCCCCTTATCAGAATTAACTCTGTGCTCAGAGTTGGAAAGAGGGGTTTTTCTTTTTTTTAACATACAAAACATCAAATTCAATCTAAGAGGAATCTTTTACTTCATAAGAAGAATCCTACTTCTAAGTTGTCTAACTCTACAATCAAATTGGTTTCTAGTGCTACCTTCACATCTTTTCTTTAGAATAAGATTATCTAAATAAATATATTTTGTTTGCATTCTCACAACATTTGATATTTCAAAGAGGAATTTACAAACACACATAAGCAATCATGATAATACAAATAATCCTTATATAAACAAAAATTTTTCTCAACCATCTCTCTTGATTTCTCAGTTTAGTTTCAATTTTAATTTCTTAGCCAGATTAGAGGACAAGAATCAAAGTGTACTACTGGAATCAATTAAGAAATTCATTTTCAAATCTTCAATTTTTCACATGACTTTGATCATAGAAGCTTTCAAATGATGCATCAAAGACATAAAGCATCGTAAAGAAGGGTTAGATAAGTACCTTTATCATCCGCATCGTCAATAGTCTCCAATTCAACCATCTTCGTACATATTTCCTCATCAATGGCTTTGTTCGGACATTGGAAAGTCTGGTGGCCTTACTCTTCTTGAAACTTGATTGATCTCGCAGCTTCTTCCGCATCGTCATCGTCTTGATCATCGCTCCTCTTTCGTTTCTTCTTCTTTGATCCTTTATCTCTTGGAGACGGCGATGGACCGTTGTTTAACTTCCATCTTCTCCTCCACTTTCTCTTCGTGCACCAGCTATTCTCTTTCCTTTATCGGCTTCCTCATATCTGTTAAGATCTTCATTGAACCATCGAATAATCTCCTCTTGTTCCTTCAATCACTGCTCATATGCTTCCATCGTTACCGCAGGATTGAAACCGCTCTGATACCACTTGTGACGCGACACAGGAGAGCGAAATACATTGATAATGAACAAAGAATATACAGAGTACGCAGAGTAAAGAGATGAAAATAAAGAGTCTGTATGGATACAAAGTAATCATTACAAGAAGAGCATAGCTCGTTTGATAACCTTCCAACCACCCCCGAGCTATCTGAATCACACTCTCACTTTCAATCTCAATCTCAATCACACTCTCACTCTCAATCTCAATCTCAATCTCTTGATCGCAACAACGATCATAATCGGAATCGCAACACGATCACAATCCCAATATCATGACACCTTGCACAAATCCTATTTCACACATTGGTTTCTGCATCGTCTATAAAATAGCCAAAAGAACATACTCCGTGCAACCAAATCAACATGATAATCAAATTCAAAACATCATTTTGTACCATCATAAAAGAGTATAATCACTTCTTGATTGAATCAAACAAAAGAGATATTACCTGTGCATATCTGTTTGTAAGCTAACCTGTTGCTGCTTGTAGGCTACCCTGTTGCTTCTGGCAATTTGTTTCTGTCATAACTTAGTCCAACGAACTCAGAACATAGACTTCCAGGTACTCAAAACGACGAGAATAGGTTTGGTCTACAAGGCACCGCAGACAGAATTGCGAAAAACGTTTTTCTTTGGCTGAAAACGCAACTTTTAGGTCGCGACTCTCAAAACCCCTATTTTTGGGTCTCCACTACTTTTTCAACTTATTTTAAGCCTACCCATGCATTTTAAGCTAAAACACATAAATATAAAATATTGATATTAATAAAAACCTCAATATTAACTACGTTTTTATTATACTGTTCATAAACAGACTACCTGTTGTTCATTAATCTTTATCAAAATATGTCTTTAGTTTATTATTTAAAAAGAAGACAATATATTTTCTCTCTTAATATCTTAAACTCGTTCATATAAGCCCTATCTAATAGACTATTCAACAATCTTTCAAATCGTGCTAAACAAAATATATGACCTACTACATTCTTTTCCACTTTAAGAACTTCAAAATTTAGTCCTATTACACCCTGTCTGTTTTGCAGGCGTATTCGAGGGCGATTACAGTTCTTTCAAGAGGGGGGTATGTCACAAATTGATGACGTGGTAGTACTGCCTGGACACACACACACACACATTGGCAGATTGATGACGTGGCAAACTGTTTTGACTGCCTGAAAATTGCGTTGCCTGGCTGATGATGTGACAGTTGTACGGACACCCGTAATTCGCGCTGACATGCTGACGTGGCAGTTGTACGGAATTCCGCAATTTGTGCTGGCTGCTTTTTGCGAGTTTTTGAGGACTAGTTGCTTTTATAACTTATTTGCTTTTAAGTTTGAAGCTTTTGAAACTTTTGCTTTTGAGTTTAACTGATCTTGGGGCTCTGCTTTTGGCATCCCTTGTAAGAATAAAAGAGCCCGTAGCTCTTCAGGGTATCTAGACGCAGAGTCTGAGAATGGAGGACCCTACGGAAGTTGTACTTTGCTCAAAGATTAATATAAAAGAAATACCGAAAGAGGCGCCAGTCTATGGGGCCAATCTCTCTGGGCACGGAGCTACGTCGGGCCATGTCGACCAAATTGAACTTTGATTTTAACGTTGTGAAGTATTTTAAGTGATTCTCTCTTGTGTCGCGACAGATTCTAGACTTGGGGTGTCCAAGTTTTTTACAAATACCATCGATAAACAGGTTTCCTATCCCAAGGATTGATGATATTCTTGACCGTTTAGAAGGTGTTGCAATTTTCAGCAGGATAGACCTTAAGAGTGGGTACCATCAGATTTGTATAAGGCCAGAGGATGTGCACAAGACTGCGTTTAGGACGACATTTGGTCTCTATGAGTTTTTAGTGATGCCATTTGGTCTTACAAATGCTCCTACTACTTTCAATAGGATGATGGACCGGATTTTCCGCTCGCATCAAAAGTTTGTTGGCACATTCTTTGATGACATGATAGTCTATTCGAAGAATGAAGAGGAGATAGGCGTCACTTGACCATTGTGTTTGAAGAGTTACGCAATCACAATTTACTTGTCAATCCTAAGAAAAGTGAATTTTCTTGGAAGAGATCCACTTTCTTGGCCACATAGTGTCAAAAGATGGTGTTCGAATTGATCCTGCAAAGGTTGAAGCTCTTAAGACATGGCCAAACTTAAAGACTGTGTACGATGTCCGAAGCTTCTTGGGATTGTGCTCATACTATAGAAGGTTTATCAGGAATTTTGCAGGGATAGCTTCACCTCTTCACGCTTTGCAGAGGAAAGAGGTCACTTTCAGATGGACCCAGAGAGAGATTTCAGCTTTCAATCTCTTAAAGGAAAAGGTGAATTCAGATCCCGTGGTTGTTTTACCTGATCTTAGGAAGTCATTTGTGGTCCAGTGTGACGCATGTGGCAATAGCATCGGAGTAGTGCTAATGCAAGATGGTCAGGTAGTAGCTTATGAGAGCAGAATCTTACAAGGGCCAGAGAAGACTGCAAATCTATGAGAAAGAGCTACTGGCTGTCATTCATGCGCTCTCTAGCTGGAAGCACTACCTGTTAGGTGCTGATTTTGTTGTCCAGATAGATCATCAGACCTTGCGATACTTCTTGACACAGTCAAAGCTATCCGAAAAGCATATGCAATGGGCAAACATTCTTTTTAAGTTCCACTTCGAGATTATGCATGTGGAAGGCAAGAAGAATGTTGTTGCTGGTGCGTTATCAAGGTAGCCACAAATTTCAGCTGCGTCAATTCCTTATCATCATGAGCTCGATGACATAAGGGAACAGTGTGCTACTGATGAAGATTTTGCAAGGATCTTTGAACAGTTGCAAGATGGGCAATGTCATGAGCATTACCTCCTCAGAGACGGTTTTATGATGATGCATGGCAAACTTTGTGTTACTAGGCCATTGCGACATAAGGTCATGGTAGAAAGTCATGTCTCACTGTATGCAGGGCATCGTGGTATTGATGCGATAGTTAAAGCAGTAGAGACATTCTTTTATTGGCCTACTTTGAGGAGAGATGTGGATGCCTTTGTGAGAGCATGCGTGATTTGCCAAGAGGTCAAATTTGACAGGCAAAAGGCACCAGGGTTATTACAACCACTGCCGATTCCGGATAAGCCATGGGAAAGCATTGCTATGGATTTTATCTTTGATCTTCCAAGAACACCGACAGGGAATGATGGTATATGGACCATTATTTGCAGGTTCAGTAAGTAGACCCATTTTATTCCTGTCAGGAAGAAGATAAAATCTGACCAGATGGCACGGTTGTTCATGTACAATGTGTTTAAGTACCATGGTATGCCACAATCAATTGTCAGTGATCGTGATCCTCGCATGACAAGTTTGTTTTGGAGAGGATTGTTTGAGAACATGGGCATCACGCTCAAGTTTTCATCCTCATTTCATCCACAAACTGATGGACAGTCAGAAGAGGCTAATTCTATTGTCTTGGATCTGCTGAAGTGTTATGTGTTAGATAATAAGGGCAAGTGGGAACAGTATTTGCCTATGCTTGAGTATGCGTACAACAATACGGTGCATTCGTCCACAGGCAAGGCACCTTTTGAGATTGTTGAAGGTGGCAAAAAGGTTCCTCCCATTTTGTATACAAAGGACAAGATCTTTAAGGTAGATCGATATGTTGAGAACATGGATGAAATGTATGAGAAGATTAAGCTTGCCTAGGAGAAGACTCAGGCAAAGCAGAAAAGGGTTGTTGATCGTCACCGTCGTGAATTACTCTTTTCACCTGGTGATTGGATACTTTTACGGTTTGAAAAGGCAAGGTTAAAGAAGATGAAGGGCAAGGAAAGGTTGTTTTCGAAGCTCAACATGCATTACTATGGGTCTTTTCAAGTGTGTGATAAGATGAGCGATGTTGCCTATAGGCTGAAATTGCCTGACACTTGGAAGAGTCATAATGCGTTTCACGTGAGTCTTCTAAGGCCCTTTGTGGGTGATGTTCTAGAAGATATGCCACAAGAGGATCACCCAGAAGTTGATGAACTTGATGAGATCTTGTTACCTGAGCAGATTTTGGCACATAAAGAAAGAAAAGTTAAGGGACAGGTTGCAAGACGCTATTTGGTGAAGTTCAAGAACTATCCACCTATGGATGCCAAGTGGATGGAAGAGCATGAATTGTCAGAGTCACCAAATGTATTGCAGCTTTATCTTGAGGCCTTTGGGTTACAGCCTATGTATGCCCCAACTCAACGTGTTCAAAGGAGGGGTAATGATGGAGCTAGCACATCAAATGTACATACGGATTCAATGCAATAGAAGTGTGCATAGCTCCTTAAGTGTTAAAGGTATTATGCTCACTTCTATCATAGATGGAAATGACAAAAGTATGAAGGTCTTATTAAGTCATTTGTATCTATGTGTTATGACCTTTCTTGCGGATACATGCGATGATAAAAGTGTGGTGACAACACAAGATCATCAATGGCATGTATATATGGCATGCAATCAAGGACGTTTGCAATTTCAAGAGGGGGGTATGTCACGAGGACTTGGCAACTGCTAACCTTACTTGTTGGTTTCTTTTCGATGATTTTTAATTAATTTTTGGGACCCTCTTTTTGAAGTCACAAATGGACAGACATTGCGTGGCCAATGTGAAATGGCCGATGGTCGAGAGTTTCACCCGTAGTTGGGAAGGGCAGGTCAACGAGATGGTCGGGCCAGTCGGCACTGGAATCTGAGCAGTAAAAGGGTGTCTAGGCTCAGTTCAAAGTCATTTAGGCCCCCTCGCTACACTTATAAGTCGGTGGGTACTAGGAATTAACTCTAGAGAGGCAAACTGGACACAGGGCGGCTCTGTAGCAATTTGCCACTTTCAGCCAGAAGAGGGGGTGCCCAAATTGAGAGAGGAGGCTGATTTTCAGCTTATTGTGCTTTACAGTGTGTGGATGAGAACTGGGTGCAAGTGATTACAACTTTAATGGAAAGCTCGTCTTCTCACTTGTCTCATGCAACGTGATGACTTGCTCTTGCGTATCTCTCTCTCCCCTTTGGCACATATAGTAATGCCCCACTAGATGGGCTACTGAGTTGACCATGTACAATTGTGAGGGTGTATGCGCGTTTGCCAAGGCAAGAGCCCTCTGAACACGAACCGGATTAGCTAATTGCTAATCCCCCCATAGCTACACACAGTTCCATCGTGAAGGATTGTGAAATTGGAGAGTTTTCTTGCGTGAAAACTCGTCCGATTCGAAGGGGAACTGTCCCATTGCATGCGGAAGCATCTGAGACACGCGTAGACGTGTTTACTCCACTCGAAACGGTCCAAAACAGAGAATTACAACCAGCTATGTTTTTCTGCAGGTTTAGGGTTTCGCACCTAAACTGCAGGGAATCTCCGTTTCAGTTGTCCAAGGTTGAGGCCCAAGCTTTTGCTTACTTGAAAAATCGCATGATGGAGGCACCCATTTTAGTTTCCCCAGGTTGGTCTCACTTTTCATGTACATATTGATGCTAGTCAGACTGCTGTAGCTGTTGTTTTAAGTCAGCCTAGTAAAGAATCCAACCTTGATCGCCCCATTCACTATGCAGGTGGCTACTTCTCGTTCAGGAGTTTGATTTCGAGGTAGTTCTTCGCCTCAGGAAGCATCTTGTTCGGCCGACCACCTCTCGAGTACAAACAGGTGAGGAAGCTGCAGGGGTTGAGGATGGCTTCCATGATAGTAGTCTCTTCAAAGTGGACACGACCCTTGAACGGTATAGCGATGTGTTGCATTTGCTGTCCACCGGCGTATATCGAGAGAATGTCTCTCCCTTGCAGAAAAGAAGATTACTATTGAAGTCTAGACCGTTTACTCTGATTGGGGGTCAGCTCTACAAGTCTAGACCAGATGGTGTGTTGCGCAGATGTCTCTCCCCATGAAGTAGAGCATATTTTGGAAGATGATATGTACATATGATGTGCTAGCTCTTGGGTTGGGGCATAAGTAGGCTCCAACCCAAAGACCTCAAGGTCAAGCTGCAATACATTTGGTGACTCTGACAGTTCATGCTCTTCCATCCACTTTCCATCCATAGGTGGATAGTTCTTGAACTTCACCACATAGCATCTTGCAACCTGTTCCTTAACTTTTAACCTGTGCAAGAGGCTCTTGCCTCTACAAATGAGCATAATTCCACAACACTGTAGCGTACTACCCACGACCAAGTAAGCTCAAATTTCAAGATGATTTACCAATGCCTCAAAGAATCCAAGCAATCGCCTCAAAGAATCAGCGAGCAGCGTGCCACTTGGCAGACCCACATCACTCCCGCAGGAGATCTAGTGGCAAATCTACCACCGTGAGACCTCTCCCTATCTCATCTTGGTTCATATGTGCAAAACCCTAAAAACACAGCAGAAAATCAATCCTAATTTGACCACTTTTTGACAGGGCGAACATGCGGAGTTTCCTATTTGTCCTGTGAAGAGGAACCCTCTTCCATAATGCTCTTCCCTTTGTCGGCCATAGTATAATTCCCGCGTTCCTGTACTCTGTGTCTTTACCCAAAACAACAGAGGCTCACTCTTTGAGGAAAAAGTGATTGATATCCTGGCAATGGAACCTTGAAACCGGCCCGTGGGGCGGTAGGCTTTGGCTTTCACCCGAAATTATTTACTTTAGACACACACACAGAGAACTTTGCAAAGGGGATGTGCAACGGGAATTAACACTTATGCACACACACGGCTCGGAAGCTAGAATGCTCCGGGCATACGCTGACAACCTGTAGGCCCCAAAATTGGCGCCCCTTTTCGGTATTTCTTTATACTTTAACAAAGGGAATAAAACCTGTGATTTCCTACGAGCTATCCCGCATAATCCGGGCTGAACTCCACCTATTCTGGCCCGATTTCGGCAGCATAACTGTACTAGGACGCTTCACAGACAGTATCCCCACGGAATAGATGACTTTCCCGAAGCATACGGACACTTTGTAAAACCTGGCGAGAATCTGCAGCACTCTGAACTCTCTGTTATCTGCCCCGAAAATGCGCCATATCACCTCTACAGCGGTCTCCTCTCGTCCCCGGACCTCCTGGGGATATTAGGGACCGTTTAGGGCCGAAACCCTAAACTAGCAAAAATACACAGCAGGCTCCATTTCGCAAGCCGGTCACATCCGTAGCAAGTCCTCGAGCTCCCGCACCTGTAGGGCTACTTGCTCTTTGAATCGGACGAGATTTCTCACGTGAAACCTCTCCGAATTCACCCGTACCTCCGGGGGATTAGCAACTATCTAATCCAGTACCTATGCAAGAGGCTCATTCCTCGGCAATCGCGCATGAACCTACACAACTGTACATTAGTCAAATGAAGAGTCCTCTTCTGGGGCATCACCTAACTGCACGTAGGGGGGAGAGAGAGCAGTGTGTAGTCTGCAGGTCATCACTCCTAGCACCACACTGTACATTGATTGGAAAGCAAGCACTCCATAGCTCTTAACCTGTGAGTGACAGGTTCTCAATGAAGCATCCCCCCAGCATAAATCGAACGCCCCCTCTTCTGCTCTTGTCCTGTAATGCATATGTGAACAAATAGATTCAAAGGAGGAAGATTTCCATGGCTGCCAAAACCTGCGTATCGCTGAAAACGCAGCAAAACAGCCATGTAGACGCGCATATGATGCCTTTCAATGTTGAAAATGAGCTCCTTGGTCTTAGGTAAAGTCATGGGAAGCTCAAAAATGGAGAGAAATGGCTGAGAATCAGAGTTATCAGCCTCCAAAACTGCTCCAAAAAGTCACTTACGAGTACTGTTCTCCCAGACTTGGTAAATTGGCCAAAAGGTGCCACTTGGCACTCATACATGCAATTTCCCCGCATTGGGCTTCCTGCTTAAAAATCTCTTAACTGGTGCATCAGTTGACTTTGTAGCAGAGATGTTCCCCTTGTCATTTTGAATTTAATGACGCAGGATTTGTAACAGTATTGGCAGCATCTAAGTGCTGTTATCTGAGAGTGTTGTTATGTATGCTTATGTGGTCTTCTGAGATCTTCAGATTCCTCCAGTTCGGTGTAGATTCATCGTGTTTATTGTATCAGGTACAGATTAAGATTCATCAGTATCCAGTGTGTGAGTGTGCTATATGGCTGGAAGCCAGAGGCAGTTGGGCAGGAAGGCCTTAAGGAAGAGGCCTGTCCTGCAAAAGAAACATGTTAGTTGTAGAGATGAAGAGAAATCCGATAACAGCAGCCATGGCGCTATAGATGAGAGTTGGGAACCATACATTCAACAAAAATCATTTTGTAGGATGGCGTACCAAGTTGTGGCAGCTTGGTGATAGGCTTTTAGGCATGCCACAAAAGTTATGGATGCCAAGCGATTGTAAAAAATGCCACATGTTTGAGACTCTAGGAATTTTATCTGGACATTTATACTGCATATGGCGTTTTGGGAGGATTGCAGTATTATGCGAAGAGTGGCGCCAAAGATTAAATATACCAAGTGGGGTGCATTTGGTTGGCGAGAAGCATGTTGGTCGATTCTTCTTGCTACTTGGATTGAGACCCTTAATGAGCATTGTATCTGTTGTGCAAGATGGGCATTAATTTTGATAATAGATCCATACATACCCTTGTATTACAGCAGCCATATGAAGAAGATTAAGGCTAATTAGTCACAATCTCATTGAAATTAGGGAAGCGGAGGATGAAGCACATCATGGGACCCTTAGTACTCATCCAATCTCTAGAAAGATGAGAATTGGCAGCCTAGATGTAACCCAGATTTCTCATTGATGCTCGTATTCATGCTCATTCTTTATGTACTTTTTTCTTTGGGCTGATCTTTTAATTAAGATTTTAGACCTAAATGATTTTGGGACCTACTCATTAGCGGGACAAGGGAGGCTTGGATGAAATTTCAGTTTAGACATGCAAAGTAGATCTGTTATTGGTCAAATTGGTAAAAAAAGAACCTGACTCTATATATGACCAGCTTCATTTTAGAATGACATTGCATCAAGTCATGACTAGGGAAGAATATTTTGAAATGAACACTCTATTAAGGTTAAGACCTACATTATTCTCCTTGAAGTTTCGATCATGTGGCTGTAAATATTCAATCATAAGTTTCCTATGAAGCAAATTCATTAGGGCTCTCATAGTTTTTGACAAATACAAGCAGTGTTGTGATAGCGAATTTCATGCGATAGCTGTCCGCTCACAAGACATTTGTTTTTCCAGGACAACTTTCAGAGAGTCCTTTCCTCATTCATCCAAAAGAATGCAAGACTGCTGGTTTTTACAAGGTATGGTATATTATTTAAAAAAGTCGAGGGCAAGTTCCTAGAGAAAAATTCAAACTATCTGGTTGACTTCGAGAATGTATAGACTTGTGAATCACAATATAGCAGAGAAGGGACCACCAATGTTTGGACTGCCAAACCTATCTAGATAAGACAGTTTTATGGGAGTTTGTTCATGGTTTGTGTCGTGTGGACAAGTCTTTTCTGTTAGCTTGACTAAACTATCATAGTTTTACTTTGTAGACCTTGGTACATGGCATACTATGTATGCTTCTCTTAATGGCTTTCCATTCAGCTTGGGGCAAAGTTGCATATGATCTTATCAACGAGAGAGATGGTGTTCGAAACACGTGATGGTCAAGTAGGGAAGGACCTATGAAATGAATACAAGGGAGGGATCTCCAAGCTACAAGGACCGCCTATAGACATATCCGACAAACCACCTGACTGTAGCTACCATCTGGCAGCACCCCCTAGCTTGGGCCAACGTTCAAGAACGTAGGCATGCACCTATAAAACCGAGTGTCCCGTACCACCTAACCTCACCTCCTCAAGGTGACCCTGGATTCACGGGCTTACCTCTGGCATTGTGCAAGTGGAGGTCTTCATCCCTTTCAAATGAGGCTTCGGCCTCCTTTTATAAGTGACGGGGCCACACTGGCAGGTTTACATTACGTCCGCCTGGACAATGGACACCCATCCACGACAGTATTATAGACTAGGTCCACTCTCCCCCCTTAAGAACCATTGATGTCCTCATCACTGAGGTGGGAATACTAAGCTATCAAATCTCTAACTAATTCCCAATTAGCAAACCTTTAGATATATCCTTCCATTCAATTAAATACTCATCATAAGCACACCAGTGTGCATGGCAGGTATGGTGATCTAAAACGTCTCTGCTTCTTGAGGAATATACTCAGTGTGGTATGTTCCCAATTTTTTTCTTGACAAGCACAACAATGCTAGTTTTTCCTTAAAAGGAGGCTAGCATGAAATACTGGATGTGCACTAACATCCGAGGGAAGAGCCAATTTATAGGCAACAGGGCCTATTTTCTTTATCATCAAGAATGGACCACAAAATCTAGCTGAAAGCTTATACTCCCTTCCTAGTTCACATGGTCTCAGCCTATTTTCTTTATCATCAAGAATGGACCACAAAATCTAGCCGAAAGCTTATACTCCCTTCCTAGTTCACATGGTCTCAGAATCTTTGGGTATCTTCAAATAGACCCATTGTCCCACATCTAGAGTCCTTGGAGACCTCTTTTGATTAGCATAAGTAGTAACTCAGTTACGAGTTACTACTTCAAATAGAACCATTGTCCCACATCTAGAGTCCTTGGAGACCTCTTTTGATTAGCATAAGTAGTAACTCGGTTACGAGTTGTCCTTACACTATCCTTAGCCAATTCGCTCATTTCTTACATATCATACAAGAAATCACAAGCTTGACGATCTTTCACCTTCTCTAGGCCAGCATGAATGGGCTAAATCTAGTAGCACAATGCTTGCTACTATGATAGGCAAACTCTAATTGCGGAGGATACCTTTCCCAATCAGATTTCCTATGAGAGACATAAGCTCCCAACATGTCTTTTAATGTCTGATTTATCTTTTTAGTTTGTCCATCAGACTCCACGTGATTAGAGGGTGACATATTCAACTTGGTTTGAAGGTAAGCAAATACATCTCGCCAAAATTGTCTAGTGAACTTGGTGTCCTAATCATTGACAATACCCTTTGGCAAGCCATACAACTTATAAATCTAATTGACAAATAAAATTGCGAGCTCATGGCTTTTTACTATTGCTTTGCCATTCTTGTGAGTCTATCAACCACACCGTAAATGGCACCATTGCCATGACTAGTATTTTGCAAACCAATTATAAAATCCATAGAATTACTATGTCACTTGGTATCAAGAATTTCCAATGGACATACGAGGCCCGCTATGTGAAGGTGCTTTGCCTTATTGACATGACATTGAGTGCACTTCTTCACATAGGTCTCTATGTAAGAGCGCATTCTTGGCCAATAAAAATATTGTTTGACCAATAATAAAGTTTTTTGGATGCCTGGGTGCCCAATGCTAGGAACATCGTGGCATTTGCACAAAATCTTGTACCCAACTTCATCAACTTTTGGCTCGCAGACTTTTTCCTTTCTAAACAATAGTCCACCTTTAATGGAATAATGTCTTTGTCTCGTCTCTTTAGCGCGACTCACTTGGGTCTTCGGATCACCCAAGCCTGTATGTGAGTCACATCCCACTTTGAGCTCGTTCCATATCTCATCAAAAGAGCAGTCAATGCGACATAGCCCTTGAAGAGAGAGAAAAAGTCATTGAGTTTTCAGCCATTGACAAAGTATTAAGCTCAAGAATCTAGTTGAGTGTATCAACAACTCGATTGCTAGATCCATTCCCAAAATGATCTCAGAGTCAGACTCTTGCATAAGTTCTATCCATCTAGGCTTCTGGCCTCTTAATTCTAGAGAGTGTAGAGTGATCAATCCATGCAACAAAGGTAGAGCCATAGAAAATAATGCCACCACTTCCTCAGAGCGTGGACCACGGCATAAAGCTCTTCCCCATACACTGGATAGCATATTTCAGCATCAAAAAGCTTCTTGCTTTCAAACGCAACAGGACATCCATCGTGATAAAGCGTTGCAATAACCACATAATCACTAACATTTGTCTCAACAACGAATGGCTTGCTAGGATCCACAATACGTAGCATTGCTGCAATACTCACCAAGTGCTTCAATGTTTTATAGCTCTCATCGAGAGGCTCATTCAGGTAATAGGAGGGCTACCTTTATGGTGAGATCCCGAACTCTTTGGTCCTTTCATCCCTCCTTTGAAAAGTTGCATAAGGAGAGTAGCAACTTTGGAGTAGATCTTGATAAATTTGTGAATAAATCGAGTAAAGCCTAGAAAGGACTTGACTTGATGCACATTATTCAGAATGGGCCAGTTTTGCACTTCGTCAAGCTTATAAGGATCGACGCGAATTCCATCGCAAGTAATAGTATGACCCAAATAAAGAAGCTTTTTCTTGAAATTCGCACTTAGAGGCTTTAGTATAAAGCGTTTCAGCTCTCAGTATTTTGAGAATCGTGCGTTTATGCGCAATGTGTTTGGATAGACTACAACTATAAATCAAGATATTGTAAAGAAATACAGGAAGGAAGTTTCCAAGAAACAGTCTCAATAGATTATTCATCAACTATTGAAACATAGTAGGAGCGTTAGTCAAACTAAAAGGTAAAGTGACCATAGCGTGCGTAAAAATTAGTTTTAGGGACGTCTTTCACTTTGATTCGTATCTAAAGATAGCATGATCATAGGTCTATCTTTGAAAAATATAATTCTTCATGAAGCCGATCTATCGGATTGTCCATTTGCGGGAGCGGTTATATGATTCTAACACTAAGTTTATTCAACCCCTTGTAATTCACGAAAAAACACATAGGGTCATCTTTCTTCTGAGAAGGGACGCTCCCCACGGAGATTTACTAGGTCAAACAAACCCTAATCCTTTAGTTGTCGTTGAACCTCGTCCTAATGGTTTTATTAAACTGAAAAGGTTGTCTGAAAAAACATCGTTGAAATCTGAAACGGGCCTTAGCCTTACTAAAGCGCGGTAAAATTTTAACTTTCACCCAAAAATATGTCGTCTAAATTTCCGTGCACTCTGACACAAAGTAACTTCACAAATGAACATGAAAACTGGAATTCACCACTTCAAAATAATCCACGACTTGGTAGCTACAGTGCACCCAAGTAGACGACGACACCTTGTTGGCCCTAAAGGTTGGCGCCCCTTGCGGTATTTAAGTGGACCCTGCACACAGTTCTTGATTGGCTCTAGGTCCAGGCCACTGAGTTCTCACACCACAGAGGGGACCTAGGGGTGACAGATCTGGTACAGACACTTTGGCCTTAACCCAAGTTCAGCGTGGGGCCACCAGATGCAGCAACTTGCAAGCACATTGCGGTGCATTTGTTTGCTGACACTCAGAGCCCCCCTTGCTATGTATTTGTACATGAGGATTCTTGGACAGAGGATGTAGCCCTATAGGGTGCACGCTCGGCCTGGGCCTCGGTGGGACAGTCACTTCAGATGCGCTTGTCTAGAGGTCGCTCGAATGCGGATTACTCCCCATCCAAACCGGCCTCAAAGATAGCGAGGTTGGTTGCTATTGCAGCATCTGTTTTTTCTCACCGACGCCATGAGGATTGTCTCATGGAATGTGCAGGGATTAGGAGGGCCCTAGTTTCAGCGTCATAGGGGTCGGCTGCGTCAGGAGCTTCAACGATGCCTTGTGGGTGGTGAGATTGATATTCTTATGCTACAAGAGCATCATCTGTGTGAGAGCCGCATTAGACGATGTGGTCAAATTTTGGGTGGTAGCTATGAGACGTTTTGGTCAACTGCATTTGGACCTGGAAGTATCTAGGGAGGGGTATGTATGAGTATTGTGGCAGTAGGTCATTGTGGGCAGAGGTATTATTGTGCCAGGCAAAGCTCAATGGATTACAATGCAGGTTCAGGGTTGCCTCATGGGTTTCTTGAACATATATGCCCCCAATGTGGCAAGTGCAGGAGCAGAGTTTTGGTCTCAGGTTGTTGAGTCTCTATCGCATGCAGAGTAGTGGTGTGTTGGGGGGGACTTCAACATGTTGGAGGACCCCTCTGACAGGATTGGAGGTGGCCATGCTACGGTGCACGGGGCTGACTTGGCAGCTTAGGAGCGGCTATGTATGACTATGAGGGTTTTTGATGTTTGGAAGCACTCAAGTTTTGTGAGACCCCCAGACAGCTTGACTTTCTCGCTCTGACCGCAAGGTAGGAAGAGTGAATCTATCTAGGATAGATCGCTTCTACGCCAATGACCACATTTGTGACATGGGAGGAAGTGTTTGCATCCTGGCAGGGACTACTTTTTCCGACCACGTGCCAGTGATTCTCGCAGTGACAGACTGACAGAAAGGGGGGGGGGGGGGATGCTAGGCATCCCCGAGAGGATCTTGCTAGATCCAGAGCTTAGAGAGCGAGTGGAGGTCCTTTGTCCAGAGAGTCTAGACACGCAGGACACCAGTGATAGACTGACAGAGAGGGGGGGGGGGGGGGATGCTAGGCATCCCCGAGAGGATCTTGCTAGATCCAGAGCTTAGAGAGCGAGTGGAGGTACTTTGGCCAGAGAGTCTGGACATGCAGGACACCAGTGACAGACTGACAAAAGGGGGGGGGGGGGGGGGGGGGGGGGGGGGGGCGATGCTTGGCATCCCCGAGAGGATCTTGCTAGATCCAGAGCTTAGAGAGCGAGTGGAGGTACTTTGGCCAGAGAGTTTGGACACGCAGGACACCCCTGCTGGTAGAGTGGCCTCTGGACTGGCAGAGCTTATTCGCTTCTTCCTTCAAGAGTCTGCAGCTCACTTGGCTCCAGCCTGGGAGGAGAAGCGTCTTCGACGGGGCATTGTTTCCTTACAGAGGATGCAGGAGCAGCATCTAGACAGTCCATGGTTGGAGGAGTAAATGCAACAGGCTAGGCGGGAGTTGACTAGCATTGAGGAGCGGCGCCATGAGTTTGCCTTCCATTGATAGGCATCTCTGTGGACCCAGGTGGGTGGCAGAGTTACTGGGGAGTTTTTTGCGACAGTGGGGCCACGCCATGCGCACACCAGTGTTAGTCAGTTGAGGAGACCTAATAGATGAGTTGCTTCAGAGCCTGCGGATATGCATGCAGTTGCTACTGACTTCTACTGAGATCTGTTGTGAGCAAAGCCTCAGTCAAAGCGCCAGGATGCATGCAGAGAGCAGGTTTGGGTACAGATGCCTTGCCTTGTTATCGAGGAGATGCAACAGAGACTTGAGCTTCCCCTCCAGCTAAAGGAGCTCCATGAGGCCCTCAGAGCACTCCCCCGTTGTAGTTTTCTAGGGGAGGATGGTTTGACTCCCAGCTTTTTCTTGGAGTACTGGGACTTGCTTGGTTCAGATCCTTGTAGCACATTTCAGTACGTTTTGCACACTGGCGAGATGCTTGGCAGCATGAGTGAAGGCTTGATCTACCTGATTCCCAAGGAGGGAGGCTCCTTGGATGAGATTCGACAGTGAGACGACCCATTATCATCCTCAACTCATCCTACAAATTCTAGCAAAGGCTCTGAGTTTGAGGATCCAGCGACTACTAGAGAGCATTATACATGGGACTCAGGTTTTTTCAAGGAGCGTAGTATCCTTGACAACATCTTCACTTTTGGGAGGCGTCTGCCCTCGCGCATCTTGGAGGAGAGGATTTGGTGATACTCCTTCTCGACTTTGAGAAGGCCCACGGAAAAGTTGACTGGGACTTCCTCGAGGGCACTCTACGTAGGATGGGTTTCGCAGTTGCTTGGATCATAGGTATGTCAGCTCTCTACAGGCGTACGTACAGTCAGCTGCTCTTGGCAGGGGGACGAGGGTTAGGGTTACCCTCTTGTCCCCTTCCTCTTTTTGTTCTATGCTGAGGTGATGAGCAGATTCTTGACTTCTCAGCATGTTGGCCTGTGTGGTCTTGAGCTTCCTATTAGGACAGATGAGCTTCTTGATGTTGAGTTTGCCGATGACTCAGCCTTATACTTGGAGGGCCAAGAGGCCAATCTGCACAAGTGTGAGCAGGCTCTTGAGGTGTTCTCTTGTGCGGCAGCCGCAGTGATCAACTGGAGGAAGACAGTTGCTTTCTGGGTGGGCACTGCTCCTACACCTGATTGGTCGCGAGGTGAGGGTTTCAGATGGATTTCCCCAGGGATTGCAATTCGCTACTCGGGTTGTCAGGCTAGATTGGACTTGTCTCCTGAACAGCAAACTGCTCCCCTCCTCTTGTCCATCAGGAGGAAGTTGCTACATTGGAGTACGGCACGGCTCTCTTTGGCAGGCAGAGTTGTAGTGGCCAACCAGGTGTTGTTGGCTACTATGTGGTACATTACATCTTGCTGGATCTTTTCAAGCTCCTGTATCAGCCAATTAGAGAGGCTGATCAGGAACTTTCTTTGGTCAGGGAACGACACTCAGTTAGTCCGCACCAAAGTAGCTTGGTAGGTCATGAGTCTGCCATGTTCTCAAGGGGGGTTGGGGATTACAGACCAAGCACAGCAGAGCAGAGCCCTTCTTGGGAAGTTTGTTGTCAGAGGACTGCTTCTAGGGGAGGAGCCTTAGAAGAAGAAGTTGCTCTAGCGGCTTAGAACTCGAGTGCCTCATGCAGGAGGCCCTTGGAGCCCTTCCATCAGGTGGATCTTTACAGAGATGCGCAGAGTTGGTATGAGCAGGAGATTGGAGGATCGATCTGCTGCGAGCCTGCTTCGCTCTTGGAAGTAGCTACAGAGTGGCCTGGAGCAGCACAAGCCCACTTGCACGGAGGAGTGCTTGAGACAGCCCCTTGTTTGGAATTCCAGGGTTAGCACTCAGAGAGGCCACTTGGTTGGTAGTAGGCATCATGTTTCTTGGGGTCCCATGCGAGAGGGCCCAGCCCGCACTCTAGGCGATTGGCTTCAATTTTCAGGTTTTCCAGAGAAGGTACAGAGCATGTGCCAGGACATTATAGAGGCTTTACCAGTTGAGTGGCTCACCCCTTTAGAGACGGCAGCTCTCAGATGGATGGGGGCCTTCACGCAACTAGAGGTCCTCATTGCAGTTCATGCTTACTCGGAGTCCATACCCCCCATGTTCTTCGAGATTCAGGGCGAGGGTCGACTACACACAGTCTCAGTAGAGCTCCACAGATTGCAGAGTGCTGTTTTCATAGGATACGAGTAGTGGGCATCTGTGGAAGGACCTGTGCCACAGATCCTGACCGAGCAGACCTTGAGACAGTGCAAGGGGACCCTCGACTCCTGGACAGTGGTTTTAGAGAGATTCAGTCGACTACCCTGGGATCCCTTTCTATCAATACACTATTCGACTGGGGCGTCACATACTGGTAGCACGGAGAGAGGCTCGTCTTGATGCAGCACTTCATTGGCGGAAGGAGGGTCTCACAGTTGAGTTCTTGTCAGGCTTTTGGGAGCGGTTGTGGGACTCCAGATAGCCGAGGCGAATCACTTTGTCCAGTGGCTAGTTGCACACAAAGCTACAGCAGCAGTGGGGAGCTGGCTGGTACATAGTGGCCTTTTCGGAGCCTGTGCAGCTTGCAACCATCCTTTGGAGAGTCAACGTCACTGTCTGTGGGAGTGCCCCATGGCACAGCAGGTTTGGCTTCAAGTTCTTCGGCTGATGCCAGCTCTTTCCACAGCGCGACAATACACTTGGGGTGATGTTGCTTGGTCCACCCTCAAGGGCCCTGCACTCCAGTTTGAGCTATCTTTCATCAACAGGATGATAGTGATCTAGGGGGGTCGATTTACACTTCAGTCTGCTATAGAACTTACCCCACAGGAGTGGTGCAGTGAGAGAGAGGTGTGTTGGGAGCTCGTCTGTGGCCTGACACTCTGGTTCATTTGGCGGGCCTGTTGCTTCCGCATCTTCGAGGCTCGCCGTGTCCCACCGGCAAAGACTGTTCGTGACTTTTGTCTGGAGTTGATCCATATTCTCAGGGGTCTATCCGAGAGACTTCAGGGCAGCTCCGACCGCATGCGGGAGCGCAGAGAGGCTTTCCTGCGTCTCAGGCGCTCAGGGCCCTTCTTCACCTTGGACTAGGATGTGCCCGGATGGCACTACCGGTCACCTGTGTGGCTCTTCCCTCCTCCCATTTTGTGATTAAGCCTCATTGTACATTTTTTTATTTCTCACTGGGAGCGTCTCCCCATGTTTTTGATGTCGCCCTCTCTAGTAGAGGTGGTTTGTAGCCCTATGGGCAGTTTTATTAACTAATGGAAGGATCTTTTAACAAAAAGAAATATTATCAAACATGTGTACAAATAACTTAATGGAATCTTCACACTTTTTTCATTTTTGTCTATCATAGAAGTGAGCATTGTACCTTTAACATTTGTCAAGCGATATACTCATCTATTGGACTGAATCCGTGTGACATGAGAAGTGCTAGCTCCAACATCACCTCCCTCTTGAGCATGTGTCATGACTTTTGACCTTTACTCTAGTGAAATGATTTGAGTTGGGGAATACATGGATTGTAAACCAAAGGCTTCAAGGTAAAGCTGCAATACATTTGGTGACTCTACTAGTTCTTGCTCTTTTATCTGGATAGTTCTTGAACTTCACCAAATAACGTCTTGCAACTTTTCACTTAACTTTTTTGTCTTTATGTGCCAAAATTTGCAAGATCATCAAGTTCTTGAACTTAAGGTTGATCTTTGACTAGCATATCCTGCGGCGCATCTCCCACAAAAGTTCTTAGAAGACTCACATGAAACACATAATGAATCTTCCAATTGTCCGACAATTTCAGCCTATATGCAACATTGTTGATCTTGTCAATTACTTGAAAAGGCCCATAGTAGCCCATACTAAGCTTTGGAAACAACCTTTCCTTGCCCTTCATCTTTTCTAATCTTACCTTTTCAAATCGCAATAGAACCCAATCACCACGTGAAAGCAAGAGTTCACGTCGATGACGATCAGTAGCCCTTTTTTGCTTTGCCTAAGTCTTCTCCAACGCAAGCTTAAGTTTCTTATACATTTCATCCATATTTTCTACATATGGATCTGCTTCAAAAATCTTATCTTTTGTATGCAAAATGGGAGGAACTTTTTTGCCACCCTCAACAATTTCAAAGGGTGCGTCACCTGTTGACAAATGCACCGTATTGTTGTATGCATACTCAAGCAAGGGTAATTACTGTTCCCACTTGCCCTTATTTTCTGACTCATAGCATTTAAGCAGGTCTTAGACACTAGAATTGGCCTCTTCTGACTGAATGAAATGAGAATAGAAACTTAAGCGTTGTGCCCATGTTTTCAAACAAGCCTCCCAAAACAAACTTGTCATGCAAGGATCACGATCACTGACAATTGATTGTGGTATATGGTACTTAAACACATTGTACATGAACAATGGTGCCATTTGATTAGATTTTATCTTCATAAAATAGGACTGTTTGTTGAACTTGCAAATAATGGTATATATACCATCATTCCCTATGTGCGTTCTTGGAAGAGCAAAGATAAAAACCATAGCAATACTGTCCCATGGCTTTTCTGGAATAGGCAATGGTTGTAACAACCTTAGTTGCACCAATACTATTGCCACATGCCTCACACTGGACCACAAATGACTTCCTGAGATATGGCGAAACAAATATTGGATCCGAAGTCATCTTTTCCTTTAAGAGATTAAAAGCTGAAATCTCTTTTTGAGTCCATTTGAAAGCGGCATCTTTCTTTTGTAAAGAATGAACCTTTTCTAATAGGAGCATAGTCCCAAGAAGCTACGGACATCATGCACAGTCTTTAAAGCTGGCAATGTCTTGATTGCTTCAACCTTAGCAGGATCCATTCAAACACCATTCTTTGACACTAAGTGCCCTAGAAAGTGGATCTCGTGTAAGAAGAATTCTAACTCTTCGAACGCAATGGTCAAATGATGCCTACGCTCCTCTTCATTCTTCGAAGAGACTATCATGTCATTAAAGAATGTGCCAACAAATGATTGACATGGACGAAAATTCCTATTCATCATCCTATTGAACGTAGTATGAGCAGTTGTAAGACCAATGGCATCACTAAAAACTCATATAGACCAAATGTCATTCTAAACGCATTCTTGTGCACATCCTCTGGCCTAATACGAATATGATGGCATCCACTCTTAAGATCTAACCTGTTGAAAATTGCCCCACCCTCTTAACCGATCAAGAATATCATCAATCCTTGAAATAGGGAATCTGTTCTTGATGGTATTTTTATTCGATGCGCGGTCATCAATACACATGGGCCAAGAACCATCTTTCTTTTGCAGTAGGAGCACTGGGGAGCAAAAGGGTGAAGAATTGGGTTAAATCAACCCTTTTTCTAACAGCTCCTCCACTTGGCTCATAATCTCTTTCTGTTGGGCCACGCTAATCCTGTACGGAGGCGTATTTGGTGGGCTACAACCTGGCACCAAATTTGTCGTATGATCCTTGGGCCTCTCCGCAGTAACTGAGACGGTAATGAATAAAAAAAACATTCATTGAACTCTCGCAAAAATGCTGACCTTTCTTTATCTAGCAAAGATAAATGTGACTGATAATTATGTGAAACATCATGTGCAAAAATCAAATACACAGAAAGATTATTTTTTAATTATAGTAGTGATAGCAGAAACGGATACAATAGGGATAGACTCTCCTTTCAGCTTTACAGCCCCTATGCTGCAAAGTTACTTTTTGTTGAAAGTATCCAACACTCCTCCCATGTACTCGGAACATTCATGGGATTCCCAACAAAACATTGCACCCTTCCTATGGCATGATATAAAACTCTTTTGTATCCACATAAGACCAAATGTGTAGACGTAGCTTTCCAATGATGGGAGTTACAGACTCTGAATGGGCAGGACATGCCAAATCTGCCTCCGCTATGGACCCCATCTCTTCAGCTCTAGTGTCCAACTTGATAGCCAACTTTGGTGAGATAAAGTTTGCCTTTGCACTTGAATCAAAGAAAATAAGCATTGTTTCATCCCTAACTTTACCACACCCTCTGTATAGCTCACTGGCATCAGAGTTTGGCCTATCTCCCTCCATATTTGGCACTAAACCGGCCGTGGGTTTGGGCTTCTTTTCTTTCGTGTCCTGTTTGTCATTTGAGTTTTTTACTCTGTGGACAATCTACAACAAAGTGACTAGGCTGCTCGCAAATGAAACATTTACCCTCAGCCATTAAAACCTTCTTTTCCTCCAAAGGCTTAACGCACAAAAGGCTTTCTGCGTTTCTTGCCTTGTCCTTTAGAAGACTCGGTTGAGTCCTTAGATTTCCCTACTTTCCAGACCCTTGGGAAGCTCACGAGTCACTTTCGCAAAGGAATTTTTTACTGAATTTTTCTTTGATTGACTCTCTTTCATGCTGTCCTTGAATCCATTGCCTTTTCCTTTCAACAAGGCATGACCAGTGTACGCAACCTCAATCAGTTGAGTAAGGGTGGTCACTTTAGTCTTTGTGCAGTAATTTCTGAGCCCTTTAGATAGCCCATAACAATACTTTTCTATCTGCTCTGTCAATGGCACAAATCCATAGGAAGTTATTGAAAGTAGCACTTCCAAAACTTCCTATTGCACTCATCTAAATCTTTGTTGTTAGCCGCATTGAGTTGGTGCCAATTTGTCATAACATTAACTTCAAACTCATTTGACAGCCATGCAGATGCGAAAGTCTGTTTGAAATAAACCCATGTGGATGGTGCTTGTCCTTGCATTAACAAAGTTGTCTACCATTGACACGCATTTCCTTTTAAGAAAGTGGCAGCTTTTTGAACCTTTGAAGCCAAAATACCCCCTTGCATATGTAATAATAAACTGTTGGAGGAAGGAAAGAGCTTTTGACACTGGTTGGAATCATCTGTACTCGGCTACTAACATTTTGGCCTCCTGGTGCCATATTTGTTTGCCGATTGGAAAAACCATCCATGTTGGAAATAGCGTTGCAGGGAAACACACAACTTGGAGAAGACGAAGGAAGCTCAAGGCACACAGCAGAGAGTATGTATCTCTTAGTGCACAATGAAAGATAAGTTAGCCCTAGAATTATGGGTGTATATATAATGCACAGGAAAAAAACCTCCTAGTGAGGGAAAAAATGCCCCGGCAGTCCTAAGCGCGTTCGCACACATCATTACCACATGTATATGCTAACAAATCTCCCTTGGGAGTGATGCGGTGAACAAGAGCTGGCACATAATGTAAAGGGAAGTGCTATGCCCTAAGTGCATGATCAATCCACAAAGGGGAGTAAGCCCAAAGCTTTGCGGAAAGCTATGAACTTCTCACGAGGCAATGCCTTTGTGAACAAATCTGCAAGGTGTCCTATGTTGGCACATAAGCCAAGATGATCTTTCTTGCTGAGAGTCTCTCCCTGACATTGTGATAATGCACCTCAATGAGCTTTGTGCGAGCATGAAAAACTGGGTTCCTAGCAACTGCCAATGCGCTTTGACTATCAGTGTAGATGATGTTGGTAGTATCCTTGCCAACACCCAAATCATCCATAAGGCGTTTGACTCCTGAGCCATACACACTCAATTGTAGCTATTAAGATTGTCCCATTCTCAGCCTCACAACTAGAAGTGGCCACAGTAGGTTGCTTCTTGCTCAACCAAGGTATGCATGAATTGCCGAGCATGAAACAGAAACCACTTGTGGACACTCGCGTGTCAAAACAACTAACCCAATTTGAGTCCGAAAAGCATGTAAATCTGGCGGCAATGATCCCCCCTTGGGATAAAATAAGCCAAGATACAAAGTGCCACTCAAGTAGCAAAAAATCCTATTGACAACCTGAAAATGCTTAGACCTTGGGCTCTGCATAAATCTGCTGACTTGTGAGACTGCAAGCTGAATATCATGCCTCATGTTGCATACATAAATAAGGCATCCATAGTAAAGAGTGACAACGGCAAGATCACCACAATCATGAAGACTCAATTTCAAACCTCTTTCTTTGGGAGTAGCAATAGGTTCTAGTCCTCAAGTCCAAACTTATATAGCAATGTCTCTATGTAAGTTGTTTGACACAAGGCAATACCACCATCTCCCTGCTTCAGTTGTATGCCCAAGTAATGATGCAGTAGCCCCAAATCTTTCATCTTGAAAGTAGCATTCAAATCAGCCTTAAATTCAGCAATGTGTGTCTCATTGGGTCCAGTGATCAGCAAATCATCAACATAAAGAACGACAATGAGAAGTACATCACCCTCACGCTTTACATACAAAGTGCTTTCTGTTGGACTATTACGAAAGCCTCGTTTAACCAAATGAGTGTCAGCTTTCTCATACCAAGCACGAGGAGACTACTTTAACCCATACAAAGCTTTCTTACATTTGCTCTCTTTATCCTTTTCTCCTTTCTTGACAAAACCGCGAGGTGGCGTTACATAAACTTCCTCAAACCATTCAAGAAAGTAGTAGCAATATCTGATTGTTGTACATCCCATCCAAAATGAGCCACCAATGCACGTAGAAAATGCATTGTAGCCGTATGACAAGTGGGAGCAAAAGTCTCTCGGGGAGCCAGAAGTATGTATCCACATTGCATCGTTTCCCCAATCATGAAGTGCTTTAGTGTGTCGCGGCCATGGTCTTCCAATGAGCAACGGAAATCCGCCCTCAAACTGGGGAAGACGAACCACAACAAAACCCAAGTTAAAAGTAAAGTCTTGTACCTGCAGAGGCACATTGTTCACTATGCCCACTGGGCAGACTGTTCGTTGGTCGGCCAATGTAACTATGAAGGGAGCACGGCGAGTAGGCCGTAGACCTAGAGCTAACATAGTGAGCTGGGGCATCAAGTTGAAGCCAGATCCACCATCCACTATCACTTCTGAGAATTGCCGACCCAAAACGGACACTGTCAGACGAGGGCTTCTATAATCAGTGAGTGGAGCAGCAGGATTGGATATCATATAGGACTCTGATGGTCACACTGGGAGGTGCTCGTCACTAGGACTTACTACGGGGTAAAGTGACTGAATAACAGCAAGGGTGTCACTTCTAAAATTTGCATCTAGTCGCAGCATGTCATAGTGGGACACTTGTTGGAAGGTGTTCTTCAAGACTCTCTGTGCTGTGAGCTTTTCCTGTTCTACCAGTGGTTTCTCGGGTACCTTGATCTTTTGTAGATCGGAAAGTGCTTCCAAGAAAGCTTCATCAATATCGGAGAGCAAAGATCTGGATTCTTTCATGGCACCGGGGGATGGCTTGTTAACAGCTGCAGGCAGGGTATCCACTGGTGTGAGAATGTGTGGGGGAGTTGAACTTGCTGGAATGCTAAGACCGAGAGCGGCTCTCTGGGCCCAGGTGAGGACGCCCGATGGCTCCTTTGCCAACTGCGGCGGCTTATTTTTAAGGGTAACCACGTGGGTAGAAGGGGGCGGCTGAGAAACGGTGCTAACTGCTATCAAATTGAGCTTGGGAAAGGCAAAACTTATTCTGGCTTTGACTTGGGTTCAAAGCCGTGGATGCACGAATTTTAGGGTAATCCTTACTGTAGTGATCCTTCATTTCGGGGCAATGACGGTAGGGAGGGGACCCTTCTGGCAGGGAGCATTTGGTTCGGTAATGCCCATATTCCCCGCATCTGTAGCACAAAATGGGCCGATTCAAAGAGCGAGTCGAAGGGCGAGGTGGTCCTTGCTCCTAGTGCATTGAGTTGGAGGTGGATGCATAGAAGCTTTGAGGTGATGAGGGAGCATGGGTATGATAAAAGCTCTGAGAGGGAAAAGTGCTCTACATACCTTGCATAGGAGGTATGGGTATGGGTGATGAGGTTGATGGACTTCTACTAGGTACCAAAGGTCGTCTTCTGTTATAGTACTTCAGAGGGCTCAGTAGTGCGCTTTGACGCTCGACTGACCGCCTTGTATGTGTCATGCAGTGACCTCCAATCCAACCGAGCTTTGGGCAAGAAAACCTTGAACTGGCTGAAGACTGGTCTAGACCCTACTAGACCAGGCTGGACCAGGGACGAGGAGGACTAGACCAGGGTCGAGGAGAACTAGACCAGGGACGAGGATTGGTTGGACCAGGGCGAGAGATGACTAGGGCGAGGGAGGACTAGACCAGTTGGACCAAGCAAGAGGATAACAGTGCAAGGGAAGGTAGGCGAAGCTAGATAGACCCAACTAGCTTCAAGATTTGTACCTCACAGAGTGAGATTTCAGTTGAGGATCCCATCGTGGTCGCCCAAATGAGAGCACCTGTAGCGCAAATAGTGTGTCGTGCTCTCCACAGTGGGTGCTCCTCAGTGCAATGTGCGTGACAATCTCACTCAAAATAGACTGAAAACAGGAAACAATAGACAACAACTGAGCTCACAGAGACACGACAGCAACAATAGACCACAACAAATGACTCGACTATCTCAAAGAACTGATACAGACTCTGGCGTGGCAGCACACTCAGCTCCAGCCGAGGACTCTCAGGTACAATGGGGTGTCGAGGCTCAGATGTGCAGGGATGGTGAATAAGTGCTCTGTGTATAGACTCTCCGCTCTCGACGACGATGCTGGACCAGATGTCAAAGAAGATGATGATCCCTGACCCAACAGCTACTACTCACATGTACAATCATAAAGAGCCACCAACGGCTCATAAATGTCCAGTCAGCTAAGTCTATCTCCAAATTGAGTGGTGGTGGTGACCTCGCCACGATGTCCACTAGACCACTGTCAGTACCCTGCCACATGTCACTCCCCAGCCCAAAGTGTCCGTCCAACTGTCCAACAGTCTATCCTGTGAAGTGACACTGTAGCCCTGCTACACTTGCATAACATCGTCTATATCCTCAGAACCAGGACGTACATCAATGCCATGCACAACATTCCAAACGCCCTTTGACACAAGAACATGTTACATCATGTAAGCCCACATTGAGTAATTGTCCCCATCCAATTTATCCTCGGCAGCAAACATCTTGAACACATCTGTGTTGTTGTCAGCCATGGCGAGTACCTGCACCTAATGTGAAAACTGCCTGAAAAGAGGAGATTTGAAGCGAGACCAATACGTGTTGTGTAGCACAACCCGTAGAAGACTGTAAGGGACCTGTCGTGCAAAAAATGGCACTGACAAAAATTTTGCACAAAATGATGAAATTGCCTGCGCAGTACTGCCTGTAGTGGAAACGGAGGTCGACATGAGACCGAATCAAAAATATGTAAGCCAACATTACCATACATGGGGTTTGGCATCATGCCTTGCATACCCCCAAACACTATTCCTGGCATATACTACTGATTTTCCAGGCGCATAACCAGCCATACTTTGAAACACAGATCCACCTCCAAAATACCAAGGATGTACCGTACGTAGGTGGTGGAAATACTTGATGCATATCCTGGAAGGTAGTTCCCTGTCCATTTAGACCAACCTTTGGATGCTCAAAGGTGGTTGGATGAACTGGTATAGCTTGAGAGATTGGCGTCCTAGTCACCTCTTCATGGACAGAAAGGGTTTGCCTTGGAGCCTCAAGTGACTCCGCAACATGCGAATGCTCCTTGTCTGGTTGGGACACATTAGGGATCTACGCTTCAGCTTCAACATGCTCTGCAAGTTGAGGGTGTTCCTTTGTCACAAACTGGTGACGTGGCATGCCCGGACAAACTTACACTGGTTGGACAGGCCCGGAAAACGCGGCAGCAGGCTGATGTGGCAGATTTCCGCAATTCACGTTGGAAGTGCTGACGTGGCAGTACTGTACGAAAATCCCGCTTTTTGCACTGAGCTACTGACATGGCAGTGCGTATAGAAAAGTAGCTGGCTGAATTTGCGTGGGTTGAATTTGACAGCTTTTGAGCTAATTGCTTTATTTTAATAAGCTTTAAAGTGAATGCTTTTGGGGCTCTGCTTTGTGGGCATCCCTTGTAACCTATAAATTAGTGGGCAAATTTTTGCAATTCACGCTGAAAGTGTTGACGTGGCAATACTGTACGAAAATCCCGCTTTTTGCACTGAGCTGTTGACGTGGCAGTGCGTACGGAAAAGCAGCTGGCTGAATTTGCGTGGGCTGAATTTGACAGCTTTTGAGCTAATTGCTTTATTTTAATAAGATTTTAAAGTGAATGCTTTTGGGGCTCTTCTTTTTGGGCATCCCTGGTAACCTATAAATTAATGGGCAAGGCCTCACTTCTCAGAGCATTTGGACGCAGAGTCTGAGAGTGAGAACCCTCCCACTCTCTTGTACTTTGAACACAGATTAATACAAAAAGAAATACCGAAAGGGGCGCCAGTCTTTGGGGCCAATATCTCTAGGCACGGAACTCTGCCGGGCCGTGACGAATCAAGTGTGAATTGTGAACTGTTTTGAAGTGAATGTAATAGACTTGGACACTTCAAGTCAAGAATCAACCGCGACAGCACCAAATAACCACTTCAAAACAATTCACAGATCACAATAGATTTGCACTGGTCCAGCGGAGTTCCGTGCCTAGAGATATTGGCCCCAAAGACTAGCGCCCCTTTCGGTATTTCTTTTTATATTAATCAAATCAAAGTACAAGAGAGTGGCTAGGGTTTCACTCTCAGACTCTGCGTCCAGATGCTCTGAGAAGTGAGGCCCTCACCACTAATTTAAAGGTTACAAGGGATGCCCAAAAGCAGAGCCCCAAAAGCTTTTAAAATAAAAAGCATCAGTTCTCTCTCTCTTAGAGAGTCTTTTCTCTTTTTTTTTTTTTTTTAAGCAAAATTCGCGTCGCTCATCGCTTCCGCGATTTCTGGAAATTAGGGTTTTTGGCAGAAATTAGGGTTTCTGTTGTCCGCCACGTCATCACTTTGTGACATACCCCCCTCTTGAAAGCATTGTAATCAACCACGATTACGCTTGCAAAACTGACAAAAGCCATAAACCGTCTTAGTAGACACTGACTGTTAGTACCTACGTACTAGGAACACACATCTAGCATATGTACAAAATCAACAGTCACATCACAGGACATCACCAGACATCACATGACATTCAACATTCATTCGGATCTTAGACCATGATTTATCGGCAATGTAGCTAGCAATCACGTCTTGGTCCAATCGGGACCTCATCGATGTCCTATTGACTAACCCCTATTGCAACCATGTCTATTCGAGATCAATCAGACCAAAATGTTGCAGTCATTTCGTCTATCAGTTCCTGCACTCACAAGAAGTCAAGAACAAATCAGTATCATTATCAGGAATTCCATTTCATAAAGTCATCCAACAGAATACTGTCAGCTCTCAGTATCCATGAAGCTCAAAGAGACATCAATGACTTTAGTATCAAAATCAAGGCATCTGTTGACAAGGGAGCGGAGTGACTCCCCTCTTGTGCATCCCACTGCACCAGATCTCCGGCCAAGCTGAATTCTGGGTTCCGTTTGGAGTAAACTATGCTAAACCAAAACATCGAGGTAAAGTTTCACAATCCGAGGAGTATCTGCTAGGTCCTCCTCCTCCATCCACTTCGCATCAAATGCAGGAAAGTTCTTGAACTAAACCAAGAACCGCCTTCGGACTTTACCTTTCTTCGTATCATTATGTGCTAAAATCTGTTCAGGAACAAGGATCTCCTCGTTTTCTTCCACTTCGGATTGCTCATCAGGCTCCCCATCATCAGGCACATCACCCTTAACAAGTTTCAAGAGACTCACATGCAATGCATTGTGAATCCTCCAAGTATCTGTCAGTTTCAATTGGAAGGAGACATCATTTATCTTGTCAGTGATCTGGAAAGGTCCGTAGTATCGCATACTAAGCTTTGGAAAAAGCCTCTCCTTTCCCTTTTTCTTTCGTAGGCGTGCCTTCTCAAAAGTAAAAGCACCCAATCATACTCCTTCAATTTCAAGTCGCGACGATGGCGATCCGCTGCCTTTTTCTGTCGTTCTTGAGATTCCTGCAAAGTCTCGCGAACCTTGATAAAAGCCATATCCAAATCTCGCGAATATTCATCCGCTTCAAATATCTAATCTTCGTGCTCAGGAAGGATGGAACCTTCGCAGCACTTTCAACAATCTCACATGGTGTCTTCCCCGTCGAAGAGTGTATCGTGTTATTGTAGGCAAATTCCACCAAAGGTAAGTTCTTTTTCCATTGAGTCTTTTGATCCAAGATACAAGACTTCAATAAATCTAAAATCAGTGAATTGGCAATCTCAGTTTGCCCGTCAGTCTGCAAGTGGAACGATGACGAGAACTGCAACTGCGTGCCAATGTTCTCCCAAATTGCCTTGCAAAACAAACTCATAAATCTGGGGTCTCTGTCGGAGACAATCGTCTCAGACGTGCCATGTAATCGGAAAATCATCGTGATCATTCTGTGTTCTTGGGAGATCAGAAATGAAATCCATTGCAATACTTTCCCAGGGGTGGGTGGGTATGGGTAAAGGTTGTAACAATCCCTGTGCTTTATGCCTGTCAAACTTGACCTTCTGGCATACCAAGCAACTGCGCACAAAATCTTCCACATCTTTCTTGAGTCTCGGCCAAAAGAAATATCTCTCTACCCCTTTCATGGTGGTAGCAATGCCGCGGTGACCCGTAAAAAGTGGACAGTGGCATTCAGTCATAACCTTATCCCTCAACGGTTGTGTAACGCACAACATAGTCTTTTTCATCAAGTAGCCTTCCCGAAGGGAGTATCCAGCTACTGTCTCCCCATCCCGTATCCGTGTGAAAATATTTGCAAAATCTGTATCTATGGCATACTGATCGACCATATCCTCGAAGCTCCTATGATGTATCGCGGAAACAGCCAGAACCAACGGTTTTCTAGACAAAGCATCTGCCACCACATTCTTCTGTCCCTGCTCATGGACAATCTGGAAGTGAAACTGTGACAAGATGGTCGCCCACCGTATCTTCTTTTCCGAAAGCTGCTTCTGTGACAAGAAGTAGCGAAAACGCTGATGGTCTGTAAAGACAGTAAAATCCGCTCCAAGTAGGTAATGCCGCCACTGAGTAAGAGCATGGATAACCGCCAAAAGCTCTTTCTCATAGATCTGTGCTGTCATCTCCGGCCTAGAGAACAAACGGCTCTCGTAAGCTATGACATGGCCTTCTTGCATCAAGACCGTACCCAGACTACGACCACAAGCATCACAATATACTTCAAATGACTTCTGCAAGTTCGGCAAAGTCAAAATAGGTCCTGTAGTCAATTTCTCTTTCAATGTCCGAAAGGCAGTCACCTTTGTGGGTCCCCACGAAAAAGGTACTCCTTTCTGTGTCAAGGTATGCAAAGGGGCAGCAACCTCTGCAAACTTTCGTATGAACCGCCTGTAGTACGAACACAGTCCCAAGAAGCTTCTAACTTCATGGACATTCCTCAAATCGGGCCAATCACGGATAGTCTCTATCTTGGCCGGGTCCATTTGCACTCCTGCTGACACAATGTGTCCCAAAAAGTGTATCTCTGGTAGGAAAAATTCACTTTTCTTTGCATTAATCACTAACGTGTGATCTCGTAATGCCTGAAAGACTTCAAGCAGATGATCTCTGTGTTCTGCCTCATTCTTGGAGAAAACAATGATGTCGTCAAAAAAAGTGCCAACAAATAGCCTGTACTCTCGAAAAATCTTGTCCATCATCCGGTTAAATGTCGCAGGAGCATTGGTTAAGCCAAAAGGCATCACCAAAAACTCAATAACCCAAAAGTCGTTCGAAAATCTGTCTTGTAGACATCTCCTGGCGTGATCCTGATCTAATGATATCCACTCTTCAAGTCAATCCTGCTAAAGCACGAGGTTCCTTGTAACCTGTCGAGTATATCATCGATCCTAGGAATCGGAAATTTATTCTTGATGGTGATTTTGTTGAGAGCTCTATAATCGATGCACATTCTACAAGATCCGTCTTTCTTCAAAACCAACAACATTGGAGAGCAATACGGTGAAGTACTAGGCTGGACAAGACCCTTTTCCAAGAGGTCTTTCACTGGGTTCATAATCTTTTCATTCTGTACTCGGCTCACACGATTCGGTGGCCGATTCGGTGGCGTACTTCCAGGTATCAGATCAATGGTTTGATCTTCAGGCCCTCTGAAAAGCAATCGGCATGAGTGTGGAGAAAAATCTTGGCATTCTTTTGATCAGGTCAAAACATATTCAACCTTTATTCAGCGTTCAATTCTCTCTTAAAAGAATGAGTAAGAAACTGAAGTTCATCAAGTACAATCTCTAAGCCCTTCATTTATCAAAGTCGCTTTCTCGGCCCGGTAGTCAACCATGGCGTAGTTCTTGTGGTTCCAAGGGATCCTGAGTAGAAGGTCACTCGCATGCCCTGAACACCCCTGTCATTGCAAACGAAGTTTGCCAATGCTCAGTGTAATGGCAACATCCCATCCGGGAGCCAGTCAAACTACCTCCGCCTATGGCGTCAGTCTGTCGGGCGTAATTCCAAATCGAGCCGCCAATTCCAAGTGAAAAGAAGTTGGCCTTGGCTCCTTCAAAATATTTTCCTGATCCTTCACTTTGCCCCAAAAGCGGCAAAGTTTGTACTTTCATTACTTAGATTCGGTGCAGGTCCCACGCCATGTGGTACCAGTTCTGCTTTTCTATCTGCCTTTTCTGCCACATTCCTCAGCTGCTCTCGAACTCTCAGACCTATCGTCGTCTTTATCATTCTATTCTTTTTGTGCCTTATTAGGGCACTTCACGGAGATATGTCCCTGTTCCCCGCATCCAAAGCACTTCCCCTCTCTAATGAAGCAAGCTCTCTCCTCAAGAGTAAGCTTGGGTCGTGCATCCTTTTTCTCTGTGTTGCTCTTTTTCTTTCTACTTTCATTCCCAGAAGTTTGTTCGGCTCGTTGTGTCATGGCCTCATCTGTGGGGTAGGTCAGACTGCCAGAGTGAATGGCAAAGCTCCGCTTCACATGACTCATCAACTCGTGAATAGAAGCTGACTTCTGTTCCAAGCAATGATTACGGATCTCTGTAGGTAGACCCAAGGTAAACCGCTCAATCTGTTCTCTGAACGAGATCTTCTTGAATGAAGAGGCGGGTAGAAAAGAGCTCTAGAATCTTTCACAATAAGCATTGATTGTATCTTTCTTGGTCATCCGAAGATGGTTCCAAGCAGCTCGTACATCTCGTTCATATTCTTACGTCAACCAAGAAGAAATAAAAAGCTTTTTAAATTTCAGCCATTTAACTAGCGCAGTCTTGTTTAAAAGAAGCGTGGACCACCAAGTACGAGCATTCCCCTTAAGGTAAGAGGTAGCTCTCCGAATCTTGTAGTGCTCTGAATAGCGTCCTCCCGCGAAAGCGATGTCAAACTGCTGTATAAAAGACAAAGCCTTCGAAGCATCTGAGTATCCTGAGAAAGTATCAAACTTGATCGAGTGGCCACCTTCCTTAAACTCTCAGACTTTCTAGCTTTTATCTTCGAGAAAGTCATACTGATTGGCTTTGTAAAAATTCTTCTTGTTCGCATAAAACTTTCCGTCATCGGAATCAGAGCTGTCTGTAGACGAGTCCTCAGTAGAACTGTCAGTCTCTTGGCGAGATGTAGCCTTCTTTGCCTTTTTCTTGCCCTTTCCGAAGCTTTGTTTCTTGCTTCGCTTTTTACCTTTTCTGTCTTCTTCGCTCGAATCCGAGGAGCTAGAAGAACTATCAGAAGAAAAAGAAGAAGAAGAATTGGGTACTCCTTCAAATCGAGCACGCTTCTTCTGTTTCTTTGCCTTGTCAAAAGTTGATTGACGACCCAAATAACCTGGAAAGTCAGTGCTTTTCTTCTGCCTTTTGCCGTGATTTTTGGCTTTCTTTTGCGCATCAAAAATCTGAGCAATCCGTGCATCAACCACGTTCTCCAGTTCCTTCTCCGTATATTTCTTGGAGGCAGAAGGTTTCTTGAGAGCGGGTTTCGGGAGTGGTGGTGTGGTTCTTTGCCACTCCATCTATACCTCTTCCAAAGAGGTCTGGTTCATATATTTCTCCATCTTCGAGTCCTTGGCAAAATTGAGCATCATCTTTGTCGCATCGCCGATCAACTGGCGACGCTCCATCTCTCGCCGCTCCGCCTAAGTAGGCCAAGGCGGGCCATACTCTCTGTCTGAATCTTCGTTGTGATCCCAGCCCACATCTCCAGATGCAGAGGGAGTCGACTGATCATTGCCTGAAGCCATAGGTGCCGCGGGAAAAAAATTCGGGGATCGGATTTAGAAATCGGCCATGCTTTGATACCACTGTAACAGACTTGGACACTCCAAGTCAAGAATCAACCGCGATAGCACCAAATAACTACTTCAAAACAATTCACAGATCAGAATAGATTTGCACTGGTCCAGCGGAGTTCCGTGCCTAGAAATATTGGCCCCAAAGACTGGCGCCCCTTTCGGTATTTCTTTTTATATTAATCAAATCAAAGTACAAGAGAGTGGCTAGGGTTTCACTCTCAGACTCTGCGTCCAGATGCTCTGAGAAGTGAGGCCCTCACCACTAATTTGAAGGTTACAAGGGATGCCCAAAAGGAGAGCCCCAAAAGCTTTTAAAATAAAAAGCATCAGTTCTCTCTCTCTTAGAGATTCTTTTCTCTTTTTTTAATAAAAAAAAGCAAAATTCGCATCGCTCATCGCCTCCGCGATTTCCGGAAATTAGGGTTTCTGGCAAAAATTAGGGTTTGCAGGAATTTTAGGGTTTCTGGCAGAAATTAGGGTTTTTGTTGTCCGCCACGTCATCACTTTGTGACACTGAATCCCTGCTATGTTGCGGTAGAATCTTGACTTGATGTGTCCAAGTTTGTTAGAGTGGTATCAGAGCACAGAAAGATTCTTCTTCTACGGAGGATCCGATTCTTTTTGCAGCACGCACAACTTTTGAGAAAGAATCTTCGTGGCCCGAGCCCGGACTTATTAGCCACTCCCACCCTTCATACATCGCGCATCGGGAGCGCTCCCGTCTTCATCGCTTTGTCTTACAGGGCATAAAGCCATTAAGAATCCCAAATTACACATGGGTTCTCGTGAAGAATCTGACGGAGATGACACCTCTCAGTGGGAAGTCAAAGAAAAGTTTAAAATCTGGCACGGGAACTGAAGAAAAGATTGAAGATTTGGGCAAAAGTTTTTTGGACAAGTTTGCCAGAAAGGAGTACAAACGTCGGCTGCAGATTGGCATATGTGTGACCAGATTGATTAAGTACTCCAGGGATCCAAGCTTGGCAAAACACTTGAAGAATTACCTGACTGATAAGGTTTACTCGAGATGGCATGTGGCCATTGCTTCTCCTCACAAGTAGGGAGAAAAGCCGAAAAGACAGACGAGTACAGAAAAGCAGAACCTCTCGCCAAAGACATTGACAAGCGAAGCAAAAAGCAAAGCTTTGGAAAGGGCAAGAAAAAGGCAAAGAAGCCTAGATTTCACCCAGTTTCTTACAGTTCTACAGAGGAGTCATCCTCAGACAATTCGGACTCCGACGATCACATGTTGTATGCAAAGAAGAAACATTTTTATAAAGCCAACCAATATGACTTCCACTAGGATAAAAGCAAGAAAGTAAAAGAATTAAAAGAAGGTGGACAGTTGATTTAAATCCTTTTCTGGATTCCGATATGCTCGAACATGGTGGTCCACTCTTCTGCTAAGAAAGGAAGCTCCGATTAAATGGTTGAACTTCAAATGGCTTTTCATTTCTTCTTGGCTGACTCCGGAGTGTGAACGAGACATACGAACCGCTTGGAATCATCTTCGGATGACTAAGGGAGATTCTTTGGACGCTGATTGTGAGAGATTTTGGAGCTCTTTTCTACCAGCTTCTTCATTTAAGGAGGTCTCGTTTAAAGAACAGATTGAGCGGTTTTGCTGCAGACTTTCTACACAGATCCGAGACTATTGCTTGGAACACAAGTAAAATTCTATTCAAGAATTAATGGGTCATGTGAAACGGGGTTTTGCGATACACTCGGGCAATCTGACTTACCCCATTGATGAGATCTTGACTCAGAGAACCCAACAGACTTCTAATAATGAAAGTAGAAAGAGCAAGAGTTCCAAAGAAAAGAAAAGAAAGATACACGTCCCCGACAGACTCTTAGAGAATGGGCTATCTATCTCAAAGAGGGGAATTTGGTTGCGGGGAATTTCGACACATCCCCGCAAAGTGCCCCCAAAAATTCACAAGAAGAACAGATTGAAGATAGGCCAGAGAGTTTTAGAAGAGCAGAGTAACGTGGCAGAAAAGGCAGATGAAAGCAGAACTGGTACCACATTGCGTGGGGCCCGAACCGAATTAGATGAACGAAAGTACGAAACTTTGCCGCACTTAGGGCAAAGTGAAAGATCAGGAAGCCCTCATTTTCTTTGATGGAGGAGCCAAGGCCAACTTCTTTTCACTTGAATTGGCGGCTCGATTTGGAATTACACCCGACAAGCTGAGGCCACAGGCGAAGGCAGTTCTAGCGGCACCCGGACAGGATCTTTCCATTACACCGATCATTGGCAAACTTTGTTTGCAATGTCAGGGGTTTTTAGGGCATGAGGACTTCTACGTAATGCTCTTAGGAGGTTGTGATGTCCTCCTCAAAATCCCTTGGTACCACAAGAACAACGCCATGGTTGACTATCGGGATGAGAAAGCGACTTTGACAAATGAAGGGCACAGAGATTGTACTTGATGCAATTCAGTTTCTTTGCTTGATTTTCTCGAGAGAACTGAATGATGATTGAAGGTCGAATATGTTTTGACCTCGAAAAATAACGCCAAGATTTTCTCCACACTCATGCCGATTGCTTTTTTGAGGGCCTGCCAGGCGAGTTGCCATCAGCTTGTCCTAAGGATCATACTATTGATTTGATACTTGGAAGCACACCACCGAGCCGGCCACCTTACCATGTGAGCCGAGCCCAGAATGAAGAGATTATGAACCAAGTGAGAGACCTCTTGGAAAAGGGTCTTATCCAGCCGAGTACTTCACCTTATTGCTCTCCGGTGTTGTTGGTTTTGAAGAAAGACAGATCTTGGAGAATGTGCATTGATTATAGAGCTCTCAACAAAATCACCATCAAGAACAGATTTTCAATTCCTAGGATCGATGATATTCTAGACCGACTATAGGGATTCTCTTGTTTCAGCAAGATCGATTTGAAGAGCGGATATTATCAGATCCGAATCACGTCGGGAGCTGTCTACAAGACAGCTTTTCGGACGACCTTCGGTTTATTTGAAGTTTTGGTGATGCCTTTTGGTCTTACCAATGTTCCAGCGACCTTTAATCGAATGATGGACAAGATTTCCAGAGAGTACAGATCTTTTGTTGGCACTTTCTTTGATGACATTATTGTCTTCTCCAAGGATGAGGCAGAACATAGAGAACATCTGCTACAGGTCTTTTAAGCATTGCAAGATCACAAGTTGGTGATCAATGCAAAGAAGAGTGAATTTTTCCTATCAGAGATACACTTTTTGGGACACATCGTCTTAGCAGAAGCAGGAGTGAAAATGGACCCGGCCAAGATTGAGACTATACGTGATTGGCCCGACTTGAAGAATGTCCATGAAGTTAGAAGCTTCTTGGGCTTATGTTCTTCCTACCAGCGGTTCATTAGAAAGTTTGCAGAGGTTGCTTCCCCTTAGCATTTCTTGACACAGAAAGGAGTCCCTTTCTCGTGGGGCCCACAGAGGTGACTCCCTTTCAGATTTTGAAAGAGAAATTGACTACGGGACCAGTTTTGACTTTGCCGGATTTGCAGAAGTCATTTCGAAGTATATTGTGATGCTTGTGGTCGGAGTCTGGGTGCGGTCTTAATGCAAGAGCCGATTGTTTTCAAGTCCGGAATTGACAGCACAGATATACGAGAAAGAGCTTTTGGCGGTTATCCATGCTCTTACTCAGTGGTGACATTACCTACTCGGAGCCGATTTTACGGTCTTTACTAACCATCAGAGTTTACGCTACTTCTTGTCATAGAAGCAGCTTTCGGAAAAGCAGATGCGGTGAGCAAACATCTTGTCACAGTTTCACTTCCAGATTGTCTATGTGCAGGGATAGAAGAACTTGGTGGCAGATGCTTTGTCCCGGAAGCCGTCAGTTCTGGCTATTTTCCGCAATACACCATAGAAGCTTCGAGGACATGGTCGATCAAAATGCCACAGATACAGATTTTTCAGATGTATTCAGTCGAATATAGAATGGGGAGGTAGTAATGCGATATTCCATTCGGGATGGCTACTTGATGAAGAAAACGATGTTGTGCGTTACACAGCCGTTGAGGGAAAAGGTTCTAACCGAATGCCATTGTCTACTATTTACGGGTCACCGCGGCATTGATGCCACCTTGAAAGGTGTGGAGAGATATTTCTTTTGGCCGAGACTCAAGAAGGACATGGACGATTTTGTACGCAGTTGCTTGGTATGCCAGAAGGCCAAGTTTGACAGGCATAAAGCACAGGGATTGTTACAGCTTTTACCCATTTCCACCCACCCCTGGGAAAGTATTGCAATGGATTTCTTTTTTTATCTCCCGAAGACACAGAGTGGGCACGATGGTATTTGGACTGTTATTGACAGATTTAGCAAGCAAGCTCATTTCATTCCAGTGAAGAAAACAGTCAAGCCGGATCACTTAGCCTGACTGTTCATTGCCCAGATATTCAGATTACATGGCATGCCTGAGACAATTGTCTATGACAGAGATATTCGATTCATGAGTTTGTTTCGGAAGGCTATTCGGGAGAACATTGGCACACGGTTGTAGTTCTCGTCAGCTTTCCACCACAGACAAATGGGCAATTTGAGATTCCAAATTCAATCGTACTGGATTTATTGAAGTCTTATATCTCGGATCAGAAGACTCAATGGGAAAGGTTTTTACCTTTGGTGGAATTTGCCTACAATAACACGATTCACTCTTCGACGGGGAAGGCGCCATTTGAGATTATTGCAGGTGCTCCGAAGGTTCCACCCTTCTTAAGCATGAAAGATAAGGTTTTTGAAGCCGACCAGTACACGAGGGACTTGGACATTGCTTTTGCCAAGGTCCGGGAGGCTTTAGAGAAATCTAAGGAAAGACACAAAAGGGCAGCGGATTGACACCGTCGGAATTTGAAATTAAAGGAGAACGATTGGGTGCTCTTATGTTTTGAGAAGGCACGCCTGAGAAAAAAACGGAAAGGAGCGGCTTTTTCCAAAGCGTAGCATGAGATACTATGGACCTTCCCAGATAAAAGAAAAGATAAATGATGTCTCCTTTAGACTGAAGCTGCCCGATACTTGGAGAATTCACAATGCTTTTCATGTGAGTCTCTTGAAGCCTTTTAAAGGCGATGTGTCCGATGATGGGGAGCCTGATGAGCAACCCGAAGTGGAGGAAAGCGAGCAGATACTCGTTCCAGAACAGATACTAGCACATTAAGATAGAAATATTAAAGGTAAAGTGATGAGGCGGTTCTTGGTTAAATTCAAGAACTATCCCGCATTGGATGCGAAGTGGATGGAGGAGGAGGACCTAGCAGATACTCCTGAGATTGTGAATCTTTACCTTGAAGCATTCGGTTTAGCGACTTCAGCATGGGCAAATCTAGTTCAGCGGGTATGCACAAGAGGGGAGTCACTCCACTCCTTTGTCGACAGATTGCCTTGATACTTGGATTTGATATAGAGTCACTGATGTCCCTTTGGGTTTCAGGAATACTGCTGAGCTGACAGTATTCTGCTGTATGAATTGGAATTCACGATAATGAAAATGTTTCTCGTACACGACAGTGCTTGAGGCGATAATGAAAATGATATTGATTTGTACTTGACTTGTTTAAGTGTAGGATTTGATGGACGAAATGATTGCAGCATTTCGGTCTGATAAATCTCTAAAGACATGATTGCAATAAGGATTAGTTAATCAAGCATCTGTGAGGTCCCGACTGGATCTAGATGTGATTGCTAAATACGTTGCCGATTAATCATGGTCTGAGATTTGGAATGATTTTTTAATGTGATTTGTCATGTGATGTCCTGTGATGTGACTGTCGATTGGTACATGTGCTAGATGTGTTGTTCCTAGTGCGTCGGTACTAACAGTTAGTGTCTGCTAAGACAATTTATGTCCTCTGTCTGTTTTGCAGGCGTAATCGAGGGCGATTACAATGCTTTCAAGAGGGGGGTATGTCACAAACTGGTGACATGGCATGCCCGAACACACTTACACTGGCTGGACAACGCGGCAGCAGGCTGACGTGGCAGATTTCCGCAATTCACGTTGAAAGCGCTGACGTGGCAGTGCTGTATGGAAATCCCGTTTTTTGCGTTGAGCTGTTGATGTGGCAGTGCGTACGGAAAAGCAGCTGGCTGAATTTGCGCTGGCTGGATTTGGCAGCTTTTGAGCCAATTGCTTTATAATAAGCTTTTGAAGTGAATGCTTTTGGGGCTCTGCTTTTTGGGCATCCCTTGTAACCTATAAATTAGTTGGCAAGGACTCACTTCTCAGAGCATCTGGACGCAGAGTCTGAGAGTGAGAACCCTCCCACTCTCTTGTACTTTGAACACAGATTAATACAGAAAGAAATACCGAAAGGGGCGCCAGGCTTTGGGGCCAATATCTCTAGGCACGAAACTCCGCCGGGGCTCCCGGGACATTTAGGGATCAAAATTGACCAAAACTCTAAACCTGCGTAAACTTACAGCAAGCTGAGAATCCCTGTTTTCGTGATTCGATTCGCGAGCCGATCGCTCCTATGGGTAGCCCTCGAGCTCCTGCTTGTGTAGAGGTACTTGTCCCCCGATTTAGACGAGATTTTTCGTGAGAAATCTCTCTAATCCAACCTGTTAGCGTATGTACGTGCTTTAATCAGCAGTTAGCTGATTCGGTACCTATGCAAGAGGCTCTTGTCTTGGCAAATTGAGCATAGAATCCCCACAACTATACATAACAGATGAAAAGCCCTTGAGCTGGGCATTACGATTATGTACCCAAAAGGGGGAAGAGAGGTGCACGAGAGTAGAATCATTCTGCTACATAAGACAAGGGAGAAGGCAAGCACACCATTGAAGCTTGAGCACCTACGCCCACTACTCACACACACAGTACTCCATAATAGCCCCCAAATCAGCCCCCTCTCTCTCTCATCGTTTTGGGCGCCCCTTGCAAGCCGGCGGCCCTGTGCTTCTAGTTTGTGAGGTGTCCTCATGGTGCCTCTCTAACTAATAAGTGTCGAATTTGCCCCATTTGGTTTAATTTTTAACCCCCTCCAACTTATAAGTCTTGCCACAGGGCCTAAGAGACTTTAACTTAGCCTAGCCACTTCTCTACTACTTAGATTTCAGTGTCGATCTGCCCAACCATCTTGTGACTGCTTGGCCTTGAATCCTGCTGGTGAAACTCTCGGCCAACGGCCGTTTCACATTGACCATGCAATGTTCGGGCATTTGTGATTCAAAAAGATGGTCCCAAAAATTAAATAAAAATCTAGGGAACGAAGCCAACAAATAAAGTTAGTATTTGTCATAGTCTCATGACAGAAATCAATCATGATGTCTTGAATTATGGTGGATTTAGCAGAATCACAAAAAAGTTAAAGAGAAGAGCATGAAACATTTTTATGAAACTCAATGAAAGAAGTGCCAAGCTCAAATGAATCAAACCATGCAGATGGTATGCATTGGTAAAAGTCAACATCAAAAGACTTTGTATCTTTAAACATTTCCAAAGTAGAGAATTGGTATTGCAAACCCTTTATTTACAGAATCTTGATTACAAGGCGAAATAGTACATGAGGCATATCTTGTTTAACAAAAACAAGAGATTGATGATACATAGTCTATATACAATATATCTTGTTTATCAAAACACCATGGAATTTCGAAATTAACATCTGCTCCAATCGTATGATGTGGAAACCCAAGCTCTCTTTCTAATTAGCAAGCCATCTGATTCCATACATCGACATCTTCGCCATGAGCCACCTTTATGTGATACTCATGGTCATTGTCCCACATGTGTAGGTGTAGTTTCTATACCAATCTTGCATCCACAAAATTGTGTGAGCTTCCATTTTTAAGGAGCACGGTCACATCATGATCATTTTTCATAAACTACAGAAAGCATTTTAAAAAACAACTCAATCCCCTACAACTTTTTTTCCCTGTATTCCCAAAAAGTCTAGCTTCCCTAGTAAAGTGCCATATCAGCAGCGTTTTGATGCACTACCACATCAGCACTGGCTTCCGTACAATCCTACATCATCAGCGATTCCTTCCGTATAGTCAGACCCTTTTGTACCTAGGCTGCCACATTATCTTCTACCATTTTGGTGTCTTTGCCAAGTCATGACTTTGTGACAAAGGTGCAATAGGTATAGGTTGCTCATGAAATCTTTTCCTAGTAGTGTGTCATAGAAGGTAAGTAATGGTGTTGATGCTGATTAATCAAGATGATTTCTTGTGTAGAGGGATATAGCCATAATCCTTTCGTCCTTGTGTTAGTGCCTAGTTTCATTTCTAGATAAATTGTTATGCATACTCATTTTTTATTATTGACTACATTGTTTCTTTGAAGTGTTTCTCTGCTGATTTTTTGAGTCCTTAAAATTGACATGGAAGTTTCTCACTTGTTTGTCAAAAGGCTCACCTAGTCTTTAATGATTGCAATGCAGGACCCAGTGGCGATCTTAGATTTTGCCTCACTGTACCCTTCTTTATACATGGCACACAACTTGTAAGCATTCTTCTAGACCTTAAAGCTCAACTTTGTTTTGTAAATCTGCACTTTTCAGGTACACACCCACACGTAAGTGCTTAGACATCCATTAATACTAACATCTTCTCTCTCTCTCTCTCTCTCTCTCTCTCTCTCTCTCTCTCTACATTGATAGAGAGGGTGACAGAGGTGCTCAACTTGCAGGGTCATGGATCCCTTTGTTGTTGTATGCAGATGATATTGTATTGATAGCAGAATCACCAGAGGGAATGCAGAGGCAGTTAGATGCATTACATAAATTCGCGGAGGACAGCGGACTGTCGGTGAATTTGGGTAAAACCAAAGTTATGGTGTTTAACACCACACCGCAGTGGGTTAGGAGATCGGCACCTACATTTGCATATGGCCAGGATACAGTAGAGTACACAGATGCATACACATACCTTGGTGTGGTATTTGCAGGACCGAAGTTTACTCTTAAGAAAGCAGTGGAGGCTAGATTGTCCAGAGCCTCTGCGGCCTTGGGAGGGTTGGAGAGGATGTGTTCACAAGTGCAATTTCAGGAACCACGAACAAAACTTTGGCTCTTTGATACTGTGGTGGCTTCGGCTATGCTTTATGGGGTCCAGATTTGGGGACCATCTGTGGATCAGGATAATTGGAAGCCAATGGAGAGACCTTTGGTATCTATGATTTCCCGAATGATTAGAGCCAAGGCCTCCGCACCACACGCGATTATCCGAGCGGAACTAGCTGCCCCTCCGATAGAAATTGAAGCTCTTACCAGATCAGTGTCCTTTATACATGGTTTGTGGGATACAAATAATTGCCGCTATACTAGATTGGCCCTCGAATCCTCTCAACAGTTAGCAATGATAGGGGATACATCATGCTGGTATGTGCAACTTTCTTCGTGGTTTCAGAGACACGGGTTCAGTATGGAAAGATTACCCCCCTACCAATACTCTCTTGAGGCTCCATCACTGGCAATTACACGAAAGGAGATTAATAAAATCATCCATCAGGATCTTATACAGTTGGATACTAAGAGGACATGGGTAGACTCTACACAAGAATTGGGCACGAAGATGGCCGACTACAAAGAAAACTTCCTACAGCTATCTGAAGATGGATTTGTGATTCGCCCGAGCTACATGGATACCCACTTGTCTCATGGTTTGAGATGTGCTATTGGTCAGATTCGTACATCCTCACACCAGCTGGAAATTGAATTTGGCAGATTTAGGGGAATCCCACCTGAGAGCAGAATTTGCAAGTTATGTGGAATGAAGCCGGAGACAGAATTACACTACATATTCCATTGCACCGTATACTATGAGATACGTGGGCGTTTCCATTGCCTATTTAAAGAAGGCTTTGGACCTCTAGATAGAGTCATGCAATACCAAGATCAAAGATGCTTAGGCTTGTACCTACTGGAAATCCATTGGCACAGGGATAATCTAATGAGAAGACAAAGAGCACTACAGCCTCAGAGGCAGATCACAGATTTCTTCGGATCGAGAGAAGCAGGAGGGGAAGGAGAAGCAAGAGACCAGCAGCCAGCACAAAGGAGTACCCACATCCATACCAAAGGCACCCTCATTGACAGGGCGATCGAGCTTAGGAAATCGAGACGACCACGACCGAGATGCAGAAGCACACTTCACCGGAGGAGACTACAACAAAGGATTAGAAGCATTCTAACCAGACACCCAGAATGCTCCTAAGAAGTTTATTTAATACTTTGTATTTAGTTTTTCACATTTATTTTCACGCTTAGTACTTTAGTACTAAGGTACCCAGGCTTTGTAACAGATTCACCACTTTTGTATCAGTTTGGTCTCATAGGTCATTCTGGCCTTTTTGAACACGTTAATATAACATTTCATTTCTCTCTCTCTCTCTCTCTCTCTCTCTCTCTCTCTCTCTCTCTCTCTCTCTCTCTCTCTCTCTCTCTCTCTCTCTCTCTCTCTCTCTCTCTACACAGAGAACATCTTCTCCAGCTTACGAAGGACAATTTTGTGACGAGGCTCAGATACATGGACACCCACTTGTCTCATGGGATACGATGTGCTATTGGCCAGATACGCACATCTTCACACCAGCTGCGGATCGAGACTGGGAGATACAGCGGAGTACCAGGAGAGGCCAAGACATGCCCCCTGTGTGACATCGAGCCTGAGACAGAGTTGCACTACACATGCCATTGCCCCATCTACTACGAGATACGAGGCCGCTTCCATTGCTTGTTCAAAGAGGGCTTTGGACCACTCTCCAGAGTCATGCGGTACGAGGATCAGAAATGCCTGGGCCTGTTTTTGCTCGAGTTGCGCAGACACAGAGAGAGTTTGATGAGAGGAGAGGCTAGTCAGTCTCAGAGACAGATCACAGACTTCTTTAGAGCTGCCACTGGACATCCGGAGGAGCTACTACCACAACAGAGCTCGTCGCCTCACACCAGAGGCACAATGATCGACTCAGCGACCGATCTGGGGAGATCCAGACGCCCACGACTGCGGAGGACTACACAGCGTCGACGGAGGCTGCATCAGAGGATTCGCATCACTTTGGCCCGACACGCATGACGCCCGATCGGACTACTGACCATGGAGGAGATTGATGAGATCCGCCAGTGACCGATGCTAGATCTCTTGTGATCTAGCTATCCCAGCTAGCTACTTAGTTCACACCTAGCAGTTTAGGATTCCATAGTATTTTATTTTGTCATTTTGTCATCTTGTTACTTTGACTTTGTATCAGATCCACCACATTGTAGCTTTCTGGTCTCATAGGTTATTTTGGCCTTTTGAAGACGTTAATATAACATTTCATTTTCTTTAAGGTCTCTTGGGATAGTTTCCTACGACTTAAAATACTCTCTCTCTCTCTCTCTCTCTCTCTCTCTCTCTCTCTCTCTATGTTCCCTTGATAGTGTACTAGAGTCACACATGGATGTAACCTTTCGGTCTCATAGGTTCTTTTGACCTCTCAGAGTGGCTCCCAAGATGTGGCAGAACAAGAAGTGATGAAGCTAATGATCCATGCCTTACAACATGCATTGTGTAATTTGTGTAGTCAATAGTGTGTGCAGGCTGATCATAACTATTTGGGCTTGAGGTTTTTCCCGTGTGCAATTATTGGAGTCATTTTCCAGACCGTCCAGCAATAGAAAGATTTGAAAAAAAAAAAAAAAAAACGGAAAAGGGCTCGCTGCTGCTCCTGCGCGTTCTCCTTCCCCCCGCCTGCTCTTGCTCCCCCGCGCCATAACCCCCCCTTCGCCCTCGCCCTCGCGCTGCCCCTTGCCTGCGCGCTGTCTGTCCGCGCGCGCTACTGAGCTTGCACCCAGCTTGCGCGCAGCCCAGCCAGAGTGCAGCCCCGCCCGCTGCCCCCCCTCTTGTTCGCTGCCCGCTGCCCTCGCCGCTCCAGCCCCTTATCCTCACGCCCCCCCGCCCCCCCTCCGAAGGCCTCGTTTGAATTGCCTGGCAGTGGATTCTCAGTTGTTTTCTCCTTGCCGAGCTCTCAAGTGTTAGCCTTCTCGTCTGCCCTTCTCCTTCAGAGCAGCAGACACTAATGGAGGCTCATGCTCCACCCCAAAGGGACTCCTCCGAAGCCCCCTCGCCCGACACCGCTGAGCCCACCATTCGACTTGCTCTCTCACCGACAAAGCAAGCGAGCCTAGCCGCAGAGGTAGAGCGTCTGCAGGCGACCTCGGTCACTTGCAAGATTCTCGGCACCCGACCCACCAGAGGAGAGCTGCGTGACCTTCTCCAGGCCCGCCTTCTCGCAGAGGTGGGCAAGATCTTGGATGTCCAGATTCTCGGACGGGGGTACTACCAGATCGAGTTCGAGACCTCCGAGATGGCTTCCAAGGTCATAGCTATGAGTCCACTGGCCATCCAAGCATCACGCGCCCACTTTCAACAGTGGCGACATGGTTTTGACCCGACTTCGGATGTGCTAGTAGAGGAGGCAGACATTCCCATCTCAGTCTGCTTTCCGGGTTTACGGAGGGAGTACCTACCACTTCTCTCCAGGATTGGCTCCGCCATCGGGACTGTCCTAGAGACACCTCGTACGGCAGCATCAGTAGCTGCCAAGGCAGCTGGCATCCTCTCAGTTCGAGTTTTGGTCGGAGATACCCACATGCTTCCGAAGGTCATCCTTTTGCCTCGGGTGAGTGGGGGTTGGTTTAGACAGACTGTGGAGTACTCGGGTCTTCCGAACCAGTGCTTCATTTGCAGACAGATGGGCCACCTAGCGAAGGCCTGTCCACGGAGGAGGCCACAACCTGCACCTGAGCCGCAGCCACAGTGAGCGGCACAGCGTACAGATTCAGAGTCACCCTCCGAGCTTGGGGCTCCAGCGGAGGAGGGATTGCAGCAGGCCCGTGGCCGTCGACGCCAAGGGCCACAGCGACAGCCTGACACTCACAGTGGCCCTGAGGTGCCTACTCAGCAGCAGTGGGTTCCCACGGGGAACCTCTTTGGTCCTCTTGAGCAGGAGGAGCCCCCTACGCCAGCCTCCACCTCCGCTTCACCCTCGCCAGCCGCCTCCCTTTCAGAGTTCCACTCCTCCTCCTCATCCCCCCCCCCCCGCCCTCTGCTCCCGTCCACTCCCCACCTCGCCCCTCTACCTCTTTCGCCCCACCCCGCTTTTCCTCCCCCCCGCTCCCTTCAGCTCCTTACCCCCCCCCCCTCTTGCTCCAGTTCCACAGTTGACTCAGGAGACTGGTCCCTCGCCGGCGGCTAGGAGAGATCTCTTGGCAGCGCCTTTGCCACGAGTCGCCTAGCGAGAGAGGGCCAGCCCTTCTTGCGGCCCCCTCTGCAGATTTATACATCTTCCCTTGCAGCTATCCCTCGTGGTCTGACGAGCATTGACCTCCGACGCCGTTGGGATTTCTTCGACTACGGGTTCACTCTCTTTCTCGGCGATTCCGCAGCAGACCACGAGGCAGCCTGCTTCAGGGTCCATGCTTTGTTCCTCACCACTAGGGGGACAGAGGCCTTGGACTCAGCAGTTGGTTTCTCCTTCCCCCTCTGTGGTAGGACCGAGACAGAGTGGTCCCTCGACTCAGTGGTGGGATGGTTGCATACACAGGTTCTCGAGTTCTCTCACCACATGGGAGAACTTGGAGGTACAGATTTACTGCAGACGTTGTGGCCACTGGCCAAGTTTGCGGTGACACCCCCAGACTCAGTAGGATGTAGGCACATTGTGGTGTACTTTTTTGTTATACACAGTGTTTGCCTTGCTATGTATACATTCATGAGGACTCTTGGACAGAGGAGGTTGCTTTACGCACGGCTCACTCTGCTTGGGCTTGGACTAGGCACTCACTACAGTCTCGCCTATCTAGAGGACGCTTGGATGCGGATTACTCCCCATCCAAGCCAGCCTCGAAGATAGCCCGTCTTGCTGCTGCGGCAGCATCTGTTCTCTCTCGCTCCCCATGAGGATCGTCTCGTGGAACGTGCAGGGACTAGGTGGGCCCCAGTTTCAGCGACAGCGGGGCCGATTGCGTGAGGAGCTTTAGCGTTGCCTTGTGGGAGGAGAGATTGATCTCCGTATGCTACAGGAGCACCATTTGTCTGAGAGCCGCATTCGGCGATGTGGTCAGATTTTGCGTGGACGATATGATACCTTTTGGTCAGCTACTTTTGGACCTGGAGCCATCCAGGGTGGGGTATGTATGACTATTGCGGACTCATTGCAGCAGGCCATTGTGGGCAGAGGGATTATTGTGCTAGGCAGGGCTCAGTGGATTACTATGCAGGTTCAGGGTGGCCTTGTGGGCTTCCTGAACATCTATGCGCCCAATGTGGCGAGTGCTCGTGCAGAGTTTTGGTCACAGATTGTTGATTCTTTGCCACAGGCTGACCATTGGTGTGTAGGGGGGGACTTCAACATGTTGGAGGACCCTTCTAACAGGATTGGAGGCAGCCATGCTACTGTGCATGGAGTCGAGTTAGCAGCTTGGGAGAGGTTGTGTATGACTTTGGGGGTCTCGGATACATGGCAGCACTCTGGCTTTGTGAGGCCTCCAGAGAGTCTTGCCTTCTCTAGGTCGGACCGCAGAGTGGGTGGAGTGAATCTATCGCGGATAGATCCCTTCTACACTAGTGACCACTTCAGTGACTTGGGGGGATCAGTGGGCATCCTGGCAGGGACATCCTTCTCGAACCATGCACCAGTGATCCTCACAGTGGCAGGCAGGCAGAGGAGTGGGAGCACGATGCTTCGCATCCCAGAGCGGGTCTTGTTGGACTCAGCACTCAGAGAGAGGGTAGAGGCTCTTTGGACAGAGGGCATGGATAGCCAGGCTCTACCTGCAGACAGAGTGTCCTTAGGCCTAGCTCAACATAGCCACTTTTTTCTCCAGGAGTCTCTGGCTCGACGGGCTGCAGCAAGAGAGGAGGAGCAGCGTCTCAGACGAGGCATTGCTTCACTACAGAGGATGCAGGAGCAGCATCCAGACAGTCCATGGTTGGAGGAGCAGTTACAGCAGGCTCGATAGGAGCTTGCTTGCACAGAGGAGAGGCGTCATGAGTTTGCCTTTCACCGACAGGCATCTCAGTGGACTCAGGTGGGTGACAGAGTGACAGGTGTTTTTTTTGAGACAGTGGGACCTCGGCACTCGCATGCCAGGGTCACTCAGTTGAGGAGACCCGATGGGTCAGTTATTTGTGAGCCAGAGGATATGCGTGCAGTTGCTACTGACTTTTACCGTGAGTTACTGTCGGCTGAGCCCCAGTCAGAGCGGCAGGATGCATGCAGAGAGCAGGTTTGGGCACAGATGCCTTGTCTTGTGACTGAGGAGATGCGCCAAAGACTAGAGATGCCTCTTCAGCTTGAGGAGCTGCACACGGCTCTTAGGGCCCTACCTCATGGTAGCTGTCCAGGTGAGGATGGACCAACTCCGAGTTTCTTCTTGGAGTACTGGGACCTGCTTGGCCCAGATCTTTGTAGTGCCTTTCAGTACATTCTGCTCACAGGAGTGATGTCGGATAGCATGAGTGAGGGCTTGATTTACCTCATTCCAAAGGAGGGTGGCTCCTTGGATGAGATTCGACAATGGCGCCCCATCACCATCCTCAACTCAGCCTACAAAATTCTTGCCAAGGCTCTGAGTTTGAGGATTCAACCACTTTTGGAGAGCCTTATACATGGCACTCAGACAGGTTTGGTCAAGGAACGCAGTATCCTTGACAACATATTCACTTTCTGGGAGGCTTCTGCCCTGGCACGGCTCCGTGGGGAGGACCTTGTGATTCTTCTTCTCGATTTTGAGAAGGCATACGACAGAGTTGACTGGGACTTTCTAGAGGGCACTCTACACAGGATGGGTTTCTCAGATGCTTGGATCAGAGGGGTGTCATCTTTGTACAGACAAGCTCACAGTCAGGTGCTTTTGGCAGGAGGTAGAGGTGAGCGCTTCATGCTCACACGATCTGTCAGACACGGTTGCCCTCTTGCCCCCTTTCTCTTTCTGTTCTATGCGGAGGCGATGAGCAGATTTTTTGTGTCACAGCAGGTTGGTCTGAGGGGCTTAGCGCTCCCTATACGGGGAGATGAGCTTCTGGACGCTGAGTTTGCCGATGACTCACCCTTGTACTTAGAGGGCCAGGAGGCCAATCTACACAGATGTGAGCAGGCTTTGGAGACCTTCTGCTGTGCATCGGGCGCATTGATCAACTGGAGGAAGACATTGGCTTTCTCGGTTGGCAGTGCTCCTGTGCCAGATTGGATGCCAGGAGAGGGTTTCAGGTGGATTCCTCCAGGGACTGCAGTTCGGTACTTGAGTTGTCAGGTTGGTCTGGACTTGTCCCAGGAGCAGCAGATTGCTCCTCTTCTCCTGTCCATCAGGAGAAAGCTGTTACATTGGAGCTGAGCACGACTTTCGCTGGCTGGTAGAGTAGTAGTTGCCAACCAGGTGTTGTTGGTGACTATGTGGTACATCACTTCTTGCTGGATCTTCTCGAGTTCTTGTATCAGCCAGGTAGAGAGGCTGATCAGGAACTTCCTTTCGTCAGGTCGTGACACTCAGATTGCCCGAGCCAAGGTGACTTTGTCGGTCATCACACTTCCTTGTTCTCAGGGAGGGCTTGGGATCATGGATCCAGCACAGCAGAGCAGAGCCCTTCTTGGGAAGTTCGTTGTCAGAGGACTTCTTCCAGGCAAGGAGCCCTGGAAGGAGTTCTTGCTGCAGAGGCTTTGTGCCAGGGTGCCTCAGTCAGGAGGCCCTTGGCAACCTTCGACCAGATGGATCTTTAGAGAGTTGCCCCGAGTTGGTTTGAGCAGGAGACTGGAGGACCGATTCAATGTGAGTCTGGTTCGATCTTGGGAGCTCTTAGGGCGTGGCCTAGAGCAGAGACAGCCGACGTGCAAGGAGAAGCGCCTACGGCAGCCCCTCGTATGGAACCCCATGGTTAGCACTCAGAGAGGCCACTTGGTTGGGAGTCGGCCTCATGTTTCTTCGGGTCCCATGGCAGCAGGTCCAGCGCGTTCTCTAGGTGACTGGCTTGAGTTCACAGGTTTGTCTGAGGAGGTGCAGGGTGTCTAGCTACAAGGCATGAGAGGGGTGCAGAGCATGTGTCAGGACATCTCAGAGTCAGTTCCAGCTGAGTGGCTCATGCCTCTCGAGCCAGTAGCACCCCGGTGGATGGAAGCCTTCACACAACTAGAGGTTCTCATTTCAGTTAGGGCCTGCTCAGAGACTGTCCCAGCCTTGTTCTTCGAGCTTCAGGGTGGGGGACGATTACAGCGAGTTGCAGTAGAGGCCCCGCAGGTAGCAGAGTGCTGTTTCCAGAGGATCCGAGTTGTGGGCATCTGTGGGAGGACTTGCGTCATAGACCCTGACCCAGCAGCTCTTGAGACTGGACACTGGAGGCTATGGGCTTGGGAGTGTTGTCCACTGGCACGAGTACAGTGGGATCCTAGTAAGTGGCTATGGAGGGACCCTTTCTCTTCTGCAGACCGCCGAGGAGTCCCCTTCTTTCAGTACACTGTTCGGCTTGGACGTCATATACTTGCAGCACAGAGAGGGGCCCGCCCCGCTGCAGCACGTCATTGGCAGGAGGAGGGCCTCACAGTTGAGTTCTTGGCAGCCTTTTGGCAGAGGCTATGGGACTCCAGACAGCCGAGGCGCGTCACTTTGTTCCAGTGGCTGGTTGCACACAGAGCCACAGCAGTAGGGAGCTGGCTTGTGCATAGTGGTCTCTCGGCCGCATGTGCAGCCTGTGATCAGTTGGTTGAGAGTCAGCGTCACTGTCTTTGGGACTGTCCCTCGGCCCAGCAGGTGTGGCTACGAGTTCTTCGGCTGATGTCTGCCCTCTCCACGGCTCGACAGTACACTTGGGGGGCAGCGGCTTGGTCCACCCTCACGGGCTCGGCACTTCAGTTTGAGCTATCTTCCATCAGCAGGATGATAGTGATGCAGGGGGGGGCGACCTACACTCCAGCCTGCTACAGAGCTTACTCCACAGGAGTGGTGCAGTGCGAGAGAGGAGTGTTGGGAGCTCATCAGTGGCCTAGCTCTCTGGTTCATCTGGCGGCCCACTGTTTCCGCATCTTTGAGGCTCGCCCTGTGCCACCAACAGAGACTGTTCGTGGCTTTTGGCTAGAGCTGATCCATACTCTCAGAGGACAGCTTGAGGGACTACAGGGCAGCTCCGATCGCATGCGGGAGCACCGCGAGGCTTTCCTTCAACTCTGGCGCCCTGGGCCTTTCTACACCATAGTCCAGGGGGTGCCCAAATGGCACTACTGTCCACCTGTGTGGCTCTTCCCTCCTCCCATCTCTTGATTTAGCCTCATTGTATATATGCTGTTTTTTCATTGGGAGAGTCTCCCTATAATGCTTGTTGTAGCCCTCTCTTGAAGAGGTGGATGTAGCCCTATGGGCAGTTTTCAGTAACTAATAGAAGGATCTTTTTCTCGGAAAAAAAAAAGAAAGATTTGAAAATTAGCTTCAACTAAAACACAAAGATCTCAAATGATCGGTCTCTCAGGACGCTGTCACTCCCCTAAGGAGCTCTCATCTTGCATCATCCAAGATTTTCTCAGTGCATGAACCACCTTGCTACTCCACATGCCCCATCTTCTGACGGCATGCAAGTAAACGCGCAGTGAGCCACGGCGAAAGGCACTGCCTTCTTAGTGAATCACTGACCCTCTCTACAACGACTGAAGGTCACCAGCTTTTCAAGATCTCAGATTTTTGTCTTCTAGCAAGCCATATATTGCCTCTCCATAGGTCGTACTATCGTAGCACAAGGAGATTAAGGTTATTGCAGAGCGCAAGTGGTTGAAATAACAGCAGCGCAAGGAGATTTCATCGCAGACAAGAGCAAGCAGGAGCGCAAGGTGCAGGTTTCGGAGCAGCAGACAACAGGTTTGCGTCCTCTTCATTACAGGCTGTCGAGTGCGCAGGCCGCGAGCCATTCCCAACAGTGGAGGCCGCGTGCTCTTTTCTTATTATAGGTGCAGAGATGCAGAGTTGGGAGCAGACCCTGCAGGGGCTACGTGTCTGGTTATTGGCAGTGGTAAATGCTTGGCGCCCCGCGGGGTAGACAGTCAGTCGTGAGCTTTTCCCAATCCAGGGGGCTGCGGACTGTTTGCTGGAAGGCTTAACAGGACAGTGGGCGCAAGGCCCTACATCATATCCTTCTGTTATTGCTAATGCCCGCAGTGGGCTGAGGTTGTGTATCTACCCGCATCGGATTGTGGGTGTTCCATGGCCGCTTGGTCTCTCAGCTGTGTGTTTAGTGTGGCTGTCTTGTGATGGAGGTCATGAGCGCAAACCTCGCACTTCCTGAGAGTTCTAGCCTCTCCCCCTTGAGTGGTTTGCATGCAATGGCATCACCAGCAATGAAGAAATCAACTTTTATGGCTACCAGCGAGAGGTTAGCAAACATGGAAAAGGAGATGAAGGCGTACAAGATAGAGATGGAAGAGTGAGAGATAGAGAAGGCGGTCTTTCTTCAGTGGAAAATCAGCGAGGCTAAGCCTCGAACTGTGGAGAAAATGGAGCATCGGGCCGAAATTGAAGACCTCAAGAATCAGATTTCAACCCTCAGGAGAGACCTAGCCGAGGCAAGAGCCAATGGTGGACTAGAAGAGGGAGAAATCCAACCCTCAGTGATAGCAGAACTTAAGGTAATCAAAGAGCAAATGCAAGCCATTAAGGAAGAGGAGAAACAACAGGAAGCAAAAACGTCATGGACAGATATGATTACCAAAACCCATAAGAAAGTGGAGGAAGCGGAGAAGTGGATTTCGGTCGCAAAGAAGGGCAAAGGCAAGGAGGTATCAATCCCCACTCCCACCATCATCAACATGACACTTGAGGAGCAACAACGAAGACGTATGAGGGCCTTGCATGTGAGGGTTACCGGCCTCAACGATCGGGACAAAATTGATGAGGAAGTACAGGAGATCATGGTACTAATGGGGATGCAAAAAGCGACACACACAAGAGCATGAAGAGTTGGTAAGAAAAGTGGAGGCACTGGGGAAACATCGAGAGGAAGAGCTCTCATACTGCGCTTCTCCTCTATTGAGGAGGACTTTTTGAGAAGGAGGCCCACTCTCAAAAAGACTGGTATCTTCCTTGGTGACGATCTCACCCTCTCACAGCTTGCCCACATGCAGGAAGTCATGCCAGAGATTAGGGCCGCAAGAGAAAAGGGTAAGACAGCTTTTTACAGAGAAGGAAGAGTGGTCATTATGGAGAGACGCCCTACATGACGGTGCGAGACCTATGGGACCACACTCAGGATGGCGGTTTGGAACTGTAATGGTTCGTATAGACTTGATGTGGGGGCCTTTGAGGACAGCTTCAGAGACAGAGACATTGTTTTTTACTGAGAGACTCATCAGGCTCCAGGACAGTTGATGCCGCATATATCAGGATACAGATGGGAGCCAGCTTGCCGGACATGCACCAAATCTGAGCATGGGACCAGAGGATCAGGAGGTGTAGCAGTTCTTTTCAGAGAGGAGCTCCAGCCACTATTGCACATAGTTCGGAGAGATGATCAGGCCAAATACATGTGGGTGAGGCTAAGGGCAGAGACTGGACGTTTCTTGTACATTGCCATATGCTATTTTCCTCCCAGCACTTCAGTATATGCTTCACCCAGAGGACAGTCTCCTAACTCTGTACTTGATGATGATATTTGGGAGTTCTCCAGGGATGGAGACATCATACTATTGGGGATTTCAATGCCCGTACAGGCAGTTCACAGACGGTTTTCTATGACACCAGAGGAGATGCTCAAAGAGCTAGAGCCAGAGGAGATGGGGCTTGAGAGATGCTCACACGATAGAGAGCATACAGAGTATGGGAGATACCTCAGGGAGATGATGATTACTCACAGTTTAGCCATACTGAATGGTTTACCGACCTTCCTATCATCTACAGGTTTTACTTGTTTTCCACACAGACATAGGGCCAGTATTGTAGACTATGTTCTGGCACGTCCGAGCTTTATCTCTCACATTCAGGATTTTACAGTGGGGACCAGGCCTGTTGGGATAGCAGTAGATCATGCAATTTTGACATTATCAGTCTCCTTTGAGTACAATACATCTCAGGCCTCACGGGGTGGTAGACATCCACGCTATACTTTTACACCAGAGATTGACTCAGTCTATGCAGAGGAGATACGTAGATTTTTATGCACATCAGAGCCAGTATACACACTGAAGGAAATCACATCTATGCTAACAGTGACATTACACGGGGCAGCGACAGAGGCATATCCACACACTGAGCCTGGTCAGAGACGTCGTTCTGGGCACATGCCTCAGAACAGCTGATATGATGAGGAGTGTCGGCAGAGGAGAGCTCAGATCCAGCGGGAGCTTGCATTGGGAGTGATCACCTATAGACAATCTCGTATTGCTACACGACGACTAGTACGACGGAAGAAGCGAGCTTACTTGGTTCAAATGGAGCAGGATTTATATCATCTCTTCCTTAGTAGAGATTCAGGAGAGGCTTGGCGTCTATTCCATGAGCAGTCTCCCCCACCAGTGATTACTTCTACGGAGATATGGGGGCAGTATGCAGCATCATTATACACTGTACCTGGACAGCCACCACTACCAGATCCACCACAGCCATGTCCGGCTACGAGCACCTTCTTTACCACTGAGATGGTCAAGGAGGCCATCGACAGGATGAAGACCAAACGGGCACAGGATCTTGAGGGTTTGGTAGCAGAGCACATTATACATGCTGGGGACTTGTTGGCAAAGATGCTTGCACGGTTGTTCAACCGTGTCATGTGCTAGGGCTTTCCCGAGTCTTGGAGATTGTCTACTATTGTACCTATCTTCAAGACAGGAGACCCTAGAGTGCCGGGGAATTACCGTACTATCATGGTAGGACACACATTGGCATGGTTGTACGCATCCATCCTTGAGCATAGGCTGAGCAGCTGGGCAAAGATTATGGGCATACGAGCACCTGGACAGGCTGGTTTCAGGAGGGGTTTCTCCACACTGGATCATGTCTTTACACTCAGGGCTATCATTGAGGAGGGTCGAGCACATGGTAGAAGGATATATTGCAGCTTTGTGGACTTCCGCAAAGCTTTTGACACAGTACCGAGGGCCAGATTGATGCGCCGACTTATGGAATTGGGGGTACCCACAGAACTGATATGGGGGATTATGGCATTGTACAGTTCAGTGATGGGTCATGTACGCACACCAGAGGGGATATCTGACATAGTTCACTCTACTATCAGAGTGAAACAAGGATGCCCATTGTCCTCTACTATATTTGGTATGTATGTTGATGAGGTCTCTGATTATATTGACAGAGGAGGAGATAGAGGTGCTCAGCTTGCAGGGACATGGATCCCTCTTTTATTGTATGCTGACGATATCGTGTTGATATCAGACTCACCAGAGGGTATGCAGAGACATTTGGATGCATTGCATAGTTTTGCAAGGGATAGTGGATTGTCTGTCAACCTTGGTCATGGTATTTAATACCACGCCATAGTGGGTCAGGAGATCAGCACCTACATTGACATATGGTCAGGACAGTATGGAGTACATTGATGCATACACATATCTTGGGGTGGTCTTTAGTGGACCGAGGCTCACACTGAAAGTGGCAGCAGACACTAGATTGACTCGTGCCTATGCAGCCCTAGGCGGTTTAGAGAGGATTTGTTCGCAGGTTCAGTTCCAGAAACCTTGAACAAAGCTCTGGCTCTTCGACACTTTGGTCGCTTCAGTTATGCACTACGGGGTTCAGGTTTGGGGACCATCTGTTGCCAATGCTGGATGGAGTAATATGGAGAGGCCCTTGGTATCTATGACTTCTAGGCTGATTAGAGCCAAGACCTCAGTTCCACATGACATCATACGAGCGGAGTTGGCTGCCCCACCTATGGAGATTGAGGCACTTACCGGATCAATATCATTTGTACACAGCTTATGGGACACCACCAGGGACAGATATGCTAGGCTTGCTCTTGAGTCATCCAGACAGCTGGCATTACAGGGAGATACATCATGTTGGTATGCACAGATGAGCTCATGGTTTCAGAGGCATGGTTTCAGCATGGACAGGCTGCCCCCTTTCCAGTATTCTCTTGATGCACCATCTTTGGCTCTTACACGGATGGAGATTACTAGACTCATTCGGTAGGATCTTATCCAGCTTGATACCAGGAGGACATGGATAGAGCCATCACGAGAGTTGGGTACGAAGAGGGCTTTCTATAGAGAGCATCTTCTCCAACTCACGATAGACGGATTCTTCACACGGCCCAGATACATGGACACACATCTATCTCATGGATTACGATGTGCCATAGGCCAGATACGCACATCTTCACACCAGCTTGGGATTGAGACAAGTAGATTCAGAGGCATACCAGCAGATAGGAGGATATTTCAGTTATGCCATGCAGAGCCAGAGACAGAGTTTCACTTCACATGTCACTGCACAGTCTACTATGAGATTCGGGGACGCTTTCACTGTTTATTCAGAGATGGTTTTGACTCGTTAGATAGAGTCATGAGATATCAGGATCAGAGATGTCTCGGATTATTTCTACATGAGATACAGAGACATAGAGACTCTCTATTGAGAGGGCATAGACAGAGAGTCCCAGAGACGCATCTCAAATTTCTTCAGTCCGAGTACCATAGAGGCAGAGGGGCCCCCACCACCACAGAGCTCGGTTCCCACCCATACACACACCAGTGGTACTCTCATTGACCGAGCTATAGAGTTGGGAAGATCAAGACAACCACGACTGAGGAGGGGAGCCATGCAGCACCGATGGAGATTGCGGCAGAGGATCCACAGGATTCTAGCACGACACCCAGAGTGTCGATCAGGATAGGCTTCATGCTACTGCTATATTGTATCATGGTGACACTTATCCCCACTTTGTACCTTTGTGGCATTATACCATTGCTCAGCATACCAGCCACCCATAGGAGTCGGTAGCACTCCTATCTCAGTTTCTAGTTTGTACTTTTCTTTGTTTGTACCCAGACTTGGTACTAGACTCACCATTGTAATCAGTTTGGTCTCATAGGTCGTTTTGGGCTTTTGTAGACGTTAATATATCCTTTCATTTCATCTCTCTCTCTCTCTCTCTCTCTCTCTCTCTCTCTCTCTCTCTCTCTCTCTCTCTCTCTCTCTCTCTCTCTCTCTCTCTCTCTCTCTCTCTCGCATGGTTTGCGTTGTGCCATTGGCCAGATAGGCACGTCCTCACATCAGCTCGAGATTGAGACTGGCAGATTCAGAGGGACACCAGCTGATAATAGCAGGATATGCCGCTTATGCCATCTAGAGCTAGAGACAGAAGTACATTACATATGTCATTGCACAGTGTACTATGAGATACGAGGCCGTTTTAACTGTCTATTCAGAGAAGGTTTTGGGCCTCTATCTAGGGTCATGAGTTATGAGGATCAAAGATGACTTGGGCTATATCTACTTGAGTTACACAGGCATAGAGAAACTTTACTGAGGAGAGCTGAAGAGAGACAGATCATAGATTTCTTTACACTAGATATTGTACACCCAGAAGAACTGACAGAGGAGCAGCCAACGGTGGAGAGGTCTACCCGCACTACTAGCATTCTCATAGACCGAGCATTGGAGCTAGGGAGATCTAGACGACCCCGATGGAGAAGAGGAGATACACAGTTTCGAAGGAGGCTACAGCAAAGGATTCAAGCCATACTCTTTCGTCGTCCAGAGTGCAGATGAAGATGGATCTCTACTCCCCTCCCATATTGTCTTCACATTGTACTGCTTAGTTTAGGATCCCGCAGTATTTATATTTTGTTATCCTAGTTTAATTTATTTTGTTAATCTGACTTTGTATCAGATACACCGCATTGTAACTTTCTGGTCTCATAGGTCACTTTGGCCTTTTGAAGATGTTAATATAACATTTCATTTCTCTCTCTCTCTCTCTCTCTCTCTCTCTCTCTCTCTCTCTCTCTCTCTCTCTCTCTCTCAGCGCAAGCAGGATAGCCACGACCAGTAACACCACCGCCCAGCACCACCAGCAACGCCCCCACGGGGAAGGCACACGGACGCCATAGCTAGGGGGGAGAGAAGTTTACTCTCAAGAAAGCAGCGGATGCTAGATTATCCAGAGCCTCTGCGGCCTTGGGAGGGTTGGAGAGGATGTGTTCACAAGTGCAGTTTCAGGAACCACGAACAAAACTTTGGCTCTTTGATACTGTGGTGGCTTCGGCTATGCTTTATGGGGTCCAGATTTGGGGACCATCTGTGGATCAAGATAACTGGAAGACAATGGAGATACCTTTGGTATCTATGATTTCCCGAATGATTAGAGCCAAGGCCTCAGTACCACACGCGATTACCCGAGCGGAGCTAGCTGCCCCTCCGATAGAAATTGAAGCTCTTACCAGGTCAATGTCCTTTATACATGGTTTGTGGGATACAAATAATTGCCGATATACTAGACTGGCCCTCGAATCCTCTCGACAAATAGCAATGAAAGGGGATACATCATGCTGGTATGCGCAACTGTCCTCGTGGTTTCAGAGACACGGGTTCAGTATGGAAAGATTTCCCCCCTTCCAATACTCTCTTGAGGCTCCATCACTAGCAATTACACGAACGGAGATTAATAAAATTATCCGACAGGATCTTATACAGTTGGATACTAAGAGGACATGGGTAGACCCTACACAAGAATTGGGCACGAAGATGGCCGACTACAAAGAAAACTTCCTACAGCTATCTGAAGATGGATTTGTGATTCGCCCGAGCTACATGGATACCCACCTGTCTCATGGTTTGAGATGTGCTATTGGTCAGATTCGTACATCCTCACACCAGTTGGAAATTGAATTTGGCAGATTTAGGGGAATCCCACCTGAGAGAAGAATTTGCAAGTTATGCGGAATGGAGCCGGAGACAGAATTACACTACATATGCCACTGCACAGTATACTATGAGATACGTGGGCGTTTCCATTGCCTATTTAAAGAAGGCTTTGGACCTCTAGATAGAATCATGAAATACCAAGATCAAAGATGCTTAGGCTTGTACCTCCTGGAACTACATCGGCACAGGGATAATCTAATGAGAAGACAAAGAGCACTACAGCCTCAGAGGCAGATCACAGATTTCTTCGGATCGAGAGAAGTAGGAGTGGAAGGAGAAGCAAGAGACCAGCAGCCCGCACAAAGGAGTACCCACATTCATACCAAAGGCACCCTAATTGACAGAGCGAGTGAGCTTAGGAAATCGAGACGACCACGACCAAGATGCAGAAGCACACTTCACCGGAGGAGACTACAACAAAGGATTAGAAGCATTCTAGCTAGACACCGAGAATGCTCCTAAGAAGTTTATTTAATACTTTGTATTTAGTTTTTCACATATATTTTCACACTTTCACCCTTTCACCCTTAGTACTTTAGTACTAAGGTACCCAGACATTGTAACAGATTCACCACTTTTATCAGTTTGGTCTCATAGGTCATTCTGGCCTTTTGAAGACGTTAATATAACATTTCATTTTTCTCTCTCGACATCCAGAGTGCAGATGAGGATGGATCCTCACCATTTCTTCCATCTTTGTTTCACACACTGTTACATCCAGTTTACCGGGTACCTATTGTATCAGCTGCTACACCCACGTAGTTTTAGATTGTAGTAGTAGTAGTAGTATTTTGTTCCACTTCTAGTTCTTTTCTAGTTCTTTTGTACCCAGACATGATATTAGATTCACTATTTTGTAACTGATTGGTCTCATAGGTCATTTTGGCCTTTTGAAGACGTTAATATAACATTTCATTTCATTTCATTTCTTTTATAACGGGAGAACGAGAAGGAGAGGGAGAGATGGAGGAAAGAGCAAGAAGAGATGAAGGCACAAATCGATCTCCTTCATGCTTCCCTCACATCCCTCACCCCCGAGGAAGGAGAGATTAAAGGGGAGGCTAAGGAAGCCCTCAAGGAGGAGATCACCAAAGCCCTCACCGCAAGCATTGAGGACAAATTAGAGGCCACCAAAGAAGGATGGGTCGAAGTAGTCAAAAAGAACATCAAGAAGGTAGCAAGAGAGGAAGCCCAAAAAGATGAAGTACTCATCGTACACACAACCATCGAAGAGGAGAAGATGCGACAAGCTCGCCGTCTCAATGTGCGAGTGACCGGCATCAAAGAAGAAGAAGGGTCTACACCCGAAAGCGATGGGAAAGCTTTATGCAAGAAAGTGGGATACAAGGAAGAAGAGATCCCTTTCTCCAAAGTCTGGAGAGCCGGCAAAGATCCAAAGAAAAGAGCTCTCATCCTCCAATTCGCCTCCGAGGAGTCTCGAACTTCCTTCCTCCGAAAGAGGGTCATCTTGAGAGGGATCGACGGCCCACCGATTTATCTAGATGATGACCTCACAAAGATGCAACAAGATCACCGTCGCGCGTGCATGCCTCGAGTCCACCAAGCCCGCAAAGAAGGGAAGAAGGCAGTATATCGGGATGGTAGGGTTATCATTGATGGCAAGACCATCGCATAGGGACTCGCGGCCTGTGGGACACACGAGGAGATTCATGTCACGGTTTGGAATTGCAATGGAGACTTATGGACACACCCAGAGAGACTTGAGGAGGTGATGAGAGGTCGAGACATCATTCTACTTACAGAGACACACGAGAGCCCGGAGAGAGGGTTACCACGGATACATGGATTTCAGTGGGAGTCTCTACATCGAGGATGTATGCGCCAGCACACCACTCGCGGCTCAGGAGGAGTGGCCATACTCTTTAGACAGGGGCTTCACAGCAGACTACAGATTGTTGCCCGGGACCCACAGGCCCGCTACATGTGGATTCGCCTCGAGCTCTCACGAGACAGGATCGTCTACATTGCCCTTTGCTATTTTGCTCCCACAGGCTCCAGATTCGCCCCTATTGAGCAGGAGTCACCGTACGCATGCCTCACGGAGGAGATTATGGAGTACTCCACACTGGGTGAAGTCTTCCTTATGGGAGACTTCAATGCTCGTACACGCAGTGAGCAGTGTGAGACATATGACCATGAGGACCCAGAGACACTACACACTCTAGATGAGGAGGCTACTATGAGAGACACAGCAGACAGAGCTCCAGTCACAGCTTATGGACGACATCTACTTCGACTTGGCTCCCAGCACCGTCTCGTTATTTACAACGGGATGGTCCAGTGGCCCACCTCAGGGGGCCTGACTTGTATGCCACATGGAGTTGCAGAAGGAGGGGGGAGTACAGTCGACTATATTCTGGGACCCAGGGAGGCTACACACCTTATCACATCCTTCACCATTCCACCCATACCCATCGGAGCCGACCACACATACCTCTCTTTCTCTATCACCGGAGATACCATTACACACAGCTCCACAACACGCACTCCACACACCACCATCCATTTCACACATGAGTTAGCCTCTATTTACTCGGCCAAGGTCGAACATGGCCTATGTCACCTCCACCCATCCACACCACTCTCAGTTCTCACATCACATATCTCTTCCGTTCTCCACACTTCAGCTATTAGCTCTTTTCCACACACCACTCACACAGGACGCACTCCCCCCCCCGGGGCTATGCCTCAGAACCGCTGGTATGATGATGAGTGCAGAGAGCTATACCGACGCCTCCATGCACGACGAGCCTTAGGAGAGATCACAGAGAGAGAGGCCAGACGGCATATGAAGACGCTGACACGCCAAAAGCGGCGAGCATTCGAAGAGGCACAGGAGCTTGAGCTATACCGCCTATTCATGAGCATGGATAGCGCGACGGCATGGCGCACCCTACGCGAGCCACGTCCGACTACAGCTATTGAGGATCCACAGATATGGCATGATTATGCAGAGCGACTTTATGAAGTGCCAGGGCAGCCTCCTATTCCACAACCACACGAGCCTCGCCCCACGTGCTCCTCCTTCTTTACAGCAGAGATGGTAGAGAGGGCCATACGCCGCATGCAGCACAGACGATCAGCTGACCATACTGGATTACAGAGTGAGCACATCATTTATGCGGCCTCCACTATAGCCCCGTTGATTGCACATGTCTTCAACCGGGCTATAGGGGAGGGCTTCCCAGAGGAGTGGACACAGCACACCATAGTGCCTATCCACAAATCTGGCGACACCCTGGACCCAGGGAACTACAGGACTATCATGATTGGCCACACGATGGCCAAGCTATATGGAGCAGTACTTGAGGCACAGCTCAGCTGCTACGCAGAGATCGAGGGTCTACGAGCTCCAGGCCAAGCAGGTTTCAGACGAGCTTTCTCCACCATTGACCACATCTTCGTTCTGCGCTGCCTCATTGATGGGGCAAAGGCGCGGAAGAAGAGGCTTTACTGCTGCTTTGTGGACTTCCGCAAGGCCTTTGACACAGTCCCACGCGAGAGACTCTTCCAGCGCCTTCACAGCATTGGGGTACCAACAGAGATGATTTGGGCCATATATGCTCTATATGAGAGGGTGACGGGTCGGGTTCGTTGCCCAGGCGGTTTTTCAGAGACCATTGCTAGCACCATTGGTGTTAAGCAAGGATGCCCACTCTCCCCGACACTCTTTGGGCTATACATCGACGAGGTCTCCGACTACATACTGCGAGCAGGGGGAGAGGGGAGCGACTTGGCAGGTACTCCGGTCCACATCATGTTATATGCTGACGATATTGTGTTGATTTCAGAGTCACCCGAGGGCTTGCAACGCCATCTTGAGGCCTTGGACGAATTCAGCACACACAGGGGGTTGACTGTGAACCTTGGCAAAACCAAGGTTATGATCTTTCACACATCCAGTGCAGTGAGGAGCGCCGCCACCTTCACAGCAGCAGGAGGACAGGTTGATGTAGTCACCTCCTATGTCTACCTTGGCATCACATTCACCAGCCTACCAGGACCCTTCACTATGAGGCAGGCTGCTGTTGACAGGCTCACCCGAGGATATGCAGCTCTGGCCATGCTAGAGCGGAGGTGCCACCAGGCACACTTTCAGGAGCCCCGCACGAAGGGGTGGCTTTTCGACACCTTAGTCACCCCGGCCTTGATGTACTCGGCGGCAGTATGGGCACCAGGATTGACAGCTGACCAGTGGACACAACTTGAGAGACCACAGGTATATATGATCTCACGCTTGCTCCGCAGCAAGAAGACAGTGCCACACGACATTATTAGAGCCGAGCTCGCCACACCACCTATGGTTGTAGAGGCACTATTCCAGACAGTTTGCTTCATCCAGAGGATGAGAGAGCTACCTCCTGACAGACTTACCCGTAGAGCATTTGAGGCAGCTATACAGCTATCAGAGAGTGGACATGAGAGAGCATGGTACTCACAGGTCAGAGCATGGTTTGAGGGACACGGTCTTGACATGGAGAGCCTACCACCATTCCAGTACGACCCCCACTCACCATATGTTCACCTCTCTCGCAGTGAGAGGAACTTGGTATTGAGACAGGATCTGTGGCAGCTATACACTAGGAGAGTCTGGGCGGCACCTAGCTTGGGGACGAGGATGTCAGATTACAGAGACCAGTTTCTCACCATATTGTCTGGGGGGTTCATACAGAGACCACGCTACATGGACACATATATGCCACATAGCTCACGGGTGGCGATTGGTCAGCTGAGAGTGGCTTCACACAGGTTAGAGATTGAGATCGGGAGACATACTGGTGTTCCGAGGGGGGAGCGAATCTGCAGAGCCTGCACAGAGGAGGTGGAGAGTGAGGAGCACTTTGTATGTAGATGCAGAGCATACACTGAGATCAGAGGCAGGTATGAGGCCCTATTTAGAGGACAGCCCACTCTCCGAGAGATCATGGAATCTCGAGATCAGAGACAGCTCGGACGTTTCTTACTAGAGATACAGAGCCATCGGGACACACTACTACAGCCACACACAGCTACACAGACAGAGGGGAGACAGTCGCAGCTCACAGACTTCTTTCAGAGGATTTCCGCCCCCCCCTCACCAGACACTCAGAGGGGAGTGACACTCCCACAGGCGGAGGTGAACCGAGCTAGACGACGACCACGAGTCACAGGCTACAGGGGCGCGAGCTCCCACCACCGACAGATCGAGGAGATCCGAGCCCGGGAGCGCCGTGCCACTGAGGAGCGAGTGGCTCAGATGAGGGCTGACCCGACAGCTTTCATCCGGGTAGCCTTGGCACCAGACCCACCCATGTACCACATCTTACACCCCCCCATTAGTACAGGATGGAGCTAGATAGCTTGATGCATTCTCATGATTGTACTACCTTGAGCATACAGACATGCATATACCCCTAGAGATAGAGCTTCATCCCTCCTCAGATACTCCACTACCTACTTTCAGCTCAGTTTTGTATCAATTTTGTTTCATTTGTCTTTCCGATAGACGGATGACATACACACAATGTACATTTGATTTGTCTCATAGGCCGATTTCGGCCTGACATAGACGTTAAAAATCTTTCTTTCTTTCTTTCTTTCTTTCTCTCTCTCTCTCTCTCTCTCTCTCTCTCTCTCTCTCTCTCTCTCTCTCTCTCTCTCTCTCTCTCTCATTTTCTCTCTCTCAGCGCGAGCAGGACTACAGCCTCTCTCTCTCTCAGCACGAACAGGACTGCAGCGACCAGGTATGAGCTCTCTCTCTCTCTCTCTCTCTCTCTCTCTCTCTCTCTCTCTCTCTCTCTCTCTCTCTCTCTCTCTCTCTCTCTCTCTCTCTCTCTCTCTCTCAGCACAAAAGCAAGCATGAGTCTCTCTCTGCCTGCGCGCCACCTGCTTGCTGCTGCCTGCTACTGACGTGCGGCAACTACCTGCTGCTGACCCGCGCCACCTGCTTACTGCTGCCTGCGCGCCACCTGGGCTGCACCCTGCTGTTCAGTTGGATTGTGCCCTCCCTCTCCCTGTTGTGACAGTGCACCGCCACCCCCAACCCCCCACCACACTTGATTACTAGCAGTTGGACTGCGCCCCACCCCCCACCCCCACCCCCCCCCCCTCCCCCCAAACCCACAGGTGCATTACAATGCGGACATTTTCAGATTCACATTTTCAGATTTTCAGATTTCCTGCATGGAAAGTTCAGAATCTCAGGATTTAAATAATTTGCAGCATTGACAGAAATTTGCAGGAAATTGCAAAAATTGCAAAAAATCAAAAATGTAGGATTGATATGGGGAACACACATGTATGCATCATGCGGGACAGGGATGTATGTGTGATGTGGACATAGTGGGTTGACTTGACAGAAGTGCAGATTGTATTTTTGATTTTTGATGGACGTAATGACTGCTTCGCCGGTATGTAAGCCCCATCCGAAGGCAACTTTTGTGCTTACAAACAAGCGGATTACACAAATGGAGAGGGAGATGAAAGATTGGAAAGCCGATATGGAGAGATGGTGGAAAGAGAAGGCCAACCTTCTTCAAATGTTTCTCAACGAAGGCCCGCAGTGGAAGAAAGAGAAAGAGGACGTGCACGCAGAGCTACAAGCAATTAAGGCGGACTCCAAAGCACTTAAAGAAGAGGTCTTAGCTCTCAAGCGAGAACTTGCCGATAGAGCGAGCAGTGGACTAGAGGAGGGGGAATTCCAACCTTCGGTAGTAGAGGAAATCAAGGTCATCAAAGAGCAAGTACGGATGATCAAAGAGGAGGAGAAACTAAAGATGGTAAAGACGTCTTCGTGGATGGATGTGATCACGAAGACGCAAAAGAAGGCGGATGAGGCCGAGAAGTGGATAGAAGTCGCTAAGAAAGGCAAGTGGAAAGAAATCACATCTGTCCCCACTCCTACAATCATCAACATGACTCTAGAAGAAGAACAACGAAGGAAAACTAGAGCTTTCATATAAGAGTAACCGGTCTAAAAGACTGAGATGATGTGGAAGGGAAAGTTGAAGAACTTCTCCGCATGATGGGTAGTGAGGCTACTCATACAAAGGCATGGAGGGTGGGGAAGAAGACACAAGGCAATGGGGAGACTTCAAAAGGGAGAGCTCTAATCATCCATTTCCGATCCATGGAGGCAAAGAAGGACTTCTTGAAGAAGCGTCCTACACTAAAGGGAACGGGCATATTCCTTGGAGATGTCCTCACTCTCACACAGCTTACGCATATGAGAGAGGTAATGCCAGAGATTCAAGCAGCAAGGGAGAAGGGAAAGACGGACTTCTACAGCGATGGCCGGGTTGTGATTGTAGAGCGGCGCTCCACATGACGGTGCGAGACCCGTGGGACCACCCTCAAAGTTGCCACGTGGAATTGTAATGGATCTATGCGACTTGATGTGGGCGCCTTTGAGGATAGTTTCAGGGGAAGAGACATCGTCTTCTACTCTGAGACACATCAGGCCCATGGGCAGTCTATGCCTCACATCAGTGGATATAGATGGGAGACTTTCTATAGACAGGAGACACGATCAGATCGCAGAGGGCGGGGATCAGGAGGAGTGGCAGTGTTATTCAGGGAGGAGTTGCAGCCATTGATACATATAGCCCGCAGAGATGAGCAAGCTAGGTACATGTGGGTGAGGCTGAGAGCAGAGACAGACAGATATCTTTACATTGCTATTTGCTACTTTCCCCCGAGCACGTCAGTGTATGCACCACCCAGAGGACAGTCCCCTTTCTCTATTTTGGATGATGACATATGGGAGTTCTCTAGAGATGGTGACATCATCATTCTAGGGGATTTCAATGCTAGGACTGCCCATCATCAAACAGTATTTTATGATACTTCAGAGGAGATGCTGAGAGAGCTGGATGCTACAGAGACAGGCCTATCCAGACTATCACAAGATGGAGAACACACTCAATATGGACGACACTTGATAGACATGGGGACTGCACATGGATTGTCCATCTTGAATGGCCTACAGAGATTTCCCGCCTCAGGGGGTTTTACATGCTTTCCACACAGACATGGAGCCAGCACAGTGGACTATGTCATGGCACAGCCGAGCCTCATCTCTAGTATCCAGGATCTCACGATTGGACCCAAGCCTGTTGGTGTGGCAGTGGATCATGCTATTGTGTCAATGACCATCTCCTTTCAGTTTAGTGTAGCACACAGGCTACGGATAGCAGCCCCTACTCGCTACACCTTCACGCGGGAGACAGACTCTGTATACATAGATGGGATCTACAAACGCCTATGCACAGAGGAGCCAGGGCGACCTCTGGAGGAGCTTACTACTATATTGACACAGACACTACATGATGCAGCAGCAGAGGCATACCCACATACCCAGCCTGAGCAGAGACGCCGTTCGGGGAGCATGCCCCAGAACAATTGGTATGATGAGGAATGCCGGGACACTAGAGCTAGACTTCAGAGGGAGGTGCTTTTGGGGGACATCACTCACAGACAGTCACTATTGACTTCCGACGCCTATTGCGACGGAAGAAGGGGGCATTTTTGGCTCGGCTAGAGCAGGATCTATATCAGTTGTTCTTGAATCAGGACTCACGTGAGGCATGGCGGCTCTTTCAGGAGCACTCTCCCCCCCCCCCCCCCCCCCCATCACTTCTACAGAGGACTGGGGCCAGTACGCATCATCTCTGTACACAGTTCCTGAGCAGCCCCCCCTTCCCGACCCCCCCGATCCATGCCCACACACATGTGCTTTTTTCACCGCAGAGATGGTGAGGAAGGCCATTGACAGGATGAGGACTGGGAGAGCTTACGATCATGATGGTTTAGTGGCTGAGCATTTCACACATGCCAGAGATCTACTAGCAGAGTTTCTAGCAGTGATGTTTAACCGTGCCATGTGTGAGGGCTTGCCTAATACTTGGAGCCTATCTACTATTGTACCTATCTTCAAGTCGGGAGACCCTATGGAGCCTGGGAATTATCGCACTATCATGATTGGACACACATTGGCACAGTTGTACGCATCCATTCTTGAGCAGCAGCAGCTGAGTAGATGGGCAGAGAAGGAGGGGATACGCGCAGCCGGGTAGGCAGGGTTCAGGAGGGGTTTTTCTACTCTTGACCATATCTTGACACTCAGAGCCATCATTGAGGAGGGTAGATCGCGTGGGAAACGGATCTATTGTAGCTTTGTGGATTTCCACAAAGCTTTTGACACAGTGCCTAGAGCTAGATTGATGCGCAGATTACAGCAGATGGGAGTACCCACAGAGCTCATTTGGGGGGTCATGGCATTATACAGGTCAGTAGTGGGGCAGGTACGCACCTCAGAGGGTCTATCCACCCCGATTCACTCCACTATTGGGGTGAAGCAGGGCTGCCCGCTCTCTCCTACTCTATTTGGTATGTATGTGGATGAGGTTTCTGACTACATTGAGAGAGATGGTGATAGAGGTGCACAGATGGCAGGGACATGGATTCCATTATTGTTATATGCTGATGATATTGTGTTGATCTCCGACTCTCCGGAGGGGATGCAACGTCACTTGGATGCTTTGAATAGGTTTGCTCAGGAAAGTGATTTGTCCGTCAACCTTGGTAAAACCAAGGTCATGGTATTTAATACCACCCCACAGTGGATCAGGAGGTCAGCACCAGCATTCACATACGGCTAGGCGACTGTGGAGTATACAGATGCGTACACTTACCTCAGAGTGGTTTTTAGTAGGCCAACATTTTCATTGAGGAGGGCAGCAAAGACTAGACTGACCAGAGCCCATGCAGCATTGGGTAGATTGGAAAGGATGTGTTCACAGGTTCAGTTTCAGGAGCCTAGGATGAAGCTATGGCTCTTTGACACTCTGGTGGCTTCTGCATTACTTTATGGAGCTGAGATCTGGGGACCTTCATTAGATCATCACGGGAGGACATGCCGCAGTGATGGATGGGGGGGCATGGAGAAGCCTCTGGTCTCTATGATCTCGCGGCTCATTAGAGCCAAGGCCTCAGTACCACGTGCTATTGTTCGAGCAGAGCTAGCTGCCCCCCCACTAGTGGTTGAGGCGCTCACCAGATCGGTCTCCTTCATACACCGCATGTGGGAACTTCCCAGAGACAGATATGCTCGCCTTGCACTTGAGTCCTCTCGACAGTTAGCCATGCAAGGAGATACAGTATGTTGGTATGGGGAGATGACATCATGGTTTCAGGCGCATGGGTTCAGCATAGACAGATTGCCTCCTTTCTAGTACTCACTGGATGCACCCTTTCTGACTCTTACACAGTCCGAGATCACCAGGCTCATCCGCCAGGACTTGACTCAGCTAGACACCAGGAGGAGATGGATACAGCCAGCAGAGGAGCTGGGCACGAAGATGGCTTTCTACAGAGAGAATCTCCTCCAGCTTACGGTTGATGTCTTTGTGACGAGGCCGAGATACATGGACACCCACTTGTCTCATGGGATACGATGTGCTATCGGCCAAATACGTACATCTTCACACCAGTTGCGGATCGAGACTCGGAGATACAGCGGAGTACCAGCAAAGGCCAGGACATGCCCCTTGTGTGACATCGAGCCTGAGACAGAGTTGCACTACACATGCCACTGCCCCGTCTACTACGAGATACGAAGCCGCTTCCATTGCTTGTTCAGAGAAGGCTTTGGACCATTCTCCAGAGTCATGCAGTACGAGGATCAGAGATGCTTGGGTTTGTTTTTGCTCGAGCTACGCAGACACGGAGAGAGAGTGTGATGAGAGGAGAGGCTAGCCAGTCCCAGAGACAGATCACAGATTTCTTTAGAGCTGCCACTGGACACCCGAAGGAGTTACTACCACAGCAAAGCTCGTCCTCTCACACCAGAGGCACACTGATCGACCGAGCGACTGAGCTTGGAAGATCCAGACGCCCACGACTACAGAGGACTACACAGCATCGACGGAGGCTGCATCAGAGGATTCGAATCACTTTGGCTCGACATGCACGACGCTCGGTCAGACTACTGACCATGGAGGAGATTGATGAAATCCGCCAGCGATCGATGCTGGATCTCTTGTGATCTAGCTATCCCAGCTAGCTGCTGTTCACACCTAGTAGTTTAGGATTCCATAGTATTTTATTGTGACATTTGTCATTTCATTTTTGTCATTGTTGTCATCTTGTTACTCTGACTCTGACTTTGTATCAGATCCACCACATTGTAACTTTCTGGTCTCATAGGTCACTTTGGCCTTTTGAAGACGTTAATATAACATTTCATCTCTCTCTCTCTCTCTCAGCGCGAGCAGGACTGCAAACTCTACGCAGGCAATACAGTAGGCGCAGGCAGGATAGCAGCGACGAGGTATGAGCTCACAGCCTCGAGTGCCATCTCAGGCCTTTATGAGGTGGTCACGTTCAGACCTTCCTTGGAGCTAGCCCATCACGAGCAGTCCACACAGCCTCTGCGTTGCTTAGAGTTTCAGCGTTGGATGAGCAGAGCCTTCCCGCAGGCAACAGAACATCTCGCGTAGTAAGGTGACAACCATCGTTGGCCCCTAGACCGCAGTCCCCTCAGTATCAGGTAGCACCGCAGTATTCAGCCATCAGAGCATAGCAGTACAGCCAGCCCCATCAATATTCAGCCAGCAGTTATAACAGTTTTCAGCCTTCCCATAGTTCTTGCTTTGCAGAGCAGCAGTACCACAGTGTTCAGCGCAGAGTTCCTAGCGTTTCCTTCGCGAAGAACAGTTGCATCAGCATATTGCATCAGGTTCGTGCAACGGAAAGTAAATACCATTCCGGCAACGGAGTGGGGGGCCCTTAGAGGGGGGTCTGGGACCCCATCTGGTGTATGCCTTCTGCGAAATGGTAAGTGAGTCCGATACATCTCTTGAACAACAAAACATGGAAGCAATCTCCCCTGCACAAGACACGGAAGCTGTCAATGTCTCACCTGTTTGCAAATCGCGTGCAAAGGCAACCTTCATGCTCACGAACAAGCGGATGGCGCAGATGGAGAGGGAAATGAAGGAGTGGAAAACAGAGATGGAAGGATGGAGGAAAGAGAAGGCCAACCTCCTTCAGATATTCTTCAATGAAGGCGCACAATGGAAGAAAGAGAAAGAGAGCCTTAACGCAGAAATACAGACACTCAAAGAAGAAGTCTCAGCCCTCAAACAAGAGAACCCAAACGCCGAGATACGGACACTCAAAAAAGAAGTCTCAGCCCTTAAACAGGAGCTTGCTGATAGAGTAAGCAGTGGACTAGAGGAAGGCGAATTTCAGCCCTCGGTAATAGATGAAATCAAGGAAATCAAGGAACAGGTAAGGATGATCACAGAGGAAGAGAAACTGAGTGTGGCAAAGACAGCTTCATGGGCGGAGATGATAACAAGGACACAGAAAAAGGTGGACGAGGGCGAAAAATGGATTGAGGTCGCCAAGAAAGGGAAAGGTCAAGAAACCCCTTGTACACCGACGCTTATCAACATGACCCTTGAAGAGGAACAAAGAAGGCGGATGCGAGCACTACATGTGAGAGTGACCGGTCTCAAGGACATAAACAATGTGGAGAAAGAGGTCACAAGCCTTACATCCATGATGGGGATGGAGAAGCTTTTGCACACAAAGGCGTGGAGGGTAGGTAAGAAAAGTGATGGCACGGGAGAGTCTTCAAAGGGGAGAGCTCTCATACTACTGTAGCGCGGATAATGCGTCGTTGAGCCACCTGTGCATACATACGTATAAACCTGCGATGATAGCCGTTGTGGCCCACAAAGCTCTGAACACCTTTGGGATTTATGGGAGGAGGTAACTTCAAGATGGCCACTATCTTCTCTGGGTCCGGTGCCAAACCTTGAGCAGACACCACATGGCCCAACAGTGTGCCCTCTGTGACCAAAAAATGACATTTGTTCGGATTGAGCTTCAAACGTGCCTCTCTGCACCTGAGGAAGACTGCAGAGAGCTGAGCAAGATGCTCCTTTAGATTTTCTACTGGGGTCGAACATTGAGCACCCGAGAAGGTGGAAAAGTCATCCATGAATATGCGAAGGTGATCAGTAAGCAGAGGACAAAAGATGAGATATACTATGCGATTGAAAGAAGGCGGTGCATTTTTAAGCCCAAAAGACATTCTAGTGTAGATGAAAATACCCCAGGGAGTCACAAAAGCTGTTTTGATTTGGTCGTCGGGATGTATTCCTAACTCATTGTAGCCGCTGAACCCGTCCATAAAACTATACAATACATGGCCAGCGACATCTTCGAGGACTCTCTCAGTAAAAGGTGTCGGAAATCCATCCGGGATTGTGACCTTATTCAGAGCCCGATAGTCGACACAAACTCGAATTTTATTGGACTGCTTCTTTGGGGCAATAACCATAGGAGACAACCATTCTGAGTGCTCTACTGGTACAATAATACCTGCTTCTTGCATTTTTTCCAACTCGATTTTGACTGCTTCTGCATACTTGGGATTCAGTTTGTAAGCACGTCCTCTGACCGGCTTACCCCCCTCAACCAGAGGAATTGTGTGGACTCCTAGCTCTGCTGGGATTCCTTCTAAATCGTGGTAAGACCAGGCAAACACATCTTTGAAAGAGCGCACGAAGAAGATTACCAGGTCGAGTAGAGCGGGGTGATCCCATAACCAAGTGGCTAATAAGATGGGCTAATGGCTGTCAGGGCCTCCTAGGTTGACCTCTCTGACTGGGTCAGGCGGTGCAGTGGTCGAGGCTGCGTCAGGTGGAGAAGATTGTGCCGCCTCTGTTAGCCTTTGGACATTATGAGCTGGCGTCTGATCAATGTTGAAATCAGCATACTCTTCCTGCAACCAACCTGATGGAAGCTCTGCAAATGGTAAATCCTCAGATACCTCAAAGTGCTCCGGCATGGGTGGAGAGTCAGATGGAGTAGAGGCTAAGGAGGGAGCTGGGGTGTTGGCCAACTCTTGCAAGGGAGACTTTTTTCCCCTTCTATGGTGGGTTATAGGCTCACCCAGGCCGACGGTTTCCATCAAGGGACCCTCTGAAGGATGGGCACCAGAGACTGGTCCACTTGGTTCTGGCTCACTTGGCTGACTGGGATTCTTGGTCTCAGGTGTAGCTTCAGATGTAGGATCAGGGGGATAGGGTGAATCTGTTGGCAAAGGTTGAAGAGAGACTACATAGCATTGTATCGAAGAGGTGGCTTCTAACCACTGCAGTAAGTCTTCATCGGACCCATCGGGAGGGACCGGCTGCTCCACGTCAGGGTTGGACTCTACTGACAAAGAGCTATGCTGAACGACCGGATCCATACCTCCTTCGAGACGAATTTGTTGCATTGGAGAGCCAGGAGTATGTATCCACATGGCGTCGGTTCCCCAGTCGTGAAGTGCTTTCGTATGTCGCAGCCATGGCCTACCAATCAGCAAGGGATAACCTCCCTCTACCAGGGGAAGATTACATACCACAAAATCCAAGTTAAAAGTGAAATCTTGTACCTTCAGAGGCACCTTGTCGACTATGCCCACTGGGTAGACTGTTCTCTGATCAGCCAATGTAACAGTGAAAGGAGCACGTCGGGTAGGCTTTAGACCTAAGGCCATCATAGTGAATTCGGGCATCAAATTGATTCCAGATCCTCCATCAACGATGACGCTGGATAGCTGGTGCCCAAGAATAGATACAGTGAGGCGAGGACTTTTATAATCGGTGAGGGGAGCAGATGGATAGGAAATCAAATAGGACTCTGAGGGCTGTACAGGGAGGTGCCCGCCTCTAGGCCCAGCCCCCGGGTACAGAGACTGAATGACTAACAGGGTGTCACTTCTAAGTGTTGCATCAAGCCTTAGCATGTCGTATAGTGACACCTGCTGAAAAGTATTTTTCAAGATGGCTTCTGCTGTGGGCTTGGCGCCTTCGAACTGGGCTCCTTTTGTGACCTTAATCTGTTCCAAGTCAGCCACTGCTTCTAAGAAGGCTCCATCAATGTCAGATAACAAGGAAGTTGGTTTGCTCTGAGCAATTGGGAAGGACTTGTCCTTTGGGTCAGGTAGACCAGAGTGAGGAAGTGGAGACTGGCGAGGTGGACCTGTGGGTAGACTGAGACCAAGAGCTGCTCTTTGTGCCCGAGTAAGGACACCAGTAGGCTCCTCCACTTGCAGAGGCTTAACCACATGAGTAGCAGGTGAAGGTTGAGGCACGGTGTTCACAGTAATCAAATTTATCTTCGGAAAGGTGAATTCAAACTGGTTCTGAGTTGAGCCTGAAGACGTGGATGCCCTTTGCTTGGGACAATCTTTACTGTAGTGATCCTTCGAATCAGGGCAATGACGACAAGGAGGGGACCCCTCGGGTAAAGGACACTTGCTCTGATAATGCCCATATTCTCCGCATCTGTAGCAGAGTATGGGCCGATTGGAAGGACGAAACGGGGGACGAGGTGGTTGCTGCATGGAATTTGAGGCTGAGGTGTAGAAACTTTGGGGAACTGAGGAAGTACTGGCATGATAAAAACTGTGGGGTGCAAAGTTGTTGTGCATACCTTGCTGCATAGGGGGTGTTGTCAGCAGAGGAGGCAACTGGTTTTGATGGCCGTAGGGTGAGACCATGTTGGATGCAGGTGCTAGCCCTTGTTGGAGAGAAGGACCAAGATTTTGTTGTATTTGACGCAATCCCTTGAGGTAGTAACAATCCTTATCCTCATGTCCAGCTTTTTCACAGAAGTGGCAGTAAAACCGAAGGGGGCATTCCTGTGGTGGGTGCCCTGGAGAGCGGCATGAGCTACACCAAACCATAGCCTTAGTCTCATGCTAACACTTGAGCTCTTCTAACTCGCGCTTAATCTGTTCCAATGCCTCATTATGTGTAGGCTTCTCTTGTCTAAGAGAGAAGGACCTCTCCTCTTGAAGAGCTCGTTGTAGCTTTAGGGCTTCCAGTTCCCTACGTAAAGAAGTTAAAGGATCAGTAGGACTACCTTCCGAGAACACAGAGGGAGTATCTATTTGAGGAGAGTTGTTGAAGAGCTTCCTAGCTCCCTCTATTCTAGTAGCAGCTGCGATGAACTCGTCGAGAGTGGCGTCGGATCGGAGACTCTCTCGGAGTTTTTGCTGAGAAGTTTTGGGAAGCGCCTTCTCCACCCACTTTTTAACCATGAATTCACCGGGTTGTTGGGGAAGCTTGGCCACCAGCGACTTAGTTTTCGTCATAAGCTCCGCAAAAGTCTCCTCAGGTTTGAGCACCATGTTGGCCAACTCATCCAACACCTTCTCCTGGTAGTCACCTGGCCTGAAAGCTGCACAGAACTGTTGTCTTAAGGCTGCCCAAGTTGCAAAATGGTTCTCTGCAAATTGGTTGTACCATTTATCTGCTAGGCCATCCAGGGTGGATGGAAATAGTACCAAGTAAGCATCTTCTCTGTTCAGCCCACGTCCCCTACAGAGAGATACAAATCTTCTTGCATGGTCGTCAGCATCTTCTGAAGACAGCCCTTTGAATGTACGTAAGTTGATGTTCACCTTGGCCAAAACACTAGCTAGTGGCTCCATGATTCCTTGCTGAGTCTGTTGCACAATAGCTTGTTGTAGAAGAATAGGAGAGAGCTTTTCTGGAGAAGGTGATCGCGAAGATGGGGAACCTGATGAAGGAATGGGTGATGTGATATGTGGAGGTATAGGTGATGAGGTTGAAGGATTTCTACAAGGTGTCAAAGGTCGTCTTCTGTGATAGTACTTCAGAGGGCTCAGTAGTGGGCTTTGACGCTCAACTGACCTCCTTGTATGTGTCATACAGTGACCTCCAAACCAACCAAGCTTTGGGCAAGAAAACCTTGAACTGGCTGAAGACTGGTCTAGACTCTACTAGACCAGACGAGTGTCTAGACCAGCTGGACCAGGGACGAGGAGGACTAGACCAGGGTCTAGACCAGACAAGTGACTAGACCAGCTAGACCAGGGTCGAGGGGGTCTAGACCAGAGACGAGGGCAAGTTGGACCAGGGCGAGAGGGGACCAGACCAGCAAGCCGAGAGACTTAGACTGCACAGGCGAAGCGAAGAAACCAGCTACTCAACAGAGTGAGACTTCAGTTGAGGTCCCACCGTGATCGCCAAAATGAGAGCACCTATAGCGCGGATAATGCGTCGTGCTCTCTACAGTTTGGGTGCCCCTCAGTGCAATGTGCGTGACAATCTCACTCAAACAAATGAAAACTCTCTCAAACAGAATGAAACACAGAAACAACGGATAACAGCACAGAAACAATGGATAACAACAAAGACACAACAGTGGACCAGAACATGTGGACTCGACTAGCTCAAAGAACCATGAACAGACTCTGGCGTGGCAGCACACTCCGCTCCAGCCCAGGACTCACAGGTACAAATGGGGTGTCGAGGCTCAGATGTGTAGGGATGGTGAAGCAGTGCTCTGTGTAAGACCTCCTCTAGACGACTACGTGCAAGATAAGATAGAACTGCCCCCAAAACACGACTACTCATATGTACAACCATAAGAGCCACCAACGGCCCATAAATGTCCAGCCAGCTAAGTCTATCTCCAAACTGAGTGGTGGTGGTGACCTGGCCACGATGACCACTAGACCACAGTAGGTACCCTACCACGTGTCACTCCCAGCCCAAAGGGTCCGTCCAGTGTGAACCAGACCAACTGTAGCTAACTGTCCAACTGCCTGTCCTGTGAAGTGACTGTAGCCCTGCTACAACTACGCTTCCCCTCGTTGGAAGAGAAGAAGGAATTCTTGAGGAAGAGGTCTACTCTCAAAAAGACAGGTATTTTCCTCGGTGATGACCTGACTCTCTCACAGCTCGCACATATGAGAGAGGTAATGCCAGAGATTACAGCGGCAAGGGAGAAGGGAAAGATAGCCTCTTACAGAGATGGACGGGTGGTGATTTTAGAGCGGCGCACTGCATGACGGTGCGAGACCTATGGGACCACACTGAAGATGGCTACCTGGAATTGTAATGGGTCTATGAGGTTGGATGTGGGTGCATTTGAGGACAGTTTCAAGACAAGGATATTGTATTCTTCTCAGAGACTCATCAGGCCCCTGGACAGGTGATGCCACATGTGATGGGATACAGATGGGAGACAGCTCACAGGACAAATGCGAGATCTGAGCATGGGAGTAGAGGTTCAGGAGGAGTAGCAGTGCTATTCAGAGAGGAACTACAACCATTACTGCATATTGTACGAAGAGATGATCATGCTAGATATATGTGGGTGAGACTGAGAGCTGACACAGGTCAATTACTATATATTGCCATATGTTACTTTCCTCCCAGTACATCAGTGTATGCTGCATCCAGAGGGCAGTCGCCTTTCTCTATTCTAGATGATGACATATGGGAGTTTTCTAGGGATGGTGATATCATTCTGCTAGGGGACTTCAATGCCCGAACGGGCAACTCGCAAACAGTCTTCTACGACACTTCAGATGAGATGCTTAGAGAGGTGGATGTGGGTGAGTTGGGACTTGACAGATGCTCAGATGACAAAGAGCAGACGGAGTGTCCTCATCATCATGGGCATGTTTCTCTACAACGGGCAACGGCCTGTCCAACTTGACTCCACTAGAGAGGCGTCAATGACGAGGTGATGTAGAACCTATTGGAGATGTAGTACTAGTAAAAGTACATAAGCACTCTTTGTGTTGGAAACACGAGGCTCCCCGCTCTCATCCCTCAAGAGATTCTCTTTGTGACGCCTAAGTTGCAATAAAAAGATATCACGACACATTTGATCCTCATAGCACACGATCCGACACAATGGTCTAAAGCCTTCACAAAAAAGGTAATGGTACCTTCCTTAGACATAGGTGACATAAGTTTACTTAAATACTTTTTTTTTCCAAGAAAAAGATCCTTCTATTAGTTAATAAAACTGCCCATTGGGCTACAAACTGCCCCAACAAGAGGGTGGGCTACCTCAGCATGAGGGGAGACTCTTCCAATGAAAAAATGAGAAGTGTACAATGACTTCTAAATCAAGATATGGGAGGAGGAAATAACCACACAGGTGGCCAGTAGTGCCATCTAGGAGCCCCATGGACCATAGTGTAGAAAGGCCCTGGACACCAAAGTCGTAGAAACGCCTCGCGGTGCTCCCACATACGGTCGGAACTGCCCTGTAGCCTCTCGAACTGACCTCGAAGTGTGTGGATCAGCTCCAGCCATATATCTCGTATAGTCTCCACCGGTGGGATGGGATGTGCCTCGAAGATGTAGAAGCAACAGGCTCTCCATATGATCCAGAGTCAGGCTGCAGATAAGCTCCCAGCATAGCTCTTTGTCATTGCTCCACTCCTGGGGCGTAAGCTCTGTGACAGGCTGGAGTGTGGGCCGGCCCTCCTGTATCACAATCATCCTGCTAGCTGAGGATAGCTCAAACCAAAGTGTTGGGCCTATGAGGGTGGACCAAGCAGCAGCACCCCAAGTCTTTGACTAGCTGACGCCAGGGCTGGCATCAGCCGTAGAATCCAAAGCCAAACCTGTTGCGCCATGGGGCAGTCCCATAGACAATGCCTTTGTGACTCAAGTGGGTGGTCACACGTGGCATAGCCCGTGGGATGACCACTGTAGACCAACCAAACTCCCATTACAGTAGCTCGATGGGCGACAAGCCACTGGAACATGGTGACTCTTTTTGGTTGTCTACTGTCCCACAAGCTCTCCCAAAAGTCTATCAAGAACTCAGCTATGAGACCCTCCTCCTGCCACTGACCTGCTGCAACAAGGTGGGCCTCTCTCCGAGCATCTAGAATGCGGCGCTGAGTCGTGCTGTGTACTGGAAAACAAGGGTCCCTGGGTGATGTGCTGAAGCGAAAGGGTCACACCAAAACCACTCCCCAGGGTCCCATTGCAGAGGGCGACTCTCCCAAGCCCAGAGCCTCCAATGTCCAGTCTCAAGATCTATCGGGCGGGATCAAGCACACACATCTTCTCTTTGATGCTCAAAACTCGAATCCACTGAAAGTAACACTCTGCTATCTCTGGTGTCTCAATAGCAACTCTGTAGAGGCGACCCTCTCGCGGAACCTCAAAGAACATGCAAAGGCTTGAGTCGAAGCAAGCCCAAACTACGATGAGGACCTCAAGGCGAGTAAAGGCCCCCATCCAGCTGGGAGCCGTTGTCTCGAGAGGCGTGTGCCACTCTGCTAGTATAGCCTTGACGATGTCGACACATGCATTGTACCCCCCTCCCAAGACCAAAGTAAGCTCAACGCGAAACGGTTCTCCCACCTCCTGCTCAAGCCCACTCTGCGCATCTATGTGAAAATCCAATCAGTGAAGGGGCTCCAAGGGACACCTATCTGTGGAACTCTACCTCTTAACCCTCCAAAAACATACCTAAGTCATCAACAAACTCAACGTCAATTGTAGGCCGTGCAATCCAACCTCTTGTGAGGTCAAAAATGTGCTCATCGCCTCTGCGTAGAAAAGAAACAAGAAGGGGGCAAGAGGGCAGCCCTGCCGTCTTGATCGTGTAAGCATGAAGCGTTCCCCTCGACCTCCTGCTAGCAACACCTGACTATGAGCACATCTGTAGAGAGCACATACCCCTCTGATCCATGCATTTAAAAAACCTATCTTGCGCAAAGTGCCCTCCAAGAAGTCCCAATCAACTCTATCGTAGGCCTTCTCAAAGTCGAGAAGGAGCACCACAAGATCCTCTCCTCGCAGGCGTAAGAGGGGTGTCGCCTCCCAAAAGGTGAAAATGTTGTCGAGGATACTACGCTCCTTGACAAATCCCATTTGAGTCTCTGTATGATGCTCTCAACTGGTGGCTAAATTCTCAAACTCGGAGCCTTTGCAAGGATTTTGTAGGCTGAGTTGAGAACGGTGATGGGACACCACTGCTGAATTCATCATCCCCCCTCCTTGGGGATGAGGTAGATCAAGCCCTTGCTCATGCTATCAGGCATCTCTCCAGTGTGAAAAATGTGTTGGTATGCACTACATAGGTCCTGTCCAAGCACCTCCTAGTACTCCAAGAAAAAGTTGGGAGTCAGCCATCCTCTCCCGGGCAACTACCACGCAGGAGTGCTCTGAGAGCCTCCCAGAGCTCCTCTGGCAGGAGAGGGCTCTCAAGCATCTGTCGCATCTCCTTTGTGACAAGGCAAGGCATCTATGCCCAGCATTGCACACACCTACTCTCTGCATGCATCCCAACTTTGATTGCGGCCCACAACTGAGAGCAGCTCTTGATAAAAGCCAGTAGCTACTGCCCGTATGTCCTCAGGTTGTGTGGCAACCACCCCATCATGTCTCCTCAACTGGCGAACAGTGGCTTGCACATGGCGAGGTCCCACCATCTCAACAAAACCACCCAGGTCACAAAAGTGCTAGATTCACTTCGCCTACTTCGTGGTCGAATGTAGAAAAAAGAGAGGCTGTCTAAGGGCCGTGCAAAGCCAGCATGCTGCCATACAGCCGCGATCCGCAAGGTCATACATAGACGTGCCCAAGCAGCCAACTCAGCCCCATGAACAGTAGCATGGCTGCCCCCAACGCTGTCTAAGGTGTCCTCAAGCATGTTGAAATCCCCCCCCCAGTGCACCACTACTCTGCATGAGGTAGGGACTCGACCAAATGTGACCAAAACTCAGCCCGTGCACTTGCATGGTTGGGCGTTCAGGAAACCCACAAGGCAGCCATGTATCTGCATAGTGACCCACTGGGCCCTCTTTGGCACACTGATGCCTCTGCCCACAATGGCCTGTTGCCAAGAATCCGCACCTCCCTGAATGCCACCTGGCCCAAAAGCAATTGACCAAAAGATCTCCTAGTGACCACGCAAGATCTGTCCACAGCACCTGATGCAGCTTTCACACAAGTGATGCTCCTGGAGTATAAGCATATCAGTCGCTCCACCCACAAGGCATCTTTGGAGCTCTTGTCTGCTGACTCGACCTCTCTGACGTAGGAACTTAGGTCCACCTAACCCCTGCACATTCAATGAGACTATCCTCATGGGGTCAGTGAGACAAGGTCAATGCTCCCATCGCAGCCAAACTTGCAATCTTCGATGCAGCCTTTGATGGGGTATAATCCTCATTCGAGCGCCCTCGAGAAAGTCGTGTCTGGAGTGTTTGTTGGACCCAGGCACAAGCTGGGCATGCAGTTCATAGAGCTACATCCTCTGTCCAAGAGTCCTCATGAACATATACATAGTAGGGTGCACTCTACGTGTGTGCAAAAAAGTGTACCACAATGTGCCTACATCCTGCTGTATCTTGTGGTGTCACAGAGAACTTGGCCAACGGCCATAGAGTCTGTATCAAATCTGTCACCCCCAAGTCTCCCATGTGGTGAGAGAACTTGAGAGCGTGAACCTGAAATCCAGTCCAACATTGTATGCGTAGTCCACTCAGTCTATTCCCTGTTCCATAGCGGGAAAGAGAAACCAACCGTTGTGTCAGGCCTGTGTCCCTCTAGCTGCTAGAAAGAGTACATGGACTCTGAAGCAAGTCGCCTCAAGGTCGAGGGAAGAGTCGTCGAGGTATCATGTGAAGTCGTAGTCAAAAAAGTCCCAACGGCAACAGATGTCAAAACTGGTTAGCCCACGAGGGATTGCCGCAAAAGGCGACGCACCACGGGCGTCCACAAGTAAGGCTGCTCTTCTTGTGGCAAATGCACTGCCAAGAGACCTCCAAGCTGCCAAGGAAGGACTTTTCCCCTAGGCTGGCGACGAGGTAAGGGAGGGAATAGGCGACAGAGCGGGGGGCCTAGCGGTAGGGATGGGAGAGACAAGAAGGGCGGGTGGAGAAGGGGGTGGTGGCAGAAGAGGGGTGGGGACGATAGGCGGAGGGGGAGGAGAGGGGCTGTCGGTGGCGAAGCTGAGGTGGGTGGAAGGGGTATCCGCGGGCTCATCCTAGTGTAGAGGATGGAAACGGTTCCCTGTGGGAACCCACTGTTGCTAGCCTGGTGTAGGCCGACCGCCAAGGGTGCCAAACTTGAGTGGCGGTCCCTAGCGACATCGACCACGAACCTACTGCCAGCCCTTTCTGCCTGGGCACCTGTCTCAGAGGAGGTACCCTTCTATGCTCCTTGTGTCTCTGCCTACTGAGCCAAGCCAGCATTAGTAGGCTAGGTCGGTGACGCGGGTCGATGCCTCCTTCGTGGACAAGCCTTCACAAGATGGTCCATCTGTCTATAAATGAAGCACTGCTTCGGGAGCCCCGAATCCTCCATATTTTGACAGAGCCAACCACCACTACCCAAGGACCTTCGAGAGAGAGTGGGTGTCTCAAACAAGAACACGTACCGAAGGTATACCTGCTGCCCTGGCAGCAATGGAAGCTGTCGTGGGCTGCTTGGATGGAGCTGAAGGTCGATTATTTTTCCCACCTCTGCTAAAAGGCCGGCCTGGAGGAGGTCACGCAGCTCTCCTCTGCTAGGTCGAGTACAGATTATCTTGCAGATATAGAGGTGGCCTGAAGGCACGCCACCTCTGCCTCTAAGCTCGCTTGCTTTGTCGGCAAAAGAGCAAGTCGGATGGTTGGTTCTGTGGAGTCGGGCGAGGGGGCTTCAGTCAAGTCCCTCTGTGGCGGAGTAGAATCCTCCATCTGTGTGTGTGGTTGTGACGGCGAACAAGGACGGGAGGAAAGTGAAGGATGTGGGTCAGAAGGTGGATAAAGGCTCACCAACTCCTCCAATGGACAAGAATGGAGAGCCGGGGTGGGGTTGGGGGGGGTTAGCGAAGCGTGAGCAGCAGCGAGCTCCTTCCCACATACGACTGTTTACTTAAAAACTTGGGTGTTGAGACAGTGCTTTTCTCACCTGGTCTATCTGCCTATGTATGGCGGCAGGCCTAGAGTTTCGGAAACTATGTCAATGTCTACAAAACACCAAGTTTTCATAGCTGAGTATCGTGTGTTATCTATCATGTGGTGTGCTGTGGCTGATTAAGTATTTAGCTTGCATGTTCAGGCATTTAATGTGCTTGTGAATACAATAAGGGGCTTCTCTGCTAGCAACCACTTCATCTTGTACAGATGAGCAATGGTCCTTTACTAGTATGCTTACCTCAAGGGTGGCTTCTAGAATAAATACCATTTCTGGTCAACTCCTGTCATGGGTCATCCTGGTGTACTGGTGTTTTTGAAGATAATCAGATTTCATGGCACACTTACTGAAATTGCATATGTTTATTGTAGGTGTTACACCACTTTAGTTCATCCTGAAGATGTTGGCATGCTCCCTGAAGAATCATTAATGAAAAGGTACATCTCTAACGTTGGGCATATATTTGGCCCTTAAAGATCTTAGCAAAAGCATTTTGTCCAAAAGCCTGTTGCATTTTAATATGTGACAGTCCAACAGGAGCTTATTTTGTTGTCTCATCTGTTCGGCATGGAATCTTGCCTCGAATATGTGGTAAGAAGTTTCTTTTTTGGCATGGCTTTATTCTAAGACTTCTCATAAAGAAATTGATGGCATTTTTGTGGGGAAAACATACTGCCTTTGAATGGACTATAGTACGGGAATACAGTAGTCTTGTTGTTATTAGCTTGTTTGCCTTGTCGCTTTAAGAGATAGTCATAGCATCTTATCATCCTCGGGATATGTATTTTTGGTGAAGCATGTTATTAGATGAAGTTACCAAAGGTGAAGATAAAACAAATAGCAATTTATCAAATAAGTCTGCAATGGCTTTTACTTGGATTATAATGATGCCTGCACTCTTCCTTCCAAGAGGCGGAAGCACAAACAGTACAATGTTCCTTGCAAACAATGCAACCATGTCTTTTAACAAAGTCACAAAAAAGTTGTTGAAATAGTTAAACAAGCTGCAGGTCTTTCCATTGGATTTATTACCCCCCAAAAAAGAGTCTTTACTCCATGTCTGAATAAAGGCCTTGAGCGAGCCTGCATTGGATTGTCTGCAGCCTCGTCTGCAGCCTTCCTATTGGCTGTAGAGCTTGCGAAGAATCTTAGTCCAGCTGTGACCAGTATGCATCTGAAAGAGCGTTTGGGCCATAAAGCCCTGCATGTTGCAAGCTTGTCAAAGTAACCAGGCTGTAATGCTGCTAGTTACCTCTCAATTAGGAACTTAACCTCTATAGAGATGACTCCTAGCAGTACATCTCAGTCTGTATCGGTATCCACCGCACAACAGGGACCAGAGTGACATGGTCACATACTGAGGAAAGCCATCAGCGACCCAGAAAGATGCATACACCATTGCTATGAAACATATCCCCAGTAGCAGGCTCCCAATACATAAATAACAAAAAGAAAAAGGAAAACCTAAAGAAAAAGGCTTGTAACTGCTACCTCAAAGTAAATCTATATTCCAAAATAGGCAAGATACAACTGAAATCCACTCTCTCACTAGGGTCTTTCTCTCTTGGAAAATGTAACCTCAAAAGAGATGACTCCTAGCAATACATCATCAGTGTGTATTGATACACAAGAGCATGACAGGGACCAAAGTGCCATGGTCACATACTGAGGAAAGCGATTAGCAACCCACAAAGATGCATACACCATTACTATGAAACACAGCCCCAGTATCTGGTTCCCATTACATCAAAAATAAACCAAAAAAGGAAAACCTAAAGCTAAAGGCTTATAACTGCTTCCTTGAGTAAAACTATCCATGGGTCTTTCTTTCTTGGGGAGATGCATCTCTGCATGGCTAAGATGCCATGGTATCTAGCTTTGAGCCGGCTTTGATCTGGGTGTTTGGGTCTCCTCCATGGTGGACGTGGGCGTCTCACCCAACGGAGCACCACTGCTGTATCAAGAATTCACATTTCTCAAAAGCTGAAGAGTTTCTCTGCCGATGTCACATTTTTGGTTTATGCCAACAGCATTCATATGAATGAGCAGAGGGAGAGTGTGGGGAGCATAGCAGAGAGCATCTCATATAGTGTATTTCTGACAAATATCAGAGCATTTTGGCTGCAATAAATGATCACCACTATTTAGCTTCTTGCTTATTGAGCGAGGGGCAGTGTAATTGATGATTTTTGAAGGTTGATGCAATGCTCTATCCACTCGCTCTATCCTCAGAGTGATTGCTGCCCCAATATTGTTAAGATGGGGAATTTACATGCCATAATAGTCATACATTCAAATTGACCCTCCCCACTAGAAAGCTAATGGGAGTACTTGATTGCAGCAAGAATCAGCTGAATCCTCTAGATGTTACGTCATAAGAACCTTGAATATGAGTCAGTGAGACCTTGGATAGAAAATATGGATATTTACATGTAGGCTGACCATTCCTCATTTAATACCAGTACTTAGTCGCAGTTTAGAATTCTTCCTTCCGTCGAGTCAGCTTCGTGTAATGAGTAAAGTGTTTCTTTCTTTTTGTCAAGTAGCATATTGCATATATGCATTCAGGCATACAAAAGCACAAGAATATAGTGAATGGAGATATTACAACCATTAGATATGAATTATAGAGATGGAGATATGAGCAGACATTCTAGAACACCTGTTCCTCAACTCTCAATGGATTGCATGTGTAGAAAAATCTCCTTTCTTCAGGCCTGATCTAATTTATGCAGAGATTTAAAATCACTGCTCACTCAAAAACTTATTTCTTGCCAAAATCTAGCACTAATTACACCGAGTTGAAGCGCAAAAGGCAGGGATGAGGAAGAGTGTAGCTTTTACAGCATAAAAGTCAGGTTATGATTCTGACAGCTAAACCAATCAATGTTAATGTTTTAGCATAAATTATGAAGGTCAATTTTGGAATAGGTATGTGTGTGGTTATCTTCCTGAAGGTTCTTGCAATGAGCTTTTGTCGTGCCTTTTTTTTCTGTATGTAGGTGCTTTGATTTCAGCTAGAAAATTAGCAAAAGAGCAAATGGCTGCTCCAAACCTCAGCAGTACAGAAAGGGCAGTTTTTGATGCTCGTCAAAAAGCTTTGAAGGTACGTATGCTGGCAACATGATGTGATCTATGTTCATTCATGACTTCCAAGTAATAGCACAAGAGTCAAGATTCTGCTAGCCATGGTTGTCACAGCATTTGTATTTAATGATTGGTGTTCAAGCATAGTTATGAATGGACGACTAGCTTTAATAAAATCTTTAAGTTGATTTACAGCTATGTTCTAATGCCTTGTACGGTTTTACCGGAGCTGGTGCCTCACCTCAACAAGCGCTACCCATAGCAGACTCATGTCTCAGGTAAATAAGCATATTAAGCAGCAAAGAGCATAATTAGAATTTTTTTTGTGCGTCTTATAGTAAGAGAGGCTTCTTCCATTATTATATCGTACTAGTTTTCAAGCCCACATGCAAGTGCACAAAAACACTTTCTTTCCTAACAATGGAGACATCAGCAGCAGACAGGAAAGAACTCCCTTATTTTGGGTTTTGAAATTTAGGGCAGGCTTGTGACAGGGATCTGTTATTGGGAAGAGAACAGCAGAAGGTTGCTTCTCTTTTTGTACAAACCTTCAGCAGGGCTGAAAAGGGAAAATCATACACAGTTCATGTCAAACTAGCAAAGTGTAGGGGGCGAGGAGCGAGGGCAGTATAGGGGGCGAGGGTGAGTCAGGGTCGAGAGCAGTATAGGAGGCGAGGGGTCAGATATGATAGGGGGCGAGGGGCGAGGGCAGTATTGTAAGGGGGTGAGGACTAGGTAGAGCAGGGCTGAAGGAGAAACTGAAGGAAGACCTGCAAGCTCAGGTGTAACAGGTGCAAAGCATGGAGTCAGAGCTGGAAAAGTTGCAGATTATTTTGAGAAGAGAGAGAGAGGGTCATGAATTAGTGGATCCTAGGCAACAGCAACACTGGTTGCAGAGCAAGAAGAGAGCAAAGAAAAGGGCACGGAAGCTGTCTAAGGAGTTGGTGTTGTATAGGGAACATGTAAGAAACATGCAGGATGCTGTTGTAGCTTGGAGAGAACAGCAGGAGCTACCAACAGAGATCTTTGAAACGCAGGTGCTTTATCTTGTAAGCAAGGAGTATAGATGTTGGTGAAAAGTGACAGTTAATCCAAACAATTAAAAAGAACACACTGAATCATAGGAGGGCTCACCACCCAAGTTCCATAAATGAGAGAGAGGGATAAAATGGATGCAGACAGTAAGAATAGGGAATTTTTTGAGGATAACATTGATTACAACTCAGATGAGAAAGACTTGAGAAGAGGGAAAAGGTAAAGCTGGAGAGAGCTGAGGAGGGGACAATCATATGGTTGTTGGTGGGAGGGATAACCTCACCAGATTTTTAAAGAGTCAGGGCGAGTGATAGCACTTGATTCTGGATCCATTTACCAACATCAAGGGAGCACCTTCCAAAGTGCATAATTGGACAACCCCCTGTGGCAAAATCTCTTGTACTATGAATGGCCCTTGCCAGGCTGGGACCAGCTTCTTAGCTTTTTCCAGATATTTAGCTTGATAGAGTAGCACCAGTGTCCCTTGCGTTATTTTCGGCTTTTTGAGATGGCGATCATGCCACACTTTGCGACGAAGTTGCTCGGCTTGCAGAGCATGTGAAGCTAACATCCTGCTTTCTTCTAACTTCGAGAGACGAGAGAGGTTTGCGGAAGCAATACGTGTTGTGACGCGAACGCTTCCCACTCTTGCTGAGCCTGAGTTCAACTCGTATGGTGCAAGTGCTTCTAAACCGAAAGCTAGCTGGAATGGGGTGTGGTTAGTGGTTGCTTTGAAGGAGGTGCGATAATCCCAAACTGTGCCGAGGATAGCTTGAGCCCAAGAAGTTGGATGCAGGTGACAAGCTTTTCTGAGAAGTGTGATAAGCACTTTGTTAGTGCTCTCGGCTTGCCCATTTTCTCTGGGATAGTAAGAGCAAGATTTGCGATGAAAAATCTTGTAATTCGTGAGGAGTGTGTAGATAGGTCGTTGATGAAATGACTATCTTGATCACTTGTGATTTCCAGAGGGCACCCAAACGTGCAAAAAATATTTTCATACAAAAATTTTGCGACAGTGGCTGCTGTACAGTCAATGGTAGCCACTACCTGGGTCCACTTGGTTGCATAATCTGTCGCTACCAGGGGATACTTACGATTGCCGGGTTAAGCAAGTGGAGCAATTGGACCAACAAAGTCCAAGCCCCATCGCTCAAAGGGCAACCACGCCATAGATACCTGTAGAGGGCGATTGGATTGCTTGCTAGGCTTGGGCGCACATCGTTGACAGACATCACAAATCTTGACATGAGCAATAGCATCTCTGAATAGATAGGGCCACCATAAGCCTGTCTGTAAGATTTTTTGCACCATGATGTGACCAGGATAATGGCCACCTGTAGGACCACTGTGTGCATCTTCGAGAATGTGGTCCACTTCGTGAGGAGAGAGCACTTGCGCAGCACACCGTCTAGCCCAAATTTGTAGAGTTGTCCGCCAATCAAAGAGAAGGGTCTAGACTTCAGCAAGAGTCTTCTTTTTTACAAGGGAGAAGCATTCTCAGGATATAGGCCAGTAGAGAGCAAATGTAACACATCTCCATACCATTCCGGGGTCATGTCGACCTTAAAGAGATGAATATCCAGAAAGTCATCATCAACCCCAGTATCTGGCTCACCTGTGTGTATGCGAGAGAGGTGGTTGGCCATGACGTGCCGCTTGCCTGGACGGAGAACTACGTCGAAATCAAATTCTTGAAATATCAATAGCCACCTCCAGACTCTTCCTGCAACTTGGGGTTTATTCAGAAGATAGCGCAGCGCATAATGATCCGTGATGATAGTGAAGTGAACCCCTAACAAGTAATGACGAAACTTTTGTAAAGAATACCAAACCTTCCCTTACGGTGGCTGTAGTTGCGCTCAGCCTTTGTGAGCAGGCGACTGGCATAGTGGACTGGGCGATCTAGGTTGAACTCCTTGCTAGGCTGAGTCAAGACCGTGCCGACCGCAAAGTGACTAGCATCATATAGACATGAAAAGGAGTGGACCAATCAGGAGCAACTAAAATAGGTGCCTCATTTAGGCGCTTTTTGAGATAGGCAAAAGCTTGGGATTCAGCTATGGACCACTGAAAGGGTACAACAGCACTAGTCAGGTGAGTCAAGGGTTGGGCAACCTGTGCATGGATGCAAATGAACCTCCGATGATAGCCTGTATGGCCTACAAAGCTTTGAACACCTTTGGGATTAATTGGAGGGGCCAATCTTAAAATGGCCACTATTTTCTCAAAGTCAGGTGCTAAACCTTCACCAGACACGACATGACCTAAAAGCGTACCTTGAGTCACCAAAAAGTGGCACTTGTTTGGATCGAGCTTAAGGCGCACCTTGTGACACTTCGAGAAGACTGCAGAGAGTTGAGCTAGGTGCTCCTCCAAGTTTTCCACCGGGGTGGAACATTGGGCGCCAGAGAAGGTGGAAAAATCATCCATGAAGATTCTGAGATTGTCGTTGAGCAGGAGACAAAATATGATGTAGACAGTACGATTGAATGAAGGAGGAGCGTTTTTCAGCCCAAAGGACATCCTTTTGTAGATAAAAATTCCCCATGGAGTGACAAAAGCTGTCTTTACTTGGTCGTCAGGATGTATTTCTAATTGATAGTAGCCACTGAACCCTTCCATGAAAGTGTACAGTACATGCCCAGCGACATCTTTGAGGACTCTCTCAGTGAAAGGGGTCGGAAATCCATCCGGGATTGTCACCTTATTCAGAGCCCGGTAGTCGACGCAAACTCGAATTTTGTTGGACTGCTTCTTGGGAGCGATAACCATAGGGGACAACCATTCTGAGTGCTCTATTGGCACAATAATACGTGCTTCTTGCATTTTTTCTAACTCGACTTTGACTGCTTCTACATACTTGGGGTTGAACTTGTAAGCCCGTCCTTTGACCGGCTTAGTCCCCCTCAACCAGAGGGATTGTGTGGACTCCTAACTCTGCTGGGATCCCTTCCAAATCGTGGTAAGACCACGCAAACACACTTCAAAGAGTGCACGAAAAAGATTACCTGGTCGAGTAGCACGGGTGATCCCGTAACCAAGCGGCTAACAGGATGGGCTGATGGTTGTCACGGTCACCTAGGTTGACTTCTCTGACGGGATCAGGCGGTGTAGTTGGCGAGGATGCATCAAAAAGAGAAGACCTTGCCGCCTCTGTGAGCTTCCGAACATCATGAGTTGGCGTCTAATCGATATTGAAATCGGCATACTCTTCTTGTAACCATCCCGGTGGAAGCTCGTCAAAGGGAAGTTCATCTGGTACATAGGATAGCTTGGACTGGGCAGGGTATCAGACATAGGTGAGGCTGAGGGTGTGGCGTGGGTGAACTCTTGTAAAGGAGATTTCTTACCCCTTCTATGGTCTTTGATAGGCTCACCAAGTCCAAAGGCTTCTACTGAGGGGCCAGCTGAGCTATCAACCTCTGGGAGCAATGGAGTCGGTGCACTGGGCTCAGCCACTGTAGCAACACTGGAAGATGGTGTATCCTCTGGCAAGGCTTGAATGGAGACCACATAGCAAGACACAGAGTGGGTAGCCTCCAACCACTCCAGCAGGTCTTCTTCAAGTCCATCCGGTGGAGTAGGCTGGTTCAGTTGGGGAGTTGACTCCATTGATAGAGAACTATGATTCACCACCGGATCCATTCCCCCGTCAAGGCGAATAGGTTTCATTGGATAGCCTGGGCTACATATCCACATTGAATCAGTTCCCCAATCATGTAATGCCTTTGTGTGTCGAAGCCATGGTCTTCCAATGAGTAATGGAAATCCACCGTCTATCTGAGGGAGGCGAACTACAACAAAACCTAGGTTGAATGTGAAGTCTTGTACCTGCAGAGGGACCTTGTCTACTATTCCCACAGGGTAGACATTTCTCTGGTCTGCCAAAGTCACTGTAAAGGGAGCAGGCCAGGTAGGCTGGAGACCCAATGCCAACATAGTGAATTCGGGCATCAAGTTGATACCCGACCCACCATCCACTATGACACCGGAGAAGGCGCGCCCTAGAATAGACGCGGTGAGATGAGGACTCCTGTAATCAGTGAGCGGAGCAGCGGGTAATGAAATCATGTAGAATAAGGGCTGCACGGGTAGGTGCCCACCACTAGACCCTGCACCAAGATACAGAGATTGAATGATGAAAAGGGTGTCACTTCAAAAATTTGCATCAAGTCGAAGCATGTCGTACAATGACACTTGCTGAAGGGTGTTTTTCAAGATAGTCTTTGTTGTAGGCTTCTCTCTTTTGATCAATGCTTCCTCTGGTATCTTGAGCTTCTGCAAGTCCTCTACTGCTTCCATGAAGGCACCATCAATATCTGAGAGAAGAGAGGTAGGATAGCTCTTGGCACTAACTGCTGGTTTGTCAGCTACTAGGGAGGTTGATTCATTTGTGTGACTGGAGATGAAAAAGTTGGACCGTCAGGGAGGCTGAGAACAAGAGCAGCTCTCTGTGCCCGTATGAGCACACCAGCAGGCTCTTCCACCTATTTCAACCCATTTTGAGAGGCAACTACAAGAGAGGAATGCGGGGCCTGTGGAATGGTGCTTACTGTGACTAGGTTGATCTCTGGGAATGTAAACTCCTGCTGGTTCTGGCTTGTGCTTGCAGATGTGGGTGTGCGTTGTTTTGGGCAGTCCTTACTATAGTGATCCTTAGCTTCAAGGCAGTGTCGGCAAGGAGGGGACCCTTCTAGAAACAGACATTTGCTTTGATAATGTCTACGCTCCCCGCACTTGTAGCACAAAATTGGCCCATTGGAGGGCAAGGTGGTCTCGGCCCTTGCTGCATGGGGACGGATGTTGATGTGTAGAAGCTTGGGGAATTGAAGGAGCATTAGCATGATAAAATCTGGGAGATGCAAAGTTGTTGTGCATACCTTGCATAGGAGGTGTTGTCAGCAGAGGTGGCATAGGGTTTTGATGGCCATAGGTTGAAACCATGTTGGATGCAGGTGTCAACCCTTGTTGAAGGTTGGGGGCGAGGCTCTGTTGTAGTTGCCGCATTCCCTTCAGATAATAGCACTCTTTGTCATCATGGCGAGGTTTCTCGCAAAAATGGCATAAAGCTCGAAGTGGGCAGTCCTGAGGAGGATGCCCTAGAGAGCGACAAGAGGTACACCACACCATCGGCGGCTTAGTGTCTTGCTGTGCCCGGAGCTCTTCTAGCTCCCGCTTGATTTGTTCTAAAGCCTCTTGCTATGGAGATTTTTCCGGTCTAAGAGAGGACTTCTCCTCTTGAAGTGCTCTTTGTAACTTCAATGCTTCTAACTCCTTGTGTAAAGAAAGCAAGGGGTCAGAGGGATTTTCCGTGAGTGTTGAGGCAGTCTCCACCTGAAGGGGGTCCTTGAATAGCCTCCTTGCTCCTTCTATCCTTGTAGCGGCCGCTATAAACTCCTCTAGAGATGCTTCAGGTCGAAGAGTTTCGCGTAGTTTCTGTTGAGACGTCTTTAGAAGAGCTTTCTCTACCCAATTCTTGACCATAAATTCCCCTAGTTATTGAGGAAGCTTGGCAACCAGAGACTTGGTTTTAGTCATGAGTTCTACAAAAGTCTCCTCTGGCTGGAGCACCATGTTGGCCAACTCATCCAAAACCTTTTCTTGGAAGTCACCTGGCTTGAATGCTGCACAGAACTGTTTTCTTACAGCTGCCCAAGTTGGAATGCTGCACAGAACTGTTTTCTTAAAGCTGCCCAAGTTGGAAAGTGATTCTCTGCAAACTGACTGTACCACTTGTCTGCTAAACAATTCAAGGTTGATGGAAACAGTACCAAATAAGCATCTTCTCTATTAAGACCAAAACACTGGTCAACTCCTCCATGGCCTCTTGCTCAGGAGCTTGTTGCTCAACAGCTTGCTGTAACAAAATGGGAGAGGGCCTTACTGGGGAAGGTGACCTGGAAGATGTAGAACAGGATGGAGGAATGGATAATGCCGTATGTGGAGGTATGGGTGATGAGGTTGTGGACTTTTACTAGGTACAAGGGTTGACGCCTTCTGTGGTAGTACTTCAGAGGACTCAGTAGTGAGCTTTGACGCTCTAATGACCGCCTTGTATGTGTCATGCAGTAACCACAAGCTTTGGGCAAGAAGACCTTTAATTGGCTGACCACCGGTCTAGACTCTTCTAGACCAAGGCGAGTGACTATACCACCTGGCTGGACCAGGGACGAGGAAGGACTAGACCAGGACGAGAGCTGGTTGGACCAAGGCGAGAGAGGACCAAACAAGCAGGGCGAGAGACTAGGTCAGCTAGACTAAGCTATCTAGGGTGAAACTGGGCCAAACCAGCAGGCTGCACTGTGCAAGGCGAAGTAGGCAAGGCTAGGTAGAAACCAGCTAGCTCCTCGATTTGTACCTCAACAGAGAGTGAGACTTCAGTTGAGGTCCCACCAGGCGTGCCAAAAATGAGAGCACCTGTAGCGTGGATAGTGTGTCGTGCTCTCTACAGTGGGTCCTCCTCAGTGCAATGTGCGTGACATCTCACTCAAACAGAATGAAAACACAGAAAACAATAGATAACAGCAAATCAACGCAGAGACACAGCGGACTAGAACATATGGACTCGACTATCTCAAAGAAACCAGTACAGACTCTGGCGTGGCAGCACACTCAGCTCCAGCCCAGAACTCACGGGTACAATGGGGGTGTCGAGGCTCAAATGTGCAAGGATGGTGCAGACGTGCTGTGTATATACTCTCCACTCTAGACGACGACACTGGACCGGATATTGTAGCGCGGATAGTGTATCGTGCTCTCTACAATGGGTGCTCCTCAGTGCAATGTGCGTGACATCTCACCCAAAACAGAATGAAAACAAAGGAACAATAGATAACAATTGATCAACACAGAGACATAGCAGCAGACCAGAATATATGGACTCGACTATCTCAACGAACCGATACAGACTCTGGTGTGGCAGCACACTCAGCTCCAGCCCAGAACTCACAGGTACAATGGGGGTGTCGAGGGTCAGATGTAATGGGATGGTGCAGACGTGCTGTGTATAGACTCACTACCCTAGACGACAACGCTGGACCATATATAAAGAAGATGATAATCCTGATGACCCAACAGCTACTACTCATATGTACAACCATAAAGAGCCACCAACGGCTCATAAATGTCAGCCATCTAAGTCTATCTCCAAACTGAGTGGTGGTGGTGACCTGGCCACGATGTCCACTAGACCACCGTCCGTATCCTTGCCACGTGTCATTGCCCAGCCCAGAGAGTCCGTTCAGTGTGAGCCAGACCAGACCAACTGTACTAACTCTGTGTCCTGTGAAAGTGACATTGTAGCTTGCTGCACAAAGGAAATGTTTACAAATATTTTAGATGACATCAGGTACTCCTTTATCTGTCTATAAAAAAAGACGCACACTCGTGTCAGTCTTGAAGCTGCTATGCCTCTCATAGAGTAAGAGGGTCCTGTGAAAAGATTTCATAGATATGTGCAGGACTGTACATACTCCACTTCCTAACCACAAGTAAACATTGGTGCTGATTCCCTCACCCAGTGTACTGTGGTGCTAAATATAATCACCTTGGTCTTGCCAAGGTGCACAGACAAATCTCTTTTCTATCTATAGCTCCTTAATGCCTCCAACTGTCTGTGTAGCCCCTCTAGCAAGTCAGCAATGAGAACAATCTCGTCTGCATAAAGCAAAGGGGTATCCAAGTGCTTGATAGGTGTACACCTCTAGCACCCTTTCTATCAATCTAATCTGATACCTCATTAATATACCAACGGAAAAGTGTAGGAGAGAGCAAACATACCTGATTCACTCCAAAGGTGAAGGGAACTAACTTTGAGAGCCCCTCTGGCACATGTACTCTACCTGTCACTGTCTTATTAAGTGCTAAGACACCCCATGTAATCTCACTCAGAACACTCAAATCATACTTTCTATGCTTAAATCTCGGTCTAGGTATTATATCAAAAGCTTTGTGGAAATCGACAAAGAAGCATTAGTTATGGTATCCATGTGCTCGAGCATGCTCCCATTCAGAAAATATGTGAGAAATGTTGATTGATTCGTAGACGTATACGAATCATGGTAATTTGTTGCAACTCAAAGCATAAACAGAGACAAGGATGATAAAAACTTGTGTTTGAAAAACTTTGGACATCAAACTCAGAGATGGAATCCAAAGATGTCTCCTTGTATATTTTACAAACCGTAAGGGTGTTGGTATGCTCGACTTAACTCAAGACTGTTGTCTTCTATTTGAAGCTTGTGACTCAGTATTTGCTGCAGAGTCGTAGCTCACAGTGTACGTATACGATGAAGTGTAGAGATCTTCTCCACAGTATCCCACACTTGCCACATGCCACATTTTATCTGGACGGCCTCAGCTTCAGGATCTCCCTCAGCTTGTTTTTCTTCTACAACCAATGAAGGAGAGAAATTTTAGAGGGTTTGTTTTACTGGTTTTCTTGGTCATACGTTTTCTGAGGAAGGTCAAATCGCTTTTAAGCACATTCAACAGAGTATCTGCAAGCTGCAAACTGGAGACAGCAGGTGGTTGAATAAGGGGGCCATCTTCAGAACCAGGTACAAACAATGATGATGGTTGAAATTACGGTAAAACAAAAATTAGATGCTGGTACACCAGCTAAAAAGTGGCATGGATTGGTTTACCTAATAAAGCTCCCAAAATTTTGCAGTGGTTGCAGCTTGCAGGCGTTTTGTGCAGATGTCCTACTTCTTTTATTTCTACTCCCCAACACTTTGAAAGTCTTTTGTAGATTTTGAGTGATTGTTGAATGACTGGCAGCGTTCCAAAGCGATGAAAGCTCCACTTATGTAGAGCTTTGTCCGTGTCTAATAGGGACCTTCAAGACCCTAGGACATGTTAGCAGAAAGCCAAGTTTATTAACGTCTGTTTAACAGCTTTTGACGCCAGGATCTTTTGTTTGCCACTCTAGGTTTGTAATAGAATGATTGTCTGCCAGAACATTACTATGTATTCTTGTTCCTTGAACGTTTTGATTCCCTTTTTTTGCATGGGTAGGATACTCTCAACAAATCCGTAACGAACTTTGTGCAGTATGGGAGCAGCATCTTGTAAGCATGCTGTGGAGCTTGTCAAGAGCACCTTTAAGAATGCCAAAGTGCTTTATGCACAAACAGACAGCGTTTTTATTCAATTCTGTGGGGCAACCGTTGATGAAGCCATTAAATTAGGCAAAGAGGCTGCTGATGTCACCACCAAAGCTTTCCCTCCTCCTATGTCTCTGAAATTTGAGAAGGTGATAGCTAATTTTCAACAGTACCTAAATTTTTTGTCATCATCTTGGGTCATTTTTGTTCTTGCATATCAAAACATTCGATTTGGTTTGGCAGGTCCTTTGTCCATTTCTTCTTCTACAGGTACATAGTTTCTTTGATATTTGAGTCTACATAGTTACTATCGGCTTTACCCTGCAGATTACATCAGAGGTTTTCTTTATAGGTGAACAGATATGCCGGTAAAGATGTAACATATCCGATTGATGTAGACAAGGGAGGAAGAATGTTTGTGAGGGGCCTAGAGTCAGAAAGAAGGGATGTACCACCTTTCGTACGTGGAGTGAGTAAAATTGCATTGCAGGAGATCCTGCTCAATGAAAACGTCGGTGCAGCATTAGATGCTTGCAAGCATGAAATAAAGCGGCTACTTTCTGGAAAGTGTAGTATGATGGAGCTTATTATGACAGGGGTAAAATTTCAGGCTTCTTTAAGCACGTAACTTCAATTTTTGTTAGCAGTACAGAGTTTTTCTCTTAGGGGAGTTGCAGAATCATCCCTAGATTTTAATGATTTTGGTTATCAGGGTTTATGGCGAGTTGACGATCATGACATTTCAAGACTTGCCTCGGCAATCAAAAGCCCCAAAAAAGAGTCTGGGGGGGCAGCTACCGCCGAAGAAGGAAGAGGTCCGCATGTTGCTTTAGCAGTAAGGCTGAAGCGAAATGACCCAGAGAGACAATTTCATATTGGGGAACGAATACCGTATGTCTTGGTGAACAACTCTAGCAGACTTCAAGTAAGTCTGGTAGCTAACTGATTTGGGTTTTGTCCAGAATCATCATGTAACATTGTCCACCATTACAAAGAGTGAGAATTCAATTGTCTATCTGCTGATACTTTGTTGAATGGCTATTCATATGAATACTAACGAGTTTTTGTTGCAGGATGACATGGCAGAAGATCCAGTGAATGCAATAATAGGAAACATGCAGCTTAATTATCAAGTGTATCTTGAAAACAAATTGCGAAAACCACTAGAATCTGTAAGTCTTAGATAGCAGTCATAATAGTTTTTGTTTTGTAAAAATTTCCAGAATTAAGGTCTGTTTGCAGCACGGCATCTGATTTTAGCTCTTCGTATGATTGGTCTTGTCAAAACAAGCTAATGTGGCTAGTGTTTGCCTCTTAAAATTTGCATGTTAAATTTTTGCATGCTTGTTATTCTAAATTGTAGAATTACCAAAATACCCCTGAAATTTGGGGAAATTCCCAAAGCACCCCTCAAATTTCAAGTATTCCCAGAATACCCCTCATATTTTGCCAAAATGCCCTTAAAAGTTTTCTAAAACTGTCAAAATACCCCTTGTTATTCTCACAAGCATGCCTCTATTTGTGAGCTCATTGGTGAGAATTTTTATGTACACAAGACTTAAAGATAGATCTCTATTGTCAAAAAGAATAAATTATGCAAAATCTGGAGCAATCCATCTAAAAATTGACACAATGGTAATTTGGGAATTTTGTCAAATTTCAGGGTATTTTGGTAAATTTCCCTTCTAAATTTTAGCAAATGTATCCACGTGCGCCATAAATGGTGATGTCTGGTTGCAGATCTTAGAGTACGTTGCCCATTCAAGTCAGATTCATGATGTCTTTAATGGAAGCCATACGGTAGCCTCTCCTTTTGTTTCAACCAGCATTGGACACAGTGCTCAGGCTTCCATGAAGAGCTTCTTTAAATCAAAAACACCATGCTTGAGTTGCAGGTAAGATTCAGAAGCCCTGCACCATATAGTGTGTCATCACATATTAATCACTAAAAGCTGCAATCACGTTGTAGGATGCCCCATCTTGGACATCTCAAATAGGTATGGTTTAAGAAAAATGCTCATTTAGATGAAACGAGGAGAAGTCAACCAAACGCAAGCTATAGTTATTCACAAAGGCATTGTTGCGACCAGCTACATGCAAGGAAGCAATAGGGACCATTTGTAGCCCAATGGCTATTTATAAAGGGTCTTTAGAATCATTTGGCTATTTGACAAAAATCATTTAGCAAAAAATTAGCCCAAAATTTCCAATTTTTTGTGGTTTTGGGAGATAAATGCGCCAAAAGTACAATTGAAAGTGTCAATTTTTGTTGTTTATGGGTAAGATTTATCATCTACATTTGCAAATTCTTGAGGTAAATTCCTGAGTGGGTCTTATTTTTTACCCTGGATACATACATCATACATAGTACTGAACAGTGCCAGAAATGGGTCAAGAAACAACCATCGATACATCTTTCCAATTGAGTTTCGCTTATTGCACAGGAATACGTAAGGCAGCATTTAGCTGTTGCTGTTTTAACATGCATAAACTGGATCAGGGCTTTTGCGTGTTCAAACTGAATGAATTGTTCACAAAGGCTTATATAAGAGCAATCAGCTACATCAGGCGTAGTATTGATCGATACCAAAAGTGGGTAAAGAAACAACTATCAATACACCTATCAATTGAATTTTTGTTATTGAGCAAAAAGACGTTAAGGCCACACTAATAGTTAGGCATGAATGCACTAAAACATAGGTGTGCACACACATAAATTAGTGCATGCACTTTTGGAATTTTGGAAATCAATTACTTAATTAGCAATGTCAATACATCGATGCACAAACATCTTCTACATGCATAAACTGAATCATTACCATTGAGGGCTTTTGCATGTTCAAGCTGAATGAATTCTTCCTATCAGTAGATTTCCAAAAGAGATTTAATTTCTAAGGCTATAAATTGAACAGGAAACCTCTGGATGGTGTTGACAAGCCAAACATTCTGTGCAAGGCATGCAAGCAGTCGGGAGCATCACAGAGTACTGTCATTTCCCTTACTGCTGAGAACAGAGAGTATGAAAGAAAGCTGGTTTTGGGACAGGCTGCATGCATACGTTGCCATTCTGGCGGTTTTTATAAAGCTGTTCTTTGTACAAATACAGATTGTCCTGTCTTCTACTGTAGAAGTGAGATTCCTGATATATACAGGAAACTGGCTTCCTCTATTGAAAAACTTGAACTAGAATGTAGTGTTAATCAAGATTTGTAATCTTGTATCATGTAAGGTGTTTGTTGGCACTGCCTTTCGGTAGAAAGGGAGGGTGTATGCTGAGGGAGTTTAAGCCCGTGTACAACAGAATAGCCTTCAAATTTTTAAAGGTACATAATTTTTTTTCTCCTCTTTAGTCTAGTCTTTCTCTCTCCTACCAACCGGAGTGAAAGGCAATGCCAATGTCTATCTCAAGACGACTTGTTCTCATGGATATTTGTGGTATGCTTTTAAATTTATGTCTACCTTCTTTTACTAAAACGGCTTCTTCATTTGAAAAAGTTTACTAGACGAAGTATTGATAAAGGTTTGTAACCATGTGAAGAGATTGCGAAGGAGAGCTTGAGCTCTTGCAAGCACTCAAGCACACAACTAAGACAGCAGGCAATGGGAGGCTAAAAGCTGCATCTTCTTCACTATTCAAAATGATAAGACGGTCTACAAAACATAAGTAATAGAACATAACAAGATAATTATGTACAATGTTCAAAGAACATGGTTTTTTGTCATATGTTTTTCTTGGATGGATCTTAACAAATGCCATGACATGGTGTGAATCGAACAACAAATTGAAAGAACTTTCATGCACATTCCTTTTTTATTTGTTACATGTAAGAAACCATTGAGTGAAGAGTCCCTCATGTTTTACCTCCGCCCTAAAGTTTAATCAAATCCAATTGCCGGAATTGCGTACAGCCAAGGTTTAGTTTGCTGAAATTTTAAACGTATCGTCTCCGGCCTAAGATAGAATTTGCTAAAGCAAAATGCTGCAAATCTGTAGGATATGATTTTGTACTCCACGCAATTGACCAAAGCAAAAGCATTCAAACTAAAGCAACCATGTGAGATAGCTATCCAACATAGATCTGAAACTACATTTGCGAGAGGTAGTTGCCTGGTGAGAAAGCCCTAAAAATTTCTAGGAAGCACAAGGTTGAGGGGAAAAACCAAATGGTGAGCAAAGGTGAAAAAGCTGTACAAACATGGAGGAATAGGAAAGCTAAATAGGTTTATGATTCTAGGACAAGCCTGCCAAAAGAAGGGCTTCACCAAAGCTCACTCTTCAAATGAATGGATCCACAAATGTAATTTCTTATGTTGCAACAATGTACAACCATGAGAACTTGACTCCATGCAAGTAATTCCCTTCCTCTTAAATGTTGCCCTTCTTCCAATGTTGCATAACAGAATTCTCCATAATAATGATTGCTTTGCAATGTCATACTTTTAACTAGCATTGATCTTGTTTCATTATTTAAGACATAAATCGCCCCCATATCTCAACCCTTTGTAGTGAGTTTACTTTCAACCTTAAAACTTTCAAGGATGTCAAAACATTGTGTAAATAGGGATGCACACACTTTCACAAATGCAAACCAAAAACCTGCAAGGCAAAAGTTTGCAACTTATTTTTGTTAGGGTCGGTCCCATATGCACTACTAGAAGTTGTGGCATTAAGAAAAAACGTGTAAATGGTAGTCACACAAAAGCTTGTAGCGCGGATAATGTGTTGTGCTCTCTACAGTGTGGGTGTCCCCCAGTGCAATGTGCGTGACAATCTCACTCAACAAACAGAAACTCTCTCAACAGAATGAAATACAAGAAACAATGGATAATAACAGAGACACGGCAGTAGACCAGAACATGTAGACTCGACTAACTCAAAGGACCTTGTACAGACTCGGGAGTGGCAGCACACTCAGCTCCAGCCCAGGACTCACAGGTACAAGATGGGGTGTCGAGGCTCAGATGTGCATGGATGGTGTAGCAGTGCTCTGTGGAAGACTCTCTAGACGACTACGTGCAAGATAAACCCCAACTCCCCCAAAACGACTACTGATATGTCTTGTGAAGTGACACTGTAGCAGGCTACAGGTTGCCCGCCACAAGACTGGTCCCCGTCTCGGTGAGCCAAAACTCAATGAAACTGCAAAAGTAACTATATGTACCATGAAAGATGAGGTAAGAGCACAGTCCTATCACCCAAGGGAAAGGGTCATCCCCACTGCTGCTCCAGAAGCTTCCGGATCGGGAGGAGCCATCAGATCAATAGTGTAACCATGCGGTTGTTGTCCGGTGCTTTGCATACCTTGATTCCCTGTGGTTGTAGCAGCCATCTGCTGCACAGCGGATGGGAGTACCTGCCATGAAGTGAACTCTGGACGCCTAGTAACGCAACCATGGTGGGGTGCACCAGCAACACCGTCACAGCAAGGAACACTCTGGCTCTGCATGTGTGGCATCTGGACCTGAGACTCTTGCTGAGTGAAGTACTGGACCTGGGGCTGTGGGTAGTGTCCCATGAACTGCTGAGAGGGCTGAGAGGGACCTGCTGGGTAGTGTCCCATGAACTGCTCAGAGAGCTGAGAGGGACCTGCTGGCGCTGCAAAGGTAGCTGGACTCTGGACCTGTATCCCTGGCCTAGTCCATCCATATCCCATAGTAGCCTGGGTAGGCCTGTTATCATACATAAGCATTTCTTGAAATCCTTGCACCTGTGCTTTGAGGTCATCAATAATTCTCGACTTTATCTTCAATGCCTGTTGTAGTGCAAAAATCGTTGCATCTCGATCTGCGATGGCACTCTCGGCAACTCGCAAGGATCCCTCCATAGCTGCGTACGTGGCGGAGTGATGCTGGTGGGTTGCAGCTAGCTGCTCCACGTCTAGCTCGATGGTGGCAATAGCAGCTCTGGAGTCCTGAAGCAACTTCTCTGAAAGCTGAAACAGAGAAGTGGAGTCGGTCCTACCTGAAGATCCCTCAGATGGATGTGATGCTGGAGGGCGCACATGTGGCACTGCCGGCGAGCTAAAAGTAGGTGCAGATGGTGGCACAACTGGCGAGCTAGAAGTAGGGACACTCAGTGTAGAAGATGCCTCAGAGATTGTTGTTGTAGGTGCAGCGAGTGATATGTTGACCGGTATATGAGTGAAGATGGGAGAAGAAGGAAGAGGATCCTGTAAGGGTGAAGTGACCATCCTGTCCTGAGGAGCGGCAGTAGACACTGGTGTCGGCACAGCAGAACCAGGTGTAGCAGTAGACGTATGACGCTGAAGATGTACCCTAGTCTGTTGTCTCTCAGAAACTGGCAAGGAGAGTAGAGACTTCACTGTATCCTTCATCACTTTCGCCTTGATCTTCTTTTTCTCGGTGACTGTGGGGTCTACTTGCATGCTCACGGGTTTCCTTTTCCCTTTCGAGGTTCCCTGTTCCTCATCCACTTCATTTATGTTAATAGGTATGTTTATGATCCATGCCAAGAGAGGCGCCGCAAAACATCTAAAAGTTAACTGCACAGACTGCACTTGGGCCCGAAATCTTTTAGCCCTAGACTGCAGAGAGCTGAAGAGAATTTGGTGGAATCCACATGGGATAGTGTGGATTAAACAGTATAGCCCGTCGCAGTGGGAGAATGTAGTGAGAATATCTGTTTGTACCTTGTCTTCTTTGGCATCCCGAGCCAGAAAGTAATACCTGAAGATTGCGAGAAGCCATCTGTTTCGCTCATAATTTGGGTGATCCGAGCTCAATAGCTCTTTACATGCTTGAATTGTCGCGTCCTTGGACAACAAAGAGAAAGTGCGAGTAGTAGACTTCACAGCTGGAAAGTTGGTCATACCCATGGCATGGCCAAGCCTTGTAGCTGTTAGCTTGTGGCCCCGGACCTTTGGAAAGTTTTTTAGCAGGGTATGTATCAGTTCTGCTGGAATAGTATCAGGTAAATTTGCATCAACCAATTCTGTGAGGCCCAGAGTCCGTAGCTGAGCAGTCGACAGCACCTCGCTGAGAGATGGTCGAGGTTGCTGCATATGAAAATGTAATGAAAATGCTGTGCGATTTTTTGAAGAAGCAGGCCTCTTGATTTCATGAGTGATAATTTGCTGCTTTTCTTTTTTCTGAACCACCTTTGAGTGTTCCTCTTGGTCACTGGATGCACCTGACTCGGAATTGACATTGGAATCATCAGATGCTGCTGAGTCTGCTTTGTAGCTCTCATCACTTGGGTCACTGGAGGTAAAGTCCTCTATGTCATGGCTGCTGCTGCTTGCAGATACTTCATCTGCTTCGCTCTCTGATTCTGCAACCAAAGCTTTCCTCCTCTTCAACTCTACCTTTTTCTTGCTACTTCCTTCTTGCTGTTTCTCCTGTTGCTTGCTACCCCCTGCCATGTTGAGGTCGGATGACAAACCGAGCCTCTGAGTAGTGAAGTTGACAAACAGAGCCATTGAGTAGGCAAGTGATGGAAAAGCACTCAGATACAGGCCAGGTTGGAAGAAAAGGCCAGGTTGGATTTTCTTCTGCAAAACGATTTAGGCTGGCAATGGAAAAGCACGTGATGCTTTAGTTTTGCTGCAAAACACAATTTAGGGCAGCAAATTCGAACCAGTAGGACGAACCAGTAGGGCAAGTAGAGGGCAGGTCGCGTGTGAACTTTGCGAGGGTATGGCGAGAGGGGTGCTGAGAGAGAGTAGGGGCGAGAGTGGGAGGTTAGGGCGAGAGGGGACGGTTAGGGGCGAGGGTTGCTGTGAGAGGGTAGGCGAGAGGGGGTGCGGGAGAGGGTAGGGGGCAAGAGGGGAGGGTAGGGGAGGATAGGGTCAAGAGTTTAGGGTAGGGGCGAGAGGGGGTGAGGAAGAGGGTAGGGGGCGAGAGGGGAGGATAGGGGCGAGAGGGATTGTGGGAGAGGGTAGGGCCGAGAGGGGAGGATAGTGGCGAGAGTATAGGGTAGGGGCGAGAGGGGGTGTGGGAGAGGGTAGGGGGCGAGAGTATAGGGTAGGGCGAGAGGGGGTGTTGGAGAGGGTAGGGCCGAGAGGGGAGGATAGGGGCGAGAGTATAGGGTAGGGGCGAGAGGGCGAGAGGGGTGTGGGATAGGGTTGGGGCGAGAGGGGAGGATAGGGGCGAGGGTAGATAGTGGAAAGGGCGAGGGTCTGGTATAGAGTAGGGGCGAGTGTGTTTGGGAGAGTTTAGGGGCGAGGGGGTGTGGATGCGTAGGTAGTGACGATGTGGTTGGTTTTGGGATAGGTAGGGCGCATCATCACACTCGGTACTCGGTACAAAGTGATAGCAGAAGCAAAGAGAAGATACAAAGTGCTAATTTTTTAGCAGCTACAATTTTCGAGCAGATAAAAGGGAGGGTAATTTTGACTCATTGGGAGATTAAGGTTCCTGCAGTAAAGCCTATATTCTTCCCATAGACAGTATGGCATTGGGAGTCCCATCAAGTCAAGTCCTTGATTACACCTTGCTCATTATCCCAATTGCCATCTAAGCAGAGTCCCCACGAGTCCCCAAGCAGATTCCAGTTGTCAGACTGAACAAAGTCACGCAAGAAGCTTGACTGAAAGCAGTTTGGAAGGATCTTAATACTTAATTGCAAATAACACTGAGGATAGAAACCATTAGAGGAATTAGAAGAGTGACTGATTAGAGGAGGAGTCCAGTGAGGAGGAGTGACTCTTGCAGAAGTTCCCGATAATACCCAATTACCAAGAGGACTTAGTGGAGAAAAGATATCTTAGAGGAAAGGCGGAAACTTACAAACATAGCAAAAACTGAGACAGTAACAGAACATCTATTCTGGTGGAAAGCTCGAGGGGAGGAGAGAGATGGGCCATAGAACCTACAGATGGCGGAAAGTTGCATACCCTTTACTCAGAGGAGTAATAGCACTTGATTCTGGAGCCATTTACCAGTGGCAAAGGGACGCCTTCCAAAGTGACTAACTAGACAGCCCCCTGTGGCAAAACCTCCTGTACTCTAAAGGGCCCTTGCCAAGCTGGAACCAGCTTCTTTGCTTTTTTCAAAAACTTGGCCTGATAAAGTAGCACCAGTGCTCCTTGGGTTATTTGCGGCTTCCTGAGATGGCGATCATGCCAGGCTTTACGACGAAGCTGCTTTGCTTCTAGAGCCAGTGAAGCCAAACCTCGGCTTTCCTCCAAAAGGAAAAGACAAGAGACTGCTGCCGACCCCAAATTTCCATTGGCACGAAGACTTCCCACTCGCGGGGACCCTGAGTTGAATTCAAAAGGTGCTATCGCTTCCAACCCGAACGCCAATTGAAATGGAGTGTGATTGGTTGTGGCTTTGAAAGAAGTTCGATATGCCCAAAGTGTACCGTGGATAGCTTGAGCCCAAGTTGATGGATGAAGATGACATGCTTTCCGCAGGAGTGCTATCAGAACCTTATTAGTGCTCTCTGCCTGCCCATTTGCTCTAGGGTAATAAGAACAAGATTTTCTGTGAAAAATCTTGTAGTTGGCCAGCAAGGTAGAAATTGTTTCATTCACAAAGTGACTACCCCTGTCACTGGTGATTTCCAATGGACATCCAAACCTGCACAAAATATTTTCATAGAGAAACTTGGCTACTGTAGTGCCAGGGCAGTCCGTTGTGGCAAGTACCTCTGCCCACTTTGTTGCGTAGTCGGTAGCCACCAAGAGATACTTCCGATTGCCGGGTTGGGCAGAGGGAGTAATTGGGCCTACAAAATCTATGCCCCACCTCTCAAAGGGTTGCCATGCCATAGAGACCTGCAGAGGACGGGTTGACTGTTTGCTTGGTTTAGGGCCACAACGCTGACATACATCACATACCTTTACATAGGCGATTGCATCGCGGAAAATATAGGGCCACCACAAGCCACACTAGAGAATCTTTTGTGCAGTAATATGGCCAGGGTAATGGCCACCAGTGGGACCACTATGGGCATCCTCTAAAATATACTCGACTTCGTGAGGGGAGACACACCGCCTCAGAACACCATCTTGCCCTGATTTGTATAACTGGCCCCCAATGAGAGTGAAAGGTCTAGACTTTAGCAACAGGCGTCTCTTCTGTAGGGGAGAAGCATTCTCAGGGTAGAGGCCCCTAGAAAGCAGATGCAAAACATCGCCGTACCATTCCGGTGTGGTATCCACCTTAAAGAGACTGTTGTCCGGAAAGTCGTCAGCAACCCCTGTTGCTTCTTCACCAGTGTAAACGCGAGAAAGATGGTCGGCGAGGACATGATGTTTGCCGGGCCTGAGTACCACTTCGAAGTCGAACTCTTGAAATAAGAGTAGCCATCGCCATACTCTACTTGCAACCTGCGGCTTGTTGAGCAGATATCTGAGGGCATGGTGATCAGTAATAACTGTGAAGTGGACCCCTAATAAGTAGTGCCGAAATTTTTGCAGAGCATACACAATGGCTAAACCTTCCCTTTCTGTGGTGCTATAGTTACACTCTGCCTTGGTGAGTAGGCGACTTGCATAGTGAACAGGGCGATCCAAGTTATACTCCTTACTAGGCTGAGTCAGCACCGCACCTACAGCCAGTTGACTGGCATCTGTATGCAGATGAAAGGTGAGAGACCAATCGGGAGCTACTAAGATAGGCGCCTCTGTGAGGCGTTTTTTAAGGTATGCAAAAGCTTGTGACTCTGCCTTTGACCATTGAAAGGGAACAGCAGCACTGGTTAGACGGGTCAGGGGTTGAGCCACCTGTGCATACATGCGTATAAACCTGCGATGATACCCTGTGTGGCCTACAAAGCTCTGTACCCCTTTTGGGTTGATGGGAGGTGGTAACTTTAAGATTGCCACAATCTTCTCTGGGTCAGGAGCTAAACCTTTAGCCGACACCACATGGCCTAGAAGTGTGCCTTCAGTAACCAAAAAATGACATTTGTTAGGATTTAGCTTTAGACGCGCCTCTCTGCACCTAAGGAAGACAGCAAAGAGCTGAGAGAGGTGTTCCTCTAGGTTTTCCACTGGGGTTGAACATTGAGCACCTGAGAAGGTCGAAAAATCGTCCATGAAGATGCGAAGATGATCCGTAAGCAGAGGACAAAAGATGAGATATACCGCCCTATTGAAAGAAGGTGGAGCATTTTTCAACCCAAAAGACATTCGAGTGTATATAAAAATACCCCAAGGAGTCACAAAAGCCGTTTTCAGTTGATCACCTGGATGGATGCCCAACTGATTGTATCCACTAAACCCATCCATGAAACTGTACAATACATGCCCTGCTACATCTTCGAGCACACGCTCGGTGAAAGGTGTTGGGAACCCATCTGGGATAGTTACCTTATTTAGAGCACGGTAATCGACGCACACGCGGATTTTGTTGGATTGCTTCTTCGGCGCTATCACCATGGGTGATAACCACTCAGAGTGCTCCACAGGTACTATGATCCCTGCCTCTTGCATTTTTTCTAACTCTGCCTTGACCGCCTCAGCATACTTCGGGTTGAGCTTGTAAGCTCGGCCTCTTACAGGCTTAGCCCCTTCGACCAGAGGTATAGTGTGGACACCCAATTCTGGTGGAATCCCCTCTAAATCCTTGTAGGACCAAGCGAAAACATCTTTAAAAGAGTGAATGAAAGAGACGACCTGATTGAGTAATGCGGGATGCTCCCATAACCAAGTTGCTATCAGTACGGGCTGAGGGTTGTCAGGATCTCCCAGGTTGACTTCTCTGACCGGGTCTGGGGTTGTAGCTGGAAAGGGTGCTTCTGAAGATGAGAGGTGAGCTGCCTCTTGGAGCTTCAAGACATCATGAGCAGGGGTTTGATCGATTGGAAACTCTGCATACTCTTCTTGTAGCCATCCCTGTGGGAGCTCCTCGAAGGGCAAATCTTCCGATAGAGACAACCTGACAGAGTGCTTTTGCATGGGGTCCAACATGGGAGATGCTCTAGAAAGAGGGAAATCTTTGGCTAGTGCATGCAGAGGAGATTTCTTCCCCCTTGGTGATATGTGATAGGTTCCCCAAGACCGAGGGCTTCCATCGGTGGTTCATTCGACGCATGAGAATGTGGGGCTGACACACTTACTTCTTCGACTGTTGTACTGTCTGCTGTAGGACTTTGGACATCGGTGTCCTCCTGAGGATTTTGAAGAGAGCGTGTAACTGGCGGCACGGGTAAATTTTGAGTAGAGACCATGTAACATGGCATTGAAGTGGTAGCTTCCAACCACTGTAGCAGATCCTCGTCAGACCCGTCAGGTGCGATGGGCTGCTCAGGGTCAGGGTTGGACTGTACTGTCAGTGAGCTGTGCTGGGCCACTGGATCCATCCCTCCTTCAAGCCGGATTGGTTGTATTTGGGATCCGGGAGTGGATATCCACATGGCGTCGTTTCCCCAATCATGAAGTGCCTTAGTATGCCGTAACCAGGGTCTACCAATCAGCAACGGAAATCCTCCCTCCACCTGAGGAAGACTGACCACCACAAAATCCAAGCTAAAGGTGAAGTCTTGTATCTTCAAAGGCACCTTCTCTATTATGCCCACAGGATAGACTGTCCGCTGGTCTGCCAATGTAACAGTGAACGGAGCAGGGCGAGTAGGCTGCAGACCTAAGGCTGACATGGTAAATTCAGGCATTAGGTTGATTCCAGACCCACCATCCACTATGACGCCTGAGAACGACTTCCCTAGAATAGATACAGTAAGACGTGGACTTTTATAGTCGGTGAGGGGAGCAACCGGATAGGAAATCAAATAGGACTCTGAGGGTTGTACAGGGAGGTGCCCGCCACTAGGCCCAGCCCTCGGGTACAGAGACTGAATGACTGACAGGGTGTCACTTCTAAGTGTTGCGTCGAGCCTTAGCATGTCGTATAGTGACATCTGCTAAAAAGTATTTTTCAAGATGGCTTCTGCTGTGGGCTTGGCACCTTCGAACTGGGCTCCTTTTGTGACCTTAATCTGTTCCAAGTCAGCCACTGCTCCTAAGAAGGCTCCATCAATGTCAGATAACAAGGAAGTTGGTTTGCTCTGAGCAATTGGGAAGGACTTGTCCTTTGGGTCAGGTAGACCAGAGTGAGGAAGTGGAGACTGGCGAGGTGGACCTGTGGGTAGACTGAGACCAAGAGCTGCTCTTTGTGCCCGAGTAAGGACACCAGTAGGCTCCTCCACTTGCAGAGGCTTAACCACATGAGTAGCAGGTGAAGGTTGAGGCACGGTGTTCACAGTAATCAAATTTATCTTCGGAAAGGTGAATTCAAACTGGTTCTGAGTCGAGCCTGAAGACGTGGATGCCCTTTGCTTAGGACAATCCTTACTGTAGTGATCCTTCGAATCAGGGCAATGACGACAAGGAGGGGACCCCTCGGGTAAAGGACACTTGCTCTGATAATGCCCATATTCTCCGCATCTGTAGCAGAGTATGGGCCGATTGGAAGGACGAAACGGGGGACAAGGTGGTTGCTGCATGGAATTGGAGGCTGAGGTGTAGAAACTTTGGGGAACTGAGGGAGTACTAGCATGATAAAAACTGTGGGGTGCAAAATTGTTGTGCATACCTTGCTGCATAGGGGGTGTTGTCAGCAGAGGAGGCAACTGGTTTTGATGGCCGTAGGGTGAGACCATGTTGGGTGCAGGTGCTAGCCCTTGTTGGAGAGAAGGACCAAGATTTTGCTGTATTTGACGCAATCCCTTGAGGTAGTAACACTCTTTATCCTCATGTCCAGATTTTTCACAGAAGTGGCAGTAAACACGAAGGGGGCATTCCTATGGGGGGTGCCCTGGAGAGCGGCATGAGCTACACCAAACCATAGCCTTAGTCTCTTGCTAACACTTGAGCTCTTCTAACTCGCGCTTAATCTGTTCCAATGCCTCATTATGTGTAGGCTTCTCTTGTCTAAGAGAGGACCTCTCCTCTTGAAGAGCTCGTTGTAGTTTTAGGGCTTCCAGTTCCCTGCGTAAAGAAGTTAAAGGATCAGTAGGACTACCTTCCGAGAACACAGAGGGAGTATCTATTTGAAGAGAGTTGTTGAAGAGCTTCCTAGCTCCCTCTATTCTAGTAGCAGCTGCGATGAACTCGTCGAGAGTGGCGTCGGATCGGAGACTCTCTCGGAGTTTTTGCTGAGAAGTTTTGGGAAGCGCCTTCTCCACCCACTTTTTAACCATGAATTCACCGGGTTGTTGGGGAAGCTTGGCCACCAGTGACTTAGTTTTAGTCATAAGCTCCGCAAAAGTCTCCTCAGGCTTGAGCACCATGTTGGCCAACTCATCCAACACCTTCTCCTGGTAGTCACCCGGCCTGAAGGCTGCACAGAACTGCTGTCTTAAGGTTGCCCAAGTTGCAAAATGGTTCTCTGCAAATTGGCTGTACCATTTATCTGCTAGGCCATCCAGGGTGGATGGAAATAGTACCAAGTAAGCATCTTCTCTGTTCAGCCCACGTCCCCTACAGAGAGATACAAATCTTCTTGCATGGTCGTCAGCATCTTCTGAGGACAGCCCTTTGAAGGTAGGGAACTTGATGTTCACCTTGGCTAAAACACTAGCTGGTGGCTCCATGATTCCTTGCTGAGAGCAAGTCTGTTGCACAATAACTTGCTGTAGCAGAATAGGAGAGAGCTTTTCTGGAGAAGGTGATCGCGAAGATGGGGAACCTGATGACGAAGGAACGGGTGATGTGATATGTGGAGGTATAGGTGATGAGGTTGAAGGATTTCTACAAGGCGTCAAAGGTCGTCTTCTGTGATAGTACTTCAGAGGGCTCAGTAGTGGGCTTTGACGCTCAACTGACCTCCTTGTATGTGTCATGCAGTGACCTCCAATCCAACCAAGCTTTGGGCCTTTGGGCAAGAGAACCTTGAACTGGCTGAAGACTGGTCTAGACTCTACTAAACCAGACGAGTGACTAGACTAGCTAGACCAGGGACGAGGGACGAGGAGGACGAGACCGGGGTCTAGACCAGGCAAGTGACTAGACCAGCTGGACCAGGGACGAGGGACAAGGAGGACTAGACCAGGGTCGAGGGGTCTAGACCAGAGACGAGGCAAGTTGGACCAGGGCGAGAGGGGACCAGGCCAGCAAGGCGAGAGACTAGACCAGCTAGATTAAGCTATCAAGGGTGAAACTGGACCAGACCAACAGGCTGCACAGGCGAAGCGAAGAAACCAGCTACTCAACAGAGTGAGACTTCAGTTGAGGTCCCACCGTGATCGCCAAAATGAGAGCACCTGTAGCGCGGATAATGTGTCGTGCTCTCTACAGTGTGGGTGTCCCCCAGTGCAATGTGCGTGACAATCTCACTCAACAAACAGAAACTCTCTCAACAGAATGAAATACAAGAAACAATGGATAATAACAGAGACACAGCAGTAGACCAGAACATGTAGACTCGACTAACTCAAAGGACCTTGTACAGACTCGGGAGTGGCAGCACACTCAGCTCCAGCCCAGGACTCACAAGTACAAGATGGGGTGTCGAGGCTCAGATGTGCATGGATGGTGTAGCAGTGCTCTATGTAAGACTCTCTAGACGACTACGTGCAAGATAAACCCCAACTCCCCCAAAACGACTACTGATATGTACAACCATAAGAGCCACCAACGGCCCATAAATGTCCAGCCAGCTAAGTCTATCTCCAAACTGAGTGGTGGTGGTGACCTGGCCACGACGTCCACTAGACCACCGTAGGTACCCTGCCACGTGTCACTCCCAGCCAAAGGGTCCGTCCAGTGTGAACCAGACCAACTGTAGCTAACTGTCCAACTGCCTGTCCTGTGAAGTGACACTGTAGCAAGCTACAAAGCTCCTCGATTTTAGCAATATGAAGGGGATTGCTTGCAATAATGGCACAAAAGGAAGAGATTGTTAACTTGACTACTTACAAATAGTCCTTGCATGTGAAAATGCAAGAAGGGATAGGGTAAACAAAATAGCTTCATGAATTCATGGCCAACACCTCCTATAAGAATGAACATCCATCATCTTTTGAACTTAATAGTTACTTTCATCTATATTGCAAACATTTCATTATTCTTTCGATGAATAGCGAGATTTTATAAATTTATAATATGACTAGTAGATTGGGTACAGCGAGTGAAATTAATGAGCCATTTTAATTGAAGGTGTTCGATGAACCACAAAAAGTCATGGCAACTATATGAAAATCAATGTGAGCATGTCAATTCATGCATTTATTCAATTTTTTACACGTGAATCCACCATAGAACTCACAAATAAAATCCTTGTGTCCAAGATTGTTGCGCAAGAGATAAATCTTTCGCTTTTAGATAAGAAAATATTTTTGACATCCCAATCACATTGATTGCAAAGTAGATCTATCAAATCTAAGTGTAGAATACATGATTAAAAAATTAAACTTTATTGTGATTTTTTCCTTCAGCAGTTCACATAGTAAATGGTAACATTTAATACTGAACCAAGACCTTCAAAACATGCATAGCAATCCCTCAATCCACACAGATGTATGGATGCATTATAATTTGAGACCACTCCATCCCTTAACGCAAAGTGCAATCTTCTATAATTTCGATTGGGTTTGATTCATGAAGATTACATTGAACTTTGATAAGATTTTTAATTCTTGTAAGAACCCTCTCCTCATAAGGAGATTTAAGAATTGTTTAAGCAAACAAAAAGAGGAAGGAAGGACAAATATTTCATCCCTCGATGTTTTGTGCAACAAAGCCTCTCGTCCTCTTCATTGAGTGTGGGCTCCACATTTTGGAAAATATTGCTTTGGGTACACACATGCAAGCACTCTCTCTCTCTCTCTCTCTCTCTCTCTCTCTCTCTCTCTCTCTCTCTCTCAACATCGATGGAGACTAAAGTCTTCTACGACACTTCAAATGAGATGCTTAGAGAGTTGGATGTGGGTGAGCTGGGGTTTGACAGATGCTCACATGACAGAGAGCAGACTGAGTATGGGAGATACCTCACGGAGATGACGACTACACATGGGCTAGCCATACTTAATGGCTTACAGCGGTTTCCTGGAGCAGCAGGCTTCACATGCTTTCCACACAGACATGGGGCCAGTACAGTGGACTATGTTATGACACAGCCGAGCTTTATTCCTTGTATTCAGGATTTCACAGTGGGAGCCAGACCAGTGGGCGTAGCAGTGGATCATGCTCTCTTGACACTATCCGTATCTTTTCAGTTTAGTACAGCCTAGAAATCAGGAGGCAGGTCACACACCCGTTATACATTTACACCAGAGACTGACTCGGTTTATACAGAGGCGATCTGGGATCGTCTATGCACAGTTGCTCCAGGCCTCTCAGTAGAGGAGTGCACTACTTTACTGACTGAGACACTACATGATGCAGCATCAGAGGCATACCCACACACTCAACCGGATCGGAGGCGACATTCTGGGAGCATGCCCCAGAATAGTTGGTATGATGAGGAGTGCAGAGAGATGAGAGCCCAGCTTCAGAGGGATCTTCATTTAGGAGTCATCACCTACAGACAGTCGCGGATTGCTTTCCGGTGCCTTGTGCGAAAGAAGAAACGAGCTTACCTGGCCCAGATGGAGCGAGACTTGTATCAGTTGTTCTTGAGTAGAGACTCAGGCGAGGCATGGCGACTCTTCCATGAGCACTCCCCTCCCCCAGTGATTACTTCTCCTGATGTGTGGGGCCAGTATGCGACATCGTTATATACGGTTCCTGGGCAGGATCCCCTTCCAGATCCTACAGAGCCATGTCCACCTACGAGCACCTTCTTTACCACTGAGATGGTAAAGAGAGCCATTGACAGGATGAGGACCAGGAGGGCTTACGATCATGACGGTCTAGTAGCGGAGCACTTTATACATGCTAGGGATATGCTGATGGAGGTTCTTGCAGTGTTGTTCAATCGTGCCATGTGTGAGGGATTACCTGAGACTTGGAGGTTGTCTACTATTGTGCCTATATTCAAGGCAGGTGATCCTACAGAGCCTGGAAATTACCGCACTATTATGGTTGGACACACACTAGCACGATTGTATGCATCCATTATTGAGCAGCAGTTGAGTAAGTGGGCAGAGGGTGAGGGTGTACGGGCAAAGGGACAGGCAGGTTTTAGGAGGGGTTTCTCCACTCTTGACCATATTCTGACACTCAAAGCTATCATTGAGGAGGGCAGGTCACATGGGAGACGGATTTATTGTAGCTTTGTGGATTTTCGCAAAGCATTTGACATGGTACCGAGAGCTCGACTGCTGCGCAGACTGCAGGAGATGGGGGTGCCCCCAGTGTTGATTTGGGGGATTATGGCTTTATACAGATCAGTGATGGGACATGTACGCACCCCAGAGGGGATATCTGACTTAGTTCACTCCACTATCGGGGTGAAACAGGGTTGCCCATTGTCTCCTACTCTATTTGGTATGTATGTTGATGAGGTGTCTGATTACATTGACAGAGAGGGTGATAGAGGTGCCCAGCTGGCAGGGACGTGGATCCCATTGTTGTTATATGCTGATGATATTGTCTTGATCTCTGACTCACCAGAGGGTGTGCAGCGACAGTTGGATGCATTACACAGTTTTGCAGAGGATAGTGGATTGTCTGTAAACCTTGGTAAAACCAAGGTCATGGTGTTTAACACCACACCGCAGTGGATCAAGAGATCGGCACCGACCTTCACGTATGGTCAAGAGATTGTGGAGTATACAGATGCATACACTTACCTTGGGATAGTCTTCACTGGGCCGAGGTTTTCTTTGGGGAGAGCAGCAGAGACTAGACTGACCAGAGCTTATGCGGCCTTGGGAGGCTTGGAGAGGATGTGTTCGCAGGTTCAGGTCCAGGAACCTCGGACAAAGTTATGGCTCTTTGATACTTTAGTAGCCTCAGCTATGATGTATGGGGTACAGGTATGGGGACCTTCTGTAGGCCAGGATGGTTGGAGACGTATGGAGAGGCCCTTGGTATCTATGATCTCCCGATTGATCAGAGCCAAGGCCTCCGTACCTCACGCGATCATTCGAGCAGAGCTAGCTGCCCCCCCCATGGAGATTGAGGCACTTACCAGATCAGTGTCCTTTGTGCACAGCCTATGGGATACTACTAGAGACAGATATGCTAGACTGGCCCTTGAGTCTTCCAGACAGTTAGCTCTATAGGGGGACACTTCATGCTGGTATGCACAGATGACTTCATGGTTTCAGACGCATGGCTTCACCATGGACAGGTTGCCCCCTTTCCAGTATTCTCTTCAAGCACCCTCGCTGTCTCTTACACGGGTGGAGATCACTAGACTCATTCGTCAGGACCTGATCCAGCTCGACACCAGGAGGACATGGATAGAGCCGCCTCAGGAGTTGAGCACGAAGATGGCTTTCTATAGAGAGCATCTTCTCCACCTCATAGGAGATGGGTTTGTGATTCGACCCAGCTACATGGACACACATATGTCTCATGGTTTGCGTTGTGCCATTGGTCAGATACGCACATCCTCACATCAGCTTGAGATTGAGACTGGTAGATTCAGAGGGATACCAGCAGACAGCAGGATATGCCGATTATGCCAGAGAGAGCCAGAGACAGAGTTGCACTACATATGTCATTGCACAGTGTTCTATGAGATACGGGGGCGTTTCCACTGCTTATTCAAAGAGGGTTTTGGTCCTCTATCTAGGGTCATGAGTTATGAGGATCAGAGATGTCTTGGACTATATCTACTTGAGTTACACAGGTATAGAGACACTTTACTGGGGAGAGCTAGAGAGAGGCAGTCCCAGAGACACATTACAGATTTCTTTTCACTAGATATGGGACAGCCAGAGGAGCAGCCGCCACTGCAGAGCTCGTCCCACACTCATTCGACCACTACTGGCACTCTCATCGACCGAGCATTGGAGCTACAGAGATACAAACGACCGCGACTGAGGAGAGGAGCTACACAGCATCGACGGAGACTACAACAGAAGATTCGAGCCATACTCTCTCGACATCCAGAGTGCAGATGAGGATGGATCCTCACCATTTCTTCCATCTTTGTTTCACACACTGTTACATCCAGTTTACCGGGTACCTATTGTATCAGCTGCTACACCCACGTAGTTTTAGATTGTAGTAGTAGTAGTAGTATTTTGTTCCACTTCTAGTTCTTTTCTAGTTCTTTTGTACCCAGACATGGTATTAGATTCACTATTTTGTAATTGATTGGTCTCATAGGTCATTTTGGCCTTTTGAAGACGTTAATATAACATTTCATTTCATTTCATTTTCTCTCTCTCTCTCTCTCTTTTATTTTAGAGGGGAGATGGTGGAGCAGGTACGGTCTTATGTATACTTAGGAGTGACTTTTACAGGCCCGCGCTTCTCATTGAAGCAAGCAGCAGATGCTAGGTTGGACAGGGGCTTTGCAGCTTTAGGGAGGCTTGAGAGGCAGTGTGCTCATGTACAGTTTCAGGAGCCGCGCACGAAGCTTTGGTTGTTCGATTCATTGGTCACCCCGGCATTGTTGTATGGATCCATGGTGTGGGGGCCTAGCCTCAGTACAGAGGAGTGGAGGCGTATGGAGAGACCACTAGTTATGATGATTGCACAGATGATCCGGTGCAAGGCATCAATACCACATGCTATTGTCAGAGATGAGGTGGCAGCATCCTCCATAGTGACAGAGTCCATATTTCAGAGTGTGACAGGCCTACATCGCATATGGGAGCTCCCCCCATAGAGATATTCGAGATTGGCACTGGATTCCTCCATACAGTTAGCAGAAGATGGGGTTCACGATTGTTGGTATGCACAGATGCAGACATGGTTTGGGAGACATGGACTACAAATGGATGCACTTCCACCCTTCCAGTATAGCTTGGACTGCCCGCACCTCCAGCTTACGCGCACTGAGCGCAACCGGCGGGTGATCAGATCAGATATTGTGCAGCTGGAGACAGAAAGGACCTGGCAGCGACCTCCAGAGCCATTAGGCACGAAGATGGCCCATTACAGGGACCACCTCTTGCATGTTTCGTTGGAGGGTTTTGTGATTCGGCCAGCATACATGGATGTACATCTCTCACATGGGTTGTGCAGTGCCATTGGGCAGATTCGTACCTCCTCCCATCAACTACGCATCGAGACAGGCAGATACATGCAGATGGCCCGGACACATAGGACATGTCAACTATGCCACCAAGAGGTGGAATTTGAGGAGCATTACATTTGCCGCTGCACAGTCTATTACGAGATCAGGGGGAGATACCACTGCCTTTTCAGAGAGGGCTTTGGACCATTACGTCGGGTGATGGATTATGAGGACCAGAGATGCCTCGGACTCTTTTTACTAGAGCTGAGGAGGCACAGGGACAGACTATTACAAGACAGTTCTCCACCAGCAGATCGACAGCGCACTATGCGTGACTTCTTCAGTAGAGAGGGAGAGGACCTTGGGACACATACTCCGTCTATGGATACATCCCCACCCCCAGGACCACGTCCATCGAGGCCTAGAGGAGTCAGTCTTGATCAGGCCACTACAGAGGGCTTGCCATCCTCGACCTAGACCCCGCGATTTGCACCAAATCAGAGCCATCATCGCTCGACATCGGAGACGAGTGCCACCTTTTAGCGGCCTCTCTATACTGGATCTACCCATCTGGGATATCCTGGGATAGAGGACAAGGAGATAAGAGAGTTGATGGTCAGATTTGGATGGGATCAGTCATGTATTTGTACATATTCTCAGTTTTAGCTTAGTTTTAGCTTTGTAGACTCAAACATCACTATGATGTTGAGTAGATCTTTTTTTTTCTGTTTCAGTAGACGAGAGATGTATTACCAGATGTATGGTTTCTTGTCTCATGGGCCATTTTGGCTCTTTCGAGACGTTAATATATCTTTCTTTCTCTTTCTCTCTCTCTCTCTCTCTCTCTCTCTCTCTCTCTCTCTCTCTCTCTCTCTCTCTCTCTCTCTCTCTCTCTCTCATAGGATACGATGCGCTATTGGGAAGATACGTACATCCTCACATCAGCTCCAGATCGAGATTGGCCGATTTCGAGGGGTGCCAGCAGGGGCCAGGATATGTCACCTATGTCACTTAGAACCAGAGACAGAGTTGCACTACACATGTCATTGCCCAACGTACTATGAGATATGCGGCCTCTTCCACTGTCTGTTCAGAGAGGGCTTCGGACCATTTTTAAGAGTCATGAGATACGAGGATCACAGATGTCTCGGATTGTTCCTGCTAGAGATAGGCAGACTCGGGGAGAGAGAGACAGTCTCAGAGACGAATCACAGATTTCTTTGCACAAGCGAGGGGAGAGGCAGAGGAGCAATCACCACAGCAGATCTCAGAGCCCACCCACATTAGAGGTACATTGATTGACCGAGCCATGGAGCTAGGCAGATCCAGACGCCCACGACCTTGAGGGGTCTCCCACCATCTACGAAGGCTACAGCAGAAGATACAGATCACTCTAGCTCAGCATGCAAGACGCCCAACCAGAGTACTGACCATGGAGGATGTGTATGAGATTCGACAGCAACCGATGAGAGATTTCATTTGAACCCACCAATACCCCCCACTCCCCCCCCCGCCCTCAATCTCATTTCCGAATCAGCTTCAGTTTCATTTCCTCAATGTTTCTAGTGTTAGTTCTTTGTACTTTCCGTACACAGACATGATATCAGATTCACCAATTGTAACTTTTTGGTCTCATAGGTCATTTTGGCCTTTCGAAGACGTTAATATAACATTTAATTTCATTTCTCTCTCTCTCTCTCTCTCTCTCTCTCTCTCTCTCTCTCTCTCTCTCTCTCTCTCTCTCCTCATTCGTCAGGATCTTATACAGTTGGACACGGACGGAGATCACTAGACACATTCGTCAGAATCTTATACAGTTGGACACCAGGAGGACATGGGTAGAGCCAATACAGGAGTTGGGCACGAAGATGGCTTTCTACAAAGAGCACCTTCTCCAACTTTCAGGGGATGGGTTTGTGACTCGTCTGAACTACATGGACACTCATTTATCTCATGGTCTGTGATGTGCTATTGGTCAGATTCGCACATCCTCACACCAGCTGGAGATTGAGACGGGTAGATTCAGAGAGATACCACCAGAGTCTAGGATATGTCAACTATGCGGTAGAGAGCCAGAGACAGAGCTACACTACATATGCCACTGTACTGTGTATTATGAGATACGAGGGCGCTTCCATTGCTTATTCAGGGAGGGTTTTGGACCCCTAGATAGAGTCATGAGGTATCAAGACCAGAGATGCCTTGGCTTATATCTACTTGAGCTACACCGACATAGAGACAGTCTGTTGGGGAGACATGGAGTACGACAGTCGCAGAGACAGATCACAGATTTCTTTGGATCGAGGGAGCCAAGAGACCAACCACCAGCACAGGGTTGTACCCGCATTCATACCAGAGGCACCCTCATTGACAGGGCGATTGAGCTCGGGAGATCGAGACGACCACGACTGAGACACAGGAGCACACTACATCGACAGAGACTCCAGCGGAGGATCAGAGGCATTCTAGCACGACACTCAGATTGTCATTGAGGGCCTATTCTACATTTTCACATTTCACATTTCACACTTCATTTCAGTTTTCATTTTTACTTTCAGTACTTTTTGTACTTGTGCTTCAGACATTGTATTAGATTCACCACTTTGTATCTAATGGTCTCATAGGTCATTTTGGCCTTTTGAAGACGTTAATATATCATATCATATCATATCATATCTCTCTCTCTCAATTTTACAAATATACATACAATTGATGTTAAATATATTAACCTCTTGTTTTTGTTATTGAGTGAGCACAAACCTATTTATTGTGTGGAAAATATCGTTTGGCTTCTTTCGGTTAGTGGCATCATTTTAAATTCATGAGATTATTTCACTATATTGAGACTTAAATATAATAGTTGACCTATAGTATATTGATGAGGTGAAATTTCATGGCATGTACGCACATTTTGAGAGTCATATGTCTATCCAAACGTAGTCCAAAGGTCAAAAAACGGATTTTAAAGATAAGCATTGATTACATATTTCCTTGTCAAGTTTTATTTTCTTTACGTTGATGTTGATTTTCACTCACTGACGATCTCTAATCCTTGGTCAACCTGCTCAATTTCTCTCACATGTGGGGGTAAAGAAAAGCTCTTTCTTTGCAGCCTCTGGCATGCTTAGAGCTCTTAAGCTTTCCTAACTTGTCCCTCCATCATCCCTCCCCTTGCTCTCTCAACTAGTAAGCACCATGTCTCTCCCTTTCACCATCATCCCTCACCTCTCTCACTCTCTTCGAGCTTAGCTATGTTATCATATATATGTAGTAGTGATGTGTGTGAACACATTTAGGACTGTCGAGGCATTTTTTCCCACTAGGAGGTTTTTTCCCATGCATTGTATATATGCCCATCATTCTAGGGCTAATTTTTATCTTTCATTATGCACTAAGCAATATACTCTGTGTTGTGTGCCTTGAATCTTCTCGAAGCTCTGTGTGTTTCCTTGCAACCCTATTTTCAACAATTGGTATCAAAGCAAATTGCGTCCTCTGGAGCATAGTGGTCAACATTTCCAGCACGTGTTTGCTCACTTTCTCCGATTCATGTGAGCTTTAATAAGTGTCAGCAGGTCAAAAAATCTTTTAAAATTTTGATTCGAACTCATTTCGGCCTCCATTCCCACTACAAACAATACTACGCAGGCAATTTTGTCCTTTTGTGCAAAATTTTTGTCAGTGCAATTTTTTGCAGAACAGGTTCTTTACAATCTTCTTTGGGTTGTGCTATATAATAGCACGTGTTGGTCCTACTTTGTTTTACTTCTTTTCGAACAGTTTTCGCATCAAGTGCAGCCACTCATCATGGCTGACAACAACACAGATGTGTTCAAGATGTTTGTTGTTGAATATAAATTGGATGGAGATAATTAATGTGGGCTTACATGATACAACATGTTCTTGTGTTAAAGAGTGTTTGGAATGTTGTGTAGGGCATTGATGTACGTCCGGATTCTGTGGATACAGACATTGTTAAGGATGTTGCAGGTTTTGGTGACAGGATTGTTGCTGCTAGAGTTGTTTTACCTATGGCTAAGCAGTCTCTCTGGGATATTAGAGATGCGCAAGCTCAAGCATTAATTGCATTATCTATGAAGCGTACTATTACTTCTCACATTCGCTCAGCTAAACCAGCTAAACAGGCTTGGGATATTCTGGTTGTCCTTAATGTAAGTTGCGATGGGGCTAAAATTGTGTTGCTGCATAAAGAGCTCGAGTCAAAGATTATACATGAGGAAGATGACATGGACAGTTTTCTTGTTGGAGTCAACAAGGATATTAATGAGCAATTCATTTCTGCAAGCGAAGTCATTTCTGACAGTTCACTTGTGCTAACTATTCTTGATGCATTGTCAGATTCTTATCAAACTTTTGCAAGTGGTTGGAGACTTATGACCCAAGGAAATCCTCATGTTGTCAAATTTGATACATTATGCACATTGCTATTGCAGGAATCACTTTCAAGAAAGAACAGGGCTAAATATCATGCATTTGAAAAGGCTTTTATTGTTGCTCAAAGAAAAGGTGATAACAACAATGTAGCTACTTCTCATGGTTCTTCAACGAGTTGCAAATCACATGTTCCTAATACTTCTATTGGAAACATCTCGTCTAGGAATTCTTGTGAAAAAGGTAAGAAGAATATGCTTTGCTATTATTGCAAAGCTAATAATCACCTGATCAAGCAGTATCCTAAATTGAAGGCAAAAGAGGCCAAGAAGAAAGAGGTTGGTTCCACTATAAGTACAGCTATTGTAGAATCCTCTGTGAAAGGAGATTGTGATGTTGATGTAATGCAGAATGGGCATTTAGTACAGAATGCACTTATGATCCTTATGTCCATAATGAATGTATGTCAGTTGTTGCATATTCATATGTGTGGTACTTTGATAGTGGAGCTACAAAGCACATTACCTCACATCGTGACTTTTTTATCTCTCTCGAGTCTATCCCTCATGGCAATACAGTCACTTGTGGAAACAATGCCTTCTATCTGGTCCAAGGATTTGGAAAGATTGTGCTGACTGCTATGAATTATAGTTCTTTCACACTTCTTGATGCATTTTATGTACTTAGGATCGAAAAAAATCTTTTTTCTGTATCTGTACTTGCTAGACTTGGTATTGTTGTGAAACGTGGATGACGGATATATACTTTATGATCTTAGATTTCGTGATGAAACTGTTGCATCTGGCATTTTGTGTCATGGGCTATATAAGCTCACTTTGTATGACAAGTGTGGACAGCATTTTGAAAATGCAGTTGTGGATTCAAAGGCTTTTTTAGATGCAAAACTTTGGCATGCACTTTTTGGGCATCTGAATTTTGTCGGTTTGGTGCATTTGCAAAAATCTGATATGGCTACCTTTTTGTCGCCCGCCTCTTGAAGCACATGTAAAGCATGTTTGTGAAGGTTATGTTTTAGGTAAGATGCAACGTTTAAAGTCTCTAAAGAATGATCTAGTTAGGGCTACATACATATTGCAACTTGTGCATAGTCTATGGGCCTACGAAAACTCTGTCCATAGGCAATTACCTATACTTCGTGACTTTCATTTATGATTACTTGAGGCATGTATGGGTGTATTTTCTTAAAGCTAAGTTTGAAGTGTTTATGTGCTTCAAGCAATTTCTGGCTATGGTTGAAAATGTCTGTAAATGTACTATGGGCACCCTCCGTTCAGATAGAGGGGGGGGAGTATATGTCTCATGAGTTTAATGCATTTTTGGCTAGTTGTTGGATAAAACACTAATGTAGAGTGCCGTATAGACCTCACGAAAATGGTGTTGTTGAAAGGAAAAACAAGTTGCTTAAGGAGATGGCACGATGTATGGTCAAGAGTTAAGCTTGCCACATTCGTTTTGGCTTGAAGCTATCATATGTGCTACTTATGTATTTAACAGGTGTCCTATGAAAGCTTTGCAGTCTATGATTCCTTATGAAGCATGGCATGATAAGAAGCTATCTATTGATCACATGAACGTTTTTGGTTGTTTAGCTTATGCTTTGGTGTCACAAACACAATGCACAAATTAGATGATAAGTATGTTAAATGCATTTTTGTTGGTTACAATACTAAAAGAAAAGGTTGCAAGTTGTACCATCTACAAACGAAATGTATCTTGGTTTCACGAGATCATGTGTTTCTGGAAGATTATGTTCAGCCTTTGTTGCATGTACTAGAGACAATAATGTAAGCTCACAGGACATTTATGATAGTTTATTGCCTCTTTTTAATAGTGGACTTAAATGTAAATTCCAGTGAGACAAATGTACAACCTGCGGGGGTTTCTAAAAATGTCACAGATTATCCTATTTCTGATGCAAATGTACATGATGTACTAGACGTGGAAAGGGCTGAGAATGAGCAAACTAGAGGTATGCCACAATGGTTGGTGCATACTTTGCATGACAGTAAATTGAATGCACCTATGTCAAGTTGTACTCGTCCAAGTTCTCACCATGCATCTTATGTATCAGATTGTTATGCTTTGGCTATTTCTAGTTTACGTGATGTGGAGGAACGTCTGTCTTTTGATGAAGCACAAAATTTAAAAAATTGGATGGTTGCTCTGCAATCATAATATATAATACACTTATAGAAAATGACACATGGAATTTATGTGATTTTCCTCCTAGTAAAAAGGACATTAATACAAAGTGGGTTTACAAGTTGAAACGTAAGCCAAATGGTGAGATTGGTCGCTATAAGGCTCAACTTGTTGCAAAAGGTTATGCACAGCAAAAAGGCATAGATTATGAAGAGACTTTTGCTCCCACTTGTCGTATGATTATTGTTTGTTTTCTATGTGCATTGGCAGCTCATTTTGGATGGGATGTAAATGGTGATATATTTGAGGAAGTTTATGTAAAGTATTTTCATGGTTTTTTCAAGAAAGGACTAGAAGATAAAGTGTGTAAATGTAAGAAAGGTTTGTATGGGTTGAAGCACTCTCCTTGTGCTTGGTATGAGAAATCTGACACTCATTTCATTAAACGAGGCTTTCCTAACAATCCAACAAAAAGCACTTTGTATGTAAAGCATGAGGGTAATGTATCATCTTTGTTTTATATATGGATGATTTGCAGATTACTCACCAAAATGAGATACATATTTCTACATTTAAGACTGATTTGAATGCTACTTTCAAGATGAAAGATTTGGGGTTGTTGCATGGCATACAGTTTAAGCAATGCAATGGTGGTAATTCCTTGTGTCAAACACACTACATAGAAACATTACTATGTAAGTTTGGACTTGACAACTGCAAACCTATCACTACTCCTATGGAAATGGGTTTGAAGCTAAGTCTTCATGATACTGTTATCCTACCAATGTCACTCTTTATCCGACTATTGTTAAATGCCTTACTTATGTATGCAATACGAAGCCCGATATCCAATTTGTAGTCTCACAGGTCAACAGATTTATGCACAGTCTAAGGTCTAAGCATTGGCACGCTGTCAAGAGAATTTTTTGCTTCTTGAGTGACACTTTACATCTTGGCTTGTTTTATCCCAACGGGGGATCATTGTCGCCAAATTTACACGCTTATTCAGACTCAAATTGGACTGGTTGTTATGACATGCGAGTGTCCACGATTGGTTTTTTTTTATGCTTGAGAGTTCACATATCATGGTTAAGCTAGAAGCAACCTACTATGGCTACTTTTAGTTGTGAAGCTGAGTACAGGAGAGTCTTCACAACTACAGTTGAGTGTGTATGGCTCAGATGCCTTATGTCTGATTTGGGTGTTGAACAGGACACTACTAACATCATCTACACTGACAATTAGAGCGCATTGGCAGTTGTGAGGAACCCAGTTTTTCATACTTGTATTATCACTATCTTAAAGAGAGACTCTCGCATCACTCCCAGGGAGGATTTGTTACCATACATATGTAATAGTGATATGTGTGAACACACTTAGGACCGCCGGGGCATTTTTTCACTCACTAGGAGATCTTTTCCCCTATGAATTGTATATACGCCCATCATTCTAGGGCTAATTTATATTTTGTTGTTGTTGTGCACTAAGCAATATAATCTCTATCGTGTGCCTTGAGCTTCTTCATTTTCTCCAAGCTGTGTGTGTTTCCCTGCAACCCTATTTTCAACAGCTTAACTTCTCTAAAAGTTGGGGCCGCTTACACATTAACCTCTTCACTAATCTACCAAGTAGCATACTCTCTTGTATCAACCTTTCACTCATTGAAACTTCACCACTTACACTTTTCATCTATTGTGCTTGAATCGAAGCCTATCCCTACAGGCACACTCTTACCCACACTACAAGCAATCGGTGCAAGAATGTGGACGTAAACAAAGCAAGGACACCATTGGTAGCTTGTGGAAACCACAATGCCCAATTTTTTGGAGAGATATCCAAGGCCAAGACTCTTTCCTTGATCCTCCTAGAAACAAAACACTATGGCATCTTATACTTTGGTTCATCCACATCAAGTAAGAACGTCTCACTTCCACTCAAGATACACAATGTTAAGATGTTTTGGGAAGATCAAAATGTTAAATGCATGCCACGTGAGTATAACTTATCACTTTACTCAATGTTTGCTGTTGAATTTTGCATGGATGACATGCTTGAACATGCTAGAATGATTGAAAAACCTTTTGTGTAAACCAAGATGTTGATAGCTTGGATTGTTATATTTCTATTCAAAAAACAATAATAATCACTTGGCAACGCCAAGAGTAACGTTCTTGGCAAGGGGAAAGAAAAGGTAACAAATGTCAGGTAGTGCATTAGAGCAACTCTAGGTACCTCCTTAACCCCCAAGGTAACCAATGATGATTGAGGGATAGCATTGGGGTTAACTACCAATGGATTGGACCCAAATCCTATGCAAGGATTAGGTTCATGTCTTGGAACGTAGAGAGGAGCTAGGGGCTCACTAAGTTGGAGTGCAAAAGGACACCCCTTTACACCATGAGTGTCCAAATCAATAATGTTGTATGTTCCAACTAAAGATAGCTCAGTGCATCGAGAGTAGCTTAAGTAGGCTAGTCAAAGAGAGGTGTGATTTTTTGTGTTGTGTTTTGATTGTTACGCTATGATGTTTCTTGTGAAATACAACATGAAAATACTCATGATTGGATTGTGTTTATGCCAATGACATTAACTCAAATGTACCATCCAATTGAGGGTTTTCTCTTGCTATCAAGATGTCATTTAGTCAAATGATTTCTTGTTTTGACATAAATTCTTAAATGTTTGCAATGCAAAAAATATAAAGAATGTGTGTTAAAATTTCTAGATGTGAAGCCACCCCAAGGACTATGCATCATGTATTTCATAAGTGAAAATCCGTGATAGATTAGGAAAAGGCATAGTTTATATTTATCATTGGAAAGTGGGTGGCAAAGTCGATTCAAGAACACGGTTGCTTCCTTTGTGTAGGTAAATTATCACTATGAGATAGAGTCCTCATACTAAAAAACTAGCTTATATTCCCTAGTGTCTAAGACCAAAGGATAGACGGTCCCTCTAATGTGGGGAATGGCTATCAATTGGAATCCTTCCCTACCTTTGGCAATGGAGTATGGGAAAATATCCTGCAATTTCAAACAAAAGGTCGAAAGATAAAGAGTTTAGCAAAATTGTATTTTAAAATATATGATAAATAATTTTGAGTATACAAAAGTCTATACTTTTCTAATGCTTCTTGAGCTTGATACTAGAACTTCTCTATTCCTTGGATGGCATATAGTAGCCTAAAGTAAATCGTAAATTAATTTGCTATACAGTTTGTCTTTTTTCTAGTGCTTCTTGAGCTTGATATTGGGACTTCCCCATTCCTTGAGTGGACCATTTTGTAGGACTTATATCTTACTTAGTGAACTATGGCATATGATTAGTAATATATATTGTTTCAGTATGTCTGTTCAATTTTGCTAAGCAGCTGAATTGAGGGGAATCTGAGGGGATGCTCTCATGTCTAGGAAGGGAAAAAAAGGGAAATGTGCCACGTGGAGGAGAGAGGATAAGAGAGAGGAATGCAGTCACATTCCTATCGCACACGTGAGGAGCAAGAGGTGGAGTACTCGGAGGTTGAAGAGATGGCGACCGGAGCGAGAGCGGCGGAGGATGATTTTTTTTTATTGTCTGTACCAGCAGCCGATCGCATGCAGTGAAGGGCTCTCTCTCTCTCTCTCTCTCTCTCTCTCTCTCTCTCTCTCTCTCTCTCTCTCTCTCTCTCTCTCACACACACACACACACACGCGCGCGCGCGCGCGCACAGAGACACACACTCGATGGTCAATGCCATGGCGATGAGTGCAATGTCAGGGGGTGATTGTGCATAGGCCTGCAAAATTGACGGTGCGAGTACTGCTCTCCAGGGCAGAGAGAGAGGCCGGTGGAAGAGCAAGTAGACACGAACAGCAGGCTCGATGGAGAATGGCACTGAGGCGGGCAGGGAGAGTGCGCAACATGAGGATCAAGGTGAAGACGAGTACGAGCAGTGAGATCAGTGGCGGGCAGGCGCAGTCCGGAGATCAATGAGATCAGTGGCGGGCAGGGGCAGTCTGCAGCATGAGCACCAGGGTAAGGACAAGCAGCAAAGGTGGATGGGGACGCGCAGGAAGGCGGGCATGGAGGAGAGCGCCGTGTGCATCAGCTCTCAACTGCCTGTTCTAAAACTTAAGCGGTTGGAGAATCTTCATAGGAAATTAATTAATGTGTGTCGCATAAGACCAAGTATGTATATATTGTTTCACTATGCATCTTGCATAAATTTGTCAAAAGCTTGAATTAGTTATAACTTCACATTATCGTTGTCTTTCTTTTTTTGGGTCAAGTAAGCAAAAAAAACTCATCAAGAGCTATTGCACTTGCTTTGGCTTCTTCATTATCTACATGCCTCTTAAATAGCATACTCAAGGCTCCACTACTATTCAGGAAATTGAAACTTTTGTTTACTTTGCCTAGCTCTCAATAAACTAGTAAAATCATACAAGCTTTGACATCCCCAAGTGAAGTTTCTACAAAAAAATTAATGTGATGGTGCGTTTATTTGGCAAGCAATCATCTGTACTAAAACTGCATGAAACCCATTCTAAAAGTGTTTTTTTAATTTTCTTGATTGTCTTATTGACGTGCTTATTGGTTTATATTTTTATTTGAACTTAATATACGAATACAGCAGGTCCCTAAATAGTTACATAATGCATGAAGTATACAAACATGGACTTTTGAATGTGAGATATTAAGAACGGCTTGGAAGTAGGGATCCTCGGCGGTTCTCGAAGATTTTTAATTATGTTTTTTGAGCTTAACTTGAAGCTCTAATAAGGAGGTTGATGTATCTTTAAAGACAAGGTGATTTAGAGGTAGTGTCTCTACCACATTGTACATGCACTTGAGTGATTTTCATCACTAAGATCCCACTCTACTATGAAGCTTCCAACACTTTTAACAATTAAGAAGCTCTCCATTATTTTGTTGCCATATGATATCAAGAATTTTTGTTTGAAAAAATGCCACCTATAAAGTTCATGATCTTCTTTTCCTACCAACAAAAAAGAGTTCCCTTTTATTTGTACCACAAGACATAATAGCTAAAAGAAACTCAGCCTTTTTTTCACCTTTATATAATCCTAACCACCATATATGATTTTATAACTCTACACTTAAAGTTGTCCATCATCATTGTCAAGATAAATATCTTTAATGCTCAATTCATTAATGTTGTGGTGATCTCATGTCATTGTGAAGATTGCGCATCGCTCCTTGAAATGTTCAATTCATCAATGATATGACGGTGATACATTCTATCTTCTTCTAATTCAAGAACTCACACTCATCTCATTTGAGTATAAGATTAATTTGTTTTGTATTTCATCCAACCTCATATTATTTGACCATGTTATTTTGAAGATCTCTTAAATCGAAGGAAATATTAGAGAATTTATTAAAGCTTCTTGATATGTTGATTGGTAGAATATTAATCCTTGCAGTAAGTACTTTGAATCTTCATTGTTGAGATCTTGTCTTGTGTGTCAAACAAAGAGTGTCAAGGAAACTTGCCACTAGAGGATGAATCCTTTCTAAGCTTGGGCCCTTCATGGCTTTAATGATGTTTGGAATATCCTTTTTGGTAAAAGCATAGTCAATTGTTGGTACCATTCTTGTAGCATTAGGCAGAAACAATAAAACTATTTGTTGACTGCCTGCAGGATAATGATTATTCTTAAACTTATATTTAAAAGCCTTAAAACTATAAATGGATCAAGCTCTTTGAGAAGTACTAGTAAATATATATAATAACAATGCACAGTTTAGTAATTTATTGGATGATGTCCCTTGCCTAAAGCTTTCTAGTACGACCTAACCACACTTTGATCAGGTCATCTATCACACTTCATACAAATGAAATTCAAAAAAAAATAAAATGTTTTTTGAATGCTTTGTTTAAAACCTACACTAAGTAACCTCGAGGGTTTTAATGTAAGAAATAGTTTTGCAACTTTGGCATGTAAAACCTAGTGGAGTGTTCTTTATACGGTCCTTCTAAATCTCTCTCTTTGGGTGAGATATCTTTTTCTCTTTTTTTTTTTTTTTTAAATCTTAATAAATCTTAGCATTTTTTGTAGTAAGTTTGATAAAGATGATTGTTGCTTGTTAAGTAACTCTAAACTTATATTTTCTTGTCTTATATTTTGTAATCATATCTTTGACATGCAGCGCCTACTTAAGCAGCGCTTAAATTCATCATAGCTTGTCTTATGCAATAACATAAAGTCCATGAGATCCCACATACAAAATGTAATAAAGAAGTTATATTGGTAAAGAGAGAAGTATATGTAGTTCAAAGATACAATAAAAAAAGATTTCCACCATACCATACATCAAAGATTTTTTCAAGAATTATTGTTCAAATGGTCTCTCTTCAACTTCAACAATGATGTAGATTGATTTTCCTTTTGAATGATCTCATAAGTTGATGTAGATTGATTTTTCTTTTGAATGAGCTTATAAGTTTTTATTGAGTCTTTGTGAAGGTCGTACTTGTTCTTTAGAATTAAACAAGAATGGCCACTAGCAGGGGGGTACCCCATTGCAGAAAATGGAAAAATCACCAAATAATCGAAAGATACCCTTGGTGAAAAGAAAGCAAGACTGCAAAAGCCAATGACCATGGAGAACTGCAACAGCGACAAACAAGAAGTTTCGACAAGGGAGGTGAGGCGAGGCAGACTGCAGGAGGGCGTGGGCCAGCATCGGATGAACAATTGGATTTTTTTTTAATAGGTTAAACGAGCGCTGTTGTTTACAACTGCGTAAGTTGGCACGCTTGGTTACGGTGTTTGCACGAGAGCCTAAGTAGGCAAACTCTTTGAAGACTAGGGATCTTCAAAGACTCCTATAAATAAATAAGAACAAGCTAGTAGGTTTCACTTAGATTGCCAGTAGGTTGCACTTATCCTTCAATTGTAGGTTGCATTTATCCTTCGATTGCCAGTAGATTGTGTTTTGTGCATTGTTATTTTTCGATTGACTAGCCCACCTTTAGGGTTTTGGGAGGGTCTCTTGTTTGAGTCTAAGAGGCCTATGCACCATCCATGAGTAGGGAGGCCCCAAGGAGGGTTTGGTGTAGGGCTCACGTTCATAGGGGTCGCCTGGTAACCGGTTGGGATGCAGAGGCACAAGGGATTGCCTCGAGAGAGACACGCGGCTACCCCTCCTACATCTCCCTCAGGTTGTTGTACTCGTCCCATAGTTTTTGGAGAAGGGAGAGGATTTATCCTCCCTCCTTTCCTTGGAGATAGCAAGTGATGGTCTAGTCTTGAAGGTTGCAGGTGCGTGTGCTTGGCTCCCCTTTAGCCTACGTTCATCATCTCCAACTGTTGGGACTGATGTTGTTTGTGACATGCATGGGACTTTTTGGTGGTCTTTGGTTGATCATTGCTAGTGTCTTCCCAGTTCTATTGTTGATAGTCTCCTTGGATTGGGTGGATGGCTTATCTTGTGTGGACATTCCCAATTATATGTTTATGTTTGTTTCGGTTGGCTTTTGTGTCGCCTTGTACTTGTTTGAGATTAAGGTTTCCTTGTAAAAAGCCATATTTTATGAATGTTTATGGATTGCTGGTTGTGCTCATATGCCACTCATGCCAGAATGTCTCAATGAGTTTTATTTGCAAGTTTTTGTTTTAATACATTATCTCCCTGTTAGTAAGGCCTTCGAGGAGGTGTTAAGGCATACATTTATGTGAAGGCGACGTGTTTGTCTTAATCCAATCTTGGCCATCTAAGTAGAGAGAGGGTTGCAACCCCTTGCAGCCCCCTTGTAGGGTCTATTACAACGTTTGGTAATAGAACTTCTCTCTAATTTTTGTGCAGAACCGTCCTTTCTTTCCCTACCACATGAATACTATTTTTGGCACATAGCATGGCTAGGATACTATTTAGTTCAAAAGAAATTACACATAGAATGACCTCTCAATACTCGTAACATTTTTCCAAATGGCCACTGGCACCTTTTTTCCTTTACTCTGGGCTCGAGGCCATTTATATTACCCTCCAAATTGAACAGCATTCATGCTACTGGGGCTCTCTCAATTTTTGCACATGTTCGTTCTTAATCTTTTACTTTGCGTGCAGCTTAGCCAAGAAAGGACGTAACTTGCAGCATGTGCTATGGTGTTACAAGCATGTGCATTAGGAAGTGAAAAAGGTGTAGGCGGCTTCTTTTTTGGGTAGTTTAAGGAAATGCTTACGGCTTAAGCTAAGTTTTACCAAGCTTAGAAAAGTGGAAAAAAAGGCCTATGTTAGGCTTTTTTTTAATATTTTTATATTTTGTCTTTTAAAATAGGCAATTTTTACCATAAAGAGAGGTGGATAACTTAACTTTATAGTATATATTTTTTTAAAATTTCATTTAATTTTTTCCACCCCTTTCCTCTCTTTCTTACATTGAAACCACTCTCTCTCAATTTGAGGTCATTAAAGGAAGTACGTTCCAGTCCTCCACCTGCCAGAAAAACAAAAATTTCACATTCTCTCTCTAAAACATCAGCTCTCTCTCTCTCTGATATCAAAGTCACTTCCCTCTCCCAATCATTAAAGAGACATTCAGTGCTGCTTGTTCTAACAAAAAGTGAGATCTCCTAAGATTGCAGGTCTGCTCTCTCACTCTCTCTCTCTCTTTCTCTCATGCTTCTCCATCTCCACCTCCAACTAGAGCAATGGGATACTCCATTCTACCTGTGTGTGGCAACATTTCTCTCTCTAGTACACCCATGAGCGACCATTTGAATTAAAATAATTCTAACCAGCATTCCTTCCCTTTCTTCTTCTTCCCCCACAACGTCATCCAACTCTCATCTCTCTTTCTCTAGTTGTCCCCTCCATAGCCAACATCCTCTACTTATAGCTGCTCCATGTAAATCACCATTACGCCTTCTCTCTTTAATTAGCTTAATCAAGCTAACTCTAAATGTCATTCAGTCCCCTTTTGTTTCAAGACATTACTAAGACACCAAAATGGTATCGTTTAAATGCTCATCGAGAGCAAGAATATGCAATTGTGCTAGTTGGCACACCCAATCCCAATGTTGCAGATCTACAACAAATCATTGGATGCAAAGCAATCAATTTACGGATGATGGTCATATTTACCCAAGGGACCCTCTAACCAATGCATCACTGCCAATTTGAAATGTCGATGGAAGAGAAGGCCTCTTTGGCTATTGCAAGGGATTGTATTCTATGTTCTTTGATGAAATGGAAGCAAGAAAGAAAATCTTTGCTACATACTAAAGTATGTCAAGGATATTCAACAAGTCCAAGAGGAAGCCAACGAGAAGACCAAGCAGATCAACGAGGAAATGGCGAAGCTCAAACAAAAATTAGACCAGCAAAAACAAGAGCGGTGGTTGGACAACAACATTCGATTGCAGCACACTACACGTAATATACGCCATCGAATCAATCATCTCACACACATTCCTCTTAGCTTTCACATTCACAAACGTAAGAAACAAGCAATGTCCATACTATCTTCAGGTGGTGGAGCTCGAAAGAAACGTATCCGTCAAACTAGGTAAGGGCAAGGGTGCACGCTTTCAAAATGTATTCTATAATTTTTCCAGGCTACTAATACTTCATTTTAACCTACAAACATTTGGCTCGAACGATAGTGGGAATCGATTTTGATGCTCAAGCAACAGAAAAATTGTAACACATCATCAAGTAAAAGAAGTTCCTGGAGCCATTGGATGATCCATCCAATGCTAACATTGCCAGAGTTTTGTGTCACAAAAGTATTTTGGTGAATATAAGAACATTATGTCACCTTAGAAGATGATGGAGATATGTGATAGTGCAGGAATAAATTCAAAGCTTTTTTGGTGATCTACCAATAAGGACATTGTCAACTCAGGAGATGATGGAGATATGTGATAGTGCAAGAATAAGTTTCAAAGCTTTTTTGGAGATCTACCAATGTTAAACCATGCCACATGCATGCCTCTACCGGATTCCCCACCACTTGCTACTCTACAAAGAGTGAAACAAGAAACATAGGTCACTGAAGAAGAATATTGGGGCCCGCTACTTAAAGAGAAAATATCACATGTCATCTCACAACCTGCAGCTCAAGCAACCGCGGTGGAAACTACACCACGAAGTTCGGCCCTCACATCAAACAAAGGGTTCGAAAGGTAATACCGTGCTCAAGAGAATCAAATAGCTGAGGAGAGACAAAAGGAAGAGGGGACTAAAAGAGAAGCACAAAAGAAGTAGGAGGCAAAGGCAGGAGGAGAAGTGGGAAAATACAAAGGCCAAGAGAACCCACCTTGAAAATTTACAAGCAAGTGCCAAAGAAGAAGACGACAGAGGAAGAGCATTTGCATTGCCCGAGCCAAAAAAAAAAAAAAACGAGCAAAATAGAATTTCGAGCAAAGATGACAAAAACTTTGATATTATATCATCATAAAAGAAACAAAGACAATCACACAAAGTATTGTCAAAACACCTGAAGAAAGGAGAGACTCTGTTATTGCCACAAAAATGTTAACAAGTAGTTCTATCACAAAATTGCTATTGACCACAATATTCCTACAAAGTACCCACACAAAAGATGAAAGATAAATTACTTTTAGAAGCTATATATTCTTGATTTCTACTAACAATAGGATATTACAAGCACCAACTTGACAACATTGTCGTGATAGTGTTACAAGAAATTACTAAAAGAACACATATACAAAACATAAGTATGAGCTAAAAATCAAAGAATTTTTACTTAAAATGAAACATTTATGTGTCTCATATATCACCCAAGTAAGAGATGCTCGACTTAAAAATGATTTAATCCCCTCCTAGAATAATTATATCTACACAAAGCAATTCATTAAATATTTCTATACATGACAATATGAGAGATAAAATTTAATTATTTTGAATATGTCATTGTATTTAAAATGTCCCAAAAACGTCTCACTATGAGTTTAAAGATGGAATTTTGACCTCAAAAAAGTAAAAAGCTTCAAAAGTCTTTACACCAATCTAATTATTTATAGTTGTTAGAATTTGAAAATTTGACCATAAAGTTACGTTCGGATCGCCAAAAAAACCTAGAAACGACTTCCCATATGCCTCATTCTGACACCCAGAGAGGGGGTTAGAGAGGGGGTTACGAGCCCAAAAAAAGGTCCCAAAATTGCCCCAAAATAGTCCCACGCCGACGAGGGAGCCTTTTGGACAGTTTCCATATGGAATTTCACAATTTTGGCCACATGGTTGTCAACGCGTATGGATAATCATTTCTAGGGTTTTCGGCCATGTGGCCAAAATAGTCGTTCCTAGGGTTTTCAATCATTCCCGACGCAACCAAAAACCCTAGAAATGACTATACATACGTCCTGACAACGATGTGGCCAAAATTGTGAAATTCCATCTGAAAACTACCCAAAAGGATCCCGTGTCGGTGTGAGACCCTTTGGGACAGTTTTGGGACCTTTTTGGGTCCGAAACCTCGTCTTCGAGTGTTATAATGAGACATTTGGAGAGTCGTTTCTAGGGTTTTGGGGCGTTCCGAACGCAACGGTTTGGTCAAAATTCTCAAATTCTAACCTCATTTGGTCAAACGAGGCTTTCATAACAGTCCAACAGAAAGCACATTGTGTATAGCGTTAGGGTGATGTATATCTCATTGTGGTTCTCTATGTGGATGATTTGATGATCGTTGGACCAAATGAGAGACATATTATTGAATGTAAAGCTGATTTGAATGTTACTTTCAAGATGAAAGATTTAGGGTCGTTGCATCATTACTTGGGTATACAATTTAAGCAGTGTGATGGTGGTATTGCCTATAGTCAGGCAAGTTACATAAAGACATTGCTATGTAAGTTTGGACTTGAGGATTGCAAATCTATTGTCACCTCCATGGAAACAAGTTTGAAATTGAGTCTTTATAATGTTGGTAATCTTGCCGATGTCACTCTTTACCAAACTGTTGTTGGTTGCCTTATTTATGTATGCAACACGAGGCCGGATATTCAGTTTGCAATCTCACGGGTCTTTTATAATGTTGGTGATCTTGCCGATGTCACTCTTTACCAAACGGTTGTTGGCTGCCTTATTTATGTATGTAACAGGAGGCCGAATATTCAGTTTGCAATCTCACAAGTCATCAGATTTATGCATAGCCCAAGGTTTAAGCCTTTGGCAAGTTGTCAAGATGATTTTTCACTACTTGAGTGGAACTTTACATCTTGGTTTGTTTTATCCCAAGGAGAGGATTATTGCCACCAGAATTACATGCTTTTTTGGACTCAAACTGGGGCTGGTTGTTTTGACACACGAGTGTCCACAAGTGGTTTTTGTTTCATGCTCGATAGTTCATGCATATCATGGTTGAGCAAGAAGCAACCTACTGTGACCACTTCCAGTTGTGAGGTTGAGTACTGGGCAGTCTTCACAGCTACGGTTGAGTGTGTATGGCTCAGACGCCTTATGGCTGATTTGGGTGTTGGACAGGACACTGGCAACTTTATATACACTGACAGTTAAAGCGCATTGACAGTTACGAGGAACCGAGTTTTTCAAATCCGCACAAAGCACATTTAGGTGCATTACCACTTTGTTAAGGAGAGACTCTTAGCAATAGAGATCACCTTGGCTTATGTACCAACACAAGACAACCTTGCAAATCTTTTCACAAAGGCATTGTCTCATGAGAAGTCCGAAGCTTTTCGCAAAGCCTTGGGCTTACTCCCCTTTGTGGATTGATCATGTCCTCACGGCATGGCACTTCCCTATACTCTATGTGCCAGTTCTCATTCACCGCATCACTCCCAAGGGAGATTCGTTACTATATACCTTTGGTTGTCTAACTTTTGGCTTTTCAATTGTCTGACCTTTGGCTTTTCATTTATCTGACCTGTGGCTTTTCAATTATCCGATCCCTTGGGTTATAAACAAAAGGGCGTCCCACTTTTAGAGTTGATTTGTGTTATGCGCCTCACTTCTAAGGTTGATTTGTGACAACACACCTGATTTATGACAACACATAAGATCAAAATCACATAAGACTTAAGAGAGAGCATCTAGAAGAGCAAAGTGATGGCAACAAGGAAAGAGTCGTAGAGCAAACCAAAATTGTGCCATTTATCTCTCATGAAGATGTTGAATGCTCCGGTATGCACGAGTGAGCAATGCAAGCAAGCTCTCGTCTACATGCATTGCTTGGCAATTCTTAGCTAAAAGTGTCTGTCAAGTACAATGTGATCATGAAGAGCATCCTGCTTGGGATGCGGTCTATTGCAATGCATTGATTGTCGTATATTTCCAACTAGTAGGAAAAGACAGAAAGTATTAGAAGAATGTAAGTGAAGAACTTTTTAACCACAATCACATACCTTTCTCTTTTCGAATGTGTCACAGCCCACAAGGTGTCATTTCTTGGTATGCTCTAATTGCGGAACACAAACAAAATTGGAAGGAAAGAAAGTAAGGGTCATATTGGCACTACGCACTAAAAGCCCATTCTCCATCAACAACAGAATTTGCATATTTTCAATTGTCTTAAATGGTTGAAGAGCAATGGCTTTACGCCAAAGTTTGCCTCTTTGAATGTTTTAATAGGTAAGGCATGATTGAGGGAGCTTCACGTTGTTTCAATGTATGCATCTGAGGACATCCTCTGCATGCAATATCTGGATTTGTTTTTCTCACTGAATCAGGCTTGACATTGGAACACGCATTCATGATTCGATTGTCAGCCATGGCTATTGAGAGGAGACATCGTGCTTAAAGACATTGTATGAAAGTTGATGTGCTCTCAAAAGCAAACAAAATAGCTCAGGCAATTGTCTAAAATGGTTGAAGAGCAACGGCTTTATGCCAAAGTTTGCCTCTTCGAATGTTTCAATAGGTAAGGCATGATTGAGGGAGCTTCACGTTGTTTCAATGTATGCATCTGAGGACATCCTCTGCATGCAATATCTCGATTTGTTTTCTCAATGAATCAGCCTTGACATTGGGACACGCATTCATGATTCGACTGTCAGCCATGGCTATTGAGAGGAGACATCGTGCTTAAAGACATTGTATGAAAGTTGATGCTCTCAAAAGCAAACAAAATAGCTAAGAAGCATATTGCTAGGAATGTTGTCTGCTATTCTCTACAAGGGAAAGTAGAGGAAGGAAGCATTGAAGTGCATTGAGAGGATGCAAAGTGAAGGCCTCTCTCCATTTGCAATGACATGCTGCCATCATAAGACTGTGCTGTGAGAGCCTCTCTTGATTATTTTTCCTATGAAGGGGGTATGCCTAGAATGGGCAAGCCAAGAAAGTGTATTGAATTCATAAAGAGGAAAGCCGACACTTTAGAATTTGAGTCTTTGAATGCCTGAGGAAGCTTCAGCATTAGGGTGTCCCTACGCATACAATCACCTGTAATTAAAACCTCTTTTGCTAGTTCGCATGGCAGTGCCATTGTGCATACATATCGATTGTTTTTAAAAAAAACTAACCCCTTCACAATCATGATCGTAGTGCCCAAATACTTACAAAAACCAAAGAGAAAAATAACACACTGTTGTGTGAAAATTTGTAGGATTTTCCACCAGTGACGCTGAAATTTTGTGGGTTTTCTTCCTAGATAAGTTTGAAATGCTAGCTAGAGTTTTAGTTTTTTAGCCAATAAAGTACATTAATAGTAGCATTTCCTGAACAAACCTAACAATGTCATATATATTATCCTTCTCCGAACTGTAAATCACCTAGTTGAAATTGAAAGACAGTGTAGCTTCCACAAGCGTAGCAGTTGTAGATGCCACACAAGGGTGAGCAGGCACAGACAAGGCAGGCTGGTCGAGGCAAGAGATCCATGCCAAGGATCTATTAGAAAAATATCACAGCCCCAACCATATTGAAAAAGTGAAGTATGATTATAAACAGCAAATATTCTTTGAGAAGGAAAATGAAGCATGATATTGCTTAACCAGTGCACATGGCAAGTATCTCAAGGACCTTCTTACACTAAACCCAATGAGCACCCTGCTAAGAAGCTGCAATTATCTGACTGTGTTGTTTTTCATGGCATTGGACTAAGTTTCCATAAAATCAACCCCTGAAGTCATTAATCTGTTAGGTAGGACCATACCACCAGTGACGTCTGGCTTGGCAAATGACGGCTAGGCTCAGCATCTGAGAGCTGTGCTATCACCACTCTGATGTGGCAGCTATATGGATTTCCGTAGAATGTAAAAGCAGCCTGGGAGTGCCACTATTTGGGCTTTTCATAAGGATGCTTCCCGAGGCCAGGGGTCTTTATTTAAATATGTGCTCGGGAATCTCTCTGGCAATCCAGTTACATGGAAGCGAGTTGCAGCGAAAGCAGGGCAAACGCAACCTCTGCGAAGCAGGTACCGAAAGGGGCACCAGATTTTGGGGCCAGTGCATCTGGAAGTGGAACTTGACCGCTTCGAGTCAACTCTCCTCTTCTCTCTCTATTTCTAATGTGGCAATTTCTCATGTGTGTTGCTGTTGATTTCTCACTTGGAGTGACCAAGCCTGTTACAAGTTCCATCCAAAGACATGTCTCTAGCACACTTTTGAAATGCACAACTAACCTACCTTTCAATGCATGATGCATAGGCCATCTCACAAGGCAGCCTTTCAATGCATGATGCATACGCCATCACAAGGCAGGACAAAAAGTTTTCCTGACGTCGAAGTCCAGGTCGTGCCAACAATACTACCATCCTACAAGGTCAACACCTCTCTATTCTTAACAAAGTCTAGCTGAAATTTTGCAATACCTTACCAACTCATACTAAATCAAGAGAACACCATGGGTGTTGCAAACCGAGAGAGACTCGATGTGCCAAAACTATTTGCAGTGGCCATACAAAGAACAATCATATATACCGTCACAATCGGGGTCGTGGGGCACTGCATCCACACCGCTATCTACGCTCCATTCCTAACGGGAATACAGCCTGCAGCTCTCCGATTGCTGACACCTCAGCATTTGGAATGTGCGTCAGCTGCATGCAATGAGCAAGCTCCACATCACCACACAATGGCATGGGGTGTTGCCACATCAGCATGTGGAATGGCTTGAGGTACTGCCGTCTCAGCATGCAGAATGTCAACCAATCCCGTTCAGAAACACTGCAGGAGCAGCAGTACAGGCGACCAAACACAAACACTGCAGGAGCATTGCAAGGGACCAAACACTGCATGCACTCATTCACAATTGCTGGCCCCACTCCCCCCGACTGTGACGGCCGGGAAAGGACAGTGAGTGTCCTTTCCCTCCTCACTGTCCTTTCCCTCGTAAAAATAGCTCCCTATAGCTCCCGGCCTCCACCGATCACCAATGGGTCGCTATTTTTAACGGGAAAAGGACACTCATTGTCCATTCCCTACCCCATCATGTACCATTCCAATAGAAACCATCAACAAGCCACTACCAAGGCCAACAATGCCAAAAGATAATATATAGCCCACAGATATGGTTATTATAATCAAAAAGGCCTTGGCCTGAGCAATTTGAAGCAGGAGCCAAGTCCTCTCGGAAAACAGAAACATGGACCTCTCTCGTGACTAAGAGAACACTTAACCTTCATTACATAGCCAGTATGTCATCAAACCCTCCTGGCCATGCTAAGGAATCCGTACATGTAGGCCTGCTATACAGAATGGCAAAAACCTGCATTGTCTTTCTGTATACAATCCCAAAGCACCGAACTAAGGGCCAAACAGACCTCATTAATCGCAATGCAGAATAGTTGCAGAAAGAAGCGACATCAATAAATTCCCTATTGAAGGAAACACAAGTCACCCCGATCTTTGTAGAGAGTGGTGACTTTACTCCTCCACTTACCTCTTAAGCGATACAGAAGCAAGTCCGCCCGACTTTCTACAATGGAAGCTTAACATAGGAAGTCACATAGCATCAACTAAGGAATTAAGATAATACCAAATGGTCTTAATCCAACCAATAACTATGCAGGAGCTTGTCAAATGTTTCTTGAGCTTTTCTCAAGGATTAAGAATACGCATACATGTCAACCAAGATTCTGTTCACAAGAAAGAGTTCCTATAACTTCTTCGCGCTATTCCAGCATCCACAATAGTGCCTGTGCTCACATCTTTTAGCATTGAGATGCGCGAGAATTACCTGCATTTAATTGTGAAGATTGAGGGTATGCAGTGACTATCTATGTTTTGGATAGCCAAATATAAGAGAGTTACATAATAATGATAAGCCAAATAAGAAAAAATCACATGAGGATGAAGTCCAATCCTAGCACTCAGTGAAAACCCAAAGAGCTCTATCAAAATCAAAAAGTTATGTTAAAAAGATAAGATAGGCCAGGTTCACAGTGCGCAGCGACAACAAACGAGAGCTTGCTGGCAATCAATCTCCATGGCCCACGTCAGATGGGCCGCTCACAGTGCTCGGCGGTGGAAACCTTGCCTCCCGACTGCCAACACATGGATCTCCTTTCCCCCCCCCCCCCCCCCCCCCCGCAAGATAAAGGCAACATAATAAGTGGCTCCAGCATGCATAGACAGACCAAATTCTCCGGCAGCGTCACACAAACACCGTTAGTGCCCAATGGGTTACCAATACAGAGAAGAAAATGCCAGGCAGCCCAATCTTGCTATGCAGGCATGCAGCGAGAAACACTCAAAGCACGTACCTGCAAGATGGATTCCCAGTCATACGCAAGCCCTGCTCCATGCCTGAGTTACAAGAAATGCGTCTGTCGCTCATCTGTGCAGGTTCTATCTGATTGAAAAGAATTAAGCAGCAGCTTGGTCGACATGCACGCCAAAGCGGCTTTGTATTGTGATACTCGGCAGAAGTGCTGCCAAGTAGAGGGTCATACTTGGCCTACATGTCAACCAAGCTGCTGCTCACACCGAAGCGGAAGGGGATTCAAGACACTTCCTGGGCACAGACGCTCATCACTCCGTGAGTCCTTGCCGTGACAGCTAAATCCTCCACATAACAACAACAGTGGGCACGTTAGGGTTATGGGCCATGGCCTATCCTATGGGGCCGGCTGGGTCCAAACTGAACCGGCGGAAGAGACAGCTCTACGCAAATCTGCCACCGCCTAGTGTGAACAATGTTGGAGGAAAAAGAGAAGGGGGACTGAGAGAGGCCATCAACTTTTCCGGGGGGGAGGGGCGGGGGGGGGGGTACGGGGGTCGGAAGAAAAATGGAGGGCTCGGTGGAAGACTGCTCAACTCCAACCAATCAAATTTTGACATGGAGCCTTGATGTCCCTATGCATTTCTCTTCCTCCACCTACTCTAAACCGGCCCTTACAATACATGAATATTAGGGCCCTTCTTATCAAGGACTTGGTAAGATTGTGGACTTCATCTCTCTCAAAGTCTCAATTAGCGATCTTCTTATATCAATAGCTCACGATTTCATTTGGATCTTCACCCCACATTTTAGTTAGAGGGACTCATCAAACCCAACCTTAACCCTACTTCAACGGACTTCAAATATTAAGGCTGGATATTGTAACTTCGACTTCGACTCTATCTCTTGCTATGCAGGGGGGCGACCCCGCAAAGAACCGTCCTTTGGAAATCTACCATCGCTAATACAGACAAGCCTCTCATTCTTTTGGGAGACTTTAACATGGTGGAAACTGTTGGGGTATAAAGCCCAATGTGGTCGCCCAGGTAAGTGGGCGGGCCGCCAGATATGTACACATATTTTTTTGTTAAAACCTAATAAGAACTCACTATGCTCTACACATTACAGTAGAGCGAGTTCACCATATCGTCGTGCTCTTCTTCTCGCACTCTCTCTCGCGTCGCACTTCCGCTCGTACTCCTTCAACTGGTATCAGAGCTCAGATCGAGGCTCGGGGCAGCACTGCAGGAGGCTAGAGTCACCAACTCAGATTGGAGTGAAATTCGACAGGCAAAGACACGGCCCCAAATCTCGTGGGCAAGCTCGAAGGGCTTGGTGTTGTCAGAATTTCATTCTGAGGTCATCTCGGCCACCGTTCGGCTTCGACAAAGGTCTGCGCAGGCCATTTTCGACTACGTGGTCTCGACGGGTGCAGATCCGACTCTGCAAATTTGGGGTTTTCGGCCTACGACTGCAGGTGCTGAGGATATCGACACTCCCATAGTGTTGATTTGTGGCTGTCTACACATCAAAGGACAGCTCACAGTTCTTGGAGGCGTGTCACATACGACACGGGCGCATCTACACACAGACTGTAGACGACATCCACTAGTTCATCAGGTAGCTTGTGTTTGCTGCTTGATACTCCAGATTTCATCTTGACATTGCAGGTACTTCCACATGGGATGTATTGTCAGAGATGATGTATGTCTGTTAGGGTTTGCTGGCTGTGAGTCACGCAGCAAACAACCGCCGCAGCGGTTACAGCATACAATGGGAAATTTGTGGATGTATGACTTTGTGGGAAGTCTATGTACTGTCATATTTACTGCAGCCTTTGTTGAGGGTCGAGTGAGGTTTTATTGAGCTGGGGGATTCTCGAATGTTGAGATCCTTTCGGTGATACAGGTCTTGGAGCGATCCCTCGAGCACCCTTAGATAGGCAGCTAGGATGTATTGACTGTGAGTTAGACAGTTGGGATTGCATCTTTGCTTTACTGCCGTTGAGGCATTGTCGCAGTCTATGCTTACAGGACAGTGACAGGACAGTCAGAGACAGTACAGGTGCAGGACAGGTTTACCCACAGCTTACAGTGTCAGAGAGACTGTGTTTTTTGAGCTGTTTTTGGTCTGTTTTTTGAGTACACCAGAGCCATTTTACAAAGGAGACTCTGCCGAAATTTATGCAGAATCTGAAGCTTTCTAGGTTCACTTGACAGGTTGATATTGGTTCAGAGGTTAGTTTATAGGGGAAACTCTGCCGAATTTTTCCCAGGAAAGTAAACTACTGTGAAGCGTAGCTATGGCTGGATCACAGGACACTGCTCTTTACAATATCAAGAAGCTGGATGGAACCAATTTCCCATTGTGGAAGCAGCAGATTTGGCACATGTTGGTACAAAAGAAGCAGATAAAACCTATAAAGCTCAAGAAGATAAAACCAGAAGATATGGACGAAGATGAATGGAGTGAAATGGATGAATTGGCACTTTCTACCATTATGCTGACTTTGGCAGAAAGCATTTACTTCAATGTAGCAGACGAGATGTCGGTTTATCAAGCATGGTTAAAGCTGAGTGATCTTTATGAAAAGTAGAGTGCAGCTTCACAGGTATACTGGCTTAAGAAGCTTGTTGACTTGAAGATGAAAGAAGGGACACCTATGTCCAATCATCTGAATGAATTCAACACAATCTATAGTCAGTTGTCAGCTCAAGGTGTTAAGTTTGATGAACCTGCTAGAGCTATGTTCCTGTTGATCACATTGCCGGAAAGTTGGGACACTTTTCGCACAGCTTTGAGTAATTTTGCACCTCTAGATGGTTTGAACATAGCAGGTGTAGAAGGAAGTCTGCTTACTGAAGAAACCAATAGAAAGACAATGGACAAAGGCAAAGGAACAGCCTTAGTTGTCAGGGGAAGGACCAAAGAAAAGTACAAAGGTGGAAAGAGGAATCAGTCTCGTAGCAAGTCCCGCAGTGCTAAAGGCAAGAGTGACATAGAATGCTACCATTGTGGCAAGAAGGGTCACATGAAAAGAGACTGCATAGAATGGAAAGCAGAAAAAGGCAAAGAGAAAGCTGAAGACCATGGTGAGAAGAACAAGTCCTCAGTGAAGATTCAAGAAATAAATGTGACAAACACTGTTGTAGAGGATGACAGTCTAGTGTCAGGAGACATCTACTTCTTGAAGAATACAATGGACTCGGCTCTTCTTACAGCATCTGATGGAAATGCACTGAGTGACTGGATTATAGACTCAGGGGCATCACTTCATGTGTCTCCAAACAAGGAGTGGTTTACTTCTTATGTGACCACTAAAGATCATGTTCGGCTAGGCAATGGGCAAACATGTGAGATCTTAGGTGTTGGAGATGTTCAATTGAAGTTTCAGAATGGCTCTTCTTTCACGCTGAAGAATGTGAGACATGTTCCCGCAATTACAAAGAGCTTGATCAGCAGAGGTTTACTTGATGATGCTGGCTACGTCACCACTTTTGGACAGAACATGTGGAAGATATCCAAGGGTTCTATGACAGTAGCACATGGAGCAAAGTCTGGAGGACTTTACATGATTTATGTATCAAATGTCTCTAAAAATGTAATCAATGTAACCGAGTAGCCGAACGTTTCTTTGTGGCATAGCCGGTTAGGACATATGTCCAAGAAGGGAATGGAAATCTTGTCTCGTTCTGGTTATTTGCCTGGCTTTTCATTTAATGATTTTGAATTCTGTGAACATTGTCTGTATGGTAAGCAAACACAGCAGCCACATAAGCATAGAAGCAGTAGAAGAGATACACAGTTGGCACTTGTTCATAGTGATTTGTGTGGACCTATGCCTAACCTATCTCTAGGGGGAGCTTCTTACTTTATGACATTTATAGATGATTACTCGAGGAAAGTATGGGTTTACTTTCTCAAGCACAAGGATGAAGCGTTTAGTGTTTTCAAAACGTTTGTGACACTTGTGGAGAATCAGAGTGGCAAGAAGCTTAAATGCTTACGCACTGACAAGGGTGGAGAGTATATTTCAAAGGCCTTTCAGGACTTTTGTGAGTCAAAAGGTATAAAACGTGAACTTATTGCTCCTTACAATCCTCCTCAAAATGGTGTTGGTGAGAGGATGAATAGGACCATACAAGAGAAGGTCAGAAGTATGTGTTGTCTAATGCACAACTGCCAAATGGGTTTTGGGCTGAAGCTGCATCAACAGCTGTTCATCTTGTAAATAGATCTCCTAGCAAGGTTTTGCAGAAGGATTCAGTGCCAGAGATGGTATGGTCAGGCAAAATGCCCTCATACAAGCATCTCAAAGTCTTTGGCTGTGAGGCATATACTCACGTTCCAAAGGAATTTAGGAACAAACTTGAGCCAAAGAGTAGAAAGTGCATCTTTCTAGGCTATGGTAATTCTGGTGAGATGGGGTACAGACTTTGGGATCCCGAATCCAGAAAGGTTGTCCGCAGCAATGATGTTCACTTTAATGAATCCAAATATCATTCTAAACCAGAGAGGGTTGAGGAGATTAGAAGAGTTGTCTTCCAAGGAGATGGACCTTCATGTGCAATGTCAGGGCTCAAGAGGAGCAAGGACAGGATAGAGTGGAACCACAGGTTGTGGCTGAGCCTGAGCCACCTATTGTGCGTAGATCTGGACGTGTCACGCGACCTCCTGATAGGTTTGTTCCATCTATGAACTATGTCATGTTGACTGATTGCAATGAGCCTTCATGTTACAAGGAAGCAGTGCAAATGAAGGACTCCGGGAATTGGCAATTGGCCATGCAGTCAGAGATGACAGCTCTGCATAAAAACAAGACATGGAAGCTAGTTAAATTACCACAGGGCAAAAAGGCTCTACCTTGTAAATGGGTTTACAGGTATAAGATCACCGCTCATGATAGTCAGCCAAAGTACAAAGCAAGGCTTGTTGCCAAGGGCTTTAAGCAAGAACAAGGCATTGACTTTGATGAAGTCTTCTCTCCGGTGGTCAAGATGACTACATTGAGATGCTTTCTTGCATTGGTTGCCATATTAGATTTGGTGTTGCACCAAATGGATGTCAAGACAGCGTTCTTGCATGGTGATTTAGATGTGGAAATTTACATGCAGTAGCCAGAAGGGTTTGTTGAGAAAGGCAAGGAAGATTGGGTATGCCAGTTGTTAAAGAGTCTTTATGGCTTAAAACAATCACCGAGGGCATGGTACCATAAATTCCACAAGTTTATGCTTTCTCAAGGCTACAAACGTAGTGAGTTTGATCACTGTCTATATACAAAGAAGGCTAAGGATGGTAGTTGGCTGATCCTTATTTTGTATGTGGATGACATGTTGATTGCTGGCAAGCACTTGGAAGAAATTTCAGCTTTGAAGTCAAAGATGGCAAAATCGTTTGACATGAACGACATGGGTGAGGCAAGTCATATACTTGGTATGCGCATAGAGAGAGACAGATCAAAGAAGTTGATTTGGTTATCTCAAACAGAGTATATTGACAAGGTTTTGCAACGTTTCAATATGGAGAAGGGAAAGGCACTGAGTGTTCCATTGCCACCATATGTGAAACTTAGCAAACAAGATTGTCCTGTGTTTGAGGAAGAACAGGCTGAAATGGATAACATTCCATATGCGTCTGCAGTGGGTAGTTTGATGTATGCAATGATTGCTACTCGCCCAGACATTGCATTTGCAGTGGGAGTAGTAAGTCGATACATGTCAAACCCAGGCAAGAAACATTGGGGGGCAGTGAAAGGAATATTGAGATACCTGAAAGCTACAAAGAGTATGCGTATATGCTATGCGAGTCAGGAGCTAAGTGTAAAGGGTTTTACAGACTCGGATTATGCAGGTGACTTAGACAACCGAAGGTCTACGTCAGGGTATGTCTTTACATTGGCTGGTGGAGCAGTATTATGGCGTTCTAGATTACAAGATTGTGTTACTCAGTCTACTACAGAGGCTGAATATGTTGTAGCATCAGAGGCATGCAAAGAATCAATTTGGCTTAATCGACTAGTAACAGATTTGGGAATCAAAGAAGAGATGCCTGTGTTATATTGTGATAGTCAAAGTGCTATACAATTGGCTCGCAATCCAGTTTATCACTCAAAGACAAAGCATGTGGATGTGAAGTATCATTTCATCAGGGAAATGCTCGAGGATAAGCAACTTCAGCTTGTCAAAGTTCACACCATAGAAAATCTTGTTGATCTACTTACAAAAGGACTTCCCTCAGAGAGCTTTGCGCATTTTCGCAAGCAGTTAGGTGTAGGGTAGTACATCACTTCTCTACATCTCTTGTATATTAGCTTGTATAGTAGCTTCTCTCACACTTAAAGTACCACATTGGACTTTAAGTGGGAGGTTGTTGGGGTATAAAGCCCAATGTGGTCGCCCAGGTAAGTGGGCGGGCCGCCAGGTATGTACACATATTTTTTTGTTAAAACCTAATAAGAACTCACTATGCTCTACACATTACAGTAGAGCGAGTTCACCATATCGTCGTGCTCTTCTTCTCGCACTCTCTCTCGCGTCGCACTTCTGCTCGTACTCTTTCAGAAACCAAACAAGACAGATACAAAGGTTGAGGTACTGTGATCAAAGGCTTAGAACTTGAAGCTCTTAGGACTCTGTTGGAATTAGGGTTGCAGACAAACACACACAGCTTGGAGAAGACGAAGGAAGCTCAAGGCACACAATAGAGAGTGTGTTACTTAGTGTGCAATGGAAAGATAGTTAGCCCTAGAGTGATGGGCTTATATATAATGCACAGGGGAAAAAACCTCCTAAAGAGGGAAAAAATGCCTCGGCGGTCCTAGTGTGTTCACACACATCACTACCACATGTATATGGTAACAAATCCCCCCTTGAGTGATGCGGTGAACAAGAGCTGGCACATGAGTAGAGGGAAGTGCCATGCCCTGAGGACAGGATCAGTCCACAAAGGGGAGTAAGCCCAAAGCTTTGCGGAAAGCTTCAAGATTCTCACGGGACAATGCCTTTGTGAAAAGATCTGCAAGGTTGTCCTGTGTTGGCACATAAGCCAAGCTGATCTCTCCTGCTGAGAGCCTCTCCTTGACATAGTGGTAATGCACCTCAATGTGCTTTGTGCGAGCATGAAAAACTGGGTTCCTCGCAACTGCCAATGCGCTCTGACTGGTGTAGATAGCGTTGGCAGTGTCTTGTCCAACACCTAAATCATCCATAAAACGTCTGAGCCATACACACTCAACCGTAGCTGTGAAGACTGCCCTGTACTCAGCCTCACAACTCGAAGTGGCCACAGTAGGTTGCTTCTTGCTCAACCATGATATACATGAACTACCAAGCATGAAACAAAAACCACTTGCTGACACTCGCGAGTCAAAACAACCAGCCCAATCTGAGTCCGAAAAAGCATGTAAGTCTGGCGGCAATGATCCCCCCTTGGGATAAAACAAGCCAAGATGTAAAGTGCCACTAAGGTAGCGGAAAATCCTCTTGACAGCCTGCCAATGCTTAGACCCTGGGCTATGCATAAATCTGCTGACCTGTGAGACTGCAAACTGAATATCCGGCCTCGTGTTGCATACATAAATGAGGCAGCCAACAGCAGTTTGGTAAAGAGTGAGATCAGCAGGATCGCCAGCATCATGTAGACTCAACTTCAAACCTGTTTCCATGGGAGTGGCAATAGGTTTGCAATCCTCAAGTCCAAACTTACATAGCAATGTCTCTATGTAAATTTTTTGACACAAGGCAATACCACCATCACACTGCTTAAACTGTATACCCAAGTAATGATGCAACAGCCCCAAATCTTTCATCTTGAAAGTAGCATTCAAATCAGCCTTAAATTCAGCAATATGTCTCTCATTTGGTCCAGTGATCAGCAAATCATCAACATAAAGAACCACAATGAGAAATACATCATCCTCACGCTTTACATACAATGTGCTTTCTGTTGGACTGTTACGAAAGCCTTGTTTGACCAAATGAGTGTCAGCTTTCTCATACCAAGCACGAGGAGATTGCTTCAACCCATACAAAGCCTTGTTACATTTGCACACTTTGTCCTCTTGTCCTTTTATGACAAAACCGCGAGGCTGCGTTACATAAACTTCCTCAAATATGTCACCATTCAAGAAAGCAGTAACAATGTCTGATTGATGTACATCCCAACCAAAATGAGCTGCCAATGCACATAGAAAACGCACAGTAGTCATACGACAAGTGGGAGCAAAAGTCTCTTCATAGACTATGCCTTTTTGCTGTGCATAACCTTTTGCAACAAGTCGAGCCTTATGGCGATCGATCTCACCATCCGGCTTGCATTTCAACTTGTAAACCCACTTCGTACCAATGGCCTTTTTGCCAGGAGGCAAATCACATAAAGTCCATGTGTCATTTTCTATAAGTGCATCATATTCTGATTGCATGGCAGCCATCCAATTTTCTGAATTTTGTGCTTCATCAAAATTCAGAGGCTCCTCAACATCATGTAAGCTAGACACAGCCAAAGCATAACAATCAGATGCATAAGATGCATTGCGAGAGCCTGAACGAGTACGACTAGACAAAGGTGCATCCAATTTACTGTCACGCAAAGTATGCACCAGCCATTTTGTCATACCTCTAGCCTGCTCATTTTCAGCCCTTTCCTCATCAAGTACATCATGTACATCTGCATCAGTAATAGGCTGATCTAGAACATTTTCAGAAACCCCCATATGCTGTACATTTGCCTCATTGGAACTTACATTCATATTTCCACCACTGAAAAGAGGCAACAAAGTGTCATAAATGTCCTGTGAGCTTACATTACTGTCTCTAGTACATGACAGCAAGGGCTGAACAGAATCTTCCACAAAACCAGAATACGTTTTGTTTGCGGATGATACAACCTGTAACCTTTGCTTTCAGCACTATAACCAACAAAAATACATTTGACAGCCTTATCATCCAATTTTCTGCGCTGCACTTGTGGCACCAAAGCATATGCCAAACAACCAAAAACACGCATGTGCTCAATAGAAGGCTTTCTATCATGCCTTGCTTCATATGGAGTAATAGACTGCAAAGCTTCGTAGGACACCTGTTAAGTACATAAGTGGCACACATAATGGCCTCAAGCCAAAAAGAATGCGGCAAAGCTTGACTTTTGACCATACATCGTGCCATTTTCATCCGTGACCTGTTTTTCCTCTCAGCAACACCATTTTGCTGAGGTGTATAAGGCAGTGTACATTGGTGTTTTATCCCACGACTAGCCAGAAATGCATTAAATTCACGAGACATATACTCCCCCCCTCGATCGGAACGGAGGATACCCATAGTACATTTCGAGACATTTTCAGCCATAGCCAGAAATTGTTTGAAGCACATAAAAACTTCGGACTTCGCTTTAAGCGGAAATACCCATGCATGCATGGAGTAATCATCAATGAAAGTCACGAAGTACAGGTAATTGCTCAAGGACGGAGTTTGCATGGGCCCACAAACATCACTATGCACAAGCTGCAACCTGCATGTGGCCCGAACTGAACCATCCTTTGGAAACTTAGAACGCTGCATCTTACCCAAAATACAGCCTTCACAAACATGTTTGACTGGTGCTTCAAGAGGTGGCAAAGAAGCAACCATATCAGATTTCTGCAAACGCAGCAAACTCAGATGACCAAAACGTGCATGCCAAAGTTTTGCTACTGAAATAGCCCTTGAAGCTGCAACAGCATTTGCAAAATTTTGTCCACACTTGTCATACAAAGTGAGCTTATACAGCCCACAGCACAAAAGCCCAAATGCAACAATTTCATCACCAAAACTGAGATCATGTACTGTACATCTGTCATCCACAAATTTGACTACAAGTCCAAGTCCAGCAAGTGCGGATACAGACAAGAGATTCTTCTTGATCCCAGATACATAAAGTGCATCAACAAGTGTGAAGGAACTGCCATTAGCAGTAGTGAGCACAATGTTTCCAACTCCCTGAACTGGATAAGAGGCGTTGTTGGCACAAGTGACTGAATTCCCATGAGGGAGAGACTCGAGAGAGGTAAACAATTCACGATGTGAAGTAATGTGCTTTGTAGCACCACTGTCGAAATACCACACATGTGAATCTGCAACAACTGACAAGCATGCATCATGGACAGCAGGATTGTAAGTGCACTCTGCGCTAAAAGCCCATTCTGCATCAACATCAGCAACACAGTCTCCTTTCACAGAAGACTCAACAATGGCTGCATTTGTAGTGGAACCAGCATTTGCAGTGGAACCACCCTCTTTCTTCTTAGCCTCTTTGGCCTTCAACTTAAGACACGACTTGATCAAGTGATCATTGGCTTTACAATAATGGCAACGCATCTTCTTTTTGCCCTTATCACCAGAATTTCCAGACGAAGTACTGCCAGCAGAAGCATTAGGAACAGAATTTTTGCCACTCGCAGCAGAACCATAAGAAGTGGCTGCATTACTGTTACCACCCTTTCTTTGAGAAGCAATAAAAGCCTGTTCAACTGCACGCTGCCTAGTCCTGTTTTTTCTAGAAAGTGACTCTTGCAACAGCAATGTGCATAATGCATCAAACTTGACAACTTCAGGATTTCCTTGGGTCATCAGTCTCCAAGTACTAGCAAAAGTCTGGTAGGAATCTGGTAAGGCATCAAGAATAGTCTGCACAAGGGAACTGTCTGAAATGGCTTCACCTGCAGAAATAAGCTGCTCATTGATATCCTTGACACTAGCAAGGAAAGTGTCCATATCATCTTCCTCGTGCATAATCTTCGACTCCAGCTCTTTACGCAGCAAAGCAATTTTAGCCTCATTGCGGCTTGCATAAAGACCTGCTAAAATATCCCAAGCCTGTTTTGCAGATTTTGCTGAACGGATGTGAGGAACAATGGTACGCTTCACAGACAACGCAATCAATGCATGAGCCTGCGTATCCTTAACATCCCAACGAGCTTGTTTTGCCGTAGGCAAAACAACTATAACAGTTGCAATCCTTGCAGCAAGACGTGCAACATCCTCAACATCGCCTACATCCTCAGAACCAGGACGTACATCAATGCCCTGCACAATGTTCCAGACACCCTTTTACACAAAAACATGTTGCATCATATAAGCCCACATAGGGTAGTTATCCCCATCCAACCTGTCCTCAGCAGCAAACATCTTGAACACATCTGTGTTGTTGTTGTCAGCCATGGTAAATGCTGCACCTGATGTGAAAACTGCCCAAAAATAGGAGAAACAGAGCAGGAACAACCTGTGCTATATAGCACAAACCGTAGAAGACTAGAAGGCATCTGTTATGCAAAAAACGGCACTGACAGAAATTCTGTACAAAATGACGAAATAGCCTGTGCAGTACTACTGTAGTGGAAACGGAGGCCGAAATGAGCCCAAATCAAAATTCTGAGCAGACCCAGCTTTTCGAGCTTACTCAAAAAAAATTTCGACCTGCGAACGCTTGCCAAAGCTCACTGAAATCGAAGAAAGTGAGCAGGCGTGTGCTGGAGCAGCAGGCGAGTAAGCCCGGGAGGACGTGACCTGCTCTGATACCAATTGTTGGAATTAGGGTTGCAGAGAAACACACACAGCTTGGAGAAGACAAAGGAAGCTCAAGGCACACAATAGAGAGTGTGTTACTTAGTGTGCAATGGAAAGATAGTTAGCCCTAGAGTGATGGGCGTATATATAATGCACGGGGGAAAAAACCTCCTAAAGAGGGAAAAAATGCCCCGGCGGTCCTAGTGTGTTCACACACATCACTACCACATGTATATGGTAACAAAATCTTTTAGATACATTCGATTTTGATTGATATAGGAGATATTGGTGACTTTTCCTTGGCAAAACTATAGCAAAGGCCAGTTGTGTCACAAGGCTAGATAGATGCTACATCTTCTCTCATGCTTGCTTCCTTCCTTCCTGGGTGCCAATGCACACATCTCCAAAACAAGTTGTGTCTCGGATCATTATCCCTTGACTATTTCTATGAGAGAGTCTACAAGTACTTCTAGTGGGTGTTTTCATGTTGATATGTCACTCTTACAAGTCTCTCTTATGAAAGAAGAAATCCATTCTATCTGGGAGGATGCTTTTGTTAAATTCCACTCTCCAACGAAAGCTTGGATGCAAGCCACTAAGGCTACGCAGTAATGTTTTTCCACATACAGCAAGAAGATGAAACAAATTCATAGAACCATCAAGCTACAAAGATACAAAAGACTAGAGGCTTTAGAAGCTGTTTCAGGGGACCGAGCTCAAGAGGAAATAAGACAGCTCCGATAAGACCTAGCTGCTACTAAGCATCACGAGCTCAACCAAAAAAAATCCTTTAAAAATATTTCTTCTTCAAAAACTTGCGGCTACCCAAGGTTGATAGGCCCTTCCCAGAATTGCTTAAACTTTTAAGAAGGAAGAGGTCAAGAATATCATCCCCTTGCTTGGCAAAGAGAATGGAGTCTGCTCATCTACTCAAGGTAATGTATCCTTTATTCACCAATACTTCAGTATTATTTTTGCAGCCTCCCCACTGCGCAGCCAAGACAGAAGCCCAGAAAGAAATCACCAAGTGTAGGTCTAAGACTGCCCCTACTTCTCTAGCTCAACAATTGGACTCTCCTATCTCTATTTCCAAGATACAAAGACAACGATCAAGTCTGAATTCCCTGGTTATGATAGCCTCCCATCTGAGTTCTTCCATACTTTTAGAGACCTCTTGGCTCCTAAGATCCTTCTCCTTTGGGAGGAGTCTCTTTGATATGAAGCGCTCGGAGATACATCAACAGAGGTACAATCAAGCTAGTTCACATAAACAAGAACATGACATCATCAGTAATTGGAGACCCATCACTCTCCTCTCTCGTTCTTATAGATTCTGGCCAACGCCATAGCTCTTTGACTTCATTATCACCTTTAGAATTGGATTTGTCCATTACATAAAGGATTCATCAAGGGAAAATTCATTTTGGATGTCATTATTGCTCTATGGGAGGGCCTAGAATATGCCAAAAATAATAATCAAGAATTCCTTTCTGTAAAAGTCAACTTTAACAAGGACTATGATCGTATAGAATGGGAATTTATCCCCCAATCCTTGAGGGATATGAGCTTAGTTTAGGGTATGATCAAGGCTATTTTAGCTCTTTTAAGAAGTGCCAACTCCCGGGTTTGTGTCAATGGAGAGCTTTCAGAAGCAATCAATGTGATGCAATCAATCAGACAAGGATGTCCACTGGCCCTCTTCTTTTTGCTTCGTAACGGAAGGTCTTACTTGGTTGATACAAGACAAAATTCAGCAAGGAAAAATCAAAGGGATCGCTCTTCTTAAAGGTGATCAACTTTGCTTACAACTCTTTGTTGATGGCACTATAGGCCTTCTCCATAATGATGATCAATCCATTGCAGAATTTTGGAGATGTTGCATCACTTTAGACTCGGTAATCAGCCACTCAAAAGCAGGTATCTATTCATCCACAAACGTAATCTCTCATGAGCTCAAGGCATATGGATGCCAAGAAATAGAGGAGGGTGTGCCTTTCCATTTTTGGTATCCCCGTGGGTTTTTTAATTAGCCAGAAACAAGGGTGGAACTCAGTCCTCAACAGGTTTTTAGCCAATCTTTAAAAATGGATGGGATTGATTTCTCTCCAATTTACCAAACTGTGTCCTGGTGATTAACCATTTTATTATGGCTTCTTTACTTTTCTATGTATCTTGCTGGCACCCTCCCTAGTCGGCTCTACAAAAATTCACAAAGTCTACATAAATTTTATCTAGAAGAGAGACCCCTCAAAAAAAAGGAAAGGCTAAAGTTAGTTGGGAATTATGCACCCTATCTAAATAAAAATGAGGCCTAGGGATTATAGATATCTATGTCGCTATAGAGGAGCTCACGGGTAAATGGATTGTGACGTCTTTCTTCACTTCTCATAGTGATTGGGCATAGCTCATCCATCAACAACTTAGTCACTTATCCTTCAAGCAAACTACCTCATGGAATCACCTCCCAACCTTAGCCATCTTTGTTGTGCCCTTCCCTATCAAGTGCAAAGGCTCGGAGTTAGTGTAAGCTCAATGGAGAAATACTAAATTTGATTGCTCGTGGTGATTTGCATTGAACATCCCCCCCTCACCCCTCAAGATCTTCAAAAAGCTCGCAAGACATTTCAGAAGGGTGTCTGCACTCAGCAAGATTTATGGAACAAAGACAAAAGCACATTTTGATAACCAAAGGGGCTCAACACTTATTTTGGCATATCAATTAATAAGGCCACCTTTGTTTGCCAACACACCTCACTATTTCATCATGGGCAGAACTAGAAAATAGGGTGTGGCAGCTCCCTAGACTTAAGGTGTCTGCTATGGCCAGGATGGCAGCCCCTTCTCAAAATTCCCCTCTTCCGTGTCAGTCCCACTACACATCAAGCTAAATAAAAGGTAATGTCATTAAATATCTAATATCTAACCAACCCAAATGATCTTCTCATATTAAACTGATCATTTGATGTGGGAGAATAAACGGGAACAAGAGTTAGAATATAGACATGTGCTTACGGTTCTATCTCAACACGGGGCCAATGGTAAAGGGGCCCAAATGAGAGATGGCCTGTCAAAGAGCAAGGTTAACTAATGGAGCTTAAAATACCTTAGGGTTAGCCTCATTAAAGACCTCCAATGGTTAGTGTTAAAAGTCCTTTGACCTTAAACAAGCTAGGGTTGAGCTTGAGGTGGGAACCCGACCTAAACTCGTCTTTGACCTTAAGCAACTTAGGGTTGTGCTTGAGGTGGGAACCCAACCTAAACTTGCCTTTGACCTTAGACAAGCTAGGGCTGAGCTTGAGGTGGGAACTCCACCTAAGGTGCTTGTCATGCTTGATGACTAAGGTACTTGAGGTACTTGTCATACTTAATGAGGAAGTTGCTTGAGAAGCTTCCTATTTATGGGGGGTAAGATGCTTGAGTCAAAAAGAGACCCTACACACTTAATGAGGAAGTTGCTTGAGAAGCTTCCTATGCATGGGGGGTAAGATGCTTGAGTCAAAAAGAGACCCTTCACACTTAATGAGGAAGTTGCTTGAGAAGCTTCCTATGTATGGGGGTAAGATCCTGGAGTCAAAAAAAGACCCTACACACTTAATGAGGAAGTTGCTTGAGAAGCTTCTTATACATAAAAGCCCCAAAGTTAGGGGAATCTTTGACCTGACCTTCCACTCACCCAAGGGGCACCCCTTTTCTAAAAGGGCACATGGGACACATGTCAGACTCTCACTAAGCTTAACCACATGGTGTGCTTGAATGCTATTGGTTGGGCTAAAGAGGGGTCCAATGAGCTTCTACTTCCATCCAACAAATATCTAGATATTTTCAAGCTCTCTCTCTCTAAGGGGTAAGGAGGACACTTGTCAAAAGACTACCCATGTACTTGACTGCATGCTGCATGTGATTGGCTAGGGGAGAGAGGGGTCCAATGAGCTTGCAGCATGTGGAAAAGTCACAACTTGCCCCAAGCAAGCAAGGGGGGTGCTAGGGGGATATACTCCACACACTCACTCATTTGCAAGGGTATTCTCGCTTGGTGAAAGTTGAGGAACACCACCTCCTTCTCCAAGCTTGTGAGAAGTGAGAGCCTACATCAACACTCTTGGCTATGGAATGCAAATCCAACCAAGAGCCATGCTTCAATGCTTAAGCTTGCCATCTTCTCCATCTCCAATACTATGCTATTATGTATGCTAGCAAGAAGACTAATGATAAGTGAGGAACTATTTATTTCTCCTATGGAATGTTTCTTCTTCCTCTTCCCTACCCTCATTCCCCGCTAGCTCTCTCCACCTTTGAAGTTGTTTGAGGCCTTGGGAATGAGGCTTGGGATAGTTAATGCTTTCTACAAGTTTATGTTATGCTTGTGATGCATGAAGCTTTCCATCTTCATTGCATCACGTAGGTCACAAGGAACACAAAGATTGTATTGTACCAAGTCTCTCTTGATGGGATAAACTATAAGACAAATGCCTATTGGAGGGGGACCGGCTCCATATGAATCCGGTCCTCAACTATTGTCATGTTCTCTAAACTCTCTCTCTTGCAAAAATATTGTTTATGCCAAGTTAACAAAGTACCATGTTTATGTTGCTCCCATCAATTAATTTCATTCGTTATGCTCACAAAGTAATCTCTCAAAAGTGCTTCACCTAATTTCCTAATTCTGCTACTCTCAAAGTTCATAGGCCATTATCATTACATTGGTATTAGAGCATTTGGTTTCTCTTTTCTTGCTTAAGAAGAGAGGTCTTTAAGTAGCCTATTAATGGTTGTTTTTGTTAATTATATTAGGGTAAGTGGGACTGGATCTATTATCGGTTTTGTTGAGCCCACTATGTGGGATATGGTGCACACCTCGGGAGCTTTGGTCTTAATAATGGAGTCTTTTTAGACTTGCCTACGGCTTTACCATTATTTAGCCATAAGAAGTCCGAAAGGAGCTATGTTAGACTCACTCCACTACTCTCTATAATTAACCAGTTCAAGTCGTGGGTGTAGATACTTAAGTGCCTATTTTCAAAGGCTAAGAGGAGTAGCAACTAGGATTTTGAATTGCCAAAGCATACACTAAGTAAACATATAAGTTTAATTAACATGGCTGACAATAACCAAGGGAGTAGAATGAACATTGATAACTTTGATTTTGCACATGAAGGTGCCAATGATGATGTCCCCATGTTTGTTAATTATCTTGTCACTAGGTTTCAACAAGCTATGGGCAACCCCACTTTGCAAGACAAAGTTACTCAACAACTTCGTGCTTATGGGATTTCCTTTCCTCTCCAAGAGGAGAGAGAGCTTACGAGGCCTCTTGAAGAGACCCCCAAAAGAAGACTCTCTCCCATACGAGAGGAGAAATCCAAAGATCAAAAAAGCAATGAATCCCTAAATTCCTCCGAAGATGTGGCTCCATGAAGAAGGCGGACTAAAAGATCGCCAAATCCTCCCAAGAGGAAATGGTTAACCCATAGTCCTTCTCTTGGTCACTCCAAAAGGGAAGAGAGGAAACCAAGGAAGAAAAGGGCAAGAAAGAGGTCACCCTCTTCTCCTTGTTCTTCACCTTCCTCCTCTACCAATGAAAGCTATGGCTATTATCCTAGAGAATATAAGAGGGGAGGACATCGCAAATCTTACCGTGCATGGCGAAGGTCACAAAAGCTCAAGAAGTTCAAAGAGGGAGGAAAGAGTATCTCTCTTTTCTCACCTATAATGGCACCTTTGGTGCTACTGACAAAGTATTGGCCTTCATCCAACAATTTGATGGGCCTTTGGAGGTGAGGGAATCACGGAGTCCTCCAAGCTATGCCATGTAGCTATGCACTTCCAAAAATCGGCTCGTCAATGGTGGGCTAGCCTTCGTGGCAATGGCGAAGCCCCAAAGACATGGAAAACTCTATGAGTTTCCATCATGAAGCAATTACTTGCAAGCGATGCAAAGGACAAAGTTCTCACCGAATGGTGGAGTCTGAGGCTTCTCTCTCATGAGTCTATCCATAATTATGTGGACAAGTTTTGGGATTTACATCTCAAGGCTACTATCTTTCAAAAGATAGACTTTGCCGAGGAAAAGCAACAATTATGTGTGGGATTTACCCGAAGAGATGGCCGAGTATGTCAACTCTCAACGGCCTGGTTCTATCATTGAAGTAATCCACCACACCATGGTTGCCTCGCGCATCAATTTCCAACAAGGGGCTAGACGGAATGTCAAGCCCATGGAAAATAAAGACAAAAGTGATGCCAAGAGGAAAACCAATGCCCAAAATTCTTACCAAGGCTATTCCAACAACAACTATCAATCCAAGGAGAAGGGAGTTTACAAAGATAAATATAAACTCTCTCCTAAAGAGCTAGAAGCTTTTAGTAAGGACCACAAATGTGTTAAGTGTGGGGAGCAAGGCCATGGTTATCGTCCTTACCCCAAGAGAATTGCCCGCAATGAGGCTCCTAGAGCCTCTATGTTTGAAGCTCCAAAAGAGGATGCTCATTCCCAAGAATTTCTCCTTTCCTATGATTGGGGAAAGATGTAAGAGCATGATGCCTTTATTTTGTTTGACCCTGGTTCAACTCACAACTTCATACCTACGGAGTTGACCACCAAGCTAGGCATACAAGCCCACGAGATGGGAGATGCCGATGGATCTATCAAGGGACAAGACATCTCAGTTATTCCCTTAATTGGAAAATTAAGGCTTCATGTCCAAAGCTATGTGGACAAAAAGGATTTCTTCATCTCCCCTCTCAAACATGAGAATGTTATCGTTGGGGCACCATGGTTTAACCGCATGGCTTCCAACATTAATTTCCTTGAAAGGAGAATCTACTTCACCTAGAGGGAAAAGAGCATGTACATAGATGCTAATGAGTCGGGAAACACCATATCCTTGAAATAAAGGGAATCAAGAGGAATTAGAGTTGTTTAATTTCCTAAATGGATCCCAAGATGTTCTCATTGATGACATCCCTAGTGAGCTACCTCTAAAATGAGGGATGATGACCATGCAATTGAGCTCCTACCAGGAAGCTCACTGCCTAACAAGCCTCCTTATCGAGTTTCACAAGCTCAACAAGAGGAGATCATGAGGCAAGTGCATGAAACGGTGGAAAAAGGGATGGTGAGGTCTAGCTCCTTTCCATTTTGTTCACCATTGCTTTTAGTGCAAAAGAAAGACAACACATATCACATGTGTGCCGACTATAGAGCACTAAATAAGATTACTATCAAAAATAGATTTCCCGTGCCGCACGTAGAAGATCTGTTTGATAATTTACAAGTTTTGGCTTGACAAATGCTCCAGACACATTCAAACTCATGATAGACAAAAATCCTCATGCCATTCAAATTCTCTTGAGGAGTACAAGCAACACCTCCAGGTAATCTTTTAAGTTGTGAGAGAGAATAAGCTTTTCATTAATCAAAAGAAAAGTGAATTTTTCGTACAAGAGATTCAATACTTAGGTCACATTATCTCTAAAGATGGCACCTGTATGGATGGAACAAAGTTAGAGGTAATAGAAAGATGGCTTAATCGAAGGAATCTACAAGAGGTATGAAGCTTTGTAGGTATGTGTGCCCATTACATGACTTAACAAAAAAGAACGTTAAGTATTCATGGACTGCAAAAGTGCAAGAAGCTTTTGAAGAAGCTTAAGGAGAATCTTATCTCTCAATGTGTGCTCACACTACTAGATCTCTCAAAGCCATTTGAGGTCCAATGTAATGCTTGTGGTAATTGCCTTGGAGCTATTTTGCTTCATGAAGGGCATGCCATAGCATATGAGAGTCAAAGACTCAACTTCGATAAGTGAGTATTGGGCAAATATGAAAAACAGCTACTAGCTATTCTATATGCCCTAAACATGTGGAAACACTATCTCTTGAGGACTCCATTCATCCTACAAATGGATCAAAAAGCCTCAAGAACTTCATGATGCAAAGCAAGCTCTCCGAAAAACAAATGAGGTGGGCAAATTTTCTTTTGCAATTTAAATTTCATATTGCTCACATTGTTGGCAAGCACAATCAAGTGGTCGATGCACTTTCACAACGACCAAGGGTAAATGAGGTGTCTATAGCAACCCACAATGATCTATCTTTTATGATAGATGACTATGCTACTGACTGAGACTTTAAGTATGTAATTACAGCCGTTGCATTAGGGAAGAAAAAAGAACCAAACGGTAATAGGCTATGTGTTACTCACCCATACAATAAGAAAGTCATGTATGAATCCAATACTTCTCCTTATGCGGGGCAAAGAGGGATTCCATAGTCTCTCTTCGAGAAGTAGCAATGTATTTCTGTTGGTCTACCATGAAAAGTAAACATATAAGAGTATGTTTCAAAATGTGTGGTATACCAAAAGTTGAAATTTGATCGAGGGAAGCAACGATTGTTTCAGTCGACAGGCTTAACAAAAAAACACACTCTATGCTTGTCAAAAAGACTATTAAGGCACATGAAATGGCAACCCTCTTCAAATCTCAAATTTTCAAGCATCATGGACTTCCAAAACCCATAGTGTCGGACAAAGATCCTGGAATGACTAGTAAATTCTAGAAGGGCCTCTTTGAAAATCTAGGAAGTAGATTAAATTTCTCTTTCGGCCTATCATCCACAAACAGATGACCAAAGCGAAATAACTAATCTAACGATTAGAGATATACTAAAAGCCTATGTCATGGAAGTCATCGCTAGCTCTCTCCACCTTCGAAGGTGTTTGAGGCCTTGGGCCTGAGGCTTGGGATAGTTAATTCTTTCTACAAGTTTATGTTATGCTTGTGATGCATGAAGCTTTCCATCTTCATTGCATCACATAGGTCAGAAGGAACACAAAGATTGTAATGTACCAATTCTCTCTTAATGGGAGAAACTATAATACAAATGCCTATTGATGGGGGGACCAGCTCCATATGAATCCGATCCTCGACTATTGTCATGTTCTCTAAACTCTCTCTCTTGCAAAAGTATTGTTCATGCCAAGTTAACTAAGTACCATGTTTATGTTGCTACCATCAATTAAGTTCACCCGCTATGCTCACAAAGTAATCTCTCAAAAGTGCTTCACCTAAGTTCCTAATTTCGCTACTCTCAAAGTTCATAGGCCATTATCATTATAGGTAATCCCTCTACAAAGATGCCTGTCAGTGGAATTGGATTCTCCCCACTCTAGGTCAGACCACTCTCTCCAAAAAAAATCAATAGTGCTATGGCTTATTCTTCATAAAAGTGTGTGGACAAGTGATCATGTCCATAAATTTGGAATAAGGGATGAGATCTGTCCAAGATGCAAAACCGAACCAGAGTATATTTTTCATCTATTTATTAATTGCGAGGATAACAAAAAAGATTTGTTTATTCTTAATCAGAATTGCAGCTTTAAGTGCATCTCTCTGTTATGGTAGCATATATTAATAGGAGACTTTATAAGCTTTCCCACCTTTCTTCAAAAATGCCATTCAAGCAGAATATTTGTGGCATATTTGGACTAAACAATGTAATATGGTTTTCTCCCGCTTTCAGCTAGTTGGCACAATGAATGGCTTACTAATTCTATTTTGTAAGCCTCTGAAGCAAAGACCCAACTCCACAACTAGACCTTGAATCGCCTAGGACACCTTGAAAGATACGTGACAGCAGAAGAGAAGAAATGTGCCAAGGGAATGGTAATCATGGATAAGCCTTCCTCAAACCAATCCATGAGTGGGACGGTGAACTTGCACATACATTGAAAGCTCTATTGGAGTTGAGCTCGACATCATCTAAGAACACCTAAACAAAGTTGCTGCAATGTATGCATGACTGATTGAAAGTGTCATAGCCAAGTACTAAATGTATAAATTTCTATCATTTTGTACCCCTATGCCAATTGCACCAAGCTCTGTCTCGTGTAAATGTAACCCTTTGCCTTTTCTAATATAATTCTCACATATTTCCACAAAAAGAAAAACCTCCCTATTACTAGCACACCATCCCCATTATCTTTGTTGTCAAGAAATGGTTATACCTAGAGGTGCTCATCCAGGCACAACATCCAAGCCTTCCAGCGGAAGTGAATTAAGTAAGGGGTACCCATTTTTTTCTATTAAAAAAAAAAGCCGAATCAAGTCAGATGTGAGAGTCCTCTGTGTAGAGGGGAAAGCAGAAGGAGAAGGCCACGTGTCGAGCGTCATGCACATTGTCACTTTTGCAATGCTTAAGTTTTCTTAAATTTGAAAGTAAATAAGCGTCACTTATGTGACGCCTTTGTGATGCATATGTGAACCACGTCCATGAGCCCGTCGTGTTGGGGTAAAGGCAATGTGTCTTTTACCTTGAATCGATTCGCCAAAGGCATCCGACCACCCATCATTTGTACTCAGACCTTATTATTTACTAGATAGAAGAAGAAGGGGCTCTCTCACATTGTGGTGAGCAACTCCACCTAAACCGCGTCTCTTGCTTCTTCTCCCTCGCACTCCGCATGCACCACAAATCGCTTCCGCACCTAGCATGCTCACAAAGTGGTATCAAATCTTTGGTCTTCGTCCCCGCTTTCAAATGCATGCAACCCCTAGCTAGATAAGAGGCATTGTTAAACATTGTTAGTCCAAAGGTTGTGTTGTGTTAGTCTCAACCAATATCCATAAAGGACATCCTTAACATACTATATCACAATGAGACATATTTTGGTGTGTGTATCACCATTCTCAAAATATTATTGTTGAGAGTTTTCAATCACTACCATAAATGTATCATGAGGAGAAGGATCATACCTTAATAAAAGTGCCTCTTTAGCCTTTAGCTTAGGACATTACTTAATGAGATGATATTAATTACATTTCAAGTTTTTCTTGCCTTTATCTCAATGCTTCCTCAAATTTATTCATGTGAGAAAGAAGCAACTACAAGCATGTACATGAAGAAGGAATATTATAGGTGGCAACCGTAGCAACCCTCTTTTGAGTGGTCAAAAATTATTGATCAATACTATGATACTTAGATCTCTTTTTATATATTGAGCCGCTTGTAGCAATTTAGAGGCAAGAGCATCAAAAATTATAGCCTTGGGTGCACTCTTTACCACAGGTCTCCAAGTGGAGGGAAGATGGATAAGAAATTGATAATGCAACAAGAAGTGTCTGCACAAGGAAACTTTTCGGATGGCCTTATAAATGACAATCAATTGCTATTCAATATATTTAATCATAGCAAGAAATACATACATACCATTTTTCTCTAACATAGGAGTGGATTCTAATTCTCTATGCAAGGATATCTCGTGCATGCTATGTTGTTGTCATTGAGCAAATGAGTGGAGAAGTGGAATGCCTAAGTGAGATCACGATCAATACATGAGCTTCGCATCTCATCCATTCTAACGTGGTTTTCTCAATAGTGCATACAATACCTCTAGCAATAGGACTACTAGAATATACATCATCCTCTACAGATTGTAAACCCATAAACACCCGTCGTACATTATGACCCTCCAAAATGTCGCATATGTCCTTTGCAACAAGAACATGTTGCACAATATATGCCCATGTTGAATAGTTGTCCACATCCAACTTTTCCTCAATGGACACTTGTGAAATACATCAATGCTATTAGCCATTGCCAATGTGTAGTCATTATGCAAAAGTTAACTATGTAGAGAATTTTTTTGACAAAACCAGCATGTGCTATATAGCACAACCCATTGAAGACTATAAAGTGCATGTTTTGTAGAAATATGTAATAACTAAAACCTACAATACAAAGGACAAACTTATCTATGCATTGTTGCCAATAAGTAATTTGGAGTTTAAAATGAGCATATTGATCTTTTTAGGAAATTTCTATCAAATTTATCAAAGGTTATATAACCATCACCAATTATCATTCAATATGAGAGAGTGAGACGAGATTATATTCACAATGGATGCTCTTAACACCATTCATTTGAATTTAGGATTGCAAGAATGCACACACAAAGCTTGGACAAGAAGGAGAAACTTTAGGACACACAATACATGAAGCAGCCTTACTTAATATGCAAGTACAAATAAGTGATGCCTTAGGGTATGGGTATTCATATAAGCCAAGGGGGAGAAACTTTAGTAAGTGAAAAGTGTTCTCATGTGTGTGGTGCAAACACGTCACTACCATGGTAACAAAACGATCCATGCTTATGGAGTAAGTACAATTGACAAAGTAATTGCTTTTCTTTACGTCTTTCCTATCATATGTCCGCTAAGTATCCTAATGAGTCTTAAATATTACCTATGCATGCAATAACCTTACGAAAGAATTTTTTCTGTATGCATACATAAATGAGAGATAGGCACACAAAAACCCCGTGAAAAAATATGAATTGTTGCCTCCTTTGAATTGTACTTTATATGCCGTAGAGCCTAGTAGGCTCCTATCTACAATCACCTTTCCCTTGAAGCACATGGAACATATTTCCAAGAGAAAAAGAGGTACAAAAATTAAAAATAATTCAAAATTGGTATAAAGTTACTTTTAATCTTTCAATCTTTTTATCTTTTCAATTGGTGTGAAGTTACAAAAGATAAAAAGATTGAAAATCACAAATTCAGCTACCCTAATTACAATAAACTACTTGAAAAGACACAAAATTGATTACACTTATACAAACATTTCCTAATGGCTTTAAATTTAATAAATTCATTTCTTGCATAGTGCAATTAAACTCTACCTACATAGTGCAAGGCAATTCAAAAGAGAAGGAAAGGCCAATGGAAAGGTAATGAAGTAGAAAAGCACTTGATCACTTCTTTATATGAAGATGGGAAGTCTTTTGACTTACCATTTTAATGGAGCTTTTCATTTCTTGAAGTTACCCTTCACTTATGCATTTGAAATGTTTTGAGAGGATTTTTATTTGTCTGAGATTGGGGGCTCCACTTGAACAAACAATAAGATTACTTTAGCATTTATCTCTCCAGCATTAATGTATGCTACAAGCACATTGTATGCTCCTTCATGTATAGCATCCTACAAGAAATTGATGCAAAAATGGTATATATTGTTGGAATGGAGCCTCTTAAGAATATGATTTAGCTTATGTGAGAACACTAAAAAAGACCATGATATACACATGCTTTTGCACATTGCGTGCATTCTCACAAATCTATTCAATTGTATACATTAAGAGAGATTGTACAACTCTTCTCATAAAGAACTTGAATCACTGAACGAAGAAATACAGAGGGCCGAAATAGTACAAGAAGCATGTTCTTCTACTTAAGAGCTCTATTTTGAATACACAATAGACACATACTTGTGTGCATGCACTCTTTCTCTCTACCACCATATTTAAGCCTTGTGCCTCATTAATTGTACAACTGTAGCACCAAGCTAATCTTTACCACAACGTACTGCTTAATTAATTTAATCTTTCTTTTACATGAAGCTAGCTTAAGCTGTTCAATAAAAAATTGTTATTACATTTCCCAAAGTAGAAATGGACTCCTCCATCCTTAGGCACCAAAATAATTTATGTTATTCAGTACCAGTAACCAAAGAAATAACTTTTAACTTAAAAACTACTTCCAAATGCCAAGACGCATAGTGTTGATCAGCTTCAACTTCTAATCATAAATTTTAGCTTTCTTCATTAACTGCTTTCTCAAAAACTGTTTGGTTCTTCACATCCAACTTTCAAAGTAGATTCAAGATTCAAGCCTATCAGTAAAAATTCTTTAAATGTCATAAATTTCCACAAAGATATTGAATTCCATGTGTGATACTACCTCATTTAGAAAAGCAATTCTTCTACCACAAATACATTTTAAAAAGAAATTAAGAAATTATTTTCTGCTATTAGAAAGAACTTTCACATTTTATATGCCAAATAACCTAAATCTAGAGGACCTTCTCAATGAAAATCCTCGAATGGTAATAATTTTGGCTGTTGCGAAGAATTCTACTTCCTAATGAAGGGGCTTATATTAGCAAAATGCCTTGGTGAATGATGTAGCAATTACATACTCTACAAATTATATACAATGACGTCAAACTCAAAGAAAAAGTTTGTTGCTATTGTGGGCATAAAAACCCAAAAAAGCATGTATATTTTTGCGAACAAAATATAAATTATACCCCACCACCCGGTGGACAAGAAACTAGAAATAAGTAGAGTTTGAGACATCCTACATCGATGATAAATGCTCAAGCTTCCTTGAAGTATTATCCAAGACCCAACAATATAGAAACTAAAGAGAGTAGAGACAGAAGCTCCCTATAATTCTTAGAACTTATGTAGCCATGTAGGAGGACGAAGTAAGTGCAACAATGATATGCTCGCACCTTTAGAAGCTTTTCTATTAGTATGTAAATTAAAACAAAGAGGAGACAAATGTTTATGCAAGTTTACTAGGAGCATGGCTTATTGAATGCATTGTAAGGCTCTCCGAAAATGTAACTCTCTTGTAGTGAGTCTCTCTTGTAGAAAATGTAACTCTCTTGTAGTGAGTCTCTCTTGTAGTGAGTTTGCACAGTGAGTCTCTCTTGTAACTTTTTGAAAATGTGCCACTTCATGTGTTCTATATCATCATAATGTTGGAGCTACCTTCATGTGGATTACTCGCTATTGCAATTTGTTCATAAATTTTTCTTCATTTTAGAAAGATCCATCATCAATTGGTTTATATTGCGAAGATTGCAAGATAATTGGGTTATTGCTTTGTTCAAACCTACAAGAAATTGTTTGCATTAAGCACAATTACAATAGACCTTCCACAACAAATAGTGTTGGACACCTGGGAAGAGGTTTTCCTAGAAGCAAGCACCATCAAGAAAATGGCCAACTTTTTATCCATATTCAAAGACTAACAAAAAGCAAATGCAAACCTAGGACCATCTCTCTCCCAACTATCATCCCAAAGAAATATTTTTGTGAAGTGATCGAGGGAGAGCTTCAAAATCTTCCTTCATACCTCCCAATATTGGGATACCATAGGTATGGTGCTTTTGCCCAATGCTTGGTTAATAACCTAATGACAACTCTCAAATTCCATGTCTTCATCCTTAAATCCTATTATAGTGTCCATTCCATGGAGGCCATATTCATGCAGCAAATCGCACATTGGCAAATGCCGAGTAAACACCCATGTTGTCAACTTCTGCAATCAATGACACATAACAAAATCATGTGATATCAAGATAAATCAAGCAATAAAACATTCAAAGCAAATAGCAAAACTACCTTAAAATATGTGGAGTACAACTAAAATGAGTGTTGTGTCTCAATTAATAGAAAGCGCCCAACGCACTGATGAGTGAGTGAGTGTGTGTGTGTGTGTGTGTGTGTGTGTGTGTGTGTGTGTGTGTGTGTGTGTGTGTGTGTGTGTGTGAGAGAGAGAGAGAGAGAGAGAGAGAGAGAGGCAACCGAAGGCCGCCGACAATACTAGTACATTACAATGTGCCCTATGAGGACTATAGGAAGTAATCAAGCAATGAATTATTGGAGTAATCAATGGAAGTGTTTGAGGAACGAGTGACTATAGTATTGGATGTGTTTGTGCAATTGAAATCAATGGAGGGCCGAGAAGCACATCTTGAAAACTGATGCCTTGCTTTTGGAAGCACAAGAACTAACACAATAGCAATAGATATGCGAGTGAAGGGAATGGTTGCCATTTCTTAATAAGGACAAGATGCATGATATGGAGCACACTTGTGTTTCACATTCTCCATGTATCAGGCAATGAACATACACAATAATCTCTCTTCTACAGATTTTGCAAGGACAATGATATGCTTGTTTTGAAGCCAAGGGAAACCATTTTTACCAATATGTAAAGTTTTTTTGTGCTGAAGAAAATGTGTGCATTTTATTTACAATGACATGTATGTTTATTGCCGAGAAAATCTAACGAGTAGGGAGATGCCTTCTTCACATGATAGTTGAGGTCCCGACATACCCCCACATTTCAAACATTCACCCATGTACAAATTTAGGATACATTGCTTCAATTTTCACATGATACATTCCGTTTGATAGCAGAGATCTATCTTTTAGGTGCCTCCGACAAAATGAGCTCACAAGCAATGGCAATTGTGTTTAAATTCCAAGAGCTCACAAAACCATCTAAAATCCTAGCTCTACCATCTTCTATTGAGCAAGAACTGATCTTGCTGTAAAGAGCTCGAAACAACAATGCTTTTAGACATGTTTTAAAGATCCACAAGGTGTTAAGAGCCTTCTGACATTTTCTGGCAAAATTTGTCAAACATGAGGGGTATTTTAGGAATTTCCACAAAATTTCAGGAGTATTTTGATAATTTCCCAATACTTAAAACCACACATTGAAGAGGTTTTTCTGACAGGAAACCAGAGGGCAGGCGCGCACACTGGCATGCGTACATGCACACTTGGTACACTATCTGCTATATAGATTTCAAGAAACCAAAATCCATATAGGCATCAATAGTGTATGGAGATATATTTTGTAAAACCTGACGGTGGCTAAATGCTGATTTGGTTCTCATTCAGAATTTATGGTAGCCGTACAACAAGCAACTGTCCAACCTCATTAGACTTCAGTATAGTTGCCGATGACTGCACTATTGTATATTTCTCCCTTCGTGCATTCACCGATATTGCACGATAGTGTCAAACAGAAAAGTTGATTCCTCCCATATAACAAGAGCTCTTACACAGATGGTCAACGGTATTGTAGGCACCGTAACTGATCTATGTAGCTTTGAAAGAAAGTGCTATGAGAGAAATTTCTTACCAATTTAAGATAATAACCAGCACAACCTAAGGAACCACAAATATGTTGGGACTCCATCACATGAAGAAGAACGAAGGTAAGAAAGATATATTGATATCTAACCATGAGAGTAGAACAGGAAACAATCTCCGAAGTATCCTTATAACTAAATCCCTAGCTCAAATCGACAAGAAGCAGCTCCTGAAAGAAGTTAACCTTCAAGACGAATGCAACCCCCACATAAATCTGAAAGAGAAGACCTTCTACGTGGCTAACGAGCAATCAGTCCACGCTGATAAATATCAAACAGAAGATTCAGAACCAGAGTAAAAGCAGCTCAAGGATTGGTAACTTCCACAGATGCATCAGACCTTAGCAATTGCTTCAAGGACTCCATGATTGCTGTGAAGCCTGGACGTTGCCGTGGATCGCTGCAACAAGAATGTCATGTCAGACAAAATCACAAAATGTATATCAATTACCTTGACATGTTGTTTGCAGGTGTTGAATCGTTGCTGGGGCTCCTAGCACATCAATGTAAGTGTTTTTCCCAATTTAATGCATGCACAAACTCATGCACACATTCATGCATAACTGTAGTTGCACTGCACACCCAATAATGCACAAATTTACAAACAAAATGCATAAGTTTCCGAAAGATTGACTCATGCACGCCATCTTATGCTGCATGAATGCAGATATGCGTGCATATGCGTGTGTACAAAGTGCTTGCACTAGCATTACAGGAAATTACTGAATAGTTATGCACTTATATACACAAACCTGGCCCAGCATGATTCAATCAGTGCTGCTAAATTCGGGTTCAAGTCCTTGGGCATCTGGAGTCTTCTATGTTGAAACCCAACAGCTCCCACAACCTACAAAATCAACCAACCTTCAAAAAGTTTCCCTATATTTTCCAAGTTGACTGCTCACCCAACTCATCTCTCCAGGAAGAATATACTTTCGGCGATACAAAGGATATCGGTACTCACACACAGCATGCTGCCACAAAGACTAGTAATTTTAAAGGTTACTGTTATAGTAATTTCAAAGTTTACTGTTACAAACAAGCAATACAAACATGGCCTAGGCTGAGCATTGCAAATCAACGTTCTGTCCATTAATGATCCCATAGGTGCCTTAAACTACAGTCAAAGTGGTTTTCCGTGATGAAGAAACCTAGCACAGCTTACATTGTAGAAAGAAGGGTACACATGCTGGTTTGAGAGCACTCACAACCCCAACTTTCTCAACTATCATTCAGGCTTTCCACAAGTTCTCTCAGGGACAAGCAAATTCGAACACCATGCTAGTCACGAAATGAGCATGTGTAAAAATTGCAGGATTAAGAAAAAGGTCTTGACAAGAAGCTGCCATAAAGTTGGAAAAATCTCAAGAGTACTTGAAACTGGCAAACATGGCAACTTAAACATTGCCTGTGCTGACACAATAATGGACAGATTTCCAACGACCCCACAAAAAACTGGCACTGCTGATCTAAAAAGAAAAACTGAGATTATTATGTGCAAACACATAAGAGTTATGTGGACTGCATAGTGAAGAACTTTTGCAGAAGGTTTTGATTCTTTTAGCGAAGTGCATCCCTTGAGAAATTCATTTACTGTTAAGGAGGAAAAAAACTGTGAATCCAATCAATATTAACTGCTTGACGCAAATCAACAAGTTAGGGGTGTTCAGCAAAAGTGTGCATGCAGCAGGGGAACCCCTCAAGGCAAACGAGATCTACCTTTTTCAAATGGTGAAACCAAAAAAGTAATTTATGTACCTGCGCAGGACTTAATCCACTCCAAGGTTGCTGAAGGGTGAATATTTCCCATAAAATGACACCAAAACTGTATACGTCAGACTTCTCATTTGACGGTTCATCTCGAAGCACCTCAGGTGCCATCCACTCAGCCTAACAAACAACACAAGTGCTTTGAGATGGGAAGTAACAATAAAAGCCAATACCTGCAGTCAACCATTCTAAACATAATTTTTACCGTCCCAGCTGCAGATCTTGAAGAAAGAAATGTCTTTGCTTTCAACCGTGAAAGGCCAAAATCACAAACCTGAAATCAATAAGGTAAAATTACCTTTTCAATTTTAATTCTGACACCGTCCATTATCAAAACCAGAAATTTCTGTAATAAAACTTAAGGATTCTAAATCTTGTTGACAAAACACCAAAAGCTTACCTTTACTGTCCACATCTTGTCCACTAAAAGATTTGGTGACTTGAGGTCTCTGTGCACAATCGGAGGGTTGAGCCTATGAAGATAGTTCACTCCCTTTGCCTGCCAGGTTTATTGAAAAAGGTCATTTCAAAGGAAAAAGTTAAAGCAGAATTACAAGGAAAAAAAACAAGATGAGTGCCAATCAATTAATACTTACGATGTCAAGTGCCATCCTAATGCAACGCCTATCATCAAGCAGTTCTTTCATACCTGGTCTATGAAGTAATCGGAATAAGCTGCCTCTGAGATCACAGTCAAAACGATATGAAGCACATCAATACTTGTGATCATTCTTGCCTATGTTAGTCATTAGAAGCCTTCACCTGTTAATGGGACTATTACCTTGGAAGAAACTCAGTCACGATTGAAAGATTTGGGTGCTTAGTAACTGCACCCATGAATAGCACCACATTGGGATGCCTTGTGCGTTTCATAATGGCTACCTAAAAGTTTAAAAAGTGCAAATTTAGTACGATCTTATTCTTTAGGACCTCAAGACACTCGGAAGGCATTTGAAACTTATTGGCCTGTTGATCACATTGAACCTCTGAACAGTAATCATGCCAAAAAACAACCACATATGTTTGGCAAGAAAAGTTCACAAAAGTTCCAAAAACTAATCTATGCCTACAAGCCCCTGTGAAAAGGATTGATAGATGCAAAATAGATTGCATCATGTACCCCGACTTTGCTGTGTGACGTGTCTTAGTCATCTATTGCATCTTTATCACTATAATTTTCCTGTGCATGCTTGATAACTTTCAAATTCCTTACTTTGGGTTCACAGGCGTATATAAATTAAATGTTATTTTATTAGACTTTTTTCCAGTTGTAATTATGAAGCATTCTGTAAAAGAATAGACATGTGATCAATAGGGACCCCAAACCTCTCGCACTTATGTTCTCTATATCTCAATCGAATTGCAGGAGTCACTCAGCGCCCACAAAAGCTTCCAAAATGTCCCACTTACAACTGGCATCTTCAATTTCCAGAGATATGTGGCCAACATCAGATGTCAAGTATCTAAAAGTAATAAATACTATAGCTAACACAAACACAGCAGACTACAGAAAGCCAAGGCCTGATTTAGTTGCTCTACAGCGCAACTCAAAAGGCTAGATGATGTCCATGATGGTCAGATGAACATAGCAGACAACACAGAAAGCCCAATGTCTGCTTGCTTGTTTACTTTACAGCCTAGAAAGATTGTATAGCCTGAGACTTATCTGCAAAAAGAGAAGAGGAAACAGCGGAAGCCCTTCCAGAGACAAAATCTCAAATTCCAAATCTTGATGCTTGGCAACATTCTACCAACCAACTTGTAAAGTTCTTCATAGCAAAACAAAAACTCGGAATTACATACCTCTCTTATGAATTCATTGAAGCGCTCTTCAAAAAAATCTTGTTCTGTGAAAATTTTGACTGCTACATCCTAGAAATGGATTAATGTATTATGTAAGGATTGACAAAACTCTCTCTCTCTCTCTCTCTCTCTCTCTCTCTCTCTCTCTCTCTCTCTCTCTCTCTCTCATTTTATTTTGTCATTTTTGTTACTCTGACTTTGTATCAGATCCACCACATTGTAACTGTCTGGTCTCATAGGTCATTCTGGCCTTCTGAAGACGTTAATATAACATTTCATTTCATTTCTTGCCCTCGCCCTCCCCCTATCTCCTCACCCTCGCCCTCTTCCCATCACCCTCGCCCGTGACCACCACCGTGACTAAAGCAAACATTAAAGCACAAATTAAATTGCTTTGCTTTGCTTTAATTTTTCCTGCGGAAAGCACTGCCCATCGAAAAGCAAAAAGAAAATCACAAAAATCAGAAAGGCGGATTCTCCTACAGGTGCTAGAACAGGAGCAGACCCAGGGCTGCTTTGGTTGTGTGGGACAGCTTGGACAGGTTCGGATTTGTGGTGTATCCAGGACAGCGTTAGACAGGTTTGGGTTCAGGACATTGGGCGCAAGGCCCCTCCATTATTTTGGCTTTAAGGCTGACGCCCACAGTGGGCTGTGGTTGTACCTTTACCCGCCGTGGAATGCTTGATGCGGATGTATGCTTGATGCGGGAGACAATGTATGCATAGTGTGGATGCATATGTGCGCATAGTGGCTCTTTTCCGGACAGTGATTAAACATGAGGAAGCTGAGTGATAAAGCCGACCCCCTAGAGGATGCCATTCAAAAGTGCAAAGAGGAAATGACGGAGACTATTATCAAGATGAGCCGCAATCTATTGGGCACAACAAAATGCTCGAAGGACGCGTCCTGATCCAAGAAAGCAAGATAAACGCACTGGAAGACCGAGTGACGACTCAGGACGAAGAGATTGCGTCACTCAAGAAAGATCTCGTCGAAGCACGATCAAGCAACACACTGGAAGAGGGGGAATTGCAACCCTAAGTAATCGAAGAAATCAACACTATCAAGGAGCAAGTACGGGCCATCAAAGAGGGAGAAGAGCAACACAAAGAGATGACGATTTCTTGGGTGGATGTTCTTACAAAAACTCAGCATAAGCCGGATGAAGCCGAGAAATGGATCGAGGTGGCCAAGAAAGGAAAAGGCAAGGAGATAACGTCCACATCCACACCCACTATCATTAATCAGACACTAGAGGAGGAGCAAAGAAGACGTGTGCGCGCTTTACATGTGAGAATTTGCGGTCTTAAAGACAAAGGCAATGTGGACGAAGAGGTAGAAGAACTCATGGCCTTGATGGGGGTTCATGAGCCGACGCACACAAGAGCCTGGAGAGTGGGCAACATAAAGAAAAATGGATGCAGTGGGGAAACCTCAAAAGAAAGGGCACTCATTCTCCGTTTTCCCTCCATGGAAGCGAAGAAGTCCTTCTTGAAGAAAAGGCCAACTCTTAAAGAGACGGGCATTTTTCTCGGGGATGATCTTACCCTCTCGCAGATCGCTCATATGAAGGAAGTAATGCCGGAGATTAGAGCGGCAAGGGGAAAAGGCAAGATTGCCTTTTACCGAGATGGAAGAGTAGTAATACTGGAGCGACGCTCCACATGACGGTGCGAGACTTATGGGACCACACTCAAAGTGGCGGACTGGAACTGTAATGGATCCATGCGTCTTGATGTGGGTGCTTTTGAAGATAGCTTTATTGGAAGAGACATCATCTTTTACTCTGAGACACACCAGGCCCCTGGGTAATCCATGCCTCAAATCATTGGATACAGATGGGAGACAGCTTACAGACACGAGACACTCTCAGAGCACAAAGGACCGGGCTCGGGGGGAGTGGCAGTGTTATTTAGAGAGGATTTGCAGCCATTGATACATATAGCCCGCAGGGATGAGCAGGCTAGGTACATGTGGGCGAGATTGAAAGCAGAGACAGGCAGATATCTCTACATTGCTATTCGCTACTTTCCCCCAAGTACGTCGGTCTATGCATCACCCAGAGGACAGTCCCCCTTTTCTATCTTGGATGATGACATATGGGAGTTCGCTAGAGATGGTGACATTATCATTCTAGGGGACTTCAATGCTAGGACTGCCCATCACCAGACAGCGTTTTATGATACTTCAAAGGAGATGCTGAGAGAGCTAGATGTTGTAGAGACGGGCCTGTCTAGACTATCACAGATACGGAATATACTGAGTATGGACGACACCTGATAGACATGGGCACCGCACATGGACTGGCCATCTTGAATGGCCTACAGAGGTTTCCTGCTTCGGGAGGCTTCACATGCTTCCCACACAGACATGGAGCCAGCACAGTGAACTATGTATGTCACAACCGAGCCTCATCTCTAATATCCAGGACCTCACGGTTGAACCGAGACCTGTTGGTGTGGTAGTGGATCATGCTCTTGTATCACTAACCGTTTCTTTTCAGTTTAGTGTAGCACATAGGCTACGGGCAGCAGCCCCTACTCGCTACACCTTCACGCGGGAGACGGACTCTGTATACATAGATGGGATCTACAGACGCCTGAGCACAAAGGAGCCAGGGCGACCTCTGGAGGAGCTTACTACTATACTGACTCAGACACTACATGATGCAGTAGCAGAGGCATACCCACATACCCAGCATGAGCACAAACACCATTCAAGGAGCATGCCCCAGAACAGTTGGTATGATGAGGCATGCCAGGACACTAGAGCTAGATTTCAAAGAAAGGTTCTTTTGGGGAACATCACTCATAGGCAATCATAGATTGACTTCCGACGCCTAGTACGGCGGAAGAAGAGAGCATTTTTGGCTCGCCTAGAGCAGGATCTATACCAGCTGTTCTTGAGTCAAGACTCACGTGAGGCGTGGAGGCTCTTTCATGAGCACTCCCCCCCCCCCCCCCCCCCCCCCCCCCCCGCCATCACTTCTACAGAGGCCTTGGGCCAGTATGCATCATCTTTGTACACAGTTCCTGAGCAGCCCCCCCTTCCCGACCCCCCCGATCCATGCCCGCACACATGTGTTTTTTTCACCGTTGAGATGGTGAGGAAGGCCATTGACAGGATGAAGACTGGGAGAGCATATGATCATGATGGCTTAGTGGCTGAGCATGTCATGCATGCCAGAGATTAACTAGCAGAGCTTCTAGCAGTTACGTTTAACCGTGTCGTGTGTGAGGGCTTGCCTGATACCTGGAGCCTATCTACTATTGTACCTATCTTCAAGTCGGGAGACCCTATGGAGCCTGGGAACTATCGCACTATCATGATTGGACACACATTGGCACGGTTGCACGCATCTATTCTTGAGCAGCAGCTGAGTAGATGGGCAGAGAGGGAAGGGATGGACGCAGCCGGGCAGGCAGGTTTCAGGAGGGGTTTTTCTACTCTTGACCATATCTTGACACTCAAGAGCCATCATTGAGGAGGGCATATCGCGTGGGAGACGGATCTATTGCAGATTTGTGGATTTCCGTAAAGCATTTGACACAGTGCACAGAGCGAGATTGATGCGCAGATTACAGTACATGGGAGTACCCACAAAGCTCATTTGGGGGGTCATGGCATTATACACGTCAGTAGTGGGGCATGTACGCACCCCAGAGGGTCTATCCACACCGGTTCACTCCACTATTGGGGTGAAACAGGGCTGCCCGCTCTCTCCTACTCTATTTGGTATGTATGTAGATGAGGTTTCTGACTACATTGACAGAGATGGTGACAGAGGTGCACAACTGGTGAGGACATGGATTCCACTATTGTTATATGCTGATGATATTGTTCTGATTTCTGACTCTCCGTAGGGGATGCAACGTCACATGGATGCTTTGCATAGGTTTGCCCAAGAAACTGGTTTGTCCGTCAACCTTGGTAAAACCAAGGTCATGGTATTTAATACCACCCCATAGTGGATCAGGGACAGGAGAAGGTGGAGTATACAGATGCTTACACTTACCTTGGAGTGGTTCTTAGTGGGCCAGCATTTTCATTGAGGAGGGCAGTAGAGACTACATTGACCAAAGCCCATGTAGCATTGCGTAAATTGGAAAGGATGTGTTCACAGGTTCAGTTTCAGGAACCTCGGACAAAGCTCTGGCTCTTTGACACTTTGGTGGCTTCTGTATTGCTCTATGGAGCTGAGATTTGGGGACCTTCACTGGACCATCACGGGAGGACATGCCGCAGTGATGGATGGAGGGACATGGAGAAGCCTCTGGTCTCTATGATCTCGCGGCTCATTAGGGCCAAGACTTCAGTACCACATGCTATTATACGAGCAGAGCTAGCTGCCTCCCCACTGGTGCTTGAGGCGCTCACCAGATCTGTCTCCTTCATACACCACATGTGGGAACATCCCAGAGACAGATATGCACGCCTTCCACTTGAGTCCTCTCGACAGTTAGCCGTGCAGGGAGATGACGTCATGGTTTCAGGCGCATGGGTTCAGCTTGGATAGATTGTCTCCTTTCCAGTACTCATTGGATGCGCCCTCTCTGACTCTTACACAGTCCGAGATCACCAAGCTCATTCACAAGGACTCAGCTAGACACCAAGAGGACATGGATACAGCCAGTACAAGAGCTAGGCACAAAGATAGCTTTCTACAGAGAGCATCTCCTCCAGCTTACGGCGGATGGTTTTGTGACGAGGCCCAGATACATGGACACTCACCTGTCTCATGGGATACGATGTGCTATTGGCCAGATACGCACATCTTCACACCAGCTGTGGATCGAGACTGGGAGATACAGCAGAGTACCAGCAGAGGCCAGGACATGCCCCCTGTGTGACATCAAGCCTGAGACAGAGCTGCACTACACATGCCACTGCCCCGTCTACTACGAGATACGAGGCTGCTTCCATTGCTTTGTTCAGAGAAGGCTTTGGACCATTCTCTAGAGTCATGCGGTACGAGGATCAAAAATGCCTGGGTTTCTTTTGCTTGAGCTGCGCAGACACAGAGAGAGCTTGATGAGAGGAAAGACTAGCCAGTCTCAGAGACAGATCACAGACTTCTTTAGAGCTACCACTGGACACTCGGAGGAGTTACTACCACAGCAGAGCTCGTCGCTTTACACCAAAGGCATACTGATAGACCGAGCGACTGAGCTGGGGAGATCCAGCCGCCCACGACTGCGGAGGACTACACAACATCGACAGAGGCTGCATCAGAGGATCCGGGTCACTTTGGCTCGACATGCACGACGCCTGGTCAGACTACTGACCATGGAGGAGATTGATGAGATCCGCCAACGACCGATGCTGGATCTCCTGTGATCTAGCTATCCCAGCTAGCTGTTTTAGCTGCTTAGTCCACACCCAACAATCTAGGATTCCATAGTATTTTATTTTGTCATTTTGTCATCTTGTTACCCTGACTTTGTATCAGATCCACCACATTGTAACTTTCTGGTCTCATAGGTCACTTTGGCCTTTTGAAGACGTTAATATAACATTACATTTCATTTCATTTCTCTCTCTCTCTCTCTCTCTCTCTCTCTCTCTCTCTCTCTCTCTCTCTCTCTCTCTCTCTCTCTCTCACATTAATTTATTTTGTTAATCTGACTTTGTATCAGATACACCGCATTGTAACTTTCTGGTCTCATAGGTCACTTTGGCCTTTTGAAGACGTTAATATAACATTTCATTTCTCTCTCTCTCTCTCTCTCTCTCTCTCTCTCTCTCTCTCTCTCTCTCTCTCTCTCTCGACCTGCTGGCGTGACCTGCTGCACCTGCTGAAGCTACGAGCTGCACTCCCCAGCCCCAGCGCCAGCGTGCTGGTCCCGCCCCCTGCAGGTTTTCTGCAGCATGACATTCCCCAACCCCAGCGCGCCCCCTGCAACACTGTCGCGCCAACTGCCACCCCGTCAGACCATCCTCCCCCCCTGTCCAGCCAGCTAACCTGTAATCCCGCACCCCCCACCCCCCCCCCCCGCTGCAATCAAAAAAGTGTCCAAGTTGAAAATTCAGCAGTCATTCAAATACAGCAGGCAGTCTCTTTCAAGTATCAGAGCAGATTTCCAATTTTCCAATTTCTGCAGTCTCTCAGAAAATAGCAGGAAACAACAGATTTCAAACACAGCAAAACTCAGAAATTGCAGACTTTAAGAAAATTGCAGGAAATTGCAGAAATGGAATATGCCACGTATGCTTAATGCGGGAACATGTATGCATAATGTGGAAGCCCGGGAGCGTGGAGATCTCCGCAACAATTTCGCCTCGTCTCGTCTGTTAGTAACAACCAACCATGAGGAAGCAGAATGACAAGCCCGACCCCCTAGAAGACGCAGTCCAAAAGTGCAAAGAAGAAATGGTCGAGACCATTAACAAGATTAACCGCCACCTTTTAGGTACAATAAATCTGCTCGAAGATTGCGTACTAGCCCAAGAAAGCAAGATCATTGCACTAGGAGATCGTGCGACGGCCCAAGACGAAGAGATTGCGTCACTCAAGAGGGAGCTCGTTGAGGCACGATCAAAGAGCAAGTGCAAGCCATCAAAGAGGGGGAAGAGCAGCACAAAGAAATAACGACCTCTGGGGTGGACGTCATTACAAAGACTCAACAGAAGGCTGATGAGGCCGAGAAATGGATTGAGGTTGCCAAGAAAGGGAAAAACAAGAAAACAACGTCCACACCCAACATAATTAAGCTGGCACTAGAAAAGGAGCAAAGAAGACGTGTGCGCTCTCTACATGTGAGAATTTGCGGCCTTAAAGACAAAGACAATGTGGACGAAGAGGTAAAAGAACTCATGGCTTTGATGGGGGTCATGAGCCGATGCACTCAAGAGCATGGAGAGTGGGCAACAAGAAAAACGGGAGCAAGGGGGAAACCTCGAAAGAAAGGGCACTCATCCTTCGTTTTTCCTCCATGGAAACGAAGGACTTTTTGAAGATGAGAGCAACTCTGAAGAAAACAGGCATCTTTCTCGGGGATGATCTTACCCTCTCACAGATCGCTCATATGCAGGAGGTAATGCCAGAGATTAGAGCGGCAAGGGAAAAAGATAAGATTGCTTTTCACCGAGATGGAAGAGTGGTGATATTGGAGCCACGCTCCACATGACGGTGTGAGATCTATGGGACCACACTCAAAGATGCTACCTGGAATTGTAATGGATCTATGCGACTTGATGTGGATGCTTTTGAGGAAACTATTAGTGGGAGAGACATCATCTTCTACTCTGAGACACATCAGGCCCCTGGGCAGACTATGGTGGAGACAGATGGGAGACCACCTGTAGACAGGAGACACGATCAGAGCACAGAGGGCGGGGCTCAGGAGGAGTGGCAGTGTTATTCAGGGAGGAGTTGCAACCATTGATACATATAGCTCGCAGGGATGAGCAAGCCAGGTATGGGTGAGACTGAGAGCAGAGACAGACAGATATCTTTACATTGCTATTTGCTACTTTCCCCCGAGAACGTCACTGTATGCAACGCCCAGAGGACAGTCCCCCTATTCTATTTTGGATGATGACATCTGGGAGTTCTCTAGAGATGGTGACATCATCATTTTAGGGTACTTCAATGCTAGGACTGCCCATCATCAGACAGTTTTTTATGATACCTCACAGCAGATACTGAGAGAGCTGGATGTTGCAGAGACGGACCTATCTAGACTATCACAAGATCGGGAACATAATGAGTATGGACGACACTTGATAGACATGGGGACTGCACATGGATTGGTCATCTTGAAAGGCCTACGGAGATTTCCCGATGCGGGGGGGTTTCACATGCTTTCCACACAGACATGGAGCCAGCACTGTGGATTATGTGATGGCACAGCCGAGTCTCATCTCTAGTATTCAGGATCTCACGGTTGGACCCAGACATGTTGGTGTGGCAGTGGATCATGCTCTTGTGTCGTTGACCGTCTCTTTCCAGTTCAGTGTAGCACACAGGCCACAAGCAGCAGCCCCTACTCGCTACACTTTCACGTGGGAGAGGCAGCAGAGGCATACCCACACACCCAACCTGAGCAGAGACGCCGTTCTAGGAGCCCCAAAACAACTGGTATGATGAGGAGTGCCGCAAGACTAGAGCTAGACTTCAGAGGGAGGTGCTTTTGGGGGAAATCACTCACAAACAGTCACAGATTGACTTCCGGCGCCTAGTGTGACGGAAGAAGAGGGCATTTTTGGCTCGCCTAGAGCAGGACCTATACCAACGATTCTTGAGTCAAGACTCACGGGAGGCATGGCGGCTCTTTCATGAGCACTCCCCTCCCCCTGCCATTACCTCTACAGAGGCCTGGGCCAGTACGCATCATCTCTATACACAATTCCTGGACAGCCGCCCCTTCCCGACCCCCGTCCCCACACGTGTGCTTTTTTCACCACTGAGATGGTGAGGAAGGCCATTGACAGAATGAGGAGTAGGAGAGCATATGATCATGATGGCTTAGTGACTGAGCACTTCATGCATGCCAGAGATCTACTAGCAGACTTCTAGTAGTTATGTTTAACCGTGCCATGTGTGAGGGCTTGCCTGATGTTGGGGTTAAGGCCTATGTGCCTTGATCGGTCGCCCAGGTCATGGGCGCCCACCCACTGTTACCCTATACTTATAGTAAGTATACTGTATAGGGGGAGCTGGCACTTCACAGTCTCCCCATCCACATCGTGTGTGTCTCTCCTTCTCTCTCTCTCACTCTCCATCTGTGGTGCTCCCCAATCCCCTTCAATTGGTATCAGAGCTATGGTGACCGCGGAGAGCACGACAGCTTTGAGAGCTTCGAGACGATAGCTCGCTCGCTCTCGGCGGTGGAGAGATTAAGAAAGCTTGGAAGCTTTGTGAGAATGCAATGGGAGCTTGTGGGCTCAGTTGAGAGTTATGTATGCTCTTGTGGAAGCTCAGAAAGGAGTGTGGAAGATTGTGTGTAAGTGAAGGTACTGCCCTAAAACTGTGTGCGCAGCATCACTGTTTTCAGATTCGTTTTTCTCCTTGTAGAATGCAGATCTGAGAATTCTGTTCGCGATGCCCATCCGTTTCGACGTGGTCGACAACTTTGCAGAAGAAACTTTTTGCAAATTCCTCACCGTTTTGCTGATATTTAGCTCAGACTGACTGTATACAGAAATTTCAGATTTTTTGTTGTCGCATTGTATGCGAGTTTGATGCACTTTTGGAAGCACGGGAGATGCTTGAAATTGAGTGCACAAATTTTGAGCTGAAGACGCAATTGCAGCTTGTGTTAAGCTTGTGGTTTGAGGGTTTTTTGGTAGACTTGGGCAACGAAGTACGGAGGCGTTTACACACCACCGAGGCGGTCTCTTGAGAGACACAGTCTTTTGGAGCACACAGGTGGAGATTCTTTCACTGGTTTTCACGGGATACTTTGGCAGTGATTTTGTGCTTGGATTCATGGTCTTTGCGGATGGTTTGCATATGGTTATGGCGCATGGTTGATGCCCATTATACATGCATTTTGGCGAGCACTTTCAAGTGCCGGTGAGCTCTCTTGAGAGCATTGTTTTCGCATTGATCAAGTTTTCGGATTGCAAATATTTTGGCGCTTGCTTATGCGCGGTCACTCCGTTGATGTACGTTGAGTGCGGATTGCCATTGTATGTGAAAATGTGGAGCCATTTTGGCATTTCTACTCATTGGCATTGAGTAGTGTTATGGTTTATGGTAGAGATTGTACTTGAGTTTTTGGCTCAGTTTTGAGGGGAAATTCTGTCGGATTTTTCCCAGATTCTCGCCATAGTTTGTGATCGAGTGTTTACTCTCACTTTGACAGGTTTTGTCAGTTTGTACACAGTTTTGTGTTTTTGTATCCACTCTCGCAAGAGTGAGGAGTTGTGTATCCTTCTTTGCTTGAGACAGTGGTTTGCTCTCACGTGGGAGAGTCTTGTGATCTCGAGCATTGTTTGCCATAGTTTTGCAGAGCTTATGCATGTATATTGAGTGTAGTTTGATGCGCATTGATTGCTCATTGTATTGAGCTTGCAGGACAATGGTTATTTTGTGTTGATAGCCATTGTAAGTCGAAACTCTGGCGAAATTTTCCCAGGAGTTTTATGCGTATCATTTATGCGATCTAGGTAGAGATTGTGGGTTGCACTCAGCATTTGCGTGCGGTGTTCTCTGCAGGTGGGAGATTTGTGCATGTGTATGCATCGATACCGCACAATGTGGGCTTGGTGATTAGCTCACAGATTGCAGTGTGATACTAGAGCATGCAAGGCTTGTATTGACATTGCGGGAGCTCTATTTTGGAGTGTGTCTCACAAGTTTTACATTGTGTTTCTGGCCATATTTGTAGACAGTTTCCAGGTGTTGTTGGTGAGGTGATTTTGCTTTCTAGTTTGCTACATTGTGCTCATGGCAGAGACAGGTGATCGCTCAATTATGATCTCTCCGAAATGCGCATGTTTGATGGGTCAGACTTTGCAGCATGGAGAGAGTGTATGCTTGATGCATTGACACAGCGAGGGTTGCATCGACCATTGAGTGGTGATGCAGGTAGACCTTCAAACATGTCTAACGATCAGTGGCAGGAGCTAGAGGAGATGGCACTATCTACGCTCTCTTTGCATCTTGCGGAATCTGTATATGCTCTTGTTATGTATGAGACTACTTCAAGAGCACTTTGGCGCAGATTACATGATATGTATGATAGATCTGAGTCATCAAGGACTCGTGTGAGACATGTACATTCACGAGTACGCCGACAGGTGATATGTTGGTATTGTGGTCATTCTGGACAAGTTAGACGGCGCTGTTTTCGTCGTATGCGACATCGTAGGAGACATGGCAGTCTCAGAGATGTATGTAGTGATGCCATGGACTCAGTTGCTTTGACAGTTGAGGCAGATGTAGTGTCGGAGTATACTAGTGACGGGGATGTCACTTTTACCTCGAGCTATGCACGAGATGCTATACATATGGATAGTGCACTCCCTTCGCAGTGGTTGCTAGACGCAAATGCTATGTTTCATGTCACGCCGCATCGTGCATGGTTTTGTAGCTATTCTAGCGGGATGCTTGGCAGTGTACGTTTGACCGACGGATCGGTGCATGCGATAGTAGGTGCAGGAGATGTGAGACTGTCATTACCGAGTGGTGCATCTTACTTGTTACGACATGTGCGCTATGTACCAGATTTGACAGTGAGTTTGATCTCGATTGGTCAGCTTAGAGATTGTGGATGTCAGATTTCGCTACGAGAGCGAGATTTTGTGATGCATTTGGGTTCGCTAGTGATTGCGAGAGGTGCCAGGAGTGGTACAGGTTACCCATTGCATGTGGATCACGAGAGAGACGGTGTTGTCTCTGTGATCATGCAGCCAGGTAGAGAGCGAGAGAGCAAGCGAGTCTCTTTTGCTTGTGGGTTGCAGGATGCTTTGCATGGAGTGCAGAGCAGTGACCTTGTTGTGCAGGTTGCGTCTACGGATGCACAGGTAGAGCGGGACAGCTCTAGTGAGTCACAGCAGGATGAGTCATCAGAGGTGATGACAGAGATGACTCACATGGATGCTGAGATGTCGGCTATTGTGGAGTCATTTCTTGATATGCTTATGCCAGAGCTTGATGCAGATTCAGGACAGATGGATACTCTTGGTACACATGTGATCTGTGGTGGGCACGAGGAGTCACTCCAGAGCTCGGAGTCAGAGTGCAATGGTCTCTATGATAGGGGACAGGATTGCCATGAGTTGAGTTCTGAGTTGGAGGTGGCAGAGGTTGCCAGGGTTGCATCAACGTTCGGTGTCCTCATGTACGAGATGCTGATCTCGAGGCCCGACATAGCAGCTGCAGTGGGAGAATTTGCAACAGGGTTGATCAGTCGTTCGATGACTGATCTCGGCATAGAGCATAGGGGAGGTTTGCAGGTATTGGACCGATACTTGCAGGAGTGCATGAGCTCTTGTAGACTCTTTGCACAGCTTGGAGCTAGCTCTGTGTGGCTTCGTGGCTTCCACAGCGGGATGTTTGTCTATTAGTAGAGCCGGATGCACTAGCTCATCGAGAGTCAGTGGGCATAGGTTGAGAGAATATCTCACCTTCTATTAGTTGTACACTAGTAGATCTTGCTTAAAGGCAATTGGCCTTTAAGTGGGAGGTTGTTGGGGTTAAGGCCTATGTGCCTTGACCGGTCGCCCAGGTCATGGGCGCCCGCCCACTGTTACCCTATACTTATAGTGAGTATACTGTATAGGGGGAGCTGCCACTTCACAGTCTCCCCATCCACATCGTATGTGTGTCTCCTTCTCTCTCTCTCACTCTCCATCTGTGGTGCTCCCCAATCCCCTTCACCTGATACCTGGAGCCTATCTACTATTGTACCTATCTTCAAGTCCAAGGACCCTATGGAGCCTGGGAATTATCGCACTATCATGATCGGACACACATTGGCACGGTTGTACGCATCCATCCTTGAGCAGCAGCTAAGCAAATGGGCAGAGAGAGAGAGAGAGAGAGAGAGAGAGAGAGAGAGAGAGGATACGCGTAGCCGGGCAGGCAGGGTTCAGGAGAGGTTTTTCTACTCTTGACCATATCTTGACACTCAGAGCCATCATTGAGGAGGGCAGATCACATCGGAGACGGATCTATTGTAGCTTTGTGGACTTTTGCAAAGCATTTGACACAGTATCCAGAGCTATATTGATGCGCAGATTACAGGAGATGGGGGTACCCACAGAGTTCATTTGGGGAGTCATGGCATTATACAGGTCAGTAGTGGGGCATGTACGCACCTCAGAGGGCCTATCTACAGCGGTTGACTCCACTATTGGGGTGAAGCAGGGCTGCCCGTTCTCCCCTACTCTATTTGGTATGTATGTGGATGAGGTTTCTGACTACATTGAGAGAGATGGTGATAGAGATACCCAACTCGCAAGGACATAGATTCCACTATTGTTATATGCTGATGATATTGTGTTGATCTCCAACTCTCCGGAGGGGATGCAGCGTCACTTGGATGCTTTGCATAGGTTCGCCAATGAAAGTGGTCAGTCTGTCAACCTTGGTAAAACCAAGGTCATGGCATTTAATACCACCCCACAGTGGGTCAGGAGGTCAGCGCCCGCATTCACATACGACCAGGAGACGGTGGAGTATACAGATGCTTACACTTACCTTGAAGTGGTTTTCAGTGGACCAACATTTTCATTGAGGAGAGCAGCAGAGACTAGACTGGCCAGAGCCCATGCCACATTGGGCATATTGGAGAGGATGTGTTCACATGTTCAGTTTCAGGAGCCTCAGACAAAGCTCTGGCTTTGGTGGCTTCTACATTACTTTATGGAGGGACCTCATTGGACCATCACCGGAGGACAGGTCGCATTGATGGATGGGGGGACATGCAGAAGCCACTAGTCTCTATGATCTCGCGGCTCATTAGAGCCAAGGCTTCGGTGCCACGTGCCATTATCCGGGCAGAGTTAGCTGTCCCCCCCACTAGTAGTGGAGGTGCTCACCAGATCTGTCTCCTTCATGCACCACATGTGGGAACTTCCTAGAGACAGATATGCCCGCCTTGCACTTCAGTCCTCTCGACAGTTAGCCATGGAGAGAGATACAACATGCTGGTATGGGGAGATGACATCATGGTTCCAGGCGCATGGGTTCAGCATAGACAGATTACCCCCCTTCCAGTACTCACTGGATGCACCCTCTCTGACTCTTACACAGTCCGAGATCACCAGGCTCATCCGCCAGGACTTGACTCAACTACTAGACACCAAGAGGACATGGATACAGCCAGCACAAGAGTTGGGCACGAAGATGGCTTTCTACAGAGAGCATCTTCTCCAGCTTACAGAGGACGGTTTTGTGACGAGGCCCCGATACATGGACACCCACTTGTCTCATGGGATACGATGTGCTATTGGCCAGATACGCACATCTTCACACCAGCTACGGATCGAGATTGGGAGATACAGTGGAGTACCGGCAGAGGCCAGGACATGCCTCCTGTGTGACATGGAGCCTGAGACAGAGTTGCACTACACATGCCACTGCCCCATCTACTACGAGATACGTGGCCGCTTCCACTGCTTGTTTAGAGAGGGTTTCAAACCACTCTCCAGAGTCATGCAGTACGAGGATGTTCTTGCTCGAGCTGCGCAGACACAGAGAGAGCTTGATGAGAGGAGAGGCTAGCCAGTCTCACAGAAGGATCACAGACTTCTTCAGAGCAGACACCGGGCACCCAGAGGAGCTACTACCACAGGAGAGCTTGTTGTCTCACACCAGAGGCACACTAATCGACCGAGCGACCGAGCAGATAGAGAAGTATTGTTGTGGGTTGCCTAAAGGGCTTCACGATTACTGTACCAAGAACAGAGTGGCTAGCCTCACTCAGCTTATGGAAGTTGCTAACACCGGTCTTGCCTTGTTGAAAGGAGAGGACAGTGGGTTTCCGAGCAACGAGAAAGGAGGGCAGCAAAAGAAAAATTCATCAAAGCAACCCTTTACGAAAGCGGCTCCTGAAGCGTCCCACGGGCCAGCGAAATTCAATAAAGGCAAGGGTTCAGCCGAGACTTCTAGAGCGCAGGCAAGGAAGCAGAAAAGGAAGCCTTTTATGCGTAAGACGCCCGAGGAAAAGAAGGTTTTGATGGCTGAAAACGAGTGCTTTATATGCGAGCAAACTGGTCATTTTGCAACCAATTGTCCACAAAAGAAAAGGCCAGCTGACTCAGATGACAAAGAGGACAGGAAAGGAAAGAAGCCTATGCCCTCGGCAAGTTTAGTGCCAGACATGTTGGGCGACAGGCCTAGTACAGATGCCAGTGAGTTATGCAGAGCGTGGGGTAAAGTTAGAGACCAGATGGCACTTATCTTCTTTGATCCAGGTGTCAAAGCGAACTTTATCACGCCAGAATTAGCTATGAAGTTGGGCATCAGAGCTGAAGAGATGGGGTATACCGCAGAGGCAAGATTGGCAAGTCCTGGTCATTCAGAGTGCGTGACTCCCATCATTGGAAAGCTGCGTCTGCATATTCAGTTGTATGTGGACACAGAAGAGTTCTACATCATGACGCTGGAAGGATGTGATGTCTTGTTGGGGATCCCGTGGATGTGCCGAGTGCATGGAGTCTTGGATGCCTACAAGAAAAAGATCACTGTAAAGCATAGGGGCAAAACTCACATCTTGGATGTAAGCTAAAAGGAGAGTCAATCCCTATTGTATCTGCTTCTGCTATCACTTTTGCTAATAAAGAATCATCTTTCTGCGTACTTGGTTTTTGCACGTGATGTTTCAGATAGTTGTCAGTCAAATTAATCTGTGTTACATAAAAACAGATTAGCATTTTTGCAAAAGTTTAATGGCTGTTTTTTTGATTCATTACCGTCTCAACTACCGTTGAAGAGGCCCGAGGATCGTGCGATTGATTTGGTGCCAGGTTGTAGCCCACCAAATAGGCCACCGTATAGGGTTAGTGAGGTGCAGCGGAAAGAGATTATGAGCCAAGTGGAGGAGCTCTTAGAGAAAGGGTTGATTCAGCCTAGCTCATCACCCTATTGCTATCCAGTGCTCTTAGTACAGAAAAAGGATGGCTCGTGGTGCATGTGTATTGACTACCGTGCGCGCTGAATAAGAATACCATCAAGAATAGGTTTCCTATTCCAAGGATTGATGATATTCTTGACCGCCTAGAGGGTGCAGTGATTTTCAGTAGGATCGGCCTTCAAAGTGGGTACCATCTGATTCGAATTAGGCATGAGGATGTGCATAAGACTGCGTTTAGAACGACATTTGGTCTCTATGAGTTCTTAGTGATGCCATTTGGTCTTACGAATGCTCCTGCTATGTCCAATAGGATGATGGATAGGATCTTCCGTCCATATCAGAACTTTGTTGGCACATTCTTTGATGACATAATAGTCTATTCAAAGAATGAACAGGAGCATAGGCATCACTTGACCACTGTGTTCGAAGAGTTGCGCATGAACAGATTGCTCGTCAATGCAAGAAAAGCAAGTTCTTCTTGGAAGAGATCCACTTTCTCGGACACATTGTGTCAAAGGATGGTGTCCGAATGGATTCTGCGAACGTGGAAGCAATCAAGACATGGCCGTGCTTTTGTTTTGAAGTGTAATCCCATTCCCAGTTACAGGTTCTTTTAAGTCATTGCTTTGTGTCGTATAGTCAAGTGTTAAAGAATCGGGTGAAAGCTAACGTCTACCACCCCATGGGCCGGTTTCACGGTTCCTCATTTTTACATGCTTTGCAAAAGAAAGAGGCCACTTTCAGATGGACCCAAAAAGAGATTTCAGCTTTTAATCTCTTAAAGGAAAAGATGACTTCAGATCCAATCATTGCTTTGCCAGATCTCAGGAAGTCATTTGTGGACTAGTGTGATGCTTGTGGCAGTAGCATTGGTGCAGTGCTAACGCAAGATGGCAGGGTAGTAGCCTATGAGAGCAGAATCTTGCAAGGGTCAGAGATGACCATGCAGGTCTATGAAGAAGAGCTATTGGCTGTGATTCATGCCCTCTTAAGGTGGAAACACTATCTGCTAGGTGCTGATTTTGTTGTCTAAACCGATCATCAGACCTTGCGATACTTTCTGACACAGTCAAAGCTATCGAAAAAGCATATGTGATGGGCAAACATTCTCTCCATGTTTCACTTCCCGATTGTGCATGTGGAAGGCAAGAAGAATGTTGTGGCTGATGCGTTATCAAGAAAGCCACAGCTGTGTCAATTCCTTATCATCATGAGCTTGATGACATGAAGGAACAGTATGCGAGTGACGAAGATTTTGCAAGGATCTTCAAACAGCTACAGGAAGGACAACGTCATGAGCACTACCTCCTCAGAGATGGTTTTATGATGATGCATGGCAGACTCTGTGTCACTAGGCCATTGCGACATAAGGTCATGGTAGAGAGTCATGTCCCACCGTATGCAGGGCATCGTGGTATAGATGCTACACTGAAAGCGGTTGAGACATTCTTTTATTGGCCTACCTTGAGGAGAGATGTGGATGCCTTTGTGCGAGCATGCGTGATTTGCCAAAAGGTCAAGTTTGACAGGCAAAAGGCACCAGGACTATTACAGCCATTGCCGATTCCAAATAAACCATGGAAAAGCATAGCTATGGATTTTATCTTTGATCTTCCCAGAACACAGACAGGAAATGATGGGATCTGGACCATTATTTGCAGATTCAGCAAACAAGCTCATTTCATTCATGTTAGGAAGAAGATAAAACCAGATCAGATGGCACGTCTCTTTATGTGCAATATCTTTAAGTACCATGGTATGCCACAATCGATTGTCAATGACAATGACCCACGGATAACAAGTCTATTCTGGAGAGGCATATTTGAGAATATGGACACTATGCTTAAGTTCTCATTGTCGTTTCATCCACAGACAGATGGGCAGTCAGAAGAGGCAAATTCTATTGTCTTGGATCTGCTTAAGTGCTATGTGTCAGAGCACAAGGCGAAGTGGGAGCAGTATTTGCCGTTGGTTGAATATGCGTACAATAACACAGTGCATTCTTCAACAGGCAAAGCACCTTTTGGAACTGTCGAAGGTCATGTGAAAGTTCCTCCCATTTTGCATACCAAGGAAAAGATCTTTTAGGCAAATCAATATGTACAGAATATGGATGAAATGTACCAGAAGATAAAGCATGCCCTTCAAAGGACACAAGCAAAGCAAAAGAAAGCTACTGATCTCCACCGTCGTGAATTGCTGTTTTCACTTGGTGATTGGATACTGTTGCGGTTTGAAAAGGCACGCTTAAAGAAGCGAAAGGTAAAGAAAGTCTCTTAACAAAGCTTAGTATGCGTTACTATGGGCCTTTTCAAGTAACAGAGAAGATCAGTGACGTTAGTTATAGGCTGAAACTGCCTGAGAACTGGAAGATTCACAATGCTTTTCACATGAGTCTTCTCAGACCATTTATTGGTGATGTGCCAGAGGATATGCCAGTTGAAGAGCAGCCAGAAGTTGAAGAGCTTGATGAAATTTTGGTCCCATAACAGATCATGGCACACAAGGAAAGAAAAGTCAAAGGCAAGGTTATAAGGCGATATTTGGTGAAGTTCAAGAACTATCCACCTATGGATGCAAAGTGGATGGAAGAGAGTGAACTGTAGAGTCACCAAATGTATTGCAGCTTTACCTTGAAGCCTTTGGTTTAACTTTCCTCATGCAAGAGAAGGTAGCGCTGAATTTATAGCTGGAAGGCTCATTTTTGAAGTCTCTGTCAACAAGTTAAGAGCTATGGAGTGCTTCCTTTCCCTCTTATGTAAAATGCGTGCCAGGAGTAGTTATGTTATGCCCCTCAAGTGGGCTTCTCATTTGACCAATGTACAATTGTGTGGGTTCATGCGCGATTGCCGAGGCAAGAGCCTCTTGCACAAGTACTGGATTAGCTAGTGCTAATCCCCGCAGGTACAAGTGAATTCAGAGAGGTTTCACGTAAGAAATCTCGTCCGATTCATAGGGCAAGTAGCCCTACATGTGCGGGAGCTCGAGGACTTGCTACGGATGCGACCGGCACCCGAAACGAAGCCCGACACAGGGAATTACAGCCTGCTGTGTATTTTTGCAGGTTAGAGTTTCGGCCCTAAACGGTCCCCAATACCCCAGGAGGTTCGGGGACACGAGGGGACTGTTGTAGAGGTGATCTGCCGCATTTTCAGGGCAGAAAACAGAGAATTCAGCGTGCTGCAGATTCTCGCCAGGTTTTGCAAAGTGTCCGTATGCGTCGGGGAAGTCATCTATTGCGTGGGGATACTGACTGTGAAGCGTCCTAGTACAGTTATGCTGCTGAAATCGGGCCAGAACAGATGGAATTCAGCCCAGATTGTGCGGGACAGCTTGTAGTAAATCACAGGTTTTATTTCCTCTGTTAAAGAATAAAGAAATACCGAAAGGGGCGCGAACCTTTGGGCCCTACATTCTAGCTTCCTAGCCGTGCTTTTGTTTTGAAGTGTAATCCCATTCCCAGTTACAGGTTCGTTTTAAGTCATTGCTTTGTGTCATATAGTCAAGTGTTAAAGAATCGGGTGAAAGCTAACGTCTACCGCCCCACGGGCCTCTCTCTCTCTCTCTCTCTCTCTCTCTCTCTCTCTCTCTCTCTCTCTCTCTCTCTCTCTCTCTCTCTCAGGTTCAGTTTCAGGAGCCTCGGACGAAGCTCTGGCTCTTTGACACTCTGGTGGCTTCTGCATTGCTTTATGGAGCTGAGATTTGGGGACCTTCGTTAGATCATCACGGGAGGACAAGCCACAGTGATGGATGGGGGGACATGGAGAAGCCTATGGTCTCTATATGATCTCACGGCTCATTAGAGCCAAGGCCTCAGTACCACATGCTATTGTTTGAGCAGAGCTAGCTGCCCCCCCACTAGTGGTTGAGGCGCTCACCAAATCGGTCTCCTTCATACACCGCATGTGGGAACTTCCCAGAGACAGATATGCCCGCCTTGCACTTGAGTCCTCTCGACAGTTAGCCATGCAAGGAGATACAGCATGCTGGTATGGGGAGATGACATCATGGTTTCAGGCGCATGGGTTCAGCATAGACAGATTGCCTTCCTTCCAGTACTCACTGGATGCACCCTCTCTGACTCTTACACAGTCCGAGATCACCGGGCTCATCCACCAGGACTTGACTCAGCTAGACACCAGGAGGACATGGATACAACCAGCACAGGAGCTGGCCACGAAGATGGCTCTCTACAGAGAGCATCTCCTCCAACTTACGATTGATGGTTTTGTGACGAGGCCCAGATACATGGACACCCACTTGTCTCATGGGATACGATGTGCTATCGGCCAAATACGTACATCTTCACACCAGCTACGGATCGAGACTGGGAGATACATCGGAGTACCAGCAAAGGCTAGGACATGCCCCCTGTGTGACATCGAGCCTGAGACACAGTTGCACTACACATGCCACTGTCCCGTCTACTACGAGATACGAGGCCGCTTCCGTTGCTTTGTTCAGAGAGGGCTTTGGACCATTCTCCAGAGTCATGCAGTACGAGGATAAGAGATGCTTGGGTTTGTTTTTGCTCGAGCTACGCAGACACAGAGAGAGCCTGACGAGAGGAGAGGCTAGCCAGTCCCAGAGACAGATCACAGATTTCTTTAGAGTTGCCACTGGACACCCGGAGGAGTTACTACCACAGCAGAGCTCGTCGTCTCACACCAGAGGCACACTGATCGATCGAGCGACTGAGCTGGGAAGATCCAGACACCCACGACCGCGGAGGACTACACAACATCGACGAAGGCTGCATCAGAGGATTCGGATCACTTTGGCTCGACGTGCACGACGCCCGATCAGACTACTGACCATGGAGGAGATTGATGCTGGATCTCTTGTGATCTAGCTATCCCAGCTAGCTGCTTAGTTCACACCTAGTAGTTTAGGATTCCATAGTGACTTTGTCATTTCATTTTTGCCATTGTTGTCATCTTGTCACTCTGACTCTGACTTTGTATCAGATCCACCACATTGTAACTTTCTGGTCTCATAGGTCACTTTGGCCTTTTGAAGACGTTAATATAACATTTCATTTCTCTCTCTCTCTCTCTCTCTCTCTCTCTCTCTCTCTCTCTCTCTCTCTCTCTCTCTCTCTCTCTCTCTCTCTCTCTCTCTCGCGCTGCACAGTCCACAGCTTTTTGACTTCAATGATCTCTTCCAAAGTCTCCACACACCAAAAAGAAGTAATAACAATGTGATCTCTCTTTACACAGCAAAATAACGATCTGATTAAGCAACGAGCTCTGCAGGAAGCAGAAACACGAATTGAAAAATTTTTAATTAAGTGCAAAAATCGGGAAACGGTGCAGAAATTTCAGAATTTCTCCCTCTCCCTCTCCTATTGTAGTTCTCAAACATGAAGAAGCAAAATGACAAGGATGACCCTCTCGAGGATGCCGTTCAAAAATGCAAAGAAGAAATGCATGAGACAATTAGCAAGATTAATCGCAACCTCCTAGGCACAATAAAGACACTCGAAGAACACATGTCGATCCAAGAAAGCACCATAAACACACTTGAGGATCATGTGACGGCCCAAGATGAGGAGATCGTGTTATTCAAGAAGGAGCTTGCAAAGGTGCGATCACGAAACACACTCGAAGAGCTCCGAGAGCTTCAATCCTCACTAATTGAAGAACTCAACATGATTAAAAGAACAAGTGCGGGCCATCAAAGAAGGGGAGGAGCAACACAAAGAAATGACGACTTCTTGGGTGGATGTTATTACAAAGACCCAACACAAAGTGCACGAGGATGAGAAATGGAAAGGCAAAGGCAAGGAAACAACCCCCACACCCACCATCATTAACTTGGCACTAGAAGAGGAGCAAAGGAGGTGTGTGCATGCCTTACATGTGAGGATTTGTGGCCTCAAAGACCAAGATAATGTTGATGAAGAGGTAAAAGAACTCATGACTACGATGGGGGTTAATGAGCCGACCCATATGAGGGCTTGGAGAGTGGGTAATAAGAAAAGTGGAAGCAAGGGAGAAACCTCAAAGGTAAGGGCACTTATCCTTCGTTTTCCCTCCATAGAAGTAAAGGACTTTTTGAAGAAGAGACCAATTCTGAAGAAGAGGGTATGTTTATTGGAGATGACCTCACGCTCTCGCAGATTGCTCATTTGTAGGAGGTAATGCCGTATATTAGAGCAACAAGGGAACAAAGTAAAATTACATTTTACCGAGATGGAAGGGTGGTGATATTGGAGCAACGCTCTGCATGACGGTGCGAGATCTATGGGACGAAATTGGCAGCATTCAATTGTAATGGGTCTCTTCATCTTGATGTAGGGGCATTTGAGGACAGCTTTACAAGGAGAGACATCGTCTTTTACTCAGAGACACACTAGGCACCACGACAGCATATACCACATGAGTACACTGAGTACGAGAGATATCTGATGGAGATGGGGGCCACACATGGATTGGCCATACTTAATGGCCTACAACAATTTTCTGCAACAGTTGGGTTTACTTGCTTCCCACATAGACATGGAGCTAGCACAATGGACTATGTCATGGCTCAACTAAGCTTTATCCCATATAAACAGAATTTCACGATTGGACCCAAGCCCACTGGCATAGCAGTGGATCATGCTCTCTTGACATGGACCATTTGAAGAAGGGGTGGATCCATGGGGCATCATAGTTCCTTGTCCATGGAGCCCAACCCTGAATTGGAACATCCCACTCCACCTAACGGATTAGAGGATCTGCTTGAGTGGTGAAAGCTAACAAGTCTATGCCTTGTTATGTAGTCTCTATTCAATGTTTGCATGAGGATTCCCAAACTTCCAATGTACTTACAGTAGCTGGCTCCAGTGTGCCACCTAGCTCAGAAGCAAGTGTCAAGGTCATAGAGGTTGATGACTCGGCTGCTCCTATAGTGAAAGCCTTCGGGTTTGGTGAGCCTATAAAGGACCATAGAAGAGGACATAAGTCTCCTTTACAGAAGCTCGCCCAAATCTCAACCTCCTCCATATCTAGCTCTTCGACCAAGGCAAAGCTCACCTCTGTCTGATGAACTATCCTTTGACAAGCTTCCCTGAGAATGGCTACAAGAAGCGTACGCAGATTTCAACATTGATCAATCATCAAACACCAACTCATGATGTCTCTATGTAACAAACTTGGACACCCCAAGTCAAGATTCTACCGCGACACAACAAAGATTCACTTCAAAAAAGTTCACAAAAACGACACGGCCCAGCGTAGTTCTGTGCCAAGAGGTATTGGCCCCAAAGACTGGCGCCCCTTTCGGTATTTCTTTTTATATTAATCTGTGTTCAAAGTACAAAGAGGGCCCACGGGTACTCACTCTCAACTCTACGTCCAGATGCTCTGAGAAGTGAGCCCCTAAGGCCACTTATAAAGGTTACATGGGGTTGCTAAAAGCAAAGCCCCCAAAAGCTTCTCAAACTCAAAAGCAAGAGCCTCCAAAAGCTGCCAGCGTAATTTGCAGAGAATGCAGCGCGTTTTGCGGCCGTCCGTACAGTCAATGTAAAACGCAGAGGTCCGTACAGCCAACGTGATTCGCGGATATCTGTAAGGCAGCCACGTCAGCAAGTTCCTTTGCTTTATTTTAATGTGTCCCCTTGGTCCCCTCGTCACTTGGCCATAAGTTGGGACAACTTATATGGTTACCACGTCACCAGTTTGTGACATACCCCCCTCTTGAAAGAATTGTAATCGCCCTCGATTACGCCTGCAATACAGACAGAGGCCATAAACTGTCTTAGTAAACACTGATTGTTAGTACCGACGCACTAGACACGACACATCTAGCACTTGTACAAATCGACAATCACATCACCAGACATCACATGGCATCACATGACAAATCACATTCAAATTCATTCCAAATCTCAAACCATGATTAATCGGCAACGTATTTAGTAATTGCATCTAGATGCCCGATTAACTAATCCTTATTGCAATCATGTCTATAGAGATTTATGAGACTGAAATGTTGCAGTCATTTCGTCTTTCAGTTCCTACACTCAAACAAGTCGAGTACAAATCAATCAGTTTCATTTTTGGGAATTCCAGTTCATAAAGTCAAACTGCAGAATACTGTCAGCCCATCAGTATCCCTGAAGAAACCCAAAGGAACATCAGTGACTCTATCTGTAGCAGGCTACAGTGTCACTTTCATAGGACACACAGTTGGTACAGTTGGTCTGGTCTGTTTCACACTGGACAGACTCTCTGGGTTGGGCATTGACACGTGGCAGGGATACGGACGGTGGTCTAGTGGACATCAAAGCCAGGTCATCACCACCACTCAGTTTGGAGATAGACTTAGATGACTAAATTTATGAGCCGTTGGTGGCTCTTTATGGTTGTACATATGAGTAGTAGTTGTTGGGTCATACAGATCATCGTCTTCATATATGGTCCAACGTCGTCGTCTAGAGTAGTGAGTCTATACACACAGCACGTCTGCACCATCCCTGCACATCTGAGCCTCGACACCCCCATTGTACCCGTGAGTTTTGGGTTGGAGCTGAGTGTGTTGCCACGCCAGAGTCTGTATTGGTTCCTTTCAGATAGTCGAGTCCATATGTTCTGGTATGTTGCTGTGTCTCTGTGTTTATTTGTTGTTATCTGTTGTTTCCTGTGTTTCAATTCTGTTTTGAGTGAGATGTCACGAACATTGCACTGAGGAGCAAGAGAGCACGACATACTATCCTCGCTACAGATACTCTCATTTTTGGCACGCCCAGTGGGACCTCAATTGAAGTCTCACTCTCTATTGAGTACAAATCGAGGAGCTAGCTGGTTTTTACCTAGCCTCGCCTACTTCACCTTGCACCGTGCAGCCTGCTAGTCTGGTCCAGTTCACCCTAGACAGCTTAGTCTAGCTGACCTAGTCTCTCGCCCTGCTCGTTTGGTCCTCTCTCGCCCCGATCCAACCAACTCTCGTCCTGATCTAGTCCTTCCTCGTCCCTGGTCCAGCCATGTGGTCTAGTCACTCGCCTTGGTCTAGTAGAGTCTAGACCGGTGTTCAGCCAATTAAAGGTCTTCTTGCCCAAAGCTTGGTTGGGTTTGTGGTCACTGCATGACACATACAAGGCGGTTATTAGAGCGTCAAAGCGCACTATTGAATCCTCTGAAGTACAACAAAAGGCGTCAACCCTTGGTACCGAGTAGAAGTCCGTAGAAGTCCACCAACCTCATCACCCATACCTCCACATACGGCATCATCCATTCCTCCACGGTTCTACATCTTCTAGGTCACCTTCCCCAGTAAAGCCCTCTCCCATTTTCTTACAGCAAGCTATTGGGCAACAGGCGCCTCAGCAAGAGGCTATGGAGGAGTTGACTATTGTTTTGGCCAAGGTAAACATCAAATTTCCTACTTTCAAGGGACTCTCCTCAGAAGATGCAGACGACCATGCAAGGAGGTTTGTATCTCTCTGTAGAGGTCGTGCTCTTAATAGAGAAGATGCTTATTTGGTGTTGTTTCCATCAACCTTGGATGGTTTAGCAAACAAGTGGTACAGTCAGTTTGCAGAGAATCACTTTCCCACTTGGGCAGCTTTAAGAAAACAATTATGTGCAGCATTCAGGCCAGGTGACTTCCAGCAAAAGGTTTTGGATCAGTTGGCCAACATGGTGCTCCAGCCAGAGGAGACTTTTGCAAATCTCATGCCTAAAACCAAGTCTCCGGTTGCCAAGCTTCCTCAGCCACTAGGGTTATGGTCAAGAACTGGGTAGAGAAAGCTCTTCCAAAGACATCTCAGCAGAAACTACGCGAAAGTCTTCGACCTGAAGCATCTCTGGAGGAGTTTATAGCGGCCGCTACCAGAATAGGAGGAGCAAGGAGCCTATTCAAGGACCCCCTTCAGGTGGAGACTGCCTCAACACTCACAGAAAATCCCTCTTACCCCTTGCTTTCTTTACGCAAGGAGTTCGAAGCATTGCAGTTACAAAGAGCACTTCAAGAGGAGAGGTCCTTCTCTCGTAGACCGGAAAAATTCCCACAGCAAGAGGCTTTAGAACAAATCAAGCAGGAGCTAGAAGAGCTCCAAGCACAGCAAGACACTGAGTTGCCGATGGTGTGGTGTACCTCTTGTCGCTCTCCAGGGCATCCTCCTCAGGACTACCCACTTCGAGCTTACTGCCATTTCTGCGAGAAACTAGCCATGATGACAAAGAGTGCTATTATCTGAAGGGAATGCGACAACTACAACAGCGCCTCACCCCCAACCTTCAACAATGGTTGACGCCTGCATCCAACATGGTTTCACCCTATGGTCATCAAAACACTATGCCACCTCAGCTGACAACACCTCCTATGCAAGGTATGCACAACAACTTTGCACCTCCCAGCTTTTATCATGCTAATGCTCCTTCAGTTCCCCAAAGCTTCTACACATCAGCATCCGTTCCCATGCAACAAGGGCCGAGACCACCTCGCCCCTCCAATAGGCCAATTTTATGCTACATGTGCGGGGAATATGGACATTATCATAGCAAATGTGCGTTGCCATAAGGGTCCCCTCCTTGCCAACACTGCCATGAAGCTAAGGATCACTATAGTAAGGACTGCCCAAAACAACACGCACCCACATCTGCAAGCACAAGCCAGAACCAGCAGGAGTTTACATTCCCAAAGATCAACCTAGTCACAGTAAGACCATTCCACAGGCCCCGCCTTCCACTCTTGTAGTTGCCTCTCAAAATGGGTTTAAGCAGGTGGAAGAGCTTGCTGGTGTGCTCACACGGGCACAAAGAGCAGCTCTTGGTCTTAGCCTCCCTGACGGTCCAACTTTTTCATCTCCAATCACACCAATGAGTCAACCTCCCCTATTAGCTGACAAACCAGCACGTAGTGCCAAGAGTCAACCTACCTCTCTTCTCTAAGATATTGATGGTGCCTTCATGGAAGCAGTAGAGGACTTGCAGAAGCTCAAGATACCAGAGCAAGCACTGACCAAAAGAGAGAAGCCTACAACAGAGACTATCTTGAAAAACACCTTTCAGCAAGTGTCATTGTACGACGTGCTTCGACTTGATGCATATTTTCGAAGTGACACCCTTTCCGTCATTCCATCTCTGTATCTTGATGCACGGTCTAGTGGCGGGCACCTACCAGTGCAGCCCTTAGAGTTCTATATGATATCATTTCCCGCTGCTCCGCTCACTGATTATAGGAGTCCTCGTCTCACCGCATCTATTCTAGGGAGCGACTTCTCCGGTGTCATAGTGGATGGTGGGTCGGATATCAACTTGATGCTCGAATTCACTATGTTGGCATTGGGTCTCCAGCCTACCTGGCCCGCTCCCTTTACAGTGACTTTGGCAGACCAAAGGACTGTCTATCCTGTGTGAATAGTAGACAAGCTCCCTCTGCAGGTACAGGACTTCACATTCAACCTAGATTTTGTTGTGGTTTGCCTCCCTGAGATAGAGAACGGATTTCCATTACTCATTCGAAGACCTTGGCTCCGACACACAAAGGCATTACATGATTGGGGAACTGATTCAATGTGGATAGGTAGCCGGGGCTATCCAATGAAACTTATTCGCCTTGAAGGGGAAATGGATCCGGTGGTGAATCATAGTTCTCTATCAATGGAGTCAACTCCCCAACTGAACCAGCCTACTCCACCGGATGGACCAGAAGCAGACCTGCTGGAGTGGTTGGAGGCTACCCACTCTATGCCTTGCTATGTGGTCTCCATTCAAGCCTTGCCAGCGGATACACCATCTTCCAGTGTTGCTACAATGGCTCACCCCAAAGCACCGACTCCATTGCTCCCAGAGGTTGATAGCTCAGCTGGTCCCTCAGCAGAAGCCTTTGGACTTGGTGAGCCTATCAAAGACCATCGAAGGGGTAAGAAATCTCCTTTACAAGAGTTCACCCACGCCACACCCTCAGCCTCACCTGTGTCTGATACCCTACCCAAGTCCAAGCTATCCTATGTCTTCAACGGGCTTCCACCGGGATGGTTACAAGAAGAGTATGCCGACTTCAATATCGATCAGACGCCAGCTCATGATATTCCGAAGCTCACAGAGACGGCAAGGTCTTCTCTCCTGAAACATCCTCGTCAACTACGCCGCCTGACCCCGTCAGAGAAGTCAATATAGGCACCCCTAACAACCATCAGCCCATCCTGTTAGTCGCTTGGTTATGGGACCACCCCGTGCTACTCGACCAAGTAATCTCTTTCGTGCACTCTTTCAAGGATGTGTTTGCCTGGTCTTACCACGATTTGGAAGGAATCCAAGCAAAGTTAGGGCCACACAATCCCTCTGGTTGAGGGGGCTAAGCCCGTCAGAGGACAAGCTTACAAGCTCAACCCCAAGTATGCAGAAGCAGTTAAAGTCGAGTTAGAAAAAATGTAAGAAGCAGGTATTATTGTGCCAGTGGAGCACTCAGAATGGTTGTCACCTACGGTTATCGCTCCCAAGAAGCAGTCCAACAAAATTCGAGTTTGCGTCGACTACCGGGCTCTGAATAAGGTGACAATCCCGGATGGATTTCCGACCCCTTTCACTGAGAGAGTCATGGAAGATGTCGTTGGACATGTCCTGTACAGTTTCATGGACACGTTCAGCAGCTACAATCAATTAGGAATACATCTTGACGACCAGGGAAAGATAGCTTTTGTCACTCCATGGGAAATTTTTATGTACAAAAGAATTTCCTTTGGGCTGAAAAACGCTCCTCCTTCATTCAATCGTATTGTCTACATCGTATTTCGTCCCCTGCTCAACGACAATCTCAGATGGATAGTTTTTCCACCTTCTCTGGCGCCCAATGTTCCACACCGGTGGAAAACTTGGAGGAGCACCTAGCTCAACTCTCTGCAGTCTTCTCGAAGTGTCGCGAGGCGCGCCTTAACCTCAATCCAAACAAGTGCCACTTTTTGGTGACTCAAGGTACGCTTTTAGGTCATGTCGTGTCTGTTGAAGGTTTAGCACCTGGCCCTGAGAAAATAGTGGCCATTTTAAGATTGCCTCCTCCACTTGATCCCAAAGGTGTTCAAAGCTTTCTAGGCCATACATGCTATCATCAAAGGTTCATTCGCATGTATATAGAGGTTGCCCAACCCTTGACTCGCCTGACTAGTGCTGTTGTAACTGAATCCCAAGCTTTTGCCTATCTCAAAAAGCGCCTAACTGAGGCACCTATTTTCGTTGCTCCTGATTGGTCCACTCCTTTTCATGTCCATACTGATGCTAGAAAATTTGCGGTCGGCGCGGTTTTGACTCAGCCTAGCAAGGAGTTCAACCTAGATCGCCCAGTCCACTATGCCAGTCGCCTGCTCACAAAGGCTGAGCGCAACTAGAGCACCACAAAAAGGGAAGGTTTGGCTATGGTGTATTCTTTACAAAAGTTTCGTCATTACTTGTTAGGGGTTCACTTCACTATCATCACAGATCATCATGCGCTGCGCTATCTTCTGAATAAACCTCAAGTTGCAGGAAGAGTCTCGAACTGAAAAGATGCCTGGAGCTGGTCTGTGGAGCTGGTCTGCATCATCTCTTGCAACCTTTTCTAGTGTTAAGGCTGCCTCAAAAACCAGATTTGTTATGAAAATTCCCATTTCAAAGCCTCTACTTTAGCAATGCCATTGCTTCTCTCTCTTTCAGCTCATTCAATTTAGCTTCATTTTTCTCACTTAAAGATGCAAACACCTCTTATGATGTGGCCTTTATGTTGACACGTGTTTCTCTTCCTTTAAGCTCGAACAATTCCACTTTAGTATTCTCTAAATCCGGCATCACGGCAGTAGATATCCTTAGGTTCACATTGGATGGACTCTAATCCAAGTAGTGACACGTGGCACAGACCGGCAGTGGTGATCTAGTGAACACCATGGCTAGTTCACCGCCACCACAGTTTGGAGATAGGCCTAGCTGGACTGTCAAGGATATTTTGTTACCTGTTGGCTGCTCTTTATGGTTGTATATATACTTGGTTGGTTCTAGTCGTCGGGGCATCATACTTTCTATGAGTCTAGAGTCTTGTGTCTTGTATTTAGTCTAGAGTATTGTGTCTTGTGTTCAGTCTAGCACCGCACATCTGCACTCTCCCCAAAGCTTGCATCCGTACGTACGTACGGATCCGTACAGTACGGTACAACCGTACGGTACGGTTCTGTACGTATGGATAGGTAGTGTACGTTTTTCTTTTTTCTTTTTTTTCTTTCTCCCAACAATTTTTTTTTTTTTGTTTTTTTTGTTTTTTAGGGACATCTTGCCATTAGTATCTAGATTTTAGACGTATTCAATCGAATACAGAATGGGGAGGTAGTAGCGGGATATTCCATTCGGGATGGCTACTTAATGAAGAAAACGTTGTTGTGCGTTACACAGCCGTTGAGATTGTTTTTAGGAACCAGATTGAAGCAGTATCTAATGGATGTTTGAAGTAGTATCTATGTCTAGACTCTATGTAGTTCCTAGTATGTATAGGCTGAAAAAGGCTAAAGTCACTATTCTTTTTGTTGTTACAAATGTTATGTACTGGTCACGTACCTTAAAGGCCGATCCATACAAAAGTACGTACCTTACGTATTGATTACGTACCGTACACTCCGTACCTTTCCACCTTGCTCTCCCCACACAGTTGGAGCCTCGACACCCCCATTGTACCTGTGAATCTTGGGCTTGGAGCTGAGTGTGCCGCCAACCAGAGTCTGTATCAGTTTCATGAGTTAGTTGAGTTCCATTGAGTTCTGAATTTGTTGTTCCATTGTTTTATTGCTTGCTCCATTGCTTGATAGTGTTTTCATTCTATTGGAGTGAGGTTTCATGCATATTGCATTGAGGAGCACCCACAGTAGAAAGCACGACATACTTTTCCTGCTACATGTACATGGATACAACCTCCTACATAGGAATCTCTAACACGTGCTTCTCATGCCATGCACACATGTTACACTTTACAACCACATGCTACATATTGTAGCCCACATGCAACTTGCCCCTTTCTAACGGTGGTGCATATCCCTCTTGCCTTAATTTCCACATTCCATCATTGAGCCTATATAAGGCAACTATGCTAAACTCGTACTCTCTCTCTTATCCTAATCAATCAAGCAAAATAATTTCATTGTATTGAGTACACTATCTCTAATCTACTCACTCCTTATTGTTATGATGCTCTCACAATGATGAATGCCTCATTGGACTATCCACCATATTACAGAGATCTCTTCTTGTTGAAACATTGATAGTAGCACACCCCTACTGACATGGTGTTTCCCCGTTTCAACTCTCAGAAACTTTGGCGTTTCCGTTTCCGTTTTCGTTCCACTTCCACGTTTCGTTTCCCACACCTCCGGTTGACATATTTGTGTACAATATACATGTATAAGGCCTAAGTTAATGCAAATCCTGATGGCATTTAGTATCATCTTTGACCATAAAATCCAAATGTTCACGTTCATTGCTACTGTCAAGGTAAAAAGAAAAAGAGATAAGGGGAAAATTGTCTTACAGAACCATTCCAATCAGCCCGATGCACCGTTCCAAAAGACCCTGTTATATTGCACATTCAAGAAATTATATGATGATTCTCAAAAAGTGATAAAGAGAAAGCGTTCTGAGTGAAAAGACACCTGCTCCAATGCGCTCCTTCAGTTTAAGTTCATCCCAGGCAATGTCTAAACCATCTAATGCCAACGACTGTTCAAGATTCCTGGCTCTTATAATAGCTCCTCCACTTTCCACTGACAACTCTCTTTGCCTCTCATCCAAAATATCCAATTCTGTAAACGAATCAGGCAAAGATGGGGCTTGGCCAGATTTTTTATCTTGCATTGTGCTATTTTGTGAAATGTAATCAATGTTGATTACTGCGGAAGGAAAATGTTTGTGTGCATTTTGATCTCTAAATGCACTGTTGAGTGCTCCATAAACACCTTCTATCTTCCCTACAACTTGAGAAGGCATTTTTCCACCTACTGCACAATTTTGCTGATATAACTTTCCTCCTGCACACAAATTGCTAGATGAGTTCTTCCAAAGACAAAACCTGTCAGGCTTGTTCTTTGAAAAGGCTGACAGAAAAAGCAGTGCATGCAGTTAAAACCCTTTCAACACAAAACATTATGTTAAAAGAACTTTCATCTGGAGAAGGCTTGAACAATCAAGGCTTGCCTCGTTCAACAGCAGACGGACTCTGCCAATCAAGCTCACACCCAAAACCATCAGCAGCTCCAAATTCCTTTGGGAAACCTGATGACCACAGTCCATTCTGTCCAGCCAAATTCAACTCTGGTAGATGCAAGGGTGACGTAATTGTTGGTAAACTTTGGGTCTTCAGAAAAACGAATGGATTGCTCAAATCTCCAGGGTTACAGATTAGATCCACGAGTAGCTCCCTGTGAAAAACTTCAAGTCATAAATGTAATTACCACTAGTTAGAAAACTGCAACTGGGATACTTTAGGAATTACCACCTTTCAGCCTCACAAAAGACGAGGCAGGAGAAACCATCAGCATTCCCACAATGCAAACAACCACGGGTTATCCGACAAGGAAGGTTTACGCTGTCAGCTAGTGCCTGGAAAAATGATAGCCAGAACTAAGCACTCCTGGTTAATGTTCATAAACTTAGAGGTTGTTCCTACTGCCTTCTAAAACAATCGAGGTTCCCTAAACGTACTCAAGTTCTAACAAATATTGATATAAGTAAGAAATCAGCAAGCTACCATGACCTGTCACATACTTTCAGCAAAAGCAACAACTAACAAAAGTTAACAGAAATTGTAGCATAACGAATGCAAAACCCCTTGTGCATTTTAGTTAGAGCCTAGTACCTACAGACAATAAAGGAAAAAGTACCGACTTCTCAGGTTAAAAAATAGAAAGCAGTCGTTGGAAAAACATTTCAGCAGGCTGTGGTTACACTGGTTCTCCCTTGTCACGTGATAAACTGGCAACCATTCTCAACTTGAAAACTTGTACAACACAAATCAAAAATTAATACTTGAAAATCTTTCACATCTTTGAGAGTCACACTTGATGCTGATAGTGTGTCTAAGTAGAGGTTGAACCTAGGATCCTGTCTCTATGTCCGAGCCTGCTCAGTGACTCTACCTTTCCATGTATATGACTATGTTGGCTCTGACCCCCGCTGTCTTTCTAATGCTACAATTCTCCTGTGGCTGGTACGATTGATCTCTGCTTTGACCAAACACTCTCATCCCTGTGGTGCTTTGGGGCAATCTTCAACAAGACTACATGATTACACATAAGAAAATTGTTTGGTCGCCCCATGACCGTAATCCTTTGTTTTCGACCCACTCCCTCCCAGCTCTTGTCAAAAGCAAACAGACAGCTCACCATACCTAGCGGGCCTGCATAACTCTGCAAGGCATGTCTGACGTCTCAATTGAAAGACCACTAAGGGCAATCAGCCACATACCTATTCTTGATAGTAATCTTATTATGAGACCGTTAATCAACACACATCCTCCAAGAGCCGTCTTTCTTCTACACGAGTAGCACTGGTGGACAAAAAGGGGAAGAACTACGTTGAATCGAGCCTTTCTCTAAGAGGTCGCTCACTTAGCTAATGATTTCTTCCTGTGTCGCACGAAAACAATGCCATGCTCTCTATTGTGGGTGCTCCTCAGTGCAGTATGCAAGAAACCTTGCTCCATAGCACAAACTGGATAACCGGAATAAAACATAGAACATAAATGTACTCAAAACAGCAAGACAGGATAGACTCCAAGCCCAGTGTAAGCATCGACTACTCTCAATGTATCAACTACAGAATTTGACCGGCAGCACACAGAGCTCTAGACCAAGTGCTCAAGGTACAATGCGGGTGTTGAGGCTCAAACCATGCAAGGAGAGTGCTGTGTGCTCAAAGACTAGATTCTTGGCAAAAGACTCATAGCAAATTACACACTTTTGTTTCAAGCAATATCTTTAAAGTCCTTTCGGTAGACTGCAACAATATCCCTCCATGTATTCTTTAAGAGAGACCTTCCGGAAGGAAGCTACATATAGAAAATATCCCAAGATCTCTGACAATAACTAGAAAGAGTATCTTCTTCCTTTATCTACACATGATTCCATGCAGTCAAAATCTCCGCTTCATACTATGGTGTCAACCAATGAGATGAAAACAATCTCTTAAACCCCGCCCAACGGTAAGGTGCCTTTCCATGCAAGAAAGAGTTGACCACCACCTCTATGCATTCCCCTTAAGGTGGGATGCTACCTTCCGAACCTGGGAAGCCTCTATAAACTGCATCCCAAAAAAGCAGTGTCAAATGTTGGATGAAAAATAATGCTTTGTTCGTATCCTTAAATCCGGACAAAGTATCAAATTTGACAATTTGACCACCATCCTTGAATTCTTTCTTGCCCTTCCGTGGCTCTTAATCATCATACTTGGTTGGTCGAAGTATGTGGCTCCGCTTTCTTCCAAAGGTAGAGGATCTGTCATCTCAATCATCCACTTCTTTTGAACTGTTACAACGCCTTCTGGTTCTCTAGGAGTCAATTCTTCGATGCTTCTTTTCCGCGGCCGCCAATGGTGTTTTCTTCTTGACCCCTTCTCTGCTAGATAGAGAAAAGTAGATTTTTTGCCCAAATAGCCAAAAACCAACGTGGACTTAGACTTACGCCCCTTGCATGTCGTTGAATGTCGCAAACTCTTCATAAGCTTGCTCACTTGGCGCTCTACCTCCCTCTCAATGTCCTCTACTAAGAAGCGAGTGTGAGAATTCTTGAAAACTTTCAACTTTCCTCCGACCTTCATTGCCCGCTTTAGACTAGGGTTTGACATTCTGCAACCTTTTGTAAACTTCTGTTAGCAATGTATTTTGTATGCACTTTGCATAACAAGGATCCTTCGTAAAACTAAGAAGTCGATTTGTATAAGCTTGGACTTTTGCTTGCTACTGCTTGAAATGTGCAATAGCCAAGTCAAAACCACGGTTCTCCGTACAAGTTCCCTCGTACATAGAACACCTGCAACGAGTTCCCTCGTATGCAGGTGTTCTATGTTGGGTCTCAAATTCATCATCTTCATCCTGATGCTCATCTTGATCCTTGTCGTGATCAACTTGATCTTTTTTGGCTTCTCTGTTAGTCTCCTTTGCTTTATCGGTAGATTCTTGTCCAAAATCTTGTTTATCTGATTCGTCTCATCGTTCTATTCCTTGTAAGATTCTCTATCTAAATCCATGGCGTATACACCGGCCGAGGGGCCTAAACCCTAGAGGACAAAAACCCTAAAGTCTGATCTGCAAATTCTGAAAATTGCACTCACTGCTGATGTGGCAAGAAAGTACAGTTTTGTAATTTGCACTAACTGGCAGTGTTGTATAGCATGCAAATTTTGCCCAAGGCTTCTGGGGTCGGATGTTTTTGAACCAGTGCTTTTGGAGGAGAGCTTTTGGGGCTCTGCTTTTGGGCATCCCTTGTACTGTTTATAAGAGCCCCCGGGGCCAGTCTTCTGAGGGTATCTGGACGCAAAGTAGCGGAGAGTTGGACCCTCGGGGATTGTACCACTGTGAAGCAATAATAAAGAAATACTGGAAGGGATGCCAGTCTTTGAGCCCAATGCACTATCTCATGGGTTACAATGTGCCATTGGTCAGATACGGACATCTTCACATCAAACAAGAAGGTGCTTCTTTCCAAAGAATTGCCTCGGTAGTGATCTCCTAAGAGTCCAATCAGTCCATGCATTGAGATATACCATCTTCTGTACATTTGGTTTATGCACTGAAAGCAAATACTACTCTAGTAACAAGGTGAGGGGCCCGCAAGGGGGTTGGTTGGGACCCTTTTCTCTCCCCCTCTCTCTCTATCTTTACCACCATCTCTTTGACTCTCTATATTAGATCTACTATCTACATACATAGATCTACCGTTCTCTTTAGCAGATCTATAGCTGTCCACAGAGATGCACAGACTACAGGAGATGGGAGTACCCACAGAGCTGATTTGGGGGATCATGGCATTTTACAAATCACTAGCGGGGCGTGTACGCACACCAGAGGGGTTATCTACATTAGTTCACTCTATTATTGGGGTGAAGCAGAGCTGCCCGCTCTCTCCTTCTCTATTTGGTATGTATGTGGACAAGGTTTCTGACTATATTGAGAGAGAGGGTGATAAAGGTGCACAGCTTGCAGGGACATGAATTCCATTGTTGTTATATGCTAATGATATTGTGCTGATCTCTGACTCTCCAGAGTCGGATGCAATGTCACTTGGATGCTTTGCATAGGTTTGCCCATGACAATGGTTTGTCTGTCAACCTTGGTAAAACCAAGGTTATGGTGTTTAACACCACACCACACTCGACCAGGAGATCGGCACCCGCATTCACATACGGCCATGAGACAGTGGAGTATATAGATGCTTACACCTACCTTGGGATGGTCTTTAGTCGACCAGCATTTTCATTCAAGAGAGCAACAGAGACTAGACTGGTCACTGACCAGAGCATATGCAGCACTGGGTGGATTGGAGAGGATGTGTTCACAGATTCAATTTTAGGAGCCTCGGACGAAGCCCTGGATTTTTGACACTCTGGTGGCTTCCACATTGCTCTATGGAGTTCATATATGGGGGCCTTCATTGGACCCTCATGGGAGGTCGGGTCGCACTGATCAAAGGGGTGACATGGAGAAGCCTCTGGTCTCTATGATCTCACGGCTTATTAGAGCCAAGGCTTCAATACCACATGACATTATTCGAACAGAGCTAGCTGCCCCCCCCACTAGTGTTTAGGGTGCTTACCAAATCAATCTCCTTACACTGCTTGTGGGACCTCCCCAGAGATAGATATGCCCGCCTAGCACTTGAGTCCTCTCGACAAATAGCTATGTAGGGAGATACAGCATGCTGGTATGGGGAGATGACATCATGGTTTCAAGTAGATGGGTTCAGCATGGACAGATTGTCCCCCTTCCACTACTCATTGGATGCACCCTCTTTGACTCTTACACAGTCCGAGATCACCAAGCACATCCGCCAGGACCTGACTCGCCTAGATACCCGGAGGACTTGGATACAGGCGGCACAGGAGTTGGGCACGACAATGGCTTTCCATAGCGAGCATCTTCTCCCAGCTTACTAAGGATGGTTTTGTGACGAGGCCCACATACATGAACACCCACTTATCTCAAGGGATACGATGTGCTATTGGACATATACGCCGAGACTAGTGGATACAGGGAAGTACCAACACAGGCCAAGACATGTCCCCTATGTCACATGGAGCCAGGCTTTGGCCACTCTCTAGAGTCATGAGGTATGAGGACCAGAGATGTCTGGGACTGTTTTTGCTCGAGCTACGCAGACACAGAGAGAGCTTGATGAGAGGAGAGACTAGCACAACAGAGCTCACATTCTCCTCACACCAGAGGCAGGCTTATTGATCGAGCAACCGAGCTAGGGAGATCTAGACGCCCACGACCACAAAGGACTACACAGCATCGACGAAGGCTGCATCAAAGGATTTGGATCACTTTGGCCCGACATGCACGATGCTCAGTCAAACTACTTACCATGGAGGAGATTGATGAGATCCGCCAACGACCGATGATGGATCTCATGTGATTTAGCTCTTTTGAGGATTGTACATCCTGCTCATCTTGTATCAGCCTTTGTATCAGCTCTTACCCATTATATCCCCACACACACACACACACACATTGTGTTGTATTAGCCTTGAGTCACTACTTTCGACCCCCTAGTACCTACTCATATCCTACACAGTTCCAGCTAGCTGCTTAGTTTACATCTAACACTTTAGGATTCCATAGTACCCCTTTTTCAGTACCTTTTGTATTTTTGCCTACTCACACATTGTATCAGATTCACCGTGTTGTAACTTTTTGGTCTCATAGGTCATTTTGGCCTTTTGAAGACGTTAATCTCTCTCTCTCTCTCTCTCTCTCTCTCTCTCTCTCTCTCTCTCTCTCTCTCTCTCTCTCTCTCTCTCTCTCTCTCTCTCTCTCGCTATCTATCTATCTATCTATCTATCTATCTATCTATCTATATACATACTTTTCAGTACCTTTTTTATTTTTGATACTCACATTGCATCAGATTCACCGTGTTGTAACTTTTTGGTCTCATAGGTCATTTTGGCCTTTTGAAGACGTTAATCTCTCTCTCTCTCTCTCTCTCTCTCTCTCTCTCTCTCTCTCTCTCTCTCTCTCTCTCTCTCTCTCTCTCTCTCTCTCTCTCTCTCTATCTATCTATCTATCTATCTATATATATATACTCTCTCTCTCTCTCTCTCTCTCTCTCTCTCTCTCTCTATATATATATATATATATATATATATATATATATATATATATATATATATATATATATATATATATATATATATATATAGAGAGAGAGAGAGAGAGAGAGCATCTTCTATAGAGAGCATCGTCTCCACCTCACAGGGGATGGGTTTGTGATTCGACCTAGCTATATGGACACACATCTTTCTCATGGTTTGCGTTCTGCCATTGGCCAGATACGCACATCCTCACATCAGCTCGAGATTGAGACTGGCAAATTCAGGGGGATACCAACAGATAGCAGGATATGCCGCTTATGTCATCTAGAGCCAAAGAGAGAGAGAGAGATTAAACGTCTTCAAAAGGCCAAAACTAAGCAGATAGCTGGAACTGAGAGAGAGAGAGAGAGAGAGAGAGAAATGAATGAAATGAAATGATATATTAACGTTTTCAAAAGGCCAAAATGACCTATAAGACCAAGCTGCTACAACATAGTGAATCTGATACCATGTCCGGAATAAAAAAGAACTGAAACAAAAAATACAACTACTACAAGCTGGACTTTACTGAGGAGAGTTGGAGAGAGACAGTCCCAGAGACAAATTACAGATTTCTTTACACTAGATATTGGACACCCAGAGGAGCAACGAGAGGAGCAGCCACCATTGCAGAGCTCTGCCTGCACTCATATTACCACTACTGGCATTCTCGTAGACCGAGCAGCTAGGGAGATCTAGACGACCGCGATTGAGGAGAGAAGCTACACAATATCGAGCCATACTTTCTTGACATCCAGAGTGCAAATGAGAATGGATCTCTACCGTATCTTCTCCCCCCCCCCCCCACCCCCCTTCTCTCATTGCTCTACAGCAAAGGATTCGAGCCATACTTTCTCGACGTCCAGAGTGCAAATGAGGATGGATCTCTACCATATCTTCTCCCCCCCCCCCTTCTCTCATTGCTCTACACATTGTACTGGGCACCTTTTGCATTAGCTGGCACATTCACACAGCCTATCTTCAAGGCAGGTGATCCTACAGAGCCTGGGAATTACTGCACTATTATGGTTGGGCACACATTGGCACGGTTGTATGCATCCATTCTTGAGCAGCACTTGAGTAATTGGGCAGAGGGTGAGGGCGTACGAGCAAAGAGCCAGGCTGGTTTTAGGAGGGGTTTCTCCACTCTTGATCATATTCTGACACTCAGAGCCATCATTGAGGAGGGCAGGTCACATGGGAGACGGGTTTATTGTAGCTTTGTGGATTTCTACAAAGCATTTGACATGGTACCGAGAGCTCCATTGATGCGCAAACTGCAGGAGATGGGGGTACCCATAGTGTTGATTTGGGGGATTATGGCTCTATACAGATCAGTGATGGGACATGTACACACCCCGGAGGGGATATCTAATTTAGTTCACTCCACCATTGGGGTGAAACAGGGTTTCCCATTGTCTCCTACTCTATTTGGTGTGTATGTTGATGAGGTGTCCGATTACATTGACAGAGGCTGATAGAGGTGCCTAGCTGGCAGGGACGTGGATCCCATTGTTGTTATATGCAGATGATATTGTGTTGATCTTTGACTCACCAGAGGGTATGCAGCGACAATTGGATGCATTACACAGTTTTGCAAAGGATAGTGGATTATATGGTGTTTAACACCACACCACAATGGATCAGGAGATCAGCACCGACTTTCACATATGGTCAGGAGATTGTAGAGTATATAGACGCATACACTTACCTTGGGGTTGTCTTCACTGGGCCGAGGTTTTCTTTGGGGAGAGCAGCAAATACTAGACTGCTGACTAGAGCTTATGCGGCCTTGGGAGGCTTGGAGAGAATGTGTTCGCAGGTTCAATTCCAGGAACCTCGGACAAAGTTATGGCTCTTTGATACTTTAGTAGCCTCAACTATGTTGTATGCGGTGCAGATATGGGGACCTTCTGTAGGCCAAGATAATTCGAGACGTATGGAGAGGCCCTTCGTGTCTATGATCTCTCGACTGATCAGAGCCAAGGCCTCCGTACCCATGCTATCATTCAAGCAGAGCTAGTTGTCTCTCCTATGGAGATTGAGGCACTTACCAGATCAGTCTGCTTTGTGCACAGCTTGTGGGATACTACTAGAGACAAATATGCTAGACTGGCCCTTGAGTCTTCCAGACAGATAGCTCTTCAGGGGGGAGACTTCTTGCTGGTATGCACAGATGACATCATGGTTTCAGATGCATGGCTTCACCATGGACAGGCTGCCCCCTTTCCAGTACTCTCTTCAAACACCCTCGATGTAAGGTGCAGTGGAATGAATGTTGAACTTTGCTCAAGATGAGTGCTCCGAACTGTGCTCAAGGTTCCTTTTCCTTACGGAAAGGAGAGCCTTCCGTTCCTTTAGTAAGAGAGTGCAATGGACACAAACAAAGTGATGAACACTGTGAATGAAGGTGCTGAGACTGAGAGATAGAGAGAAGAGAATACGACACCAGAATGTTGTCAAACCCTCCTCTGAAGGCCCCACTCTTTATGGCGAGAGCGTTCTACTTATGATTGCACAAATCTCTACAATGCTTGGACTTGCCAACGATGAGGACGACGACGAGACGGGCTGAAATCTGTAAACGCTAATGGTTGAAATCTACAAATCTTTATCTGTTGAATTCCGACTCTGTGTCGGTGACGATGTCAACGACGACGGTACCGACGACGACGTGCTGAAAACGCAGATGCTGAAATCTGCGTTTTCCGGGCTGAAACTGTAAACTTCGCGAGATCTGACCATGCAGCGAAGATCTACTGCGGGAAGGTGAGATCTGCGAGGTTTGGGGGTTCTACTGCGGAAACTGCTGAAAACTAAAAACGCTGAGTCTAGGGCTGATTCCGTCGCGAAGATCTGCAAAAACGTTGAGGTTGATCTGCAAACCAAAAACGCTAGGGCTGAAAATGGATCCTGCTGCAAACACGCTGGGGATCTGCCGGTGCAAACCACTAACGCTAGTGTTAATCTGTCCTTTGTTGTCGCCAAGCTGATGCAGATTGCAAAAACGCTCGCTGATATGGGTTCTTGTCTAAAAACGCTAGCTCTTCTGCTATGATGCAAAAACGCTAGAGAAACTTGGGGTCCTGCTGAGAAGTTGTCTGTGAGCAAGCGCTCCTGCTGCCTCTTCTGCAAGAAAGTGCTAACTCTGGTTTGCTTTTATATTATCTTAGCAAAATTGCCCTATCTAGTTCCCAACAAAAGTCTCTTCATAAATAAGTGAAAAATGTCAAAAATACGGAAAATAGGTTTAATGCACTGGAAAATTCCCTTGATGGATTCTGATGGATTCTGATGGTAATGCTGATGGTCATGCTGTGTGCAACCGGAGGATATGCACCTACTCTAAAATATCGAGACATGCATGGTCTGCGAACAGACTCACAAAAGTGTCAGATCACTTCCTATTCTAAACTGACTTGACTGAACCGATGGTTGTCCACGGACACATAGGTTTGGATGTGTCACGTGACATCCCCTCCTTTTCAAAGTGAGGTATTGGTACCGAACTATATGGCGTCGAGGGAGATCGCCAATAACATCCGAAATCCTGAAAAGGACTCTTCGCCGGCCCACTCTTATGTGTGGATCGTGCGATACTTGAACTTAATAAAGGTCTGCAACGCTTGCTTCTTTGGGCCACGTCGAAAGCGACACACAGTCTTCTGTAGCTCCTTCAATGCTTCAACTTTGTCTATGGACGTAGGTCCATCTTCTTCAAGAATCTCCAAGGCTGAAAATTCCTGAAACCACTTCCAATACAAAAAATGAACATACCTATTTCATGTAAAGTGACTGGAAAAAATCTCATCTTCCTCAAAGACTGTGCATGCAATGTAGATGAACAAATAGACGGAGTGCCAAACCGTTCACCACACACACGCAAACAATGAGATTGAATCTTGTCTTGCTGATCTAAATCAATCAACTGTGGCAATTCACAACACAAATGCCCATGCTTGGTGCTCCACATACTTTCTTGTGCTCTGTCTACAACTGTGTCGTGCCAAGGAAGAGACATGGAATGTGACTTCCTTGAAAGCATACTTTTCAGCTTTTCATGAATAATCCGCATACATCCGTGCTCATCCATGAGTGAAACGTACTCAATGTACAATATGTCATGCCTAGAAAAAGGAATCACATAAAGACGCTGACCAAAATACAGAAAACGATCACGAATGAAACACTCGAACAATGCGTGCTGACGAATCATCCGAACACATAGTACTTTCTGTAAGGGTTCTTTGGACCTAGGCTCAAGAGCCAAGATCGGCTCGTCGTGTTTGATTGAATCTGCCTTCGGGGGGTGTAGACCTCGACTCGAAAGTCAAGATCAATTCTTCGTGATTGATCAAATCTGCAACGAGGTTAGCTTCGCTAGAAAAAGCATCAACTAAACCATCATCCTTGCGAACAATCCGGTCTTGATCATACAAATCATCATCCTTGTGAGAAATCACATCGTGATCATCATGCATGAAGTGCGCGAGCGAGAGCGTGTGTGTGTGTGTGTGTGTGTGTGTGTGTGTGTGTGTGTAGCGACAGAGAAGAGAGGAGAAGAGGAGACCTTGTGTTTGCAGGGGCTGAAACTCACACTCTACATGTAAGCCCCCTTATTCGATTATGTACATAATGAATAAGTATAGTGGGCGGGCACCTGGCCTAACCGGCCACATGGGGCTTTATCCCAACAACCTCCCACGTAAAGGCCAATGTGGCCGTGAGAGAGAAAAGAAAACCGTACAAAACTTGTACAAGGCCATCACAAGTATGATTTCATCCAACGCCCACTGGCTCACTGAATCTGTGTGCATCCAGCTCTAATTGTAGAGGAAGTATAGAGCGATCGACACCATACTCCTCACCAAAGCCGCACACATCCTGCAGGTATCTCACCATACGCTGCAAAGTACCCCTATGCTCAAGGCCAACGTCAGTCACTACACGACTAACTGCTCCCACTGCAAATGCACCTACTGCAAATGCAATGTCGGGTCTCGAGATGAGTATCTCGTACATGAGACTACCGAATGCTGATGCAATCCTAGCAATATCTGTCAATCTGACCATCTCAGTCAAATCTGGCTCAGAACTCTACTCATGGAAATCACCCTGACACCCGAACTCCGATCCCTGGAATCCATCCTCGTGTCCATCGCATGTCACATGCGCACCAAGAGCATTTGTATGTCCTGAACCCTGTGTGGTAAGAGCAATGCCTAGCTCTAACTCACATACATCAACCTCTGGCCTAAGCATATCCATGAATGACTGAATGAATCCTCAGCACTCAAGCTATCCATATCCGTCATCGTATCCACGAATGACATGCCCTGCTGCACAACTGGCTCAACATGCTCACAAACTCGAGCATCATGCAACCTATCCGCAAAGGAGACATGCCTCGTCTCTCTGCATGGCTGCGTACTCACAAAAACTGTGCCGTCTCGCACATGACGTACTCGCATCGCATGAATCGTGCCAACACTAGCACCTCTAGCTATGACTAGTTGTCCACGATGCAATCGGAAATTGTGCTCATCCAGCACTACCTGGCATCCACTGTCTCGTAAGTGACTCACAGAGATCAAGCTCTGTGTCAAACCTGGCACATGGCGTACATCGCGCAACACATATGATGCACCACTCGGCAACGATAGTCCGACATCTCCTGCACCAACTATGTCATGCACTGAACCATCAGCTAGACACACATGTCCAAGCATACCACTAGCATATGTGCTAAACCACTCACGACTCGGCGTGACGTGAAACATAGCACTCACATCTAGTATCCAATGCGAAGGTAATGTGTCGTCAAAAATCGACATAAGAAAGTCAAGAGTAAACATGGAAGCAAATGCGACATCTCCGTCATGTGTAGCCACATACGCTACATCTGCTCCAACATCATCCAAAGTGATAGCATCCCTCCTGTGTTGTCTCCTACGCTGTCTCATCCGCTGAAAACAACGCCTACGTACATGCCCTGTATGACCACAATGTCAACACACAACATCTCTATGTCTACAAGATCGTCCTTTGACTGTAGGCATCTCTCTAGACTCATTTGTGCCAAAAGCATTGCACAATCTTTGTCATAACTCTCTAGTTGTACATGCATCCAACCCAATGCGATAGACAGACTCACCAAGGTGTACCATGATCGTCGAACGTGCAAGCTCATCCAAGTCCTCCCACTCATCGTCAGTCATAGACTCTGGCCTAGCATCCATGCTCTGTAGTGGCAACACTTGGCTCAACTGAGTCAATGCATCATGCATACCTGCTTTCCAATGCTCAAAGTTTGAACCATCAAACTTTGTATGGAAAAGCACAAACCCTGACAATGATGTACATGCCAAATCGATCAACTGACAATAGCCAAAGCCTGGCTAACTCATACACCAAGTACTGTCAAAATACAACATAAGCTGTCTAAGAGAAGTGTCAACAAATATGGCGATCAATGTAACGAAAGAAGTGAGCAAAACCGCTCAAATGATGCCATAACACCCGCTCTAATCCAAGAGCACTATGTGGTAATCTATGAAACTATCATCAACAATCTCCCTCCTGAAGAGATTACCACATGTATGTCAAATGACAAAATCCGGTGAGCAAACACTCTCACAATGCGATGCCAAAACACTATGGCAAAGCAACCACTGAGTGCCAAATGCAATCAAAACACGATTGTAAACCATGCGCATAAACAAATAAACTCGCAAGAAAAATCCGACAGAGTTTCGACAGTATTTGGCTATCTAACCATAATAACCATACATGCCATAAACATGCTCAAAACCATGAGCAAATCATGCGCAAAATCCGCACTCAAACATACATGAGCTGCCCCAAAGTCTCAACTCCTTAAACTTGGAAAACAATCATGTAATTTAAAACACAAAGTGCATCAACCGCACTCTACAAGCGAAGCATATACTAGCATAAACTTGAATGCAAACCAACCAAAATATGACACAAATTGATGCTCAAAATAGCTGAAAATCGACCCACATATGCCATTGCATGGCGAAGAATACCATCCGCCAAAAAGCGCACATCATGTGCATCCACATGGCAATATAAACTAGCATCAAGCATGTACCAAATGTGTATCAAAGAGCATCCAAATGAGCTAAAAATTCAGCTCACAATCATGCCAAAAATACTTGCAAAACTCTCTGCAAATCTATGCACCACACTTTCCGAAATCTGCTTAATCGCATAAGTCAATGCACATAACCTGTGATGAAGCCACTCTCGAACCTGAGAGTCCACAAGAATACATACATCCACGAAGTGTTCTCAATGTGTGCGCATAAAACATCAATGCGTAAAACAAGAGAATGTTAAAAACTCAATCCGAGCTCTCTGAATGTAGCAAACCACCACAATATGCATACATAATCGTCAACTTTTCGAATACCCTACAGCCTGTCAGCTGATATCTTCCAAACCACTCGGAATTTGCAGAAACTTTCTTCTGCAAAGTTGTAGACCACGCGAAAACGGTTGGGCTGCGCGAGAATGGACCTGAAATGGGCTCTTTATACAGGTCAAAACAAATCTGTGAAAATCTGCACCTGTGTACCCTAGACGTGCAGGCAGTCTGAGTGACGTATCTAAAAATTGGTGAAGATTTTGAGAAAACTTTGTTCTGCAAAGTTGAAGAGGACAAAAAGCCGATCAGAAATAGCTAGAATCAGCTTGAATAAAGACGTTTTGATAGGCCAAAACAAATCTGCAAAAACGTGCTGCAGTTTTTGCTGCTTCTCTGCTTGCTTCCCCGCTGAGCTCCAATGGTGCTACCAATCCCTGAGCTCTGATACTAGTTGAAGTGCGCGAGCGAGAGTGTGTGTGTGTGTGTGTGCAGCGACAGAGAAGAGAGGAGAAGCTTGTGTTTGCAGGGGCTGAAACTCACACTCTACATGTGAGCCCCCTTATTCTATTATGTACATAATGAATAAGTATAGTGGACGAGCACCTGGCCTAATCGGCCACATGGGGCTTTACCCCAACAACGCAAATCATCATGCTTGTCATTGCCATTCAAATCATCATGCGGATCATTATCATTCAATTCATCATGCTTATCATCATGCAAATCCTGTGTGTCATGTTTTGGAGAAAAAGAGACTGAGAGAGTCTCTTGAATCCTAAATCCTTGCACATTAGAAATGAGAGATGAAGAATAAACAACTTGCTCTCCACGAATGACAAGGAGAGAGTCACTTTTGGCATTGAAAGTGAAAGTATTTTCTGCCCAATCAATGAGAGGATCATGCTCACGAAACCATCGAATGCCCAAAAGCATATTACATCTTGAAAGAGAAGAGACTAAAGATTTTCTAGGGAAAGCAGCTTGTTAAATTGTAAACAACACATCAAGGCACTCTTTCGTGATGAGAGAGTCCATACCGGGAGCGAAGCCAAAGACCTCGAGAGGAGATTTCTGACTAACCTCTAGGCGGGCTCTCTCAACAAGAGAGGGACTGATCACATCATACTACCTAGATCAAACAATATGACAAAACACTCCCCGTCATATGACCATAACATTTAATAAGAGACTCATCAATGGGAGGGTTATGAGCAACTTGGGGCACACTCGTGTTCTCATTTATTGCATTGACAGAGGAAGTGGGTTCTGTGGATTCTTTAGATTCATTAGAGTCAAGCTTAGGCCATGTTCTTTTTATGTGACCCTTAATGTGACAATGAAAACAACGACCTTCCTTAGAATAAGTGCTTTGCTCTTCCGACATGATGTATCCTCCTAAAATTCCTTGTGCTACCTTTTCATCTGAAGTGAGCTTAGGTTTAGCAATTGTGTTAGCCTTACCCTTAGGTTCATTTTGAGAGTTCTTTTTTGAGAGACTATTGGAAGATTGGTTAGAAGAGTTGCCCTTCTTACCATTCTTACCGTTCTGAGGGTTCTGAGAAGTCGGAGAGGTACTTGTCAAAGTCTTGTTTTCCTTAGGCTATCCCTTGTTATGCTTCATATCCTGTGCGAGAGCAATCGCTACCACCTTGTTGAGATCAATTGGATCGAGCACCTCGACATCGTACTTGATATACTCGTCTAATCCATAAAGGAATGCCTCCTTGTGCTCCGCATCCGATTTGCGTAATTGAGTGCCGAGCTACAAAACACGATTAGAGAAAGACATAACTAGCATACCATTTTGCTTGAGATCGCGCCAATCGTCCTTCAATCGTGCGAGATACTGAGGTGGCATAAACCACGCCTAAATTGAAGGAAAGAGGCATGAATTCATCGGCTTCCTCTAGGTGAGCGGTTAACTGCCTCTTGCCATGCGTGGTACCAATTGATGGCATCATCGGCAAGGCACATAGATCCCGTCAAAACCTTGCTATTTCCTGTCTTCTTAGTTGTCGCAAAATAAGCATTAAATTGATGCAACCAAGAATGAATAACCGTAGCATCCATCTTACCATCATACTTACTGAACTGGATCTTCTCTGTGACTGGGTTGTTGGAGTCTAAATCTCGGCTTGCGACACTTGATGAACTACCAACATCTTTGGCTGGCTCGGACTTCGAGGTGAGAACCTGTCATCGGTCGAACCAATTCTTGCGTGCGTAGGTCTCTCTGAACCTCAGGATCAGCCTCCAAAGTTGCTCGTCTTTCTTCGGCTGCCTTATTTCTTTGTGCTTTTCTTTCTTTTCGTGCATGGCGCTCGCGTTTCAAGGCAATACGAGTCGCTTCTTGTTGTGCCATCATATCCATCATTGATTTCACCAAAGCCTCCATAAGAATTGGTGCAATCCCTTGCGTAGATGGCACAGGGGGAGGGTCGGGAAAACCTCCATGGTGAGGAAATTCTTCTTCACTACTTTCATGTCCATCACCTCCATGTGAAGTATCCATTCCGCTTCGGGTGATGACCATACACTGTGATCTGTGGTTTTTAAGTTCACGAGGAACTTGGGTTCTTGTGGATCTTGGGTTCTTGGGTTCTTAGGGGTCGAGTTCTTGAGGTTCTTGAGGTTCTTCTTTCGCTTGCACTATGTGTTAGAAAAGGATCTTCTCATCATCCGAGTTCTGCTTTTTCCCATCTCACGTCGATTGGCCGGCCGCTAAGTGCATGGTCCGCTCTCAATGAGTGAAAAGAGAGACAAGGGGAGGCTGGACAAGCCCTTCTTTCTTGGGTTTCCTGTCACTCTTCAAAAACACGATTAGGAATCGACACGCCCAAGAAGACTTGGGTTACGTGCGACCGCAACAAGCAAAAAAATTTATGTGGTTCTTGTGGTTCTTTCCTTGAGTGATAGAGAACACTCTCAAAGCTATGATACCGATGTAAGGTGCAACGGAAGTGAATGTTGAACTTTGCTCAAGATGAGTGCTCCGAACTGTGCTCAAGGTTCCTTTTTCTTACGGAAAGGAGAGCCTTCCGTTCCTTTAGTGAGAGAGTGCAATGGACACAAACAAAGTAGTGAACACTGTGAATGAAGGTGCTGAGACTAAGGGATAGAGAGAAGAGAATACGACACCAGAATGTTGTCAAATTGTAGCCTGCTACAGTGTCACTTTCACAGGACACAGTTAGTATAGTTGGTCTAGGCTGGTTCACACTGGACGGACCCTCTGGACCCTCTGGCCTAGGGAGTGACACGTGGCAGGGTACCGACGGTGGTCTAGTGGACCTCGTGGCCAGGTCACCACATGGCTGACATTTATGAGCCGTTGGTGGCTCTTCATGGTGGTACATATGAGTAGTAGCGGTTGGTGATCGTTATCATCTTCTTCAACTTTGGTTCAGCATCGTCGTCGAGAGCAGTGAGTCTATACACAGAGCACGTCTTCACCATCCCTACACATCTGAGCCTCGACACCCCCATTGTACCTGTGAGTCCTGGGCTGGAGCTGAGTGTGCTGCCACGCCAGAGTCTGTACCTGTTCTTTGAGATAGTCGAGCCATATGTTCTGGTCTGCTGTTGTCTCCTTGTGAGCTCTGTTGATGTCTATTGTTTCCTTTCTTTTCAGTCTGTTTGAGTGAGATTGTCACGCACGTTGCACTGAGGACCACCCACTATAGAGAGCACGACACATTATCCGCGCTACAGGTGCTCTCATTTTGGTGATCACGGTGGGACCTCAACTGAAATCTCACTCTGTGAGGTGCAAATCTTGAAGCTAGTTGGGTCTCTCTAGCTTCGCCGACCTTGCCTTGCACTGTTCTCCTCTCGCCTGGTCCAACTGGTCTAGTCCTCTCTAGCCCTAGTCACCTCTCGGATTGGTCCAACCTACCCTCGTCCCTGGTCTAGACCTCCTCGACCCTAGTCTAGTCCTCCTCGTCCCTGGTCTAGTCCTCCTCCTCCTCGTCCTGGTCCAGCCTGGTCTAGTCACTTGCCTGGTCTAGTAGAGCGTAGATTAGTCTTCAACCAGTTCAAGGTTTTCTTGCCCAAAGCTTGCTTGGTTTGGTGGTCCCTGCATGACCCATACAAGGCGGTCAGTCGAGCCTCAAAGCGCACTCCTGAGTCCTCTGAAGTACTACAACAAAAGACGACCCTTGGAACCTGTTAGAAGTCCATCAACCTCATCACCTATACCTTCACATACATCACCCATTCCTTCATCCAGTTCCACATCTTCCAAAACACCTTCTCCAGTAAAGCTCTCTCCAGTTCTGCTACAGCAGGCTACTGAGCAACAGGCTCAGGCTCAGCAAGGGGCCATGGAGCGTTGGCTAGCGTTTTGGCTAAGGTAAACATCAAGTTCCCTACAATCAAAGGACTCTCTTCAGAAGATGCTGACGACCATGCAAGGAGGTTTGTATCTCTCTGTAGGGGTTGTGGTCTTAACAGGAAAGATGCTTATTTGGTACTCTTTCCATCCACCATGGATGGCTTAGCTGACAAATGGTACAACCAGTTTACAGAGAACCATTTTGCAACCTGGACAGCCTTAAGGCAACAGTTTCGTGCAGCTTTCAAGCTCGGTGACTACCACGAGAAGGTGTTGGATGAGTTAGCCAACATGGTGCTCCAGCCAAAGGAGACTTTTGCAGAACTTATGACCAAAACCAAGTCTCTGGTTGCCAAGCTTCCCCAGCAACCAGGTGAATTTATGGTTAAGAAGTGGGTAGAGAAGGCGCTTCCCAAAAGTTTTCAACAAAAACTACGAGAGAGTCTCCGACACGACGCCACTTTGGAGGAGTTCATCGCAGCTGCTACGAGGATAGAGGGGGCTAGGAAGTTGTTCACCAACCCCCCTCACATAGAGACCCCCTCTGTGTTTTTGGAAAGTCCTTCTGATCCTTTAACTTCTTTACGCACGGAACTGGAAGCCCTAAAGTTACAGCGAGATCTTCAAGAGGAGAGGTCCTTCTCTCTTAGACAAGAGAAGCCTCCACATCACGAGGCATTGGAACAGATTAAGCGCGAGCTAGAAGAGCTCAAGTGTCAACAAGAGACTAAGGCTACGGTTTGGTGTAGCTCATGCTGCTCTCCAGGGCACCCTCCACAGGAATGCCCCCTTCGGGTTTACTGCCACTTCTGTGAAAAATCTGGACATGAGGATAAGGATTGTTACTACCTCAAGGGATTGCGACAAATACAGCAAAGTCTTGGTCCTTCTCTTCAGCAAGTGCCAGCACCTGCATCCAACATGGTTTCTACCTGTGGCCATCCACACCATATGCCACCTTTGCTGACAGCCCCTCCTATGCAAGGTATGCAGAGCACTTTTTCCTCTCAGAGCTTTTATAATACCCATGCTCCCTCATCTCCTCAAAGCTTCTATGCCTCCACCTCCAACTCAATGCACCAGGAGCAAGGACCACCTCGCACCTCGACTCGCCCTTTGAATCGGCCCATTTTGTGCTACAGATGCGAGGAATATGGACATTATCAAAGTAAATGCCCCCTGCCAGAAGGGTCCCCTCCCTGCCGTCATTGCCCCGAAACGAAGGATCACTACAATAAGGATTGCCATAAAATTCGTGCATCCACGGCTTCAAACCCAAGTCAAAGCCAGAATGAGTTTGCCTTTCCCAAGCTCAATTTGATAGCAGTTAGCACTGTTTCTCAGCCGCCCCCTTCTACCCACGTGGTTACCCCTCAAAATAAGCCGCCGCAATTGGCAGAGGAGCCATCGGGCGTCCTCACCCGGGCCTAGAGAGCCGCTCTTGGTCTTAGCATACCATCAAGTTCAACTCCCCCACACATTCTCACACCAGTGAATACCCTGCCTGCAGCTGTTAACAAGCAATCCCCCAGTGCCATGAATGAATCCAAATCTTTGCTCTCCGATATTGATGAAGCTTTCTTAGAAGCAATTTCCGATCTACAGAAGATCAAGATACCAAAGGAACAACAGGTAGAAAAAGAGAAGCTTACAGCAAAGACAGTCTTGAAGAACACTTTCCAACAAGTGTCCCTTTATGACATGTTGCGGCTAGATGCAAATTTTAGAAGTGACACCCTTGTTGTTATTCAGTCACTTTATCCTGGAGCAGGTCCTAGTGGCGGGCACTTCCCAGTGTGACCATCAGAGTCCTATATGATAAATCCCACTGCTCCACTCACTAATTATAGAAGCCCTCGCCTAACAGTGTCTGTTTTAGGTCGGCAATTCTCAAGAGTGATAGTGGATGGTGGATTTGGCATCAACCTGATGCCCGAGTTCACTATGTTAGCTCTAGGTCTACAGCCTACTTGCCCTGCTCCCTTCACAGTTACATTGGTTGATCAACGAACAATATACCCAGTGGGCATCGTGGACAATGTGCCTCTGCATGTACAAAACTTTACTTTTAACTTGGATTTTGTGGTGGTTCGTCTTCCCTAGTTGAGGGCGGATTTCCCTTGCTTATTGGAAGACCATGGCTGCGACACACTAAAGCACTCCACGATTGGGGAAACAATGCAATGTGGATACAGACTTCTGGCTCCCCAATGCAACCGATTCTCTTAGAAGGAGGTATGGATCCAGTGGTGCAGCAAGTTTCTTTGTCAATGGAAACCAACCCTGAACATGAACAGCCTACTCCACCTGACAGGTCGGATGAGGATCTGTTGAAATGGTTGGATGCTACCAAGTCTATGCCTTGTTATGGAGTCTCTAATCACTGTTTGCCTGAAGGTACACCCTGAACATGAACAGCCTACTCCACCTGACAGGTCGGATGAGGAGGTATGGATCCAGTGGTGCAGCAAGTTTCTTTGTCAATGGAAACCAACCCTGAACATGAACAGCCTACTCCACCTGACAGGTCGGATGAGGATCTGTTGGAATGGTTGGATGCTACCAAGTCTATGCCTTGTTATGGAGTCTCTATTCACTGTTTGCCTGAAGGTGCACCCTTTTCAAATGTTTCCATAGTTACAAAACTTAATGAGCCACCTGAGCCTTTGAAGAAGCAAAGAAGCAGGAAAAAATCTCCTCTACAGGAGTTCAGTCCCCCTCAAAGATCAACCCCTTTGGTGTCTCTTTCTTCTTCGACCAGAAGAAAGCTCTCCTCTGTGTCTAGCAAACTCCTTTCTCAGAGCCCGTCCTGCAAGATGAACTCCAAGATCTTGATAGCTGTCTTGCTCATGATAGCGGTCTGCTCCTTACTTGTACCTATCTACCCTTACCCCCTCGACCTTACCCACAATCAAAATGCCCACATCCTTCGGGTTCACAGTTGTGGCAAAGAGATCATCAAGAGCATCGAACATTGTTGTTCCCATCATCTACATGAGAGTCACCAAAACAATAGAGAGCTGGCACTAATGTTCTCCCCTGTTGCTGTAGGCTCCTGGCGGAAGGCCCTCCATTGGTGCTGGCTCATACAGAATCCTCCCTTGGTGCCGGTTCCTGCATTCTGTTGTTCAGCAAATGAAATTGTCGCTTTCCACAGGGACACGCTTTCCACAGGGACAAGCATGATGATCGCTTGTCTATCCCCCTCGCCACCTACCCACTCGCCCTTGCCCCCTCACCTACCCACTCGCCCTAGTCCCTCACCCTCGCCCCTAGTCCCTCCACCTCACCCCCTACCCCTCGCCCTACCCTCCCCCTCGCCCTCGCCCTACCCTTCCCCTCGCCCCCCGCACTACCCCTAGCCCTAGTCCTACTCCCTCGCCTCCTACCCCCTTTCCCCCTCGCCTCGCCCTAGTCCCTCCTCCTCACCCCCTCGCCCTCGCCCTAGTTCCTTTCCCCTCTCCCCCTCGCCCTAGTCCCTCCCCCTCACCCCCTCGCCCCTACCCACCCCCTCTCGCCCCTACCCACCCTCTCCCTTCCTTTCCCCTCTCCCCCTCGCCCTAGTCCCTCCCCCTCGCCCCTACCCTCCCTTGCCCAACCCCTCACCTTCCCCTCGCCCCTACCCACCCCCTCACTCCCTCTCGCCCCTACCCTCCCCCTCGCCCCTACCCACCCTCTCCCTTCCCCTCGCCCCTACCCACCCCCTCACACACTCTCGCCCCTACCCTCCCCCTACTCGCCCCTACCCACCCTCTCTCTGCCCTCGCCCCTATCTAGCCCCCCAACCACCCCTCGCCCCTACCTAGTCTCTCCTCCCCCTCCCTCACCCCTACCTAGCTACCTAGTGAGCATATCACTTTGCTGTGGTGGAGCCTCATCTTGTTCCAGTTGGGATTCTTGGACTATGGTTCTTGCCTATTCAAAGGCTTAAGGCGTTGCAAGCAGGATAGTGTTTTACTCCACTTTTGAGGCATGTAAGGTCATGGTTTGGCCTAGCACCTGCTTCAAGAAATGTACGGATGCAGCACCTAGTGGTTTTCTTTCACAGTTTTTTCAGTATTCCTCTCACCGAGACGGTGAGCGGTCTTGTGGCGGGCAACCTGTAGCCTACTACAATGTCACTTTCACAGGACACAGTTAGTACAGTTGGTCTAGGCTGGTTCACACTAGGCGGACCCTCTGGACCCTCTGGCCTAGGGAGTGACACGTGGCAGGGTACCGACGGTGGTCTAGTGGACCTCGTGGCCAGGTCACCACATGGCTGACATTTATGAGCCGTTGGTGGCTCTTCATGGTGGTACATATGAGTAGTAGCGGTTGGTGATCGTTATCATCTTCTTCACCTTTGGTCTAGCATCGTCGTCGAGAGCAGTGAGTCTATACACAGAGCACGTCTTCACCATCCCTACACATCTGAGCCTCGACACCCCCATTGTACCTGTGAGTCCTGGGTTGGAGCTGAGTGTGCTGCCACGCCAGAGTCTGTACATGTTCTTTGAGATAGTCAAGCCATATGTTCTGTTCTGCTGTTGTCTCTTTGTGAGCTCTGTCAATGTCTATTGTTTCCTTTCTTTTCAGTCTGTTTGAGTGAGATTGTCACGCACGTTGCACTGAGGACCACCCACTATAGAGAGCACGACACATTATCCGCGCTACACAAACCCTCCTCCGAAGGCCCCACTCTCTATGGCGAGAGCGGTCTACTTATGATTACACAAATCTCTACAATGCTTGGACTTGCCAATGATGAGGTCGACGACGAGACGGGCTGAAATCTGAAAACGCTAATGGTTGAAATCTGCAAATCTTTATCTGCTGAATTCCGACTCTATGTCGGTGACGATGTCGATGACGACAGTACGATGACAACGCGTTGAAAACGCAGATGCTGAAATCTGCGTTTTCTGGGCTGAAACTGTAAACTTCGCGGGATGTGACCGTGTAGTGAAGATTTGTTGCGGGAAGGTGAGATTTGCAAGGTTTGGGGGTTCTACTGCGGGAACTGCTGAAAACTGAAAACGCTGAGTCTAGGGCTGATTCTGTCGCGAAGATCTGCAAAAACGTTGGGGGTTGATATGCAAACCAAAAACGCTAGGACTGAAAATGGGTCCTGCTGCAAACACTTTGTGGATCTGCCGGTGCAAACCACTAACGCTAGTGTTGATCTGTCCTTTGCTGTCGCCAAGCTGATACAGATGCAAAAACGCTGGCTGATCTGGGTTCTTGTCCAAAAACGTGACTCTTCTAGTGTGATGCAAAAACGCTAGAGAAACTTGGGATCCTGCTGAGAAGTTGTCTATGAGCAAGCGCTCCTGATGCCTCTTCTGCCAGAAAGTGCTAACTTTGGTTTGCTTTTATATTATCTTAGCAAAATTGCCTTACCTAGTTCCTAACAAAGTCACTTAATAAATAAGTGAAAAAATGTCAAAAATAGGGAAAATAGGTTTAATGCACTGGAAAATTCCCCTAATAGATTCTGATGGTAATGTTGATAATCATGCTTGCCTTCTCCTTGCACAGAATCCGTGCAACTGTCTTTGCATAGGGGAAGGTGGTGTCAGGTGAACTCATCACTGATGAAGACCTATAGGACCACATTTTGATTTCAGGCAGGCTACATGTCACAAACTGTTGACATGTCAAAGCCCTGAAGAACGGAGCCAACTTGCAAATCCTGGCCGAGGGGCCTATGCAACCAAAAGCTTACATCCATGTGTAACTAGTACAATGTCGAGGGAACATAAAAATAAAACAAAAAATAAATGAGGGTACATAGAGTGGGTAGGTAGCAGTAGTAGCAGCATCACAAAATACATCATCTCAAAACATACACGAAGGGGTACAATCACATGAGTGCTAATGAGGTGCACAATGGAGAAAGTATACAATGGTGATCATCTCATGAACTCTCTTACGGGTCTCAACAGTATGGCCTCAATGTCCTCCATAGTTTATTAGTTGGTGGTGCACTCATCTCAGCTCTCATACTCTCATGTGGAAGTGAGGCTTTCGCCTGAATCAACCTAGAGATCATGGATACAAGTGGTCTCTCCATGGATCTCCATTTGTCATATGTGCGCCCTAATCTACTATGATGATCCAAGCTAGGCTCCCATATATGCACTCCATAAACCATGGTAGAAATAACCAAAGTGTGAAATAGCCGCAACTTAGTGCATGGCTCCTGAAACTGCACATGTGAACATATCCTCTCTAGTCCTCCTAATGCTACATATCCCCTTGTCGATCTCGCCTATGCAACACCTCTCATGGAGAAAGGAGGTCCACTCAATACAACATCAAGATATGTATAGGAGTCTACATACTCCACTATCTCTTGTCCAAATTAAAAAATAGGTGTTGATCTCCTGACCCATTGTGCTTTAGTATTAAATACCATCACCTCTTGGTTGATGGAGAGCCCACTGTGATGTGCATGTAATGCATCTAGATGTCTCGGCATACCCCATGGAGAGTCTGAAATAAGCACAATATCATCAGCATAAGCAATAGAGATATCTATGTACTTGACGATTGTGCCCCTCTATTCCTTGCAATTTCAATATAGTCAAAAATCTCATCAATATACAATCCAATGACCATACATGATACTAGATGAGGATATTCGGGAGTTCCTGAGAGATGGAGATGTCATCCTACTCGGAGATTTCAATTCTAGGACAACATGCCATCATGCATCCTTCTTTGACACTTCCAAGAAGACGTTGAGAGAGCTAGACTTGTAATGTGCAGTTGAAGTGATTGATGGTGTATGCTCAGGATGCATGCTCAGTGCGTACTCAAAGTTCCTTTTTATTAATGAGAGAGTTCCTTTTACTTCATGAGAGATGTGCAATAGACTAGAGAGAAAAGAGTATGATACTGTGAGTGAAGGTTGTGTGCGTGAGAGAGAGAGAGAGAGAGAGAGAGAGAGAGAAGACTAGCACCAAATGGGTTCTCAAATCCCCCTCCAAGGAGCCCCCTCTCTATCGCTAGAGAGGTATTTGCTTCAAATTGCACAAATGTTGTTACAAAGGTCCTAAATGTTGAGATGTTTGACAGGTACTTACGATAAATGTTTGAGACTTTGAGACTAAGGCTAAATATTGGCAAACGCTGGTTATGGGCTGAAAGCACAGACTGGTTCTGCTACCATTGTAGGCAATGGACGGAAAGCTGGAAAAACATTGGCTGTTGAGGGCAAAAAACGCTGAGAGATGAGGCTGAAAATGTTGGCGCTTTGAGGCTGAGAACGGTGCCTACTGGTGGCAGAAAACACTGACATCTGAAGGAAAGAAACGCTGGCGATTCAGGTTGGAAATGCTGGCTGGTTCTTTTGGGTGCTGACGGTACTGAAACGCTGGTGACTTGGTACGGGTCCTGCAGGTCTTGACTTGCCTTGGAGGTGATCTCCTAAGGTAACTTATGTATCACATTAAAGTTGGATCGAGCAGTGCCATACCGAGTCCCACGATTCTATAAGTTGATGCTCAAATGTCACTTAATAATAAGTTGGAAAACTACTAATAATCGGTGGTTCACATGCAACTATTACCTAGGCTTGGTACTAAATTCTAATGCAACTGTATGGGAACACTCCCCAATGCCTACACCTAGTAGACACCAGTTGTGCTCATGTGCAATCAAAGGGCATGCAACTACTCTAAAGTGTCTGGACATGCACGTCCTACGTACAAGCTCACAAGGGTGCCAGAACACTTCCTAAGCTGTCCTAAACCCTGGAAATAGAAATTAGCTTGTCCACATACACATAGAGTTAGATGTGGACCTGACATCACCCCCTTTTCAAGGTGAGGTAATGGTATCGAGCTGAATGGCTTCCTTGTAGTCTGCCAACAACTCACGATAATCTGTGAAGAAATTTTCGTCGACCCACACTGCCTCGTGGATGCCTCGATCCTTGAACTTAAAAAAGTATTGTTGTGCTTGCTTTTTTGAGCCATGGCGAAAACGATGCAACAAAATCTGCTCCGGCTCCATGACTTCCGCTTTGTCTATGATCTCAGGTTCGTCCTTTTCACAAATGTCCTTTGGAGGATCTCCCTGAAACAACTTCAACCAAGAAACATGGAAAACGTTGTGCATTGACCATGAATTAGGCAACCGCAATTTCACAGACACATTATTAATCTTTTTAAAAACTAGAAATGTACCATACATCCTAAAAGATTACTTTGAACACTTCTTTCCTACTTACTTGAGATGTTGCTTCATGATTCTAAGATAGACCCAATACCCTTCCTTGATAATAGCATCCTGACGATGCTTATTAGCATGTCGTGAATAAGATTCATGAGCCTTGCTTAGCCGAAGCTTCACACTCTCAGTAATCTCGTCCAAGGACTGGCTCCTAATTGATCGATCTAGTCAACAAAAACAAAAACTGGAATGGACAGCAAAATGCTGCCTCATACGGAGTTCCACCAATGGCACTAGAATAGGAGTCATTCAAAATTGCTTGAACTAGTGAGAGATAATGCTTCCAATGAGATTGTTGATCATGCACATATAACTTCAAGACATCGAAGGCTAAGATTGTAGATCTCGGTTTGACCACCGGACTGTGGATAAAATGCAGAAGAAAAATTCAAATTAGTGCCAAAATTTTCAAAAGAGTGCTTGCCAAAAATGTGATGTAAACTTGGCCTCCCTATTTGATACAGTCGACTTTAGAAAACCACAAAGGGAATACCAGTGCTTAATGAATAAACGTGCTATATCTTGTACTGTGATTGTGGCCTTACAAGGAATTACCATACAAAACTTGTTGAAATTAGATGTCTCTGTACATGCATACTAGAATGAGGCTGACAAAGTACATGCACATCAATAATTGCAAGCCTTCATTATTGCATGTTTTAATTAATTATGTAGTATCGCTAACTTAACGTGATTGTATTTTTCACCCAAGTAGCATTAATTATAACTTTTTCCATTTGATATCTTCTTCCATGATTAAAACAAACTCTATACAATAGCGTTCTCAATCAGTACTGTTAGATAAATTGACAAACACAGCACCAGAACACAAAGATATCCGATAAAGCTCACCTTAAATAACAGAGATCGATGTCGGCAAAGCCCCACAGAAATGCTACCAATCGGAAGCACTACACTGTTAAGACACTCTTTAAGTGCCAGACTACTCATTTGCCATTTGGAAATCAGTTCCTGCTCTGCAGGAGCAGTGCCCCTTATTGCAAGAATATATTGAGTATAAGAAGCAGCACATACTATCTTGCAAAATTCTGGACATTTGAAAAATATAAGTACGAAAGCAAATAAAGCAGTGCATACCCACCCCATATTTTGCGAGACAAGTTTTCCCAATAGTTCAGCAAGCTCCTTGGAACCAGCTGCCTTACAGGCAAGGTTAAAGGCCTGACTCTCCATATCACATAAACGAGAATCTCCATGTTTGTCCACTACCACTACTTCCATAGCATTCTGAACAGGGTTCACCCTTTTTAGAGAGTTCAGCGTTGGTATACGACCATCACCTTCGGCAGGATGATTGCATAAAGCCCAAACATGTGGATGCATCCCCCAAATGTGATAAAATCCATCATCTAATCTATCAGCATAAGTTAGCCCACCATTAACCTGTGTATATTTTCGTGGAGCAGTCAATATGGTTAATCTACACTCAAAAGTCATATACAGCAAAACCCAATGCAGTTATTCCTGTAGGTAAGTTCTCATGCTTTTGTGCAAGGAAAGATACCATTTAAACATGCATTTTCAGCACAAAAGCACAAAGACTTATCAGTTCCCACACCCATAGCAAATAATGAAAACCTTATCCTCACCCAAAAGCGGAAGGCTGTTGCTTGAACAGAATCGGTGCCAGTGGAACAAACGACCTGCCTGTTTTCTGTTGAAAAGCAAGGTAATACAAGAGGTTCTTCAGAGAGTCCTGCCTCTGCGACAAGCCGAAGAGCAAGTGCCAGCTGCAAGTTGTAACTTTGCTCGGTTTGCTGAGCCCAAGAGCATGCTTGCATGGCGCCTGCAGCTTCATCCTGCCTCCAGACATCATCTAAGTAAGTGCCCAGTAGGCCTGAGTCACCACCACTAAGCGAGATGGTAGGCGATCGTGTTGACAATGGAATATCACTGGAAAACAGGCTGTCTGCAAAGCTACTGCCACTAGACTGCCTCTGCAGAAGAGAGAAACTTCCATCTGTTGCCTTTACGTTCTGTTCAAAACACTGAGGTTTCCCATAATCTCCTGTTGCACGAATCGGCAAGCGATCTGGTGGATGAGCAGCAACAAACGTCCCTCCACATTTGCTATCATATTTGTCACTAGAAACAAACCTATCCAATCCAGCGCAAGATTTCCAGTCGAAATGAGAATTTTGCTCCTTTTTCAAAATAGGAGAAACAATATTTCCAGGCACGAGAAGGGGTTTTCTCTCTGGGCACAAATTTCTGCTGGCAAGATTGCTTAATGCTGAAACCTTGGAATTCGCTGTCCAACTTTTGTCAAGATAAGGGTTCCTGCTTTCAGCTACTGCAATGGAAGGTCTTAATGTTGGTGGCCTAGTTCCTGCTGCTGTTGGATGCTCATCTAAGTCCAGACAGCTGTAAGGGATGTCATTCAGCGGGACAGATGTTGTGTAGTCTGCCCTTCGAGCACGCATGTCAAGAAACTGCTTTGAAGCTGCCAATTTCAGTATGCAAGTACGAAGCGTGATAGCTCATGGTGTGGGACTCCTCACAAAGGCAATTAACCTGTATGAAGAAAAAGATGTGGAGATTGGTCATCGTGAGCGTATTGGGCAGTATTGCACAAAGCAGAAACTACCAACGCCTTCACAGAGGCAATTAGAAAATTCTCTAAAGTTTATAAAACCTGTTCTTTACTCCTAAAATGCTAGATACAATAAGCTGATAATCGAGAGAGAGAGAGAGAGAGAGAGCGTGCAAGCAAAAGGTACAATTAAACAGCATAGAATTTTACCATGACCGTGATCATCCGTCGAACATGGAGCTTTGCTTGCCTGATAAAGACCTCAGCTCCAGCGAAATGTGAGCTTTTTGCAGGAGGAATGGAGCTTTGAGTCCGCTCCGAGTTTATGTGTACCCGAAGGCTTTCTTTTGCGCGTTGCGAGAGCGGATGGAGGACCCCAGCAGGACACGAGAAGTCCTTCTTCTGTCATGTAGATGAGGCTATGGAGGAGGAGGAGGAGGAGGAGGAGGAGAAGGGCGAGCCAGGAAAGTAAAGCCTTGGACAGAGGACTGAGAGGAGAGAACTTGGAAGTAGTGCTTGTTTCGATGGCGACAGGAGCCTTTCCCGTTCAAAAAGGACCGCGTGCAAAAAAAAAAAAAAAATTGCCGTTTCGAAATTCAGGCCTCAGCTACTCTATGACACTTTTTGGGCTGTAAACTGCTGCTAATTCCGTGCTCAGGAGTCAGGCTGATTACACACTACCCGGTCGGCTCCACTGGCCAAGCCAATCGTCAAATTGGGTGCTACCTCACCTAACACACTGCCATCTAGAGGTCGATGTCATATCCTACCTAGAAGACAACACACGCCCAAAGCTACGAGGGTTTTGGATGGCACCTCTAGGTTGCCCAAATATGGCAGAAGCTGCAAAAACCAATCAGCGCCTGCAGCACTAGCGAACTCCACTCAGATTCGTGCTTCAATTTCTAGTTGTGCAGAGCACCCTCTCGGTAGTGTGTAATTGTACACGCTCAAATGCATGCCCACCATCACCAAGTCGATGCCAAGGTTTGGACATGCCGATGATCCGATGCCCTTTACTCCTGATTGGTTTACGCCTTGCTACCAAGACTAGGAATGTAATACGCAACGAGCCATGAATAAATGGTGATTTTGTTGTTGTTCCAAGTCCTTTTTTGTCTATCTCTGCAAAACCTTTGAACGTAGCTCCTCTCCCCCCTCCTAAATCACAAGGGCCACATGAGGATGGGATCAACAAATGAGAGCATTAGGGCCATTCGTTGCACTTTGTCAATTCCAATAGAATTGGTAAATTTGGCACAAATTGTAAATTTAGGAGAGGACATAACAAAGGCACCTTGTGGCTTATCTAAGGTTGCATTCCAATGAAGGCATATGCTAAGTTGATAAAGAGGTAGTCGGATCCACACTAACCTTAATCTTTCCAAGCCTCTCCATTGGAGCAAACTTGTTTCACCTAGCCAACGTGGTAATGATTTACAATGCCAAAGCAATGGCCTTATACTACAACTCCTACTCAACCCTTATGAACTAGTGGTGGAGGAAGTTCTTTTTCCCATGTTCCACTCTGTGAAATTTGAATACGAGGTGCTTTGATGGACCCAATGGCATATTATGAATCTTATGTTGTCTCTTACCATAGCAATGCTTGTGGCACAGAATGTTTTTGTAGGTTGATTGAAAAGTCTACTAGTGGATCAAAAGTGAGGCTCTTCTCTATGAATAGCCGTAACAATGTGCAGCGGGTCTAAGGGGAGGCCTCGATTGTAGATGACCTTGGCATGGTAGCTAATCATCCACCCTATATTTACTAACCTTGCTTTGAATTTACTTTTACTCCAATTTACAATACATGGTGAGTGCTATATAGCATGAAGAAACACACTTAAGTGTACTGGTACAATAAGTTGCTAGCAATGTTGACGTCATCAGTTAAGATGTGGAGAGGTTTGGTCTCAGGGGGTCCACTGTATAATCATGTTAATATACCACCTAAGTTTAGTAGGAGAGGTTTTTTATTTTTTAAAATTTAAGCAATTCAACAGAGATACAATAACAAGAGGGGGTTTTTTACCCTTTTTGGAAAAAAATAGTTAATTCATTAAAAAAGAGGGGTCAATCTATTCATGTCAACATTGTAACAGAAGGTTTTTTTAAGTACCTTGAAAATGCACGTTATATAGGGGGGTTCTTAAAGGTGCCCCCCCCCAAAACAAGGGTTTGGTCTTCTAGCCTCTATTATGAGTGTGGGAGACTAGTATAGGTAAGATGCCATTATCATTTTGACATGTCATAGGTAACTTATTTTTAAGGAAATACAAGCTAGTTAGCTTCTTTTCGCTTTCATAGGTAAGATGCCATTTATCATTTTGACATGTCATAGGTAATTTATTTTTAAGAAAATACCAGCTAATTAGCTTCTCACTATTTCAATCATGGTTTTTAACTTGATGATGAGAAGGTAGTGAGTCTATTAGCAATGTGGTAGTGATGTGTGTGAGCGCATTCACAACCATCGCGGCACTTTTCTCCCTTGCTAGGAGGTTTTTATCCCTTGAGTTGTATATGTGCCCATCAATTTTAAGCAACCTTCATCTATGTATTAGCATACTCACTAAGAGCACTTCTTGTGTTGTGTGTCATGAGCTACTTCTTCGTCTCCATCTTTGTGTGCAATTCTACAACTCTATCTCCAACAATTGGTATCAAAGCATGCTTTGGGATCTTGGAAAACATACCAACATCCTCCCTATTCACTTTGAGGAGTTATTTGGTGATGAACGTTCATAGGGCAACATATCCCTCAGCTGAGCTCATAGAGCTCAATTTTTTCAAAGAAAATTATTTCATACTCATTTGGGCCTCCATTTCCACAAGAGTTTCATAAAGTGAGCGAGCTCTTTCGAGCAAGTCCCACCAATGTATTCCTATCATTTAACGTTGACTTTAGCTACCTTATCTTACACCAAGATCACTTAAAAGGCAAAGATGAAATATTGTTGAAACAAATCCATTCAATTGATATCAAAGAAAGGACATTAATACTATGTAAATAAAAAGCAAAATGCAGACATAAACATACCAACAACACCATACTTTCCTATATTTTATATTATTATATAGCATTGTCATGACTAACGCTTGCACTCAAGGTTCTACGAAAGGGAACGCCATACCAAAAGAAGCACAAAACTTATGGTCAGTCATGTAGATGTGTTGTGTGTGTTCATTTCAACAAGTAGACACAAATTCCTCAAAATGTCTTATAAAAATCCTATTTTGTAGAAAGTCAAGGCAGTATGTTGCCTAAACGGCTCAAAACAAACCAATTCAATTCTCAATAAATAGAGGACAATCAGGACTATGTTAATAAAAGAAAAACACAGACATCGACATCTCAACAATACCACATGTTTTTAATATGATAGATGATCGTAAAACATTCAATTGGTTAATGGTTTCACATAAAGGTTGTCAACACAAAAATCATGATAGGCGTGAAGATGATGTGTGTATGGTCACTAATTACGGCATAACTCGTGGGAAATAGAAGGTCAAGCTAAGGATCTTGAAGAAGACATAGAAAAGATACATGAGCATATGTACAACATCATGAACGATTCATAAGGCACCTTTACAAAACACCCCGCCACAATTTTTAGGACACCGTAAAGACTTGTAAGGCATTTGGGAGATAATGCCACATAAGCATGTTGGTGGGGTTGTTTATGCATTCATACCCAGAGAGGGATTAAAAAAGAAAAATATCAACCCAAAAACCCTCCAAAACGATCCATGTCACCAAGCAAATGACTATTGATTTAGGGGGTTATTAACCCCTATTGATTTGGGAGAGGGAGAAAAAAGAAAATATTAACCCAAATCAATAGTTGTTTCCATGGTGGCACGCACCGTGTCAAGTGGTTTTTGGGTCGATAATTTGCCTTTTTCTCCCTCTCTAATGTTAGAATGGCCCGTATGGATGGTCGCTTTTAAACTTTTTGGTTGTTGTGGACGCAATAGTGCAATACAAAACCATTAAATCCCTCATATAGTTCACAATTTTCCATGTTTTGCATTTATACAAAACGACCTCCCAAATGGTGGTCGTTACAATAGGCTGAGAATTGTGGGGGGTTGCTTGGTAGAGGAATCAAACCTTCTGGGTGTACTTTGTGGAGATGGAAGTGCAAGATCTTTGTCTCAAGCTCAAGTGTTGAGTTTCTGCTCGTAGCAAACTTCCATCTTGCAAGGTGTGTGTGCATAGCAAATTGACTTATATGCAGTATTTACTTGCCCTGCAAGCAAGGCATAGAGATGGCTTCCATGTTATTATATGGACATCTCTTTACTTGCATCTATAACTGCTCGTGTTTCAATCTTGTTACAACCTTTTTGGCTTTCTAAAAGAAGCTTTAGAGGGGAGTTGGGTTAGGCATACTTTCAATGTTTTCAGTGATAATTGAGACTTACTTTAAATGTTATTTCAATTATAAAATAGTAAATGGATCTTTTTATTTCACCTTTCATTTCACATCGGACATGTCTTGACTTTTCTTGCATTCAATTGTTTTAGAATGTTAAAGTGAAGCTTCAACTTGCATAATTCTAGTAAGTTCTATAGATACATACACACACATATTTATATTCACACACACACACATATTGATGAGTTCTTTTTATTTCACATTTCATTTCACAGCCTCACATGGCTTGACTTTTCTTGCATTCTATAACTTAGTTTTAGTTAATATTTAAGAAAATCCCTTTTATTAAGCAATTGTTTGTGAGGCTTGACTTTTCTTGCATTCTATAACTTAGTTTTAGTTAATATTTGAGAAAATCCCTTTATTAAGTGACCGTTTGGCAGAGTGTCCTCCTCATAAAGAAGTAAACTAGAAATACTAGCAAAATTTTAAAATTTACATGATTGTTGAACTATTTTCTCACAGATTTTACCGATTTTTCTTCCCTTTCCATGGTTTGCAACCAGCTAGTCTCGAATTTCAGAGGGCTCAAGGCTATGCTGAGGCATTCCTTTCCCGAACACTAAATTTCTAATCGAACTCAACCTAATGATTTTATCACCTACTTATTGTTTTAGAAAGCCACCATGACCCTTTCACTTGTTAAAGGCAATACCATGCTTTGTAGTGGCTACCTTTGTAATTAGGTTGATCTTGCAATTTTTATATTTCATGGTATGGTGGCCTTCATGTTTATATTTTCAATTTTGTGATTGTAAATATATGAGCTGTACATTTTTGGCCTGCTAAAGGCCTTAGTATCCATATGGGTGAACGTCGTTCAATTCTAATTGCTTGACATGTGTCCCTTGAAAGTTGAAGAGAAAGAAATAATTTCCTTTTAAATCTCTTTCCCAAAGCTGCTTTCACTTTTTGTGGCATGCTGAAAAAGGCTTTAGAGAACAAAGTATTAAAGAGTATTCAAAGGAATTTGATCCATGATGTGAAGTATTGATTCAATTTTTATTTTAATATTCTCATTTGTCAAGAGTCCTTTTAAAAACTTAACAAAGATTCATTCCATTAAATTGTTAAATTGTTTTATTATTCTCTATGTTTATTAAATCTATCTTTTATTGTGAAGGTATTGATATATTCCTTTGTTTTAGTTTTTTAATGTATTTGTTTATTTAATTGTTTTTATTCTTTTTTTTCAATTTATTTTGTTTTTCAATGATAATGTGTAATGTATACCTTTCACCTTATTATTTAAGTGGAGCCTTTTCTAATATATAAACCATCTATGATTATGGTCGGGTTGACAAGAGCTGACGAAAGACATTAAAAAAGGACCGTGCCTCCACCATAGAGGTTGTCACTCTTCACTTTTCAAAACGAAACATGGATCGGTCTAATTGAACTGAATCCAACGGCTATGTGCTCAACAACACTACCACTACACTAGAGCTCATTGGACGTCAAAGTTTTGCAGAACAAATTTGATAGAGCTGACTCTATCCCTTGTGAATGAAGGGAGAGGTTGAAGAAATAGTGCGAGGTTTTTGTTGCAGGCTCTTGTGAATCTAGCTTGTGTATGTATAATAAATAATATAATGTATATTTTTAACTTATTTCTTCTTTTAAATTTTGTTTTCAAATCATAATGTGCAATGTCCATCTTTCACCTTATTATTTAAGTGGGGCCTTTCCTAATATATAAATTATGTGTGATTATATGTATAATGGATAATATAATATTATATAGAACGCAACAAAAATTTCATGTGATTGTAGGCACTCATTTAAACTTACTTTCCATAAATCTCATTCCTGCCTTACCTTAGCAGGCCTTCTTGCCTTTTCACCTTGTGATTCTTATAAGTTTCATAATTACATTCTCATTTTTTTATAACATAAATGTGTACTAAAGAATAGATATAGGCTTAATATAAACTAGTGTTTGATTACTCTTTCTTTTTATCCACATATAGATAACTCAAGTTTTTGATCCCCTCCACTTCAAACTTTGCTTAAGAAATATAATTTTTTCGCTCAGTTTTTTGTTTACTTGAAATAACTCGCTCCAACCTTGATTAGACTCTATTTCTACTACAATCAACATAATGCAAGCATTTTTTTCTTTTTTACAAGATTTCTAATCATGCAAATTTTTCTCTACTAAACACTTTGTGGTCTTAGGTGGGTTCTAATATATATCATATGTTGATTTTATGCACATGTTGCTCTACACACGAAGAGTGTGCGAGAGCAAGGAGTGTGCATGCAATGCGTGCGATGGAGAAGTGGGAGACACACAATGTGGGTGGAGTCCAATAGTGAGCAATCGCTCACTGACTCCTTATTCTATTGATAAAAAAGAACAGATTTAGTGTTAGTAGAGGGGAGTGTGGGTTGTTCGGTCGGCCATTTGGACGTTACTCTAAAAGCCTCTGTTGGCAATCAAGTTAGACAGGCTGCCTTCAAGTCGATCCCTTCTTCCATGAGCCTAAAATTTTGATGTATTCCCATCTTTTTTCGAAAGCCTTGTAATTATTTTGATCATCTCTAATTAAAAGATGGACAAGCTTTCAGAAGTTGCGTTATAAAGTCTATAACGATTATGAGTCCTATATAGTCGGCCCTAGCCAAGAGAGCCCTAGGTATAAAGCCTAAGTTGTAAAGTGGGAAAACACATTATGATCATTATCAAGTTTTGAAAAGTTTGAAGCGTACGGCTAAGAGTGGTTTCTTTCCTACAACTCGTAATCCTCATATCTTGAGCTCTGGTAATGACATTTCAATTTTGAAACTTGTAATGTGTTCCTTCTTCGATACTCTTTCATTCAAGTATCCTCATTGTCGATTTTGCTATGATTTTTGAATATGTGTTAGTAGGCTAAATCTACTGATTTGAGTGCATTAATGAGTGTTTTTGACATTCTAACTAGAGGAGAGTGTTCCTAGGCCTTAGGGCGACCTTTCTGATGTGTTATGTTGCAGTTTTTAAGACTTAAATTATGATGGATCGTGATTTTGGTACCTCCTTGAAATGCAACCAAACCTGGTAGGTTAGTGTCCCTGAGTAGTCCTTGACCTCCTCGTAAAGTTTTCTAGCATTTGGACTCTTTTCAATTGCCGAAACACGTTGATGACCGAGTGGAGTGACATAGGACATAGGTAAATTGCCAGAACTGACAGAAAGATATTTGCATATGTTAGAGATAGAGTTATTACGTCGGTTCACTTCTCGAGATTAACACCTTTGAAGAGTCTATGTGCCCTATATGAGTTGTTTCCTCGAGTATTTACATTATGTTAGTGCCAGAAAGCTATGCTACAGACGCCCGTCTCGTTGACGACCCGCTAACATTGGCACTATTGTTGGGGATAGTGATCCTTAGGTGGTGAGTGACCGAGTCATAGCTTTTACTCAGAAACTTCGATTTTGATTTCCACTACATTTACACTTTAGTAGTCAGCCAACTAAATGCGAGGTTTAGTGCTTGGTAGAGTCTAGCAGTCGAGGACTTGCTAGATCTATTCTCGAGAGGTAAGAGGGTTGTAAGTGAGATAGCCAAAAGCATTTCATTCTCTGATTTTCTTATTACTTTTAAAGTGTTGTACCGTTTTTTGTTTCAACTTCAAATTGTACCATTTCGACTTTTTTTCTTTCATGATTCATTTTAGTACTTAGGAGTAGGGTAAGTAGAAACTATCACCATCAAATTTGTTCCGAAAGATGAAACAACCAAAACTCTGAAATACTGAAAAAGTTGATGGTCAAAACTCCAAAGCTGATCAAAACTCAAAAAGAAGAGTAAAAAAGTCATAACCAAACCACAGAGAGTGAATCTGGAAAGTTCCATGCAAATTGGTGCAGGAACATGGATCGCAATCCATGACCTCCTGTAACACTTTTGGTAGGAATTGGTACAGAGTGATTCCAAAGCTCCAACAATACACTTTTGGTGGAAAAATTGACACAAAAACTCAATCAAATCCAAGAAATTAGGCAAAAATACACAAAACCTTGGAAATAGACTAAAGTTGGGGGGTTTTGACTTTTTGGTATCCAAATTAACAAAGAAGTGAAAATCTGACTTCTACTTGGTGAAGGAGTACGAGTGGAAGTGCGACGCGAGAGAGAGTGCGAGAAGAAGAGCACGACGATATGGTGAACTTGCTCTACTGTAATGTGTCGAGCATAGTGAGTTCTTATTAGGTTTTTACAAAAGAATATGTGTACATAACTGGCGGCTCGCCCACTTACCTAGGCGACCACATTGGGCTTTATACCCCAACAACCTCCCACTTAAAGTCCAATGTGGTACTTTAAGTGTGAGAGAAGCTACTATACAAGCTAATATACAAGAGATGTAGAGAAGTGATGTACTACCCTACACCTAACTGCTTGCGAAAATGCGCAAAGCTCTCTGAGGGAAGTCCTTTTGTAAGTAGATCAGCAGGATTTTCTGTGGTGTGAACTTTGACAAGCTGAAGTTGCTTATCCTCGAGCATTTCCCTGATGAAATGATACTTCACATCCACATGCTTTGTCTTTGAGTGATAAACTGGATTGCGAGCCAATTGTATAGCGCTTTGACTATCACAATATAACACAGGCATCTCTTCTTTGATTCCCAAATCTGTTACTAGTCGATTAAGCCAAATTGATTCTTTGCATGCCTCTGATGCTGCAACATATTCAGCCTCTGTAGTAGACTGAGTAACACAATCTTGTAATCTAGAATGCCATGATACTGCTCCACCAGTCAATGTAAAGACATAGCCTGACGTAGACCTTCGGTTGTCTAAGTCACCTGCATAATATGAGTCTGTAAAACCCTTTACACTTAGCTCCTAACTCCCATAGCATATACGCATACTCTTTGTAGCTTTCAGGTATCTCAATATTCCTTTCACTGCCTCCCAATGTTTCTTGCCTGGGTTTGACATGTATCGACTTACTACTCCCACTGCAAATGCAATGTCTGTGCGAGTAGCAATCATTGCATACATCAAACTACCCACTGCAGACGCATATGGAATCTTATCCATTTCAGCCTGTTCTTCCTCAGACATAGGACAATCTTGTTTGCTAAGTTTCACATATGGTGGCAATGGAACACTCAGTGCCTTTCCCTTCTCCATATTGAAACGTTGAAAAACCTTGTCAATATACTCTGTTTGAGATAACCATTTCAACTTCTTTGATCTGCCTCTCTCAATGCGCATACCAAGTATATGACTTGCCTCACCCATGTCTTTCATGTCAAACGATTTTGCCATCTTTGACTTCAAAGCTGAAATTTCTTCCAAGTGCTTTCCAGCAATCAACATGTCATCCACATACAAAATAAGGATCAGCCAACTACCATCCTTAGCCTTCTTTGTATATAGACAGTGATCGAACTCACTACGTTTGTAGCCTTGAGAAAGCATAAACTTGTGGAATTTATGGTACCATGCCCTCAGTGATTGTTTTAAGCCATAAAGACTCTTTAACAACTGGCATACCCCATCTTCCTTGCCTTTCTCAACAAACCCTTCTGGCTGCTGCATGTAAATTTCCACATCTAAATCACCATGCAAGAACGTTGTCTTGACATCCATTTGGTGCAACACCAAATCTAATATGGCAACCAATGCAAGAAAGCATCTCAATGTAGTCATCTTGACCACCGGAGAGAAGACTTCATCAAAGTCAATGCCTTGTTCTTGCTTAAAGCCCTTGGCAACAAGCCTTGCTTTGTACTTTGGCTGACTATCATGAGCGGTGATCTTATACCTGTAAACCCATTTATAGGGTAGAGCCTTTTTGCCCCGTGGTAATTTAACTAGCTTTCATGTCTGGTTTTTATGCAGAGCTGTCATCTCTGACTGCATGGCCAATTGCCAATTCCCGGAGTCCTTCATTTGCACTGCTTCCTTGTAACATGAAGGCTCATCGCAATCAGTCAACATGACATAATTCATAGATGGAACAAACCTATCAGGAGGTCGCGTGACACGTCCAGATGTGCGCACAATAGGTGGCTCAGGCTCAGCCATAACCTGGGTTCCACTCTATCTTGTCCTTGCTCCTCTTGAGCCCTGACATTTTGTCTTGCACGTGCAGGTCCATCTACTTGGAAGACAACTCTTCTAATCTCCTCAACCCTCTCTGGTTTAGAATGATATTTGGATTCATTAAAGTGAACATCATTGCTGCAGACAACCTTTCTGGATTCGGGATCCCAAAGTCTGTACCCCATCTCACCAGAATTACCATAGCCTAGAAAGATGCACTTTCTACTCTTTGGCTCAAGTTTGTTCCTAAATTCCTTTGGAACGTGAGTATATGCCTCACAGCCAAAGACTTTGAGATGCTTGTATGAGGGCATTTTGCCTGACCATACCATCTCTGGCACTGAATCCTTCTGCAAAACCTTGCTAGGAGATCTATTTACAAGATGAACAGCTGTTGATATAGCTTCAGCCAAAAACCCATTTGGCAGCTGTGCATTAGACAACATACTTATGACCTTTTCTTGTATGGTCCTATTCATCCTCTCAGCAACACCATTTTGAGGAGGATTGTAAAGAGCAGTAAGTTCACGTTTTATACCTTTTAACTCACAAAAGTCCTGAAAGGCCTTTGAAACATACTCTCCACCATTGTCAGTGCGTAAGCATTTAAGCTTCTTGCCACTCTGATTCTCCACAAGTGTCACAAACGTTTTGAAAACACTAAACACTTCATCCTTGTGCTTGAGAAAGTAAACCCATACTTTCCTCGAGTAATCATCTATAAATGTCATAAAGTAAGAAGCTCCCGCTAGAGATAGGTTAGGCATAGGTCCACACAAATCACTATGAACAAGTGCCAAGTGTGTATCTCTTCTATTGCTTCTATGCTTATGTGGCTGCTGTGTTTGCTTACCATACAGACAATGTTCACAGAATTCAAAATCATGAAATGAAAAGCCAGGCAAATAACCAGAACGAGACAAGATTTCCATTCCCTTCTTGGACATATGTCCTAACCGGCTATGCCACAAAGAAACGTTCGGTTGCTCGGTTACATTGATTACATGTTTAGAGACATTTGATACATAAATCATGTAAAGTCCTCCAGAGTTTACTCCATGTGCTACTGTCATAGAACCCTTGGATATCTTCCACATGTTCTGTCCAAAAATGGTGACGTAGCCAACATCATCAAGTAAACCTGTGTTGATCAAGCTCTTTGTAATTGCGGGAACATGTCTCACATTCTTCAGCGTGAAAGAAGAGCCATTCTGAAACTTCAATTGAACATCTCCAACACCTAAGATCTCACATGTCTGCCCATTGCCTAGCCAAACATGATCTTTAGTGGTCACATAAGAGGTAAACCACTCCTTGTTTGGAGACACATGAAGTGATGCCCCTGAGTCTATAATCCAGTCACTCAGTGCATTTCCATCAGATGCTGTAAGAAGAGCTGAGTCCATTGTATTCTTCAAGAAGTAGATGTCTCTTGACACTAGACTGTCATCCTCTGCAACAGTGTTTGTCACATTTATTTCTTGAATCTTCACTGAGGACTTGTTATTCTCACCATGGTCTTCAGCTTTCTCTTTGCCTTTTTCTGCTTTCCATTCTCTGTAGTCTCTTTTCATGTGACCCTTCTTGCCACAATGGTAGCATTCTATGTCACTCTTGCCTTTAGCATTGCGGGACTTGCTACGAGACTGATTCCTCTTTCCACCTTTGTACTTTTCTTTGGTCCTTCCCCTGACAACTAAGGCTGTTCCTTTGCCTTTGTCCATTGTCTTTGTATTGGTTTCTTCAGTAAGCAGACTTCCTTCTACACCTGCTATGTTCAAACCATCTGGAGGTGCAGAATTACTCAAAGTTGTGCGAAAAGTGTCCCAACTTTTCGGCAATGTGATCAACAGGAACATAGCTCTAACAGGTTCATCAAACTTGACACCTTGAGCTGACAACTGACTATAGATTGTGTTGAATTCATTCAGATGATTGGACATAGGTGTCCCTTCTTTCATCTTCAAGTCAACAAGCTTCTTAAGCCAGTATACCTGTGAAGCTGCACTCTGCTTCTCATAAAGATCACTCAGCTTTAACCATGCTTGATAAGCCGACATCTCATCTGCTACATTGAAGTAAACGCTTTCTGCCAAAGTCAGCATAATGGTAGAAAGTGCCAATTCATCCATTTCGCTCCATTCATCTTCGTCCATATCTTCTGGTTTTATCCCCTTGAGCTTTATAGGTTTTATCTGCTTCTTTTGTACCAACATGTGCCAAATCTGCTTCTTCCACAATGGGAAATTGGTTCCATCCAGCTTCTTGATATTGTAAAGAGCAGTGTCCTGTGATCCAGCCATAGCTACGCTTCACTGTGGTTTACTTTCCTGGGAAAAATTCGGCAGAGTTTCCCCTGTAAACTGACCTCTGAACCAATATCAACCTGTCAAATGAACCAAGAAAGCTTCAGATTCTGCATAAATTTTGGCAGAGTCTCCTTTGTAAAATGGCTCTGGTGTACTCAAAAAACAGACCAAAAAACACTGTCTCTTTGACACTGTAAGCTGCGGGTAAACCTGTCCTGCACCTGTACTGTCTCTCACTGTCCTGTCACTTTCCTGTAAGCATAGACTGCGACAATGTCTCAACGGCAGTAAAGCAAAGATGCAATCCCAACTGTCTAACTCACAGTCAATACATCCCAGCTGCCTATCTAAGGGTGCTCGAGGGATCGCTCCAAGACCTGTATCATCGAAAGGATCTCAACATTCGAGAATCCCCCAGCTCAATAAAACCTCACTCGACCCTGAACAAAGGCTGCAGTAAATCTGACAGTACATAGACTTCCCACAAAGTCATACATCCACAAATTTCCCACTGTATGCTGTAACCGCTGCGGCGGTTGTTTGCTGTGTGACTCACAGCCAGCAAACCCTCAACAGACATACATCATCTCTGACAATACATCCCATGTGGAAGTACCTGCAATGTCAGGATGAAATCTGGAATATCAAGCAGCAAACACAAGCTACCTGATGAACTAGTGGATGTCGCCTACAGTCTGTGTGTAGATGCGCCCGTGTCGTATGTGACACGCCTCCAAGAACTGTGAGCCATCCTTTGATGTGTAGACAGCCACAAATCAACACTCTGGGAGTGTCGATATCCTCAACACCTGCAGTCGTAGGCCGAAAACCCCAAATTTGCAGAGTCGGATCTGCACCCGTCGAGACCACGTAGTCGAAAATGGCTTGCGCAGACCTTTGTCGAAGCCGAACGGTGGCCGAGATGACCTCAGAATGAAATTCTGACAATGTGCTCCACTAAAGTGGATTAGATGTAAAAGAGGGGCCTCTAATTTTGACACCCAAAACTCAAATATTAAATTAAATACCAAAGTCCACAAGAAGAGGAGCCAGTGGAGTTTGGGGCTAGGATTTTAGGCCATTCACTTGCAAGATTCTCTGCTCTTCTCTCTTAAACTATGCTAAATCATGTTGTGTACCCTCTAATCAAGTCTACATCTGTTATAATCTCTTACACTCTGTCTTTGTCAAATCTATTCTCTTTGTGTGTGTGTGTGTGTGTGTGTGTGTGTGTGTGTTGTCTAGTGTAGGTGTGTGTGTACTTGGATTTGGGAGAGAAGGTGACATGTTGATTGTGATGTCTGTGAGGAATTGTTGAATAGTCCAAGCAACCGGTCTCCCCCTCTCCCAACAGTGGTATCAGAGCAATCAGGTTCAAGCTAATCGGCACTGGAATTCAAATTTTCAAAAGATTTTCAAATCAGCAATATCCAATTTGCAAACCACGAATTAATAAGCAATTAATTGGCAATCGACCATCAAATTTTGGCTTAACAACAGTAAAAAACGGGTATGCGCGCAACATTTATTTGAGATAAATGCTGAATTTAATGGATATGTGAAGCTATACGGACGAGAGAAGGAAAGAAGCAGCTTTCAACAAGAAGTTCGGCAAGGCTGATTCTAGCTTACAAAGAGAAAGAAGAAGGGTAATTTTTTTAATAAATTGACTAGCGAGAAAGTTATTCAATCGGGATTAACACTATGGCTACTACTTGATTCACATATCTTGAAGCTCCAAAGAATTTTAATGGCTTTGAAGCTCGAAGGTTTCCAACTACTACTGCACATTGAAACCCTTAGGAACTCCACAGTCCATACTCCGCGAGAACCGGCCCTGGTTGCAGAAAATCCACTCAGTTGATCGTCACAGAACCTTGCAAAACTTGCATCAAGCTAGGCGCCCTAGCCTTGGGAAAGTTTTTGCCTTCATGCTCACATGCCAAAGCACTCTCTTTGGGTCACCATCTTCCACTTCCTTCTTCGCGTTGTCGTCCTCCTCCCTGCTCGCTGTGTGTCGACTTCACAGTTCACACACTTTTAGTTCAAAAAGGTGTGGCTAAAAACAAATTACCTTCGGTCTACCTTCGATCGGCCACCCACCCAACAAGTTAAAAAGAAATATCCTCTAGGGGCAGTTCCCACCCATCCTTCCACAAAAAGCTTCAAACTCCTTGGTTGGTCATCGAACGCAAGAAGCTGCCTATCATCAACATCATTCGACTGCCCCTTGAACCCTTAATGCCACTCCTTAACCATTCACACCTTCACTCTCTTTGGCCAATTGCTGCAGATACAAGCAGTAAAAACAAAATAAAAAATAAAAAAATTGGTCGCCATCATCAACAGCTTTCGATGTCCACTTTTTTTCGCCCATCATCTACAATCCTTGCAGACCATCTCCGAAAGCCCTCAGCCATCCATTCTTTGCTTTCTCGGCGACCGCCATTACAATTTTAGAGCGGACCTTATCAATCAACATTCCTTCATCGAAGATAATACCAGATGACATTTGACTGACATAACGGAAGCCTATTCTATTAATTGAATTTTACGCTAGAAATTAAATGATTTTGCTGATTGTTATTGCCATTGCTTTTGGGACACGAGAGATTTCACATCGGTGAAAATTCAATTGATCTGCAGACCAATCCCTCAACTGTTGATCGTTCTCAAACAAAACTTCGTGCATACCACGTTTGAACACGTCATCAAGGAAGCCTTATACTTGGTTGGCAATTGCAAGACTTATGGCAAGGTAAGGGAAGACGTAGACCAATCCTAGCAGTGCATCTTCTACATCTAGTGGGATCTCTGCAAAGCAGAGTACTCTTGCTGCAATCACAACAAATGTGGAACAGTTAGTCGAGGAAGTGGTCCACAAAATGAGTCAGACCTAGAAGCAAAATCCTATTATGAGACCGCAGTAGCCACAAGCAGTTAATGCTCCACGAACTTTGAAGTGGTGTGCCATAGAACAAAAATACACAAACCATGACACTAGCGAGTGTTTCTTTAACTGTCACTATGTGAGGGAAAGGCCGTATGGACCGTTGCCAGTGCAAAAATTATCGCCGCCTCCGAGGCACCATATGGGACATAACAATGCGATACAGGGAGGGGACAAACCGCGACCAATATTGGGGTAACAACCAATTTTACCACACGACAATCGAGTTATTGTGCATTATGCGTAGCCTGTAGAGTCATTTGTAACTCAATCGATGATGCCACCAATTGTGTATTAAAAAGAGCCAGTTGAAAGTCATGTGTGTGAGAGAGAGAGAATAGCTTACGCTCCAGAAGAAAGGCCATATTGGGCTAGTGCCAAGGAAACTACTAAACATTCGTATGTGGCTCAAACATCTAGAAACCAATTCATGAGCACCACCATCAGTCAAACTTAAGGCCCGTGTTATGAATGTGGAGGTTACCCATTAGGCGAGGGGACACCCCTTTAAAGGTCAACGAACGACAATCTTTGGATTTTGCGATGGGTGTGGGAGAGAGCATCTTTTTTGGAAAAGTAAATATTACTGTCATTGGGATATTATCAGGCACGAGCGGATCAGAGTTTGAACCAACAATTCTTGTAAAAGTGGTGACTAGAGCTCAAGTTCAAGAAGCTGCAAAAAATTGACCAATAGCAGATGATCTAAAACTTCAGAACAAACCAAATTGGAGAACAGATGAATCAAAACTAAAAGAAAATCTTGGAAATCTAAACGGGATAAAATGAAGGCGAAGAGGCTACATGAGAAAATTGTTTTGAAACCGAACTGAACCAAACTAAAGGACGGCTTAAATATGAGCAAGAAAGACGCAAGGGAAGCGGAAGAGTCAAAGACTGACTCAGGTGGTTTGGTCTTGGTGGAGAAAGTGAATGAGCACTTAGACGCAATATTTCAAGGACATGCTACAAGGCTCAATAACAACCAAACTTTGGAGCAAAGGGTGATGACCTACCCGCATCCAAAAGATGAAACCAGGAGAGTGGAAGTATACAGGAGACTTGTTGAAGCTGCTCAAGCCATACTGCAACCCGAAGTTCCAAAAACTTCTAAGCTGGTAATGCAGGAGTTGAGAAAAGAAAACACAAGAAAAATAGGGAAACCAACACAGGTGAAGAAAACAAAATTTAAGGATTTTGTGATTGATGCAAAAAAGATCAATACTCCTGAATTGCGCTCATAATCTAGATTAAAAAATAAAACTTGTGGAAACACACAAAGAGGAGTCACGTATGACAGGAATTGTCGCAAACACAATAGAGGAGGATAGATCTCCGGAGATGCAACCAATTCTAGAAGTAGACGAACCATGGCCACAATCATTATGGGAAACGATCAAAAACAGAAAAGAAGGAAGTGCCACTCTGATATCAACACCAATTCCTGAAATAAATATGGATCATGAGATTTATCCAGGAGATATTCAGTCATTGTATGGAGACACAAGAATGGAGGTCCTAGTAGAGAGCAAACGGCATTCATAAGAACCTCACCGTCCTTTGTAGGGGAATATGAGATTAAATTCAAGATTAAGGTTGTGCCATCCAAGTGGAATTTGATTCCATAGGTGACAGATACAAAGAGCTTGCACGATCTATTGTCTTCTCCTATCAAGGTCACTATCACTCTCGCGGAACTGTTGAAGATCAACCCTTACCTATGGGGACAAATGAGCAAAAACTTGGAGAAGATGGGGATAAAAGTCTAGTAAATAGACAAACTCATGGCAGAAACCAAGAAAACAAACCATCCTGAAAAAACCAAAAGTAGAACTTGTACCAATAAATAAGGTAGGTGATTATTGTGAAGGTGAAAATGGAAACACCACCTTACCTTTGAAACTTAAGGGAGTGGTCAATGTTGCAATACTCGACAATGGGGCGGGAATAGCCATCGCTACAAAAGAAATCTAGGAGACATGGGGAAGACCCCAACTCTCAAAAGAACATGCATGAAATTGCAATCAGCTAATGGGTATGTGGAAAGACCCTTGGGGATATTGGAACAAGTGATAGTATCCTCATATGGGATAGAATACGAGCACACCTTTGCAGTCGTAGATTTTGAAAAAGGCAACAACTTTGAAGTTATTTTGGGGCACCCTTTTATGCATCAACTGAAAATGATTCAAGATTGGGGCTATGACCATCTTTAGTTCCGGCACAAGGAAGTTATCACCAAGGTGAACACCAAGGATCATAGTTACAGAGACGTAAACCAAACTCTGATAGAAGACTTTGTTGTAACTACGGACAACGGAACGCAATTACCTGCTTGGCTAGTGAAGGATGCTCATGTTTGGATGTGTGGAGCATCAGAATGTGGGAGTCTTCAGAGGGAGGATTTCACTGTAGAGTGTGCAGTAGAAGACGAGCACTACATAAAGGGACCATTTTCAGAGGAGTTATTTGAACCCTTTGGATGGGATCAAATATTGGCGACTCTTGATGTATGCGTAAATAAGGTAACCAACACCATACTTTTGCGACAAAGATGGCTATGATATAAGACCCTTTCTAATGGTTTTGGTGGTCCAAAAAACTAAAACCTTTTGGAGACTACTGGAACAGGATTGGTAAGCAACTGTAAATAGACAGTGGACGAGGTTCTATATGTGACCTTTCACGTGATGATGAAGTTGAATACCACGATTTGAGGAGCGAGGAATTAGAAAATGATGCAGAAGATGAACGCTCGGGTGATTCTAAACACAAAATTGTGAAAAGGGAGGATGAGAAATTTTCTACGAGTTTCCTAACCAAAAAACACTGAGACAAGAGAGATATCAGAGAAAACAAACAAAGAAACAACAAATCAAAATTGAGGGAAAAAAACCAAAGTTGATGACCAAAACGCAATATCTTATGCTCGTGGGAGCGGATGATTGTGTCCAAAACAAAATAACGCAAAAACCATTGAAATTGATAAGTTTTCAGGCAAAGTAAAAAAAAAACAGAACAAGAAACAACCAAAAAACAAAACTAAAAAGTCACCAAAAATGTCCAAAATAGAACGCAAGAGCGAATACCAGAAATGAAAATGAACATTGAAGGAGGTTTGGATTACATAAATGGAAACTGAGGGGAACTCTAACTTAGAAAAATTTGACGCACCCTCTCATTACAAGAAATGAACAATCCAGGATCGATGAATTAAGGTAGAACAATGGATGCAAGAGCCGAAAGAACTGGGAACATCAAATGTTGGACCTGCAAACGCAAAGAAGATAGATTTGATAGAACCAGGAGAAGAACCAAAATCGGCTTACATAGCTACAAACCTTACTGAGGAAGAGGAACAACTATTGATAGCTACCCTCAAACAATACAGATATGTATTTGCTTGGTCATACAAGGATCTTAAAGGGGTAGATCCTAGTATTTTCCAACACACGATACCTCTGGAAAATGATACAAAACCGCACCGACAACATCCATACACTTACAATAAACTTTTGAGAAGAAAATCAAGGAAGAGATTGACAAACTAAAAGAGGTAGAGTTTATCTATGAGATCGAACACACGAAGTGGGTGTCACCAATTGTTGTATCTAAAAAGAACAGTAAACTACGAGTGTGTGTAAATCTGAAGCAAGTCAATGCTGCTATAATCAAAGACAACTATCCCTTACCCATCACAGATCATGTGATTGAAAGAGTTGTTGGAAAGGAAGCCTATAGCTTTCTAGATGGCTTCTTAGGCTATAATCAACTCACAATCAACTAGAGGATCAACACAAACCTGCCTTTGCTATAGAATGGCGCATATTTTCATATAGGGTAATGCCATTTGGATTGACCAATGTGGCTGTCACATTTCAAAGGCTGATGAGTCGTGCATTCAAGGAATATCTAAGATAGCTCTTAGAGATTTATATGGATGACCTGTGTATGCATTCTCTTCATAGAAATGAGCATGTCGAGCACCTAAAGAAAGTCTTTGAGAAATGCAGGACATATCATATTTGTCTAAGCCCTGAAAAGTGTGTTTTCATGGTAAGACAAGGCAAGATTGTGGGACATATTGTGTCCAAAACGGTATTTCTACTTATCTTGAAAAGATACAAGTGATTGTTGCTTTTTCCACGACCAACAAAAGTTAGAGAAGTAAAAACCTTCATGGGCCATTGTGGGTATTATCACAGACTCATTTACATGTACGCAATCATTGTGAAACATCTCTACGCACTGATCACTAAGTTTGAGTGGAATGAGGAGGGCGAGAAAGCATTTCAACAATTAAAGCAAAGAATTATTTCTATTCCAATCTTGAAAGATCTGTCTGTAACCAAATCTTTCATGTCCATGTTCATGCATCGGCTTATGCTATTGATTGTATCTTGGCTTAACCTAGAGAAAACAACATGGATTTTCCAATTTGTTACTCCAGCAAACAACTAAACAGCGCGGAACAAAATTACACTACCACAGAAAGAGAGGGCTTGGGAATGATCTAATCTGTAAAAAAGTTAGACATTACCTGCTCGCAAACAAATTCGTGTTCTTTGTGGACTATCAGACATTGTGATACCTTGTCAACAAACCTTGCAATACAAGTCGCATTGTCCGATGGTTCCTAATATTGCTTGAATTTGATTTCACAGTGGTGATAAAAAAAGAAACTACACATCAGAGAGCACATCATTTGTCGCAAATGCTACATGGGGAAGCTCTTGTAGGATTTGAAAATGATTTGCCAAACTCTTATCTTTTCAACATCCAGATGGTACCAAGGTGGAGCGAACATGTCATACCTTTTCTCACCATAGGTTCACTGTAGATCGAGAAACAATCATCAATCATTGAGAAATCTTGTGACCTAGTGCTAATTACATGACAATTATATAAATGAGGATATAATGGCATACTAAGGTTATGCATCAAGCCATGCAAGAAAGAGTTGTATCTGAAACAAGCTCATGTGAAAATTACAAGCATACATAAAGCCAAAAAGCAAACATATCAAATATTGATGCTACTTGAGGTATATTGGCCCAACATGCACAAATCGTACATGACTATGTTTGCTCATGTAATGTTTGCGTAATCAAAAAGCCAATTGAGCATGCTACATTGTTCAGGATAGCAATAACACTCAAATGGGCGAAGTACCTGTGGAGTACTTAAAACAAGAAGTTCTACCAAAAAACCTGAACAGAGCCAAAGTATAATCAATTCAACAAGAAGCCAAAAATTATTCTATAATTGAAAACCAACTTTATCGGAGAGGGATGGATGACAACTTAAGAATTTGTGCTACGGAAGTCGAGTACTTGCCCATACTGCAGTAGACTCATGCTGGTCTAGCAGGAGGACACTTTTCGATTGAAAAAATCATAAAAGCGATACTCCTAGTAGGAATTTGGTGGCCTACTCTATTTATCAATGTGGAAAATTATGTGAAACATTGTGACTCGTGACAATGTACTAAAGTACCAACAAGACGAGATGATGTGCCTCTAAGACTAATGATGGGAGCATGCGCTTTTGCCAAGTGGGGATTAGACTTTGTGGGGCCTATCTCTCCACCAACATGTAGAGTGCATGCTCAATACATTATAGTGGCAACAAATTATCTGACCAATTGGGTCAAGGCTAAGGCAACCAAAAGGAATGATGCTCGCACCAAATCACAATTCTTGTACGAGAACCTTTTCACGTGCTATGGACTTCCAATCAAAATTGTGAGTGATTGAGGCACTCATTTCCTCAATGACATGATTGAATTCCTATTGCATGAATTTATGATCATTCATTCTAAATCAGCTCAATATTACTCGCAGGCTAATGGACAGGTTGAGAGTACCAACAAAGTTTTGTGCACAATACTCACAAAGATTGTCAGTGAAACTAGGATAGATTGGGAACTGAAGATATATTCAACCATATGGGCATATTGGGTAGCATATAAAACACCACAAAATACAGCTCCTTTCAACTTAGTGTTTGGAATAAATGTTATAGTGCCAATTGATTTCTTGATTTCTACAGTACACAAAGCTCAAAACTTGAAGTGGACGGGACATGAGTTGTTTGACAAATTGGACCAACTTATCCAGTTAGACGAGACTAGACTTCTATCTGTTGGATCTATGTATGTTCACAAACGACAGCTGAAACAGTACCATGACCAACATGGTAAAAACAAGGAATTTTGTAAGGGCAACTATGTGTTAGTCTATACCCTTAAGCAACATTCCAAGAAACTTAAAAAGCGGGGTGATGGCCCCTTTGTGATCAATGACATATCGCCAAGTGTAGCCGCCCAACTCACAACATTAGAGGGAGAGGTGATGTCTAGCTGGATAAATAGGTGCATATTGAAAAAGTATCACCAACGTCTCACATTGGACATGCTGGAAAGGATACATTTAGCTAAGGAGCGACAAAAGAAAGTTCAAGCAGTTAAATATTAGGCACAAGAGGAAGCAAAATTACGGAGTTTGAAGAGAAAGAATAAACAACAACCACCACCTCCTATCACAACAATTTAAGCCGAACAACCTTGGCTTGGTGAAATAGATGTTTGGATCAACATCAGGCTAGCTAATGGCACGACCAAAAGAGCACTTGTGGATACTGAAGCACGTGTCAATACTATGCAATATTTGACATACCTCAAACTATTTGAATCCATGCTTGAAACAATCAAGATTGAACTAAAAGCGGCCAACATGGAAACCATGGTTAATTTGGGACAAGTCAGTGTCTCAATTAACATTGATGGAAACCAATGCCCACATAGGTTCCATATTATGGTTAATATAGATCTCAACGAGCGCATCATCTTGAGAGTAATTCAAGTGACAGTAAAACAAAGCAAGGATAGCTTACTTCTACAATAAAGCTACATGTCTGTAAGTATCAAGGACGGGTACATAAAGTTTGGATCCGAAATCAGTTTTGGAATCAAAACCAAAATAGATATGGATTCCAAAAACAATGTTGGCTAAAAAATCTTCACTACGAAGTACAAATAATTTCCTAGTGACAGAGTCAGCAAAGCTTCAAATTACTGCCGAAAGGACTTCAATCAAGATTACAAATGGCTTCCAAATAATAAAATCCACAAGCAAAACAAGTCAAAGACTGTCACATGGGAATGGAAACCAAAACCACCAAATACGCAAACCATCCTGCAGTCTCCAAAACAAAAACTTGGTGGATCCCTAAAGTACAACCTTCTCAAAGAGTGGAGAACACACCCATACAAAAAAAACCAAACAGGCCAACCATTTTGGAACGGTCAGCTCATCTTCAACTACTATTGTTCGAATGATGTAAAAAATAGGAAACCTCAACCGCAAAAGCCACTGAACAGTTGGTTTAGAACCCAGATCTTACATAGCACAGTGTTTCCGATTGCATCTCTTCTCTAAGCATGATAGGGACACATTACGCATCCATGCATAGACACGCTGTTGTTGCCCATGCACACCGCAAAAACCTTCGTCCACGATGACGCAAAATGGGAAGGGGGGAGTAACAACAGTGGCTTCAGTATCCGATGTAGCACATTGCAAGATAACAATTTGCAAGATAATAGTTTGCAAGATGATGAGAGATTATATGTACAATGTATAAAGTGTGTTTGATGCTTTAAATGTTCATTTTTTGGACAGTTTTTAGCAGGATTTTTTTAGATGGGTACTCTGGCTACAGTCAAATCACAATTGCACTAGAGGACCAAGCTAAAACTGCTTTTACAACCGAATTTGGAGTGTTCGCATTTTGTGTTATGGCTTTTGGCTTAACCAATGCCCGTGCTACCTTCCAAAGATTGATAAACACCGCTTTTAGGGAATATTTGAGGGAGTTTTGCGAAGCTTTCTTAGATGACCTTTGTGTTTATTCCTCTTGGAAAGAACATCTATCATGTTTACGAAAAGTGTTTGAATAGTGCAGATTGTATCGCATCTCATTAAACCCTTTTAAATGCCAATTTTGGATTAAACATGGAGCCGTTTTAGGACATATAGAGTCCAAAAATGGTATTTCCACAGATGAGAGCAAAATTAAAGCCATTTCCAATTTTCCACCACCTAGAAACTATAAGGGGGTTCAAAGGTTCATGGGCCATGTTGGTTATTATCGACCGTTTATTTTAAACTTTGCCAAGATAGCTTGCCCATTGTACAAGCTTCTTATTGAGTTCCATTGGACAACGGAGTGTGACCATGCTTATGAGTTATTAAAAAAGGCCTTGACAAGTGCTCCCATTCTACAAGTGCCCGATTGGAATGTAATTTTCCAAGTGCATATTGATGCATCGAACTTTGCTATTGGGTGTGTTCTAGCTCAACCAGGAGAACATAAATTGGACTACCCCATTAGCTTTGCAAGTCGTCAATTAAATGATGCTGAAAGGAACTACACCACTACAGAGCGGGAAGGTTTAGCTATGATTTATGTAGTAAAGAAATTTTGCTACTACCTTCTTGCCAACAAGATTTTTTAAAATGTGGATCATCAAGTGTTGTTGTATCTAGTGAATAAACCTTGTTCCACACGAAGAATTATATGATGGTTGTTAATTCTTTTTGAGTTCGATTTTACTATTGTGGTGAGACCTGGTAAAAGACATGTCATGGCGGATCATTTGTCTCGCATACCCAATGGTAAACCCCCTACTAGAGTCAATGAGAAATTGTCGGATACTTCCCTGTTCCTAGTTGAGACCATGCCTGAATGGAGTGAGAAGATTGTGAACCTTTTAGTTAATGGTTTTCGACCCAAAGAGCTTTGTAAGGATATAGCTCAAAAACTGTTAAAGGAACGTGAACCTTATTTTCTAATTGCAGGAACTCTCTACAAGCTAGGAAAGGATGATATTCTTAGACGTTGTGCCCAGGAGGACGAGTATTTATACATACGGCAAGAAGCCCACATGGGTATAGCCGAACGATATTTCTCAGGGGAACTAATTGCTAGAAAGGTGTTGCAATCAGGCTATTGGTGGCCTACCTTATTCAAGGATGCATCACTTTTTGCAAAAGGGTGTGATGAATACCAACGTTACAAGATCACACAACGAAAGATCAGGTGTATAGTGTTCTTTGATCTTTCCCTTCCCACGGTCTTCAATCAACTTTATCGTCACAGGATTTGACTCACATGGGTCTATAGGTGATAGGTAAGAACACAATTTACATTTAGTCATCCAGATTAAATCATTCCCTTCGTAGTAGCTTTGGGCTTCCAATAGTCTTTTAGGAATCCAACGCAACATTTTCTTACATTTCTTGGAGCGAGTGGGGCGTTTCTTACAAGGCTTCTGTGTTTTAGCATTAGAAACAATTGCTAAAGAAGCTTTAGGGACCCATTTGTATGTTTTCTTTGTTATATTATGATGAGTCTTGGGTGTCTCATGCTTTGTTTTAGCTACAGAAGTTGAAGCTTTAGGAGGTTGGGCCATAGGTACAGATGGTTCAACCTCTTGGACATGTAATGTTTCAGGTTGTATTTCCTCAGGAGGTGATATCTCAAGGACTATTGCCTGAGTGACAGGGCTAAGAGTTGATTTTTGTGTTGTGACACTCCTAGTCCCCCAATCAATAGTGCTATCATCCACGTGCGTCCTAGGTTTATATTGCCTTCCATAGTTCCAGCAGGCATGACCAAAAAGTCTTGAGCTACAACCCCATTGTCATAGCTGACAGAAGTGTGCCAGGTTCCAAAAATCTTTGTTTTTTTCTTATTGATACCCTTGACTTAGATGGTACTCTCAGATAGAGATGGCTTTCCTAACTAACACCACACTCCATATGACAACAGATTATATTTAGCACCCATGTCCAATAAAGCGTTATATAGCACTTTTCCATAGGTGATATTAAACTCAATAGGGTATCATAGAGGTGTGTCAGAGTCCAACCAATCATCCTCTATTTCAATGTGAAATACGTGTGTGACTCTAAGGTTGGCCTCTCGTTGGTGTTTAATAAGTTGTTTAGCATCAGCTTGAGCTTATATCTTTTTCAATTGTGCCTGTGCCTTGGCTTCCTTTTTTTGATGGATGGCACATAGCTCCTCTTAGATTAAAGGATCATAGTATCTTTTAAATTTACTCCCATTGAGGAGTCCAATGGTTTCAACTCCATCAAGAGTTTCCACACAAACGGTACCTTCTTCTTGTTACACACTCCATACATAAGGACTTTATCCCCAACCTTGATATCTTTGTTCTTTAGATGACGGTCAAGCCATTTCTTCCTCCTATCTTTCTCCACAAGTGCATTTTGCACAGCCAATTGTCTTTCTTCGTCTAACCTCTCAAGGATATATAAACGCTCAGCTAAAGGGTTACCATCCCAACCTTCTTGTGAAGCTACCCACAGACTAGGAATTACAAACTCCCATAGCATAACTGCTCTTGGCTATATACCATTTTGAATGGTGTACAATTGATAGCCACTTTGTAAGCAGTATGATAAGCCCATAGAGTTTATGTTAGCTTCAAATCCCAATATGTGAGATGAGCCTCCACTATTTTGGTCAAGATAAAAAATTAAAGTCTTGTTAGTGCTCTCAGCTTTGCCATTTGCTTGTGGATAATAAGGTGTAGACTTATGGTGGGCTATCATGAAGTCTGTCGTGAGTTCCTTTATCACCCCATTTATAAAATGAGTACCATTGTCGCTCACAATTTCAAAGGGAGAACAAAATCGCGTAATAATGTTCTCAAAGAGAAACTTAGCAATTGACCTTGCATTAGCCTTGTGTGTCACCTTGGCTTCCACCCACTTTGTCACATAGTCAATGGCAACAATAATATATCCAGATTGAGTGTTACGAGCTGTCGGACTAATGGGGTCTACAAATTCTAAACCCCATTTTTCAAATGGTTGAGTGACTTTAATAAGATGTAATTGGGTGAAGGAGGACGTGCGGAAGTGCGACGCGAGAGAGAGTGCGAGAAGAAGAGCACGACGATATGGTGAACTCGCTCTACTGTAATGTGTAGAGCATAGTGAGTTCTTATTAGGTTTTCACAAAAGAATATGTGTACATACCTGGCGGCCCGCCCACTTACCTGGGCGACCACATTGGGCTTTATACCCCAACAACCTCCCACTTAAAGTCCAATGTGGTACTTTAAGTGTGAGAGAAGCTACTATACAAGCTAATATACAAGAGATGTAGAGAAGTGATGTACTACCCTACACCTAACTGCTTGCGAAAATGCGCAAAGCTCTATGAGGGAAGTCCTTTTGTAAGTAGATCAGCAGGATTTTCTGTGGTGTGAACTTTGACAAGCTGAAGTTGCTTATCCTCGAGCATTTCCGTGATGAAATGATACTTCACATCCACATGCTTTGTCTTTGAGTGATAAAGTGGATTGCGAGCCAATTGTATAGCACTTTGACTATCACAATATAACACAGGCATCTCTTCTTTGATTCCCAAATCTGTTACTAGTCGATTAACCCAAATTGATTCTTTGCATGTCTCTGATGCTGCAACATATTCAGCCTCTGTAGTAGACTGAGTAACACAATCTTGTAATCTAGAACGCCATGATACTGCTCCACCAGCCAATGTAAAGACACACCCTGACGTAGACCTTCGGTTGTCTAAGTCACCTGCATAATCTGAGTCTGTAAAAACCTTTACACTTAGCTCCTGACTCCCATAGCATATGCGCATACTCTTTGTAGCTTTCAGGTATCTCAATATTCCTTTCACTGCCTCCCAATGTTTCTTGCCTGGGTTTGACATGTATCGACTTACTACTCCCATTGCAAATGAAATGTCTGGGCGAGTAGCAATCATTGCATACATCAAACTACCCACTGCAGAAGCATATGGAATCTTATCCATTTCAGCCTGTTCTTCCTCAGACACAGGACAATCTTGTTTGCTAAGTTTCACATATGGTGGCAATGGAACACTCAATGCCTTTCCCTTCTCCATATTGAAACGTTGCAAAACCTTGTAAATATACTCTATTTGAGATAACCAAATCAACTTCTTTGATCTGTCTCTCTCAATGCGCATACCAAGTATATGACTTGCCTCACCCATGTCTTTCATGTCAAATGATTTTGCCATCTTTGACTTCAAAGCTGAAATTTCTTCCAAGTGCTTTCCAGCAATCAACATGTCATCCACATACAAAATAAGGATCAACCAACCGCCATCCTTAGCTCTCTTTGTATATAGACAATGATCGAACTCACTACGTTTGTAGCCTTGAGAAAGCATAAACTTGTGGAACTTATGGTACCATGCCCTCGGTGATTGTTTTAAGCCATAAAGACTCTTTAACAACTGGCATACCCAATCTTCCTTTCCTTTCTCAACAAACCCTTCTGGCTGCTGTATGTAAATTTCCACATCTAAATCACCATGCAAGAACGCTGTCTTGACATCCATTTGGTGCAACACCAAATCTAATATGGTAACCAATGCAAGAAAGCATCTCAATGTACTCATCTTGACCACCGAAGAGAAGACTTAATCAAATTCAATGCCTTAAAGCCCTTGGCAACAAGCCTTGCTTTGTACTTTGGCTGACTATCATGAGCGGTGATCTTATACCTGTAAACCCATTTACAAGGTAGAGCCTTTTTGCCCTGTGGTAATTTAACTAGCTTCCATGTCTTGTTTTTATGCAGAGCTGTCATCTCTGACTGCATGGCCAATTGCCAATTCCCGGAGTCCTTCATTTGCACTGCTTCCTTGTAACATGAAGGCTCATTGCAATCAATCAACATGACATAGTTCATTGATGGAACAAACCTATCAGGAGGTTGCGTGACACGTCCAGATCTACGCACAATAGGTGGCTCAGGCTCAGCCACAACCTGTGGTTTCACTCTATCCTGTCCTTGCTCCTCTTGAGCCCTGACATTTTGTCTTGCATGTGCAGGTCCATCTTCTTGGAAGAACTCTCTTCTAATCTCCTCAACCCTCTCTGGTTTAGAATGATATTTGGCTTCATTAAAGTGAACATCATTGCTGCGGATAACCTTTCTGGATTTGAGATCCCAAAGTCTGTACCCCATCTCACCAGAATTACCATAGCCTAGAAAGATGCACTTTCTACTCTTTGGCTCAAGTTTGTTCCTAAATTCCTTTGCAATGTGAATATATGCCTCACAGCCAAAGACTCTGAGATGCTTGTATGAGGGCACCTTGCCTGATCATACCATCTCTGCCACTAAATCCTTCTGCAAAACCTTGCTAGGAGATCTATTTATAAGATGAACAATTGTTGATACAGCTTCAACCCAAAACCCATTTGGCAGTTGTGCATTAGACAACATACTTCTGAACTTCTCTTGTATGGTCCTATTCATCCTCTCAGCAACACCATTTTGAGGAGGATTGTAAGGAGCAGTAAGTTCACGTTTTATACCTTTTGACTCACAAAAGTCTTGAAAGGCCTTTGAAACATACTCTCCACCATTGTCAGTGCGTAAGCATTTAAGCCTCTTGCCACTATGATTCTCCACAAGTGTCACAAACGTTTTGAAAACACTAAACGCTTCATTCTTGTGCTTGAGAAAGTAAACCCATACTTTCCTCGAGTAATCATCTATAAATGTCATAAAGTAAGAAGCTCCCCCTAGAGATAGGTTAGGCATAGGTCCACACAAATCACTATGAACAAGTGCCAACTGTGTATCCCTTCTACTGCTTCTATGCTTATGTGGCTGCTGTGTTTGCTTACCATACAGACAATGTTCACAGAATTCAAAATCATGAAATGAAAAGCCAGGCAAATAACCAGAACGAGACAAGATTTCCATTCCCTTCTTGGACATATGTCCTAACCGGCTATGCCACAAAGAAACGTTCGGCTGCTTGGTTACATTGATTACATTTTTAGAGACATTTGATACATAAATCATGTAAAGTCCTCCAGACTTTACTGTCATAGAACCCTTGGATATGTTCCACCTGTGCTGATGAAGCTCTTTGTAATTGCGGGAACATGTCTCACATTCTTCAGCGTAAAAGAAGAGCCATTCTGAAACTTCAATTGAACATCTGCAACACCTAAGATCTCACATGTCTGCCCATTGCCTAGCCGAACATGATCTTTAGTGGTCACATAAGAGGTAAACCACTCCTTGTTTGGAGACACATGAAGTGATGCCCCTGAGTCTATAATCGAGTCACTCAGTGCATTTCCATCAGATGCTGTAAGAAGAGCTGAGTCCATTGTATTCTTCAAGAAGTAGATGTCTCCTGACACTAGACTGTCATCCTCTGCAACAGTGTTTGTCACATTTATTTCTTGAATCTTCACTGAGGACTTGTTATTCTCACCATGGTCTTCAGCTTTCTCTTTGCCTTTTTCTGCTTTCCATTCTCTGCAGTCTCTTTTCATGTGACCCTTCTTGCCACAATGGTAGCATTCTATGTCACTCTTGCCTTTAGCATTGCGGGACTTGCTACGAGACTGATTCCTCTTTCCACCTTTGTACTTTTCTTTGGTCCTTCCCCTGACAACTAAGGCTATTCCTTTGCCTTTGTCCATTGTCTTTGTATTGGTTTCTTCAGTAAGCAGACTTCCTTCTACACGTGCTATGTTCAAACCATCTGGAGGTGCAGAATTACTCAAAGTTGTGCGAAAAGTGTCCCAACTTTCCGGCAATGTGATCAACAGGAACATAGCTCTAACAGGTTCATCAAACTTGACACCTTGAGCTGACAACTGACTATAGATTGTGTTGAATTCATTCAGATGATTGGACATAGGTGTCCCTTCTTTCATCTTCAAGTCAACAAGCTTCTTAAGCCAGTATACCTGTGAAGTTGCACTCTGCTTCTCATAAAGATCACTCAGCTTTAACCATGCTTGATAAGCTGACATCTCGTCTGCTACATTGAAGTAAACGCTTTCTGCCAAAGTCAGCATAATGGTAGAAAGTGCCAATTCATCCATTTCGCTCCATTCATCTTTGTCCATATCTTCTGGTTTTATCCCCTTGAGCTTTATAGGTTTTATCTGCTTCTTTTGTACCAACACGTGCCAAATCTGCTTCTTCCACAATGGGAAATTGGTTCCATCCAGCTTCTTGATATTGTAAAGAGCAGTGTCCTGTGATCCAGCCATTGTACGCTTCACAGTAGTTTACTTTCCTGGGAAAAATTTGGCAGAGTTCCCCGTGTAAACTGACCTCTGAACCAATATCAACCTGATGAACTAGTGGATGTCGCCTACAGTCTGTGTGTAGATGCGCCCGTGTCGTATGTGACACGCCTCCAAGAACTGTGAGCCATCCTTCGATGTGTAGACATCCACAAATCAACACTCTGGGAGTGTCGATATCCTCAGCACCTGCAGTCATAGGCAGAAAACCCCAAATTTGCAGAGTCGGATCTGCACCTGCTGAGACCACATAGTCGAAAATGGCTTATGCAGAACTTTGTCGAAGCCGAACGGTGGCCGAGATGACCTCATAATGAAATTTTGAGAACACCGAGCGCTTCGGGCATGCCCACAGGATTTTGGGCCGTGTCTTTGCCTGTCGAATTTCACTCCAATCTGAGCTGGTGACTCTAGCCTCTTGCAGTGCTGTCCCGAGCCTCGATCTGAGCCTTGATACTAGTTGAAGGAGTACGAGCGGAAGTGCGACACGAGGGAGAGTGCGAGAAGAAGATCACGACGATATGGTGAACTCGCTCTATTGTAATGTGTAGAGTATAGTGAGTTCTTATTAGGTTTTTACAAAAGAATATGTGTACATACCTGGCGGCCCGCCCACTTACCTGGGCGACCACATTGGGCTTTATACCCCAACATTGGGTACCCAAGCGAGAACAACTTGTATCGCTCGGCTGAAACATAGAAAAAACAAATGGAGCTTCTTGCTCTTCATGTAGTTCTTCTACGAAAATACAAGCTTTGACACAACCTCCACCTACCATTGTAAATATCCATACTAACAACAAAGAATTTGCACCTCCCGTTGTAAGTTCACCACCTACAACAACGTTGCAAGTAAAATCATGGGAAAGTACCTTACCACCCGTACAACTAGATAAAACGCCTAGGGTGGTAAAAAAATATTGATCAAAGTCTTCACTCATAACAACTTGGAACAATTGGTTTCAAAAGGTGACAACATCGTTCCAAAAGGTATGATCTACCCAAGGAAGAGGGGAGTGTTTGTTGACATCCATCATTCACTTGCTCCCCTCTTAACCTTCCTCCAAGACCTCTCAATCTCCCAATCTTAGGGAATGTATACATATATCCCTATACTCAAGAGAAAAAAAAGAGTAAAAGAGCAAGATCCACCAAACAAAAAAAGGAAAACCTACAAGTTCTAGTACATGACCCAAAAATCATAATAACACATTATGCACAAGGACACGACATTTTGACATGACTCTTATAATATTTTCACACTAACCAACATCTATCTGTGCGTACAGATATGGCTAATATGCTAGTGTCATCCACTCCTACGTTGCGTGAGAGGTACCCTCTTTACTTTTCACAAGTGTTTCACATAGTCTACCTGGTGCTAGACTGTGAATGGGATTTGGTAGATACGCTAGCGTTTGGCAAGAATTGTGAGGAATTAGAATGGCTGATACGCCTCTTGACCACCCACGACTGATCCCTACTTAGTAAAGAATATCTCTCCGATTGCACACCCTTACCCTTTTGACCAAGATGACTATAGACATCTAGTGACATTCTTAGTGAACAATTGTACCTCTAATGATGAGGAAGATTTACATGATTACACGAATGGCACGTATGGTCTCATGGATGATGAATTTGTTTTTATCGACGATAACAAGGATAGGGGTTTAGACCTAGGGCTACCCACCATCTATTCAATATCCTGTTCCCTTGACTCTCTAGGGGGGTGCAAATAATTAGATTAGGGTTCCTTATGTTGTTTTAATTGTGTTCAATAAAGGTTGATGCCTCTTCCCACTAATGTGCCTCCTATAGGTATTCTTTATGTTTTCTAGTGTGTACAGGAATGTGTTGCCGTCGTTGGGATTTTGAGCTTCGTGCAATCCTTTTCTAGTTCACTCTTTGAATCGAACGTGATCATCAACACAATCAGGTGTTTCTTGTCCATTAGCATTATCTCTTGTCTTTTTGAGCATCCATGCCTGTATGCTTTAACTGTGATTGGTAACACAATATTTGTCGCGTTTTCTTAGTATTAAACATTAGATTCAATATAATTTTATGTCATAATCTCTTATTTAGGTTTAAGAATCAAGAAATCTGACTAAGCTAGTTTGACCTAGATAGACGTTAGAGATCTTCTATTATATACCATGGGAAAAGCCTTCATATTTGTCAATGGTTACTTCAGGTTCTTAATTCGATTTAAGCAACATTGTGTGCAATGTACTAGTGCTTTCTAGTGGGTTTAATCCCTCTTGACCTTTAGTTTAACTATTATAAAAGGAGTTTACTATTGTGATGAGACTGGGAGGGTAACACTGTCAATATGACCCCCCAAAGTTACAAAATTAAAAGGCAATGAAAAAAACAAAGTGTCAACAATGTAAAATCTTAATTTGGTACTTCACTCACATGTATTGCCTATGGTACTAGAGCCCTAGAGGTTCCCAGTGTGGGCGCTTTTCTTTGAAAAGCAAAAAGCCCAAGACATACAAAATAAGCACACGCGTCAAATATTGAATCAATAAGGAAAACACTTGGGGGGGTCAAACAAAGGGAATATTTAGGCGATGATTGCATAAGCAATTCCTTTTATCGTAGCTTAACTAGAAGGTCTTCTAGTTATAAGCTCTAGTTAGTCCTCGGGCTTAAAGAAGGCTAAGGACATTCAATCTCAGATGCTCTTCCACCTCGAAGAACGGGCTTCATCTCAATAGCTTATGAGAATGGAATCTACATTAGGAAGAGTGGCAAGTTAACCCTCACGGACACCCTCTCACCTTCGACGGATTCCTTATCATTTATTTGAGTCATGGACCGGGCTTGTTGGTCCAATAGGTGTGTAGGTGATCGCCGATGGGAGGTGCACCACTTATCCCATTTTTACATGATTTTTACTATAATCGGCCACTATGGATGCCCATGTGTGAATGGGTCAGACACTTATAAAAGTTCCATTTTGACATGAAATCCTCATTCTTTGAGGTGAATGCTAAGAAGTGTTCTTTCTCTACCTCTATCTTTTTCTCCTTCGTGTGCTCATGGATGTGTGTGTGTGTGTGTATGCTAGAGAGAGAGAGAGAGAGAGAGAGAGAGAGAGAGAGAGAGAGAGAGAGAGAGAGAGAGAGAGCATTGCAACAGCGATAGCGGCTCCTTCTTCTTCGCCGCACAGGATCCTTTACGATGAAAAGCATTGAGCGATGAGTGACACACCATTGCCTCTTTGATCTTTCTAGGATTGTCTAGTTGTGTTCTTGTAGGCATTCGTGGCTCTTACACGATATTTGGAAAGTTCCTAGTCTCCGACACGTGCGATAAACCGCACAAAGAACTACTCGTGAACTCAAAACTTTATTTTTATATATATATATATATATATATATAGAGAGAGAGAGAGAGAGAGAGAGAGAGAGAGAGAGAGAGAGAGAGAGAGAGAGAGATTTTAAGTATGTGTATGGCTAATGAGTGACTCTCGATGCTCCAAAATTGTGGTTGGGAGAGGAAAGTGTGTAGGTCTAAGTCATGGCTGTAAATGTGAGAGAAGCAACTTCAGATGTTACCAAAAGCTGAGCACTCTAGTAGTATGTGGTACTCAGACTCTCGAACTTGCAGTGAGCATAATGTGCACAGTCAATTTGAGTCTTCTCCATTGCCCCAATGCCCTGTCTTGCATCAAAGGGAATGGGAATTAACCCGAATGGCTGCGGCAATGCAAATCACCGACAAGGGGATATGCTCAAGCATGTAAGTGTGAGTTCGGATGTATTGACCTACACACTGTGGCTAGGAGAGGAAAGTGTGTAGGTCTAAGTCATGGTTGAAAATGTGAGAGAAGCAAGTTTGATTGTTACCAAAAGCTGAGCACTCTAGTAGTATGTGGTACATAGACTCTCGAACTTGCAATGAGCATAATGTGCACAGTCAAATTGAGTCTTCTCCATTGCCCCAACGCCCTGTCTTACATCAAAAGGAATGGGAGCTAAGCCGAATGGTTGTGGTAGTGCAAATTTTCGACAAGGGGATATGCTCAAGCATGTAAGTGTGAGTACAGTTTCCTCTTTCAACGAAGAACATGGTTTTGTAATTGGGGAAAGTATGGGTGGTGTAATATATGAAGCGTGACCCACCAGATTTCTCCCAAGCCATAATACATTGGAGTTGTAGAAAAGCTTCATTCACTTGGGAGTCAATTGAATCATCATGTAGCAAGTGTAATGCATCCCATCTCCCAAACCACTTCTTTATGTCTTGCATCCATCCCGTGCTCAAGATCTTACTTTTATGCATCTTTTGAACTTTTTTGCTTGCTTCCAATGCAATTGTAGGAAGTTGATGAGAGAGGTTTTGATGCAACTTTATCATGTACTCCACAACCCTTTCCATGCCTATAACCTCAATTGGAAGAGATCCCGACTCAAGAAGTAGGAGCATATATGGTGTTTGTGTTTTAACTTGAAGAAAGTTTGTAAGAAAACGCTTTTGGACATTCTCAAACTCTTTCCAAGTAGACTTTGAGATGCTCCCGCCCCACACTTCAACTCCATAAAGAAGAACCGATGTCACCAATGCATCAAAAATGTACTTCTTGAGAACCCAACACTTGATGTTGCCCGCATTACACATGTTCTCAAATGCATAATATGCTCTCTTTCCCCCTTCCAAACAATGCAGAGCACATTCATGCCACTTGTGATTGGACGGAACCTCAAGGCCAATGTACTTAAAGCTCTCAACAACTTCAAGTGTCTCATTGTTGTACACATCATGGCTTCTCCTTATGGTTGGTTTTCATAAGCATAACCTTTGTTTTGGATTTATTCACAATCAGCCCACTATGCAAGAAAAATTTCTCAAGGACAACCATAAGCTTTTGTGTGTCTTCTAAAGTGTGTGGTAGAAGCACTACATCATCTGCATATAACAAAAGCATGATTATTGCATTGCAAATAGTGACCTTTTCAATGCCTTCTTCTTGCATAAAGTCAAGTACCATTTGTTCCAATTGATCAATGCATCGACCAAAGAGAGTTGGTGAAAACGGACATTCTTGTTTAACCCCAAAAGTGCTAACAATTTTTTTTGGGAATTTCTCTTTCCATATGAAATTGACAAATCACCTTCTCATAGATTCGAGAAACCGCAAGCATAAACTCACTTGGCACTTCGAGTTCTTCCATTCTTCTCCACAAATTGTTACGTGGAATCATATCAAAGGCTTTCTTGAAGTCCACAAAACAACAATACAATCGCTTGCCTTTTAACCAGCTTTCCTCCATGAGAACACGAAGAGTGACAAGATGATCAATGGTGCTATGGCATCGACAAAAACTTGCTTGTCCTTTTGCACGCTTGTCATTCTCTTCAGCCCAATCACTCAATTTCATCTCCATTATGCACCCAAACAACTTTTCCATAAGAAAACCAATCATTATAGTCCGGTAGTTGTTTACATTATTTACATCCCCTCCTTTATGCAAAGGCTTAACCCAATTAGTACTCCAATTATAAGGCATACCATGTTGAAGTGCAAAGGTTGAACATATCACACATCCACTCATGGGTAAAATCTCTTGTCCATTTGATCATCTCCGTCTTGATACCTTGAAGATCTCCCGCTTTGCGAGTGGCCAACTTTTCAAGCCCACCGCATACATCCTCAGTAGTAAAAAAAGAGGGCATACATGGGAGTGAACCATACAATGTCATTTTTTCAGCATTTTCTTGCTCATATAATTGCTTACATGTGTGTACATATCCATAAGACTCAACTTACCAAAATTCTCAACCTGCTTGCCCCTCAAGTTTCTCCATAATCTTCCACATGCAGCTGCCTTTTCTTGAACTTAAAAAAGTTGTTGCTTTACTTACCATCTTCTTCTCTTCTTTTGAATCAATGCCTTGTATGTATGCAAATGACTTTGATAATTATCTTTGTTCATGGTTACATCAAACTTTACCAAGTACTTTTGAGTATCTTGACATTCTTTATTAAACCACTTTTTCATGATCTATCTTTGTTGATACCATGGAGATGCTTTATGGCAAAGCATTCTTCGGCACAAGAACAAATAACTTTCTTGAAAGCTTCCCATTTAGTTTCCAATGGTGCGTCATATTGAAGCTTTGTCATCCATAACTTTTTCTTAACCATTCCAAACGATGCATAGTACATTCATGCCACTTGTGATTGGACGTAACCTCAAGGCCAAGGTACTTAAATCTCTCAACAACTTCAAGTGTCTTATTGTTACCCAATGCATGGCTTCGCCTTATGGTTGGTTTTCACACGCATAACCTTTGTTTTGGATTCATTAACAATCAGTCCACTATGCAAACAAAAGTTCTAAAGGACAACCATAAGCTTTTGTGCATCTTCTAAAGTATGTGCTAGAAGCACTACATCATCCGCATACAACAAAAGCATGATTACCACATTGCAAATAGTGACCTCTTCAATGCCTTCTTCTTGCATAAAGTCAAGTACCATTTGTTCCAATTGATCAATGCAAAGACCAAAGAGAGTTGGTGACAACAGACATCCTTGTTCAACCGTAATAGTGCTTACAATGTTTTTTGAAATTTCTCTTTCTATGTGCAATTGACAAATCACCTTCTCATAGATTCGAGAAATCGCAAGCATAAACTCACTTCGCACTTGGAGTTCTTCCATCCTTCTCCACAAATGGTTACATGGAGTTCTTCCATCCTTCTCCACAAATGGTTACATGGAATCATATCAAAGGCTTTCTTGAAGTCCACAAAACAACAATACAATTGCTTGCCTTTCAACTGGCTTTCCTCCACAAGAACACGAAGAGTGACAAGATGATCAATGGTGCTATGGCATCAACAAAAACCCGCTTGTCCTTTTGCACGCTTGTCATTCTTTTCAGTCCAATCACTCAATTTCATCTCCATTATGCACCCAAACAACTTTTCCATAAGAGAACCGATCATTATAGTCCGATAGTTGTTTACATTCTTTACATCTCCTCCATGCAAAGGCTTAACCCAATTAGTACTCTAATTGTTAGGAAATATGACGTAGCTAAGTAGATAATTGAGTAGATTACTTAATGCATAGATAATTTTCACACACAAGAGATTAGAGAGAGAGAGAGAGAGAGAGAGAGAGAGAAAGAGAGAGTATACACGATATACGTGGTTCACCCAATGTGGACTACATCCACGGGAAAGCAACCACTTAATGGCTTTAGTACTTCAAACAAGAAGTAAGTTACAAAGGGATTATACCCTTAATAGAGCTCCCACCTTGCTTCACTCTCACCACCTCACACCCACCTTGTTGCATCAACTTCACACTGTGAAATGTGTGTAAAAATGGCCTCCTTTTATAGGCCAAAAGGGCTGCCCTCTCTCATAAGAGGCAGCCATGTGTAGCCACCCTTGTGTAGATAAGTCCAAATCAGACCCTCCAATCCGTCCATGTGTGGCCACCCTTGAGAAGACAAGTCCTCCTTTGAAACCGGTCACCGGCCATTGACTACCGGCCACCGGCCAACCGACCAAACGACTGCCTGTTTTCTGATCACTTTTCGACCGTCATCTGACCATAATATTCCGGCAAAAAAATTTATTCACGCACAAAAAAAATTGTTTTTCGGTGAGTGATTTTTCTTCACGCACGATGGCTTCTGTGCACTTTTAATACAAAAAATCACGAGGGGTAAATCAGGCTCCATACTTAACAATCTCCCACTTGGAGACTGATCTCCAAACCAAACCTGTGACTGCTTTCCATCCTGGCTTTTTATTCTTGAATGCCAATAGAAGATGAGAAAAAGCTCAACTTCTCTTTATTGACCACCTTTGTAAATATGTCTGCAAGATTTTCACTTGTATGCACCTTTCCTAGCTTTAGTCGTCCCTCTTCCAAAAGAGTGCGTATGAAGTGATATCTCACCTCAATGTGCTTTGTCCTTGAATGAAAGGCTGAGTTCTTTGCAAGATGGAAAGCACTTTGGCTATCACTGTACAAGACACAATTGTCTTGTTTGACTCCAAGCTCTTTTAAGAACGTGTGAAACCACATAATCTCTTTGCTTGCTTCCATCATTGCTACATACTCTACTTCCGTGGTAGAAAGTGAAACCATTTTCTGTAGCTTTGAAGCCCAGCTTACTACTATGCCTCCAACCGTGAATACATAGCCATTAGTGCTCCTTCGAGTATCTTTGTCACGTGCTATATCTACATCAGCATACCCTTCTAGAAAAATATCAGTTCCTCCAAAGTACGAAGCATTTGTTGTTGTTCCTTTTAGATACCTAAGTATCCACTTCACAACTTGCCAGTGCTCTTTACCTGGGTTGTCCATGAACCTACTTACAACTCCCACTGTATGTGCAATGTCTGGCCTTGTCCAAACCATAGCATACATAAGAAAACCTACCACTGCAGCATATGGAACTTTAGATATATAGGCTATCTCCTCTCGTGTCTTTGGACACATATCCTTGGTCAGTTTAAAGTGACCAACCAAAGGTGTAGAAACCGTTTTTGCATTTTGCATTGCAAACCTTTCTAGTACCTTCTTGAAATAGCTTTATTGTCTTCTTCGTCCTGTCCCTTCATATCTTCATACTAAGTATCCTATTTGCAGCACCTAAATCTTTCATTGAAAAAGATTTAGACAGCTTCTCTTTTAGATCTTTGATGTCCTGCATGTTGGTACTTGCAATCAGCATGTCATCAACATACAACATTAGGATGATGAACTTCTTATCTCCCAAATTCTTTGTGTAGATGCAGTGATCCGAGTTGCATCTTGTGAATCCACGATCCGACATCCATCAATCGAACTTTAAGTACGATTGTCTTGATGTTTGCTTTAAACCATACAAGCTCTTCTTTAATTTGCGAACCATTTTCTCCTTACCTTTTACTTCATCCCCCTTTGGTTGAACCATGTAAATTTCCTCCTCTAAGTCACCGTGAGGGAATGCCGTATTTACATTCATTTGCTCAAGATTTAGATCATGAGCAGCCACAAGGCTTAAGACAAGCCTAATTGAATTCATTTTTACAACAGGAGAGAATATTTCATTGGAGTCATTACCTTTCTTTTGAGAAAACCCTTTTACCACAAGCCTAGAGTTGTACCTTTTCTTCTCACCTTCTTCTTCCTTCAGCTTATACACCCATTTCTTCTGAAGCGTACGCTTACCTTTAGGCAACTCAACCAACTCCCATGTTTGGTTGCGATGTACTGAGTCCATCTCCACTTGAGTGCTCTTCATCCATTCTTCTTTGGATTCGTGTTGCATAGCTTCTTCGTATGATTCTGGCTCTCCAAAATCTGAGATCAAGAGATGGTTGAAGGAAGGAATGAACCTTTCTGGAGGTCTACTTGCTCTTGTAGATCTTTTGAGAATAGGTTGAGGCTCTTTATTTGGTTGACGTTGTTGCATATTGTCATCGTTTGCAGTCCTTGAGTCTTTACCGTCCTCAAGCTCCATGTACTCATCACCCGTTTCTTTTGTTTGTTTTCTTTCCAAGTAATCTTTGTACATATTTTGTTCGTTAAAAATTACATCCCTACTCCTAAAGATTTTACCATCTTTAGGATTCCATAGGCGATACACAAAGTCACCTTCTCTATAGCCAATGAAGAAACACTTTTTGGGCTTTGCATCTAGCTTTGATCTTAGGCTTCTATCTATGTGCATGAAAGCCTCACACCCAAACACTTTGAGAAATGTATAATTCACCGGTTTATCTGTCCATGCCTCTTCTATAACTGCCCCATCCAATGTCGTTGAGGGTGACTGACTGATTAAGTACATAGACGTACTTATAGATTCCGCCCAAAGTTTAAGCGATAGGCCTGCATGTAGCCACATGCTTTGTGCTCGCTCCATGATTGTCCTATTCATCCTTTCTGAAATCCCATTTTGTTGAGGTGTCCTTGGGGTTGTCTTTTGACTCTAATGCCATTGCTAGCACAAAAGCTTTCAAAATCTTGGCTTCAATAATCACCTCCATTGTCGGATCTGAGGTATTTAACCTTGGTACCTACTCCATTCTCCACAAAGGCTTTTCACCTTTGAAATATGGAAAACACATCGGATTATTCTTCATGACATAAACCCATGTTTTCCTAGTCGCATCATCGATGAATGTTACATAATATAATGAGCCACCAAGTGATGGTGTACTTGCAGGACCCCAAACATCAGAATGAACCAACTCAAGTTTTTTATTTTTTCTTTCATTTTTTGAATTTTGAAATTTTATCCTCTTTTGTTTACCATAAACACAATCTTCACAGAACTCTAAGTCCACTTCTTTCAAACTTGGTAGAAGCTTCTTGTTTGAAGGAACTGCATTCCTTTGGCACTCATATGCCCAAGCCGATAGTGCCACACTGCATTGTCATCTTTCGTAGCTATTGCACAAGTTGAAGATTGCATGCTAACAGTACATAGTAAAGTGTACCGACCTTTTCTCCCTTGGCAACCACCAAAGATCCCTTTGAGATCTTCCACCGTTTGCTTCCGAATGCAATGTTGTGACCTTCATCGTCCAATTGTCCTGTAGAGATCAAAATTTTGCAAAGAGAAGGAACATGCCTAACATCTTTCAGCTTCCATTCATTTTCGTTAGTAGTTTTGACACAAACTGTACCTTTGCCGACAATTTCAAAAGCTTCATCATCTCCCAAGTATACATACCCAAAATTACCTTTGGTGTAATCTTGGAAATGTTGCTTGTGTGGTGTCGCATGGAATGAAGCCCCAGAATCTACTATCGAGGAATTAGACACATTGTCTAATGAGAGAATTAGAGCGTCTTGCTCTAATTTACCGCCACATTGGCGTCCGATGTTGGCTTGTTGTCTTGAGACTCCGACTCCTTCTTCTTCTTGGACCATCAATCCTTCTTGACGTGACCCTTCTTGCCGCAGTTTCAACATTCAAGAACCGACTTTGTGCGTGACTTGCTTCGTCTTGAGCGATCACGACCCTTTTGGTTTTTGAACCTCTCCTTAGGCCTTCCTCTTGTTTCCACTGATAGTGCATCACTTGATGATTCTCTTGTGCTTTTCCTTTGCATTTCATTGCTTAGGAGAACACCCACAGCATCATCAAACTTAAGAGTACTTGTGCGAGAAATAGAATTACTTACAGCCATCACAAGGCTGTCCCAACTATCCGGTAGAGATGATAGTATAAGGAGAGCTCGCACTTTGTCATCGGAATTTATTTTCACCGATCAAAGTTGACTTATGTTGGTGTTAAAGTCATTTAAGTCTTTTGCAACTAAACCACTCTCTGCCATCTTTAGATTGAACAAGCGCTTCATGAGAAATACCTTATTGGATGCCGATGGTTTCTCGTAGAAGTCATCAAGTGACTTCATCAAGTCCTTCGTGGTCTTGATCTCCGAAAAGTCGAAGGCCACCGTTGACGCCAAGCTTAACTGGATTGTTCCCAGTGCCTTTTGATCAAATACAATCCATGCTTCATCTGCCATCATTGCGGGCTTCTTTGCAAGACCGCCTAGTGGCAAATAGAGGTCCTTTTGGTAGAGATAGTTTTCAATTTGCATCTTCCAATGTTGGTAGGTTTTGCCGTTAAAGTTCTTGATCTTGAGCTTCCCTTCCTCTGCCATTACTCCCACTCAATTCAAGGAATTCTTTCGTTGAGATAATTTAGCCACGAGCAAATCTTGCTCGATACTAATTGTTAGGAAATATGACGTAGCTAAGTAGATAATTGAGTAGGTTACTTAATGGATAGAGATAATTTTCACACACAAGAGATTATAGAGTAGAGAGAAGTAGAGAGAGAGAGAGAGAGAGAGAGAGTGCACACGATATACGTGGTTCACCCAATGTGGCTACATCCATGAGAAAGCAGCCACTTAATGGCTTTAGTACTTCAAACAAGAAGTAAGTTACAAAGGGATCGTACCCTTAATAGAGCTTCCACCTTGCTTCACTCTCACCACCTCACACCCACCTAGTTGCATCAACTTCACACTGTGAAATGTGCGTAGAATGGCCTCCTTTTATAGGCCAAAAGGGTTGCCCTCTCTCATGAGAGGCAGCCATGTGTAGCCGTCCTTGTGTAGATAAGTCCTAATCAGACCCTCCAATCTACCCATGTGTGGCCGCCCTTGAGAAGACAAGTCCTCCTTTGAAATCAGCCATCGGCCATTGACTTTCGACCTCCGGTCCCGGCCACCGGCCAACCGGCCAAACGACTGGCCGTTTTTCGATCACTTTCCGGCCGCCGTTCGGCCATAATATTCCGGCAAAAATATTTCTTCACGAACAAAACTTTTTGTTTTTCATTGAGTGATTTTTGTTCATGGACGATGGCTTCTCCTCATAATGGGGCCTTACAAATGTGCGTTTTTAATACAGAAAATTACGAGGGGTAAATCAGGCTCCATACTTAACACTAATCATAAGGCATATCATGTTGAAGTACAAGATCTAACATATCACACATCCACTCATGGGTAAAATTTCTCGTCCATTTGATCATCTCCGGCTTGATACCTTGAAGATTTCTCGCTTTGCGAGTGGCCAACTTTTCAAGCTCACCTCATACATCTCAATAGTAAAAAAAGAGGACATATATGGGAGTGAACCATAAAATGATATTTTTTCAATATTTTCTCGCTCATAGAATTGCCTACAATGTGTGTACATATTCACAAAACTCAAGTTACCAAAATTCTCAACCCGCTTGCTTCTCAAGTTTCTCCAAAATCCTCCACATGCATGTGCCTTTTCTTGGACTTGAAAAAGTTGTTGCTTTACTTCCCATCTTCTTCTCTTCTTTTAAATCAATGCATTGTATGTATGCAAATGACTTTGATAGTTGTCCTTGTCCATAGTTGCATCAAGATTTATCAAGGACTTTCGAGCATCTTTACATTCTTTATGAAACCACCTTTTGCGTGATCTATCTTTGTCGATACCATGGAGATGCTTTGGGCAAAGCATTCTTCGGCACAATAACATATAACTTGCTTGAAAGCTTCCTATTTAGTTTCCAATGGTGCGTCATATTGAAGGCTTTTCATCCATAACTTTTGCTCAACCATTCCAATGTACATTGGTGCCCGTTTGAAATCTCTTCCATGTGGCTGAGATTATCATGCTTAGTTGCTTCTCCACATAAAGGTCAATACATAAGGTCCGATGGTCGGATTTCAGGGTCCATTGGCCAAACATAAAATTCTTTATGCGATACATGATGGCTTTAGAGAGTAGCATATACTCAATCACACTATCCCCATTATGTTTTCTACATGTAAATCCATTGGTTCGACTCCACAAAGATACACCATTGGCAATGAGCATACCCGTGCTATTACAAATGTGTAAAAGTAACTTTCCATGGTGGTCCGGATCTTTCTCATTCATTGAAGTACGATCATACAAGTGAACTTCCTCCAACTTCCTTGAAATGTATGGCATACAAATTGTCGAGTATCATGTTGCAATGTTTTTGTGCGAGCATTCATATCCCCAAATACAATAACATCACCTTCGCCTTTGAAAGAAGCAATGTCCTCTTCTAAATCAAAAAATGGATGATCTCTATCTATGCAAGCATAAAAGGGGGAATCATGATGAGGAGCAATCGGCTACAAAAATGGGTGCTCTTTTTGGTGTCATAATTTTCAGCCATACATAACGTTTGTACTTGTCATCTTTCACAATTGATATAGAATCCTCCAATCCTTTCTTAACCATACATGCTACCCCTCCTTGCCCTCTTCGTTGCTTGGTATTCTTTGACTACATCAATGGATGTACATTGTAATCCTCCAAGCCATTAATCCTTTGTGTATCACGCTCCCAAGTTTCAACAAGAAGTATAGCATCGGCTTTGCTTGTTAGTTCATAAATGCAACTCCACATTCCATGGATATCCATTAGAATTCCAAAAGCATATTTTCAATTGTAACTTGGTCTCATAGGTCACGCATCCCTATTTGCTCGAGGGACTTGCCTCCTCCTTGGGTACATTTTCTTTGTGAGAGATCTCCTTGTTCTTTTAATTATTTTTCTTATATGCCTTGCGACGCATATTTTGTTTCTTAATAGTGAGATCTTCATATACAAAGCATTTTGTATCCCTCAAATAGATCCAACTATTATCAAGGATAATCTTTCGTTTGGTCTCATCCGGCATGGTGCATACAATTGGCCGTTCTCCCGAGCGAGGAGCTCCTTGCTTCCCCACTCTATGTGCTCCATAGACCATAACTCCGGACATGCAAAATTGGGTTTTAAAGAAATCTTTGATAACAATGGCAAGAGAAGGAGGTGTCTCCAACTTCTCTTCGGGAATTCCACGAATAACAATGTTCTTGGAACGTCGCTCCCGTTCCTTCAACTCCTCCACATCCACATTCTCAACATTCTTTGTTTGAACCCTAGCTTGCATGAGTGAGGAATTAGGAACCTCATTGTTACCACATACATCAACCCAAGACTTGTTTGTGCACACATTTTTCATGTTGCATACATCCCGGCTCATGGTGTCAAATTTCTCCTCTTTCAATACATGGTCATGCTCTACTTTGCTCATGCGCTCCTTCACAGCATTCAAGTCCATAAGAGAGCGTTTACATTCCTTGACTTCCTCTTCAACTTGCAACAAACGTGTTGTTTGCATCTCAAGTGTCCTCTTGAGATTCTCATTCTTAATCACAAGTACCCTTAGCGTGCCATTCTCCATTGCAAGTGCCCGTAAGTCTTCGCCTTGTTTATTTACGATCTCTTGCAACGATACCAAGTATGCCATGATCATGGGTTTTGATATCGTTGGTTGGGTGGTTATGTTGCTATCTCCACGCTTAGGAGATTTTGGATCATTTTCCAAAATGGTTGTGGACCTTGTTGAAGAAGAACAACCCTTACGAGTGCCGGAAGACATTGTATGTAAAATAAGAGATGAGAGTCAACTTTCTTGAACCTGTTCACTTCAGAAATGCTACTACAAAAACGCCTTTCATAACTATGATTTTTTTTTCCTTTACATCAATGCGCAGAGGGCATCGTGCTCTTTGATTGAGGCTATAGATCGCCCAAATCGGAGTTCGGATGAAGAAGTTATGATCAAAAGAGTAAACTTTTGTCTACCATGTCAAAAACGACTACGTTTTTTGGAGAGAGAGAGAGAGAGAGAGAGAGAGAGAGAGAGAGAGAGAGAGAGAGAGATTGTATTATCATACTTGAAGGTCAAATGTGACCTATGAGACCAAATAAAACATGTCTCACGCTCTATGTTGAGTCGATCAATGACTTTGAATGCTTGAGGACTATGGATATGAGGTGATAATGAGAGTCCATGGAGTGGTTGAGAGAGCTGAGAGTTTAAGGACCAAGCTCATTGCCAATGTTATACTGTGAAAGCTTACTCCACTCTCAAGAACTCACAACTCTATGATCTGATTGGAACAAACTCCTCTCCTAGGCACGAGAACCTCTATGATCAAATTTGTGTATATGGGCCCTCACCTTTTGACACCCTATTGACATAGTTAGTTTGTATCAACTAGATTGGTAGCATTTTTGTCCTAAGTAGACTAAGGGGAGGATGACCTATCTACTACAAATGTGCATTGCTACTATATTGGCTTGCAAGAGTGAGGGAGGTGTGAGCAAGTGAAAGAGAGCAATGAATATGTAGTGCCCAATGCGTCCCAATCATGAAGCAAGCCAACTTTTGATCAAAGCTTTATTGGTTTCATTGGGGGTTATAGACCCTTATCTTTTCATATCATACTCGCTTACACAAAAAGTTTTTACTAAAGATTTTTGGATAACGTGAACGGCTAACTTATAGAGAACACAAATTTCTCACAAGAAAGAGGCACAAAGATCTACAAGAAATCAGAGGAGAACAACAAAGATGTCAATGCCAAGTACATTCCCAATGTTGAAGCCAATCTAGAAGCGAAGGACTCGAACGTAGATAGATGGATAAAGATGGAGATATACACATGCATGTATGTATGTCATGTAGCAATTTATCAACGATGACCCCACTATGCATATTAGTGCATCCAATGATTTGTAGACATGTGCTTCCTTGCCGTATTGGTGTTACTATCATTAATTAGTTAAAGAACATTATTGATGCTCTCTACTCCTACTCGCTCACTTCTCATAATCAATTGGAATCTTCACTGTTGGAATTAGGGTTGCAGAGAAACACACACAGCTTGGAGAAGACGAAGGAAGCTCAAGGCACACAATAGAGAGTGTGTTACTTAGTGTGCAATGGAAAGATAGATAGCCCTAGAGTGATGGGCGTATATACAATGCACGGGGGAAAAAACCTCCTAAAGAGGGAAAAAATGCCCCGGCGGTCCTAGTGTGTTCACACACATCACTACCACATGTATATGGTAACAAATCCCCCCTGGAGTGATGCGGTGAACGAGAGCTGGCACATGAGTAAAGGGAAGTGCCATGCCCTGAGGACAGGATCAGTCCACAAAGGGGAGTAAGCCCAAAGCTTTGCGGAAAGCTTCAAGCTTCTCACGAGACAATGCCTTTGTGAAAAGATCTGCAAGGTTGTCCTGTGTTGGCACATAAGCCAAGCTGATCTCTCCTGCTGAGAGCCTCTCCCTGACATAGTGGTAATGCACCTCAATGTGCTTTGTGCGAGCATGAAAAACTGGGTTCCTCGCAATTGCCAATGCGCTCTGACTGTCAGTGTAGATAGTGTTGGCAGTGTCCTGTCCAACACCCAAGTTAGCCATAAGGCGTCTCAGCCATACACACTCAACCGTAGCTGTGAAGACTGCCCTGTACTCAGCCTCACAACTCGAAGTGGCCACAGTAGGTTGCTTCTTGCTCAACCATGATATACATGAACTGCCAAGCATGAAACAAAAACCACTTGTGGACACTCGCGTGTCAAAACAACCAGCCCAATCTGAGTCCGAAAAAGCATGTAAGTCTGGCGGCAATGATCCCCCCTTGGGATAAAACAAGCCAAGATGTAAAGTGCCACTAAGGTAGCGGAAAATCCTCTTGACAGTCTGCCAATGCTTAGACCCTGGGCTATGCATAAATCTGCTGACCTGCGAGACTGCAAACTGAATATCTGGCCTCGTGTTGCATACATAAATGAGGCAGCCAACAGCAGTTTGGTAAAGAGTGACATCAGCCATGTAGACTCAACTTCAAACCCGTTTCCATGGGAGTGGCAATAGGTTTGCAATCCTCAAGTCCAAACTTACATAGCAATGTCTCTATGTAACTTTTCTGACACAAGGCAATACCACCATCACACTGCTTAAACTGTATACCCAAGTAATGATGCAACAGCCCCAAATCTTTCATCTTGAAAGTAGCATTCAAATCAGCCTTAAATTCAGCAATATGTCTCTCATTTGGTCCAGTGATCAGCAAATCATCAACATAAAGAACCACAATGAGAAATACATCATCCTCACGCTTTACATACAATGTGCTTTCTGTTGGACTGTTACGAAAGCCTCGTTTAACCAAATGAGTGTCAGCTTTCTCATACCAAGCACGAGGAGATTGCTTCAACCCATACAAAGCCTTCTTACATTTGCACACTTTGTCCTCTTGTCCTTTTATGACAAACCGCGAGGCTGCGTTACATAAACTTCCTCAAATATGTCACCATTCAAGAAAGCAGTAACAATGTCTGATTGATGTACATCCCAACCAAAATGAGCTGCCAATGCACATAGAAAACGCACAGTAGTCATACGACAAGTGGGAGCAAAAGTCTCTTCATAATCTATGCCTTTTTGTTGTGCATAACCCTTTGCAACAAGTCGAGCCTTATGGCGATCGATCTCACCATCCGGCTTGCGTTTCAACTTGTAAACCCACTTCGTACCAATGGCCTTTTTGCCAGGACGCAAATCACATAAAGTCCATGTCTCATTCTCTATAAGTGCATCATATTCTGATTTCATGGCAGCAATCCAATTTTCTGAATTCTGTGCTTCATCAAAAGACAGAGGCTCCTCAACATCATGTAAACTAGACACAGCCAAAGCATAACAATCTGATGCATAAGATGCATGGCGAGAGCCTGAACGAGTACGACTAGATAAAGGTGCATCCAATTTACTGTCACGCAAAGTGTGCACCAGCCATTTTGGCATACCTCTAGCCTGCTCATTTTCAGCCCTTTCCTCATCAAGTACATCATGTACATCTGCATCAGTAATAGGCTGTTCTAAAACATTTTCAGAAACCCCCATAGGCTGTACATTTGCCTCATTGGAACTTTCATTCGTATTTCCACTACTGAAAAGAGGCAACAAAGTGTCATAAATGTCCTGTGAGCTTACATTACTGTCTCTAGTACATGACAGCAAGGGCTGAACAGAATTTTCCACAAACACTACATCCCGTGAAACCAGAATACGTTTTGTTTGCGGATGATACAACCTGTAACCTTTGCTTTCAGCACTATAACCAACAAAAATACATTTGACAGCCTTATCATCCAATTTTCTGCGCTGCACTTGTGGCACCAAAGCATATGCCAAACAGCCAAAAACACGCATGTGCTCAATAGAAGGCTTTCTATCATGCCATGCTTCATATGGAGTAATAGATTGCAAAGCTTTCGTAGGACACCTGTTAAGTACATAAGTGGCACACATGATGGCCTCAAGCCAAAAAGAATGCGGCAAAGCTTGACTTTTGACCATACATCGTGCCATTTCCGTTAGTGACCTGTTTTTCCTCTCAGCAACACCATTTTGCTGAGGTGTATAAGGCACTGTACATTGGTGTTTTATCCCACGACTAGCCAGAAATGCATTAAATTCATGAGACATATACTCCCCCCCTCGATCGGAACGGAGGGTGCCCATAGTACATTTTGAAACATTTTCAGCCATAGCCAAAAATTGTTTGAAGCACATAAAAACTTCGGACTTCGCTTTAAGCGGAAATACCCACGCATGCCTGGAGTAATCATCAATGAAAGTCACGAAGTACAGGTAATTGCCCAAGGACGGAGTTTGCATGGGCCCACAAACATCACTATGCACAAGCTGCAACCTGCATGTGGCCCTAACTGAACCATCCTTTGGAAACTTAGAACGCTGCATTTTACCCAGAATACAGCCTTCACAAACATGTTTGATAGGTGCTTCAAGAGGCGGCAAAGAAGCAACCATATCAGATTTTTGCAAACGCAACAAACTGGCAAAATTCAGATGACCAAAACGTGCATGCCAAAGTTTTGCATCTGAAATAGCCCTTGAATCTGCAACAGCATTTGCAAAATTTTGTCCACACTTGTCATACAAAGTGAGCTTATACAGCCCACGGCACAAAAGCCCAGATGCAACAATTTCATCACCAAAACTGAGATCATGAACTGTACATCTGTCATCCACAAATTTGACTACAAGTCCAAGTCTAGCAAGTGTGGATACAGACAAGAGATTCTTCTTGATCCCAGGTACATAAAGTGCATCAACAAGTGTGAAGGAACTGCCATTAGCAGCAGTGAGCACAATCTTTCCAACTCCCTGAACTGGATAAGAGGCGTTGTTGGCACAAGTGACTGAATTCCCATGAGGGACAGACTCGAGAGAGGTAAACAATTCACGATGTGAGGTAATGTGCTTTGTAGCACCACTGTCGAAATACCACACATGTGAATCTGCAGCAACTGACAAGCATGCATCATGGACAGCAGGATTGTAAGTGCACTCTGCGCTAAAAGCTCATTCTGCATCAACATCAGCATAACAATCTCCTTTCACAGAAGACTCAACAATGGCTGCATTTGTAGTGGACCCAGCATTTGCAGTGGAACCACCCTCTTTCTTCTTAGCCTCTTTGGCCTTCAACTTAGGACACGACTTGATCAAGTGATCATTGGCTTTACAATAATGGCAACGCATCTTCTTTTTGCCCTTATCACCAGAATTGCCAGACGAAGTGCTGCCAGCAGAAGCATTAGGAACAGAATTTTTTCCACTCGCAGCAGAACCATAAGAAGTGGCTGCATTACTGTTACCACCCTTTCTTTGAGAAGCAATAAAAGCCTGTTCAACTGCACGCTGCCTAGTCCTGTTTTTTCTAGAAAGTGACTCTTGCAACAGCAATGTGCATAATGCATCAAACTTGACAACTTCAGGATTTCCTTGGGTCATCAGTCTCCAAGTACTAGCAAAAGTCTGGTAGGAATCTGGTAAGGCATCAAGAACAGTCTGCACAAGGGAACTGTCAGAAATGACTTCACCTGCAGAAATGAGTTGCTCATTGATATCCTTGACACTAGCAAGGAAAGTGTCCATATCATCTTCCTCATGCATAATCTTCGACTCTAGCTCTTTACGCAGCAAAGCAATTTTAGCCTCATTGCGGCTTGCATAAAGACCTGCTAGAATATCCCAAGCCTGTTTTGCAGATTTTGCTGAACGGATGTGAGGAATAATGGTGCGCTTCACAGACAACGCAATCAATGCATGAGCCTGCGCATCCTTAACATCCCAACGAGCTTGTTCTGCCGTAGGCAAAACAACTCTAACAGCTGCAATCCTTGCAGCAAGACCTGCAACATCCTCAATATCGCCTACATCTTCAGAACCAGGACGTACATCAATGCCCTGCACAATGTTCCAGACACCTTTTGACACAAGAACATGTTGCATCATATAAGCCCACATAGGGTAGTTGTCCCCATCCAACCTGTCCTCAGCAGCAAACATCTTGAACACATCTGTGTTGTTGTTGTCAGCCATGGTAAATGCTGCACCTGATGTGAAAACTGCCCGAAAATAGGAGAAATGGAGCGGGAACAACTTGTGCTATATAGCACAAACCGTAGAAGACTATAAGGCACCTATTATGCAGAAAACGGCACTGACAAAAAATTTGCACAAAATGACGAAATAGCCTGTGTAGTACTGCCCGTAGTGGAAACGGAGGCCGAAATGAGCCCAAATCAAAATTCTGAGCAGACTGAGCTTGTTGAGCTCGCTCAAAATATTTGTCGACCTGCGAACGCTCGCCAAAGCTCACTGAAATCGGAGAAAGTGAGCAGGCATGTGCTGGAGCAGCTGGCGACTAAGCCCGGGAAGAAATGACCTGCTCTGATACCAATTGTTGGAATTAGGGTTGCAGAGAAACACACATAGCTTGGAGAAGACGAAGGAAGCTCAAGGCACACAATAGAGAGTATGTTACTTAGTGTGCAATGGAAAGATAGATAGCCCTAGAGTGATGGGCGTATATACAATGCACGGGGGAAAAAACCTCCTAAAGAGGGAAAAAATGCCCCGGCGGTCCTAGTGTGTTCACACACATCACTACCACATGTATATGGTAACATTCACAGATTCCAACATTATCTTCATGACTTCTTTCTAAAAGTATCTTTTCATTCCCCGATGACAACACTTGGTCGACCTCACGACCTCCTCTCTAAAGAGAATGTTATGGCTGGAGCCACTTCGTCATGTCCGGGTCGTTGTCAAGGGTGTAGGCCATTCCATTAAAAATAAACTCTCCCCTCTGGCTAGCCTCTTGCTCTCCCTCATTTGCCACTAGGTGGCACCCCTTCCTACCCTTCGTCTACTCTTGCCACCTACCACCAATGCGAGAGTGCCCCACTGCCTCTGCTGCCACCTTCCCGTTATGCATTAGATGCACCAACCCAGTAGCCAGGCCCAACCATCTCCCCTTCAACTTTTCCCTTTCTTGAGCCAAAAGATCTACCAAGATTCCACTTAATAAAGCTCAATGCATTATCATACCCCCTACCCTACCATACTGACTCGCTAATGTAGCATTGATCGTAGAATTGGTATCACGTAGTTGAGCCACAACAAAAAAGCATTGGAATCTTTCCACTTTAGAGGGGAGGACCATTATACAAGAATAGAGGTCATGCTTCTTTTGCCACAGCAACGTGCAAGTCACATACTAGTTATAGTTAAAGGGGCTCCCTGCACTAACGCAAAAGCGGCCATCAGATAGCATACATGGCCTAGCAAAGGCTTGTGCCCTCTGCATGTCTCACAACCTCTCCCAGTGGTGCCCTCGCGGCGCTTTTTCACATCAAGCAGCTTTGTGCTCCTTAGCAGGGCTATCGGCAATTTTGTTTTATGACCGATGCCAAAAGGAATTGGAATTCTTTCCTCATGACCTATTGCATGTCCTCCTGCCACATAGATGAAGTGCCCTGTCCTCCTGGAACATAGCATGAACGAACCCTGCCTCCACAAGTACCTGCAACATGGTCGACTTAGGGCATGCTCAAGAACATGTGCCGTAAGATGAAACCTTTAAGTATTGGAAAAACTACCTGGGGTGGCCCTCCATTTTATCGGCATCCTCCATTTCCAAGAAAAAGGTATGTGTGCCAAACAAGGCTATGACACACGTGTGCGGTATATTGCTACTGCCTGTTGCAAACAGCTTCCAATAAATGGCATTGTCTCCATAGACAAATCCTTGCCTGATAGGAGGAGATGGCGATGAGGCAGGTATGGACTGAAGGTGGCGCAACATCGGATCAAATACAATTCACCTTGCATCTGTCACGAGCCTCTGCCCCAACCCCTCACCAAGGCCTTTCTCTAGGCCTTGGACAAACATCGGAGTCGGATTCGCTCCTTGCCCACAGGTAGCCTTGCCAGGCTGAGGAAGCAGGGGATGATTTACTTTGCATCCAGCATAACAAATTTCCAATTATATACACGAAAAAATTTGATTTAGAGAAAAAGAAAATAGAAAATTCTCGCTTCGCTTCTAGGCCTAGGTTTTGCCTAATCCTAACAACTGTTGGTTGTGATGCCACCTACTCATGACACTAAGTGACACACAACATTGGGTTGGGGGGGGGGGGGGGGGGGGGGGGGGGGGGGGGGGGGGGGGGGGGGGGGGGGGGGGGGGGGGGGGTAAAGGGGATCGATAGCCCGGAAGTGGACACAAGAAGGCCGAGGCAGATTAAACCTGGACGCACAAGAATCAAGGAAAAATGGGCCCCGGGTTTAGCGAGAAAATGGATCCGCCCGTCGAGTCGATTTGAACCTAGGTCCTCACAGCCAGATTGAGACGCATGGGCTAACCGTCCCACCCACCCACACATGTTGTAACCTTGGTCCATTTTTACAAGGTTTTATTATTAAAACACAGACACTGCTCGGGTTTAATTTGTGGCCGGGTTTAGTTTTTAAGTTTAGATCTATGGCTGTGATCTCTACGATTTTTGTGCGCGAACTTCCTTGCCCTTGATCCCCTTACCCCCCCCCCCCCCCCCCCCCCCCCCCCCCCTTTAATTCTATGTGTTACTTAGTCATGAGGACCACCTACCCCCCTTTCGTTTCATTCACGACCCATCCAAAGGCATCTTCGTGTATTCTGTCCAATTAATAGTTCCAAAATTGCGCCACCAATTCAATTAATTAACACTCTAGATTTGCAAGGAATCTTCTAATTCAAAAGGAAAGTAAATCTTGTTGTCTCCATCATCTACTCTTCGCAAACCTCCCCCCCTCGGGCATGTCCAATCTCTCTTCCTCTTTGTGCCTTCGTACTGAGACATGGTGCTCTACAACCATGCACGTGTCGTAACTCCCTCTGGCAATGCCCACACAATGGAGATCACCTCTCTCTCTCTCTCTCTCTCTCTCTCTCCCCTCCCACATGTTGGCATCTTTCTCTCTCTCCCTCTCTGTGCGTCTTTGCTCAGCAAGGCCCATGCAGTTGGCACATTCCATTGAAAACATCTACCCCTCCCTCTCTCTCTTCCCCTGTCTCCTCCGCGTGCTACTTCCCCTCATAGTCTTTAGAGGATCTCTTCTGATTCTCCTTAATAATGCAGGTCAAATTTTTTTTGGCACCCCTAGTGGAATCTAGATAAATCCCCTCCCTCATTCCCTACTTTCCCAAAGGAAAAAGGAAAAAGGAGGCTACCCCCCCTCCGCATGGTTTTGTGCTCCTCGTGTTATGTTGCCCTCCCCTCGCGGCCCCGTCGTCTCACGGCCAACGTCCATCCCTTCCTAATTGCGAGCTATTCCCTATCCACTCATGAGTGGGCAGAGAGAGAGAGAGAGAGAGAGAGAGAGAGAGAGAGAGAGAGAGAGAGAGAGAGAGAGAGAGAGAGAGAGAGAGAGAGAGAGAGAGAGAGAGAGAGAGAGAGAGAGAGAGAGAGACCCCTTCTGCCAGCTCCGTGCGGCCCTGCGACCCCCTGCTCTGCAATGAGCTGCTCTCCTTGCAGGCTGCTCCCCACCTCACCCCTCGCCCAATGTTCGTCCAGTTTGGTTGTCTGCACAACTTTCCCTTCTCGATATGTCGCACCCTCCTACACACAAACCGCTTGTTGATCCGCTACTTTCGAGCACATGCACATGCACATATACCCTAATGTGAGCAGAGAGACGACGCTCCAAGGATTGAGCACTTGCACTATTCTACACACCTACTCATTTCTTTCGAATATACCCTGCCCCCGATAGCTAGTTCAGGCATTCCCTTGCTCTTCTCCCTTGTCTCGCTTGCAAGGACTTGCTCCATGACGGCTAGTCGGGGGTTCCCCTACCCCCCTCTTTTGCATGTAGCAGCTTGTCGTATTGTCTAGCGGTCTTCTCCGCACCCCCTTATGTATGGTGTCCCTGCATTGAATTGCTTCCTAATAGGCCATTCTATTGCGCACACCCATCTGCTTCATGTCCCACGCAAAACACACGCGCACACGCACACACAACAGCTACATTGAGCTCTTGATAGATATGTGGGCGAGGAGCTAAATATATTGATGTGAGTGACTCTCTAGTAGCTTGTGCTTTGAGAGGTTTTGCAGGTCACTACCCTCTTTTTGTTTGCATTGCTCCGTAAACCATCACCCCTGACATACCAAAGTGGGTTTTGAAGAAATCTTTGATACCAACGGCCCCAAACAACACAAAAACCCCTCTGCGGCTCCTTCGTCATCTGCACCTTAGCTGTCCACCTTCCCCATCTCTCTCTCTCTCTCTCTCTCTCTCTCTCTCTCTCTCTCTCTCTCTCTCTCTCTCTCTCTCTCTCTCTCTCTCTCTCTCGTCCCCCAGTCTCCTTTGGTCTACGCGGCCTCCTCCGTGCACCTTGCCCACCTTCCCCATCGCTGTGTCTCTGTGCGGAGACCTCCCCTCCGCTCATATCCATTGGTCCGTGCTTCCTCTTGTCTTGCACCTTGCCGACCTTCTGTGTCTCTACACGATGTTTGATGTTGAATGGAATGATATTATGGTGACCACGTAGCTCGTTGAGGCTTTAAAAGGCGGCTGAAGGTTCTCGACAAGGCGGATGCAGGTCTTCTAAAGCATGCTATGACTATTTTGCATCCTCTCTTGCGCCTCGCCCATCTGATCTAGCGGCTAGCTGTTGAGGCTCATGCACAGTGCAATTTCACTGCAGTTCCAATATCTAGAGAGAGAGAGAGAGAGAGAGAGAGAGAGAGAGAGAGAGAGAGAGAGAGAGAGAGAGAGTAGAATCTTCTTCGATTCTCCTTTATGGATTTTTCCTAAATCGTGGGCACATACTGGAGCTCTTTTCTTGTCGAAGAGAAAGAAGCTAGCAACCATGCTCACTTGAAGCAAAACAAAAAGGCTTCTCTCTTTCTCTATCTCTCTCTCCCAGAGTCTCGCTTTGGTCTTCAAGTTGAAGGTACGATAAATAAATTTTCCTTCAACTTTGACTTTTCCACATGGTCGTGACACCACGTCTGTGAGAGAGCATCTACGCATATAAGTGTCAAGTGAAAGCGTACTAAACTCTAGGCTATTGGTTGTGGGCTTGCGAAGTCTTTATGTAATGAAGATCAAAGTATGCAGTTCATAAGTTACTAGTATGTGACTGGCGCATTGCTGTGGCCAAAGAAACATCGCTTCTATTCTTGTAGGGATATCTTCTCTTCCACGTGAAACACTTTCTATACTCTATTCCTACATGTATATTCTATTGCATTTCTACAACCTCTTGAAGATTCTAACAAACATAAATATATGTAAGATTATACAAAGCATTCTTTGATACCAAGCTTGGGAGCTTCTCATAGACATTGTTTTTCATAAGATGCTAGTCCTTGTTCAAAAAACTTAGGAGTGCTCTACTTCTATTGTGGGAGTGAGAGAGAGAGAGAGAGAGAGAGAGAGAGAGAGAGTCTCCTCCTTCTAGTATATTTTGGTTTAGCAATGCTACCAATGTTGATTATATAGATTAGGTAAGTTAGCATGGTATGAAGATATGAAAGCCGTTCGGAATCAGTAGCAATAAAGATGTTTTTGAAAATGGAGTGCGTTCTAGAATTGGTTTCAACCATAGGAACACAATTGAATTCAATATCTCTCTACTCCACTCTCTTACTTACTTCTATCCTTGCGTCTTTTTTACGAGCAAGACATGGTAGAAGTGTACATCAAAACTTCTTATATGGCAAGAAGACCATCTTTCCCTTGGTCTACCTAGAGTTGACAAAAGTGCTACCAAGTCGAGAAGTACAAACTGGGTAAGCCAGCAAGTTTTTAAAGATAGTGTGTAAAGATAGTGTGTAGTTATGAAACTTTTCATGTCTAAGAGTAGAGTTGTGAAAATATAAGGGCTCATAGTTTCCAATGTATCAAAAAAGCTTCAAGTTTCAAAGAGATGAGATGACGTTCTTTTCATATTAAGAATTTGATTACATCTATGCTGCCAAGCATGGTAATGATTTACGTCATCACCTAATCACAACAATATATAAGTATCTTAGTATGATAAGGTGCACACTATTTGTTCATGTACACTTTCACATCATTTGAGTCCTTTTTTTTTAGTAGCAAAACTCACAATTGTGAGTGGATTATATTGAGCAGCCCAAAAAATTACAAGGTTTTGTCATGCTCATGTTAAGCCATGACAATCGGATTGAATTCAACCAACTTGAGCCTATTTCCTTGCGCACAATCTATACTATACCAACCATTTGGCTTAATTGCTGCTCTGTTAAATGTGTGATTGGACATTGAGGCAATGTAGGACAACCTCTTTTTGTGTACACATTAGGCTCCTTGAAGATTTGAGAATGTGAGTATCATACCCTACTTGAGTACACACACACACACACACACACATACATGTATATATGTGTGTATGTGTGTGTGTGTGTGTGTGTGTACATATATATATTTTTATATCTAAGATTTGTCACATAGGTCTTGAAGCTTCTTGTTCTTGTTATAGTACAGTAACTATGACATTCAAAACTTTTATGCTCCCTTCGTGCCCCCCCCAAACTCTCTCTCTCTCTCTCTCTCTCTCTCTCTCTCTCTCTCTCTCTCTGTGTGTGTGTGTCTCCCCCTCACACACACACACACACACACACACACACACACACACACACACACACGTATTAGATGGATAGCAGTTTGCATGGAGCTCATGTGTGCATAAGTGATGACCTCAAGTCAATGCATGAAAAGGATGAGCAAACTTCTTTTTTCAATGTCTGTAAAGAAAAGTATAGATGGCTATGATTGGTCACTCTCTCTCTCTCTCTCTCTCTCTCTCTCTCTCTCTCTCTCTCTCAGGTCTTGAACTTGAGACCATCGAATAGATCTTTGAGATCCCATTGGATCGCTCCTAAATTTTAAATTCTTCTTTTTTCAAGACGTGTGTGTGTGTGTGTGTGTGTGTGTGTGTGTGAGAGAGAGAGAGAGAGAGAGTTAGAAGATTAAACAAAAATAACTTTATTCTTACCCAAGTTGCCATATATATCTTCTAAGATTGTTTCTATGGGATTAGAAAATTTATTATTATTATTATTTTCTCTCTCTCTCTCTCTCTCTCTCTCTCTCTCTCTCTCTCTCACTAGATATTCAAGTGTTACAGACTTGTTGTGTAACTTTAGCGTTTTTTTTAGATTGTTCTTACACCCTTAAACATTTTATTCTCTCTTTCTCCTCTTCTCCCTTCTACTTGTCGCGTCATTCGACACTAAAACATTTTTCTCTATGTGTGTGTGTGTGTGGTTGATTTTTGATAGGCACCTTTGCCTATCAAAATTTAGAGAATTTATTGATTTTTAACCATTTTTTACGGTTTCACTCTTAAAAACAAAAAAGAACAAAATATCCAAGAACTGGTAAAAGGTACGTTAACTGTGCAATCTCTCTCCTATTTGGGGTGCCAATGAGAGGATTGATTTTTGTTGGGCGTTTTATTTATTTTCTATGGGTGAAAAATGTTAGCTACCCTTTTGAAAATACACTGTTACTCTAAGAAAACCATATTATCTCGAAAATTTGACTTGGTGTGTCACTAAGTATAAATTTTGTATATCAGATGTGTTCAAGGACTATTTTAAACTCCTTATTTGTGAATTTTTGACAAAAATTCAATATATATATATATATATATATAACTCAATTACATTTTATGGTATCTTTTTGTCTGTGAAATATCTGAGAAACAAAAAAACCCCTTCTGCTGTACTCACGTGATAGTCGAATATTAAGTGACCCCCCCCTCCTCTCCCCCCCCCCCCCCCGAGAAATTTGAAGGGCTTGAAGGGTGTCCTTGGTGAGATGGAGCCCTATGAGCTCGAATGGAAAATGTCTCTCTCTCTCTCTCTCTCTCTCTCTCTCTCATGTGCACGTGCACGTACACGCACACACATGCAATCCAACTTCTCTCTCTCTCTCTCTCTCTCTCTCTCTCTCTCTCTCTCGTGTGCACGTGCACGTACACGCACACACATGCAATGCAACTCTCTCTATCTCTCTCTTTCTCTCTTTCTCTCTTCCAAGTCTTGAACTTGAGACCATCTCATAGATCTTTGAGATCTCACATTTTAAATTCTTCTTTTTTCAAGACGTGTGTGTGTGTGAGAGAGAGAGAGAGAGAGAGAGAGAGAGAGAGAGAGAGAGAGTTAGAAGATGAAACAAAGAAAACTTTATTCTCACCTATGGGATTAAAAAATTTATGATTATTATTGTTATCATTATTATTCTTCTTCTCTCTCTCTCTCTCTCCTTTCCACAAATATTTAAGCGTTTGTATAACTTTAGCATCTTTTTTAGATTGTTCTTACACCCTTAAACATTTTATTCTCTCTTTCTCCTCTTCTCCCTTCTACTTGTTGTGTCATTCATTCGACGCTAAAACATTTTTCTCTATGTGTGTGTGTGTTTGTGTGGAATTGATTTTTGATAGCACCTTTGCCTATCAAAATTTAGAGAATCTATTGATTTTTAAGCATATTCCACTGTTTAACTCTTTAAAACAAAAACGACAAAATATCTAAGAACTGGTAAAAGGTACGTTAACTAGGCAATCTCTCTCTCTATTTGGGGTGCCAATGAGAGGGTTGATTTTTGTTGAGCATTTTATTTATTTTCTACGGGTGAAAAATGTTAGCTACCCTTTTGAAAATACACTATTACTTTAAGGAAACCATATTATCTTGGAAATTTGACTTGGTGTATCACTAAATATAAATTTTGTGTATCACATGCATTCAAGAACTATTTTATACTCCTTATCTTTGAAATTTTTGACAAACAATTCAGTTTATATAAAACAAAATCCAATTATATTTTATAGTATCTTTTTGTATATGAAAACGTGAGAAAATGAAAAAATAACCCCTTCTGTTGTACTCACGTGATAGTCGCATAAATATTAAGTGACACCCCCCCCCCCCCCCCCCCCCCCCTCCCCCGAGAAATTTGAAGGGCTTGAAGGGAGTCCTTGGTGAGACGGAGCCCTATGAGCTAGAAAGGAAAATCTCTCTCTTTCTCTCTCTCTCTCTCTCTCTCTCTCTCTTTCGCTCTCTCTCTCTCATGGTCAATAACATGGATACTTACTTCTTCATTTGCATGTATTTTTCCAAAGTGAAACTGTCCCAAGTCGACACCACACGAGTTGTTTTTTTTTTCTCAACCTCTTTAAAGAAATAAAACTAAAAAAAATATATGTCAATATTGGTCTTGAAAAAAACTCTTGAAAAGAAAAACCCAAATATATCTTCAAAAATTAAATTCTCATTAAATAATAAACCCTCCATTAGATTTATCTCCTTTTTGTTATGTGCATTTTAAGCAATACATTTATTCTTTGTAAAGGAGAAAGCATTTGACTTTCTATGACTAAAGCACTTTCTACTACTAAAAAGCAAAAGAAACTCTTTTGATTTTACATTCTGACAAAAGCTGAAAAGCTTCTTACAATCTTACTCTCCCTTTTGTATTTTAGAGAGGTTTTCTCTTAAGTGAAGCAGTAAGTGACACATGGAGGATCTCTCCTTCCTTGAAAAATTTAAGTTGCATTCTTACCCACCACTAGTATGTAACCCGCGCATTGCTGCGGCGAAGAAAAGCATGGTTATTGGATCTCTCTCTCTCTCTCTCTCTCTGTCTCTCTCTCTCTCTCTCACTCACACACACACGCGCGCGCGCGCACACACACACACACACACACACACACACAGAGTCATATATAGGTAGGTGTGTGTATCTACATGTCCACGTGTGAGAAAAATGAAACTGTAGTCCTTGGAATCACTCTAGGAAGATAAGAATCCATCTCTCTCTCTCTCTCTCTCTCTCTCTCTCTCTCTCTCTCTCTCGCGCGCGCGCGTGCACACACACACACACACACAACACCCACACACCAATATCCCTTTTTGGTTGTTCCTACGTTGTTTAAAATTATCCTCTCTCTCTTTCTCTCTCTCTCTCACACACACACACACATGCCTTGGGATAGATGTAAAACATCTACAACGTCTCCAAATATGTGAAGGTAAAGTAGTCGGAGGCAAGCACTCCTAGAAGCTAAAACAACACTCCTAGCCATAGAAGAAGCCCAAATGCATCCAATGTTAAGATGCTCTATATCCTTGCATCCCAATTAAGGTCTTTTCATATTCACCATTGCAAGAAAAGGACTCATTTTACACTTTTGATTCAATTACGACATTACCATCATAACCTATAGATAAATATCTTTCAGCATGTCGGCCCCGACAGTGCTGTAATGTATAGGGAAGTGCCATTTTGATGAGGGTTGAGAGAGTGCATGGAGAAGAATGCGCCCTCTAGGTTTGGACAATCGAATGGGCTCCTACATCTCTCTCTCTCTCTCTCTCTCTCTCTCTCACACACACACACACACACACACACACACACACACACACACACACACACATAGTTTGTCTGAGTTGTGGGTACAACTATTTTTACCTAAGCCATTAGCTCTTTACTCTCTCGCTACCAGACCAAAACCTTAGTGGCTCAAGCAAACCCATGTACTCGTATTGCCTTGAGCACCCATCTTCTACTACCAAGCGCTCCCCACCAGTGGATAGTCCTTGTCCCATGTTCGTCTCCACTTCACAATCGAGTTACTATTGCTGACCTTCATGATGCCATCGCTTGGCCTACCATACCTATACATGATCATTAGTAGCTATCCTGATCAAAGTCTTGGTCTTGGTCCCGATGACCCACCTCACTCTTTCTCTTTCTCTGTCTACTTGCTAGTGGCAGACAGTGTTTGGGAAAAGTGTGCCTCAGCTTAGCCTTGAGCCGGTTGCAAAATCAAAGTAGTTGGTTGAGAGGAGGGCAAAACGGAGAAAATTCCGCTTAAAATACATGGAAAATAGTGCAATTTTGCAAAAATACTAGCTAGTATTGTAAAATTTCCGGTTCAGATTTGTCTTGGAGGGATTTTTGTATGTTTGTGAAAATGATTTTTCCTGAACAGTGGTGGCAGAGCTCTCTCTCTCTCTCTCTCTCTCTCACACACACACACACACACACACACACACACACACACACACACACACACACACACACACACAATTTTGACTACTACAGTCTATACATTATTGAAAAAAGGGTGATTTGCATAGTCTACGTGGTCTCTCTCTCTCTCTCTCTCTCTCTCTCTCTCTCTCTCTCTCTCCCCCCCCAAACACACACACACATGCTGACAACAGGTTGTCAGGTGTATGATTTTGTCTATTGCAGGTATCGATAAAAGGATGGAGTCGCATAGAATCTAAACATCTTCGCTCAATTTTCAAGGGCTCTTTAATGTGTCTATAGTAAGGAAGACAACCCAACAGGGACTCAACAACTCAATTTCGACAATGATCCATTAAACCATGTAAATCAACCAGAAAACAACAAGTGGAGGCTCTCTCCTTCCTCTAATTTTTCAAACTCCATTATAAAGAGTATAGATAATGGACTATTGAATAATAGCAAAAATCTATTGTGTACCCCCAGCGCTTAAGAAAAACCTAGGTTTAGTATAATCCCACCTACAAATTTTCTCAACTATATTTAATGCACCTTGGAGGTCCTTGCCTCGTGACATAAGGAAGATTTAATTTGAATGTTAGGACACCCACAACAATTGGAGGAAAAAACTTAGGTTTAGTATAATCTCATCTAAATTTTTTGAGATTTATCTCTAATTGCGAATGACTTTTATCAAGAAGAGGAAGGGGCTTGTTGAGAATAAGAAGATAGGTCCTTGATGGAAATATAGTGTACTTGCAAAAATGTTCGTGTATGTTTTGGATCACAGCGTGCATATGTTGTATAGGTTGGACACCCATGTGCAAAGGATATGCTAGGGTGTTCATGTATTCTTTTGAGTTAATTCAAATCAAGCTGTTAAGAGAATAAAAAAAAAGAAGAAAAAGAAACTAAAAAGGTTAGAGAACATAAAACATAAATTAATGTTTAGAGAGAGAATCTACAAAGTACGGAGAATTTTAGTGCAAAAACCTTCAAATATAGTAAATTTACCACTAAAATGTTTGAAAAAAAGTATGGTATAGCCAAATGTTTGAAAAATCCTCAATTTAGTGTAATCCCACCTACATATTTTGAAATTTATCTCTAAATTCTAGTTTTGAAGATGAGGAAACCTACAAAGTATAGAGAAATTGAGTGTAAAAGCCTTCAAATATTATCAAGTTGTCCCTAAAATTTCTCATATGCAAGTTTTCTAAGTTTTTATGAGAGAGAGGAAGGAGAAAACACTATGTCTGAACTCGATTTAGTGTAACCCCCCTTACAATTTTTTTTTATTTTCCCCAAAAATCTAATTTTTCTTTAAAAGTTCAAGAAAACTTACTTTTAGTGGAATCCCACTTATAAATTCTGAGATTCACCTTTGAATTCCAAGTCAACCCGAAGGCGAGAGCACTGACAAAGCTCAAAGAAATCTAATGTAAACACCTTTAAAAATAGTCGAGAATTGTCGGAGTTGCCTCCCGTCATCCACCTTGCCGTTTGTTGAGGTGTGCTCCTACCTTGGGATTGTACATCTTCTACCTTGGATTCTCGGATTGAACTTTCCAAACTGCGTCAATTCTCAATCTTGTCGATTCTCGATTTTGTAGATGTCGATGTCGATTTTCTATTCTTGATTCTCGATTGTAGACTCCGTCGATTGATGATTGTGAAATGACTGCTTAATCTCCTTCCTCTCTCTTTCTAGTGCCGGTGTGAGAGCCCTCTCTCTCTCTCATAGACACACACACACACACACACACACTCACATAGGCTGTAGTGAATGGCTCTCTCTCTCTCTCTCTCTCTCTCTCTCTCTCTCTCTCTCACACACACACACACACACACACACACACACACACACACAATGCGTGCAAAACATCCATTAAAAAATATTGGACTCCTAAATATGAATTGTTGAGCTTATTGTACTTCATTCATGCAATGCAAATGTGGAAATTCTTCCTGCAATGCTCCAACACCTCAAGGAATGGCACGTCGACTTTGTTTCTTATATACAATGGGTCTCTCTCTCTCTCTCTCTCTCTCTCTCTCTCACACACACACACACACACACACACACACACACACACACACACACAACACGAATACATGCATCCAGCTTTTGAACTTCGAGCGTTGAGGTCAAAGATTATTTACAACATAAAAGGTCTGTGAAAGCCTACGAAGGGAGATTCTTTGAGCAACACATGAAGTAAAATTCTCTACGGCCTTTGAAAAATGTAAAGAAAATCCACCCTTCAAATGGTTTTAAAAAATAAAAGTAGTTAGAAGTCATCCTTGAATTTGATGATAGGAGTTAAACTCCATAGACTTCCAAAAAAACTATAGGATTAAGTATTATAGATTTAGATAGAGTACTAAGAACTTTTCACTGGCAACACTCAGAAGTCTTTTCATTTTTTACTTTTCTCAGCCGACTTTAAAGTCTTTTCTTTTTTTTTTTGACTTTCCACTAGCAACTCTGAAGTCCTAGTATGTTGTCCCAATGTTGCAAGCATGACAAATTACGGCGTATCTAGTGAGATACCCTCAAAAAAGTGAAGTAAAACGAGACTGATAGAAAAGTAAAACGATAGTGGCGGACAGGCGTGTGTCAGCAGGTGTCCGAGAGAGATTGACGATTTTGTGCAGTGTCGGCTCACGCAGAGCATGGAGTGGGAGGTGGACTGGGAGGATGGGACCGTCTCTCTCTCTGTCTCTCTCTCTCTCTCTCTCTCTCTCGCCCATATGCGTCTGTGGCTTTTGGAGATTGCCCTGCGTTTTTGCGCATCAGTGGTCGAAGACGAAGGTCTGCAGACAGTGGTGCATGAGGATGCAACGGGCATGCCAGGGCCGGGATTAAGGGCCACAGAGGTAGGCTGGTGGCTTTCCCATCTTGCCCTGCGTGAGGATGGAAGGGGCATGTCAGGGCGCGATTAAGGGCGATGTGCAAAACTCTGAGGGTTGCAAAACTCTCTCTCTCTCTCTCTCTCTCTCTCTCTCTCTGTTTGTTTCCGTTGCATGGGCGCGCACAGTTTGCTCCCTCTCTCTCTCTCTCTCTCTCTCTCTCTCTCTCTGTCTGTTTCGCTTGTATGGGAGGATCTCGTCACGGTGGGATGGCGGCAGTATGCGCACAGTGTGTGCGTGTGTGTCTTGCAAGTAGGTGCAGTGCCCACATGCAGCGCAGACGAGCGCAGGGGGTCTGGTGGCAGCGCAGAGACGGGCACCTGCTGCTGGAGGGAGCAGCTCCCTTCCCCGCCACCTCGTGCGTGCAGCGCATCCAAGTCACACATCTCATTTGAAACTTAAGCTGGAGCGGAATCTCTTGAAAAATTAATTAATGAAATACGATCTAGACCCAGTACTTATCCTTCACTTTTTGCATTTTCAATTAAATGTTTCTTAAAGGCTCTCTTTGAAATAAAGCAGAATGTGACACATGGAGGGTCTCTCCTTCCTTGAAACATTTAAGGTGCTTCATATATAGTATAGAAGTTGCCATATATATCTTCTAAGATTGTTCCTATGGGGAAAAATAAATAAATAATAATAATAATATTATTATTATTCTCTCTCTCTCTCTCTCTCTCTCCTTTCTTAGATATTCAAGTGTTAAAGACTTGTTGTGTAACTTTAGCGTCGTTTTTAGATTGTTCTTACACCCTTAAACATTTTATTCTCTCTTTCTCCTCTTCTCCCTTCTACTTGCTGCGTCATTCGTTCGACACTAAAACATTTTTCGCTATGTATGTGTGTATGTGTGTGGTTGATTTTTGATAGGCACCTTTGCCTATCAAAATTTAGAGTGATTTTTAACCATTTTTTACGATTCCACTCATAAAAACAAAAAAGAACAAAATATCCAAGAACTGGTAAAAGGTACGTTAACTGTGCAATCTCTCTCCCTATTTGGGGTGCCAATGAGAGGGTTGATATTTGTTGGGCATTTTATTTATTTTTTATGGGTGAAAAATGTTAGCTACCCTTTTGAAAATACACTCTTACTCTAAGAAAACCATATTATCTTGGAAATTTGACTAGGTGTGTTACTAAGTATAAATTTTGTATTCACATGTGTTCAAGGACTATTTTAAACTCCTTATTTGTGATGTTTTGACAAAAAATTCAATATATATATATAAATTCAATTACATTTTATGGTATCTTTTTGTATGTGAAAATCTGAGAAAAAAAAAATCCCTTTTGCTGTACTCACGTGATAGTCGAATATTAAGTGAACCCCCCCCCCCCGCCTCCCCCCCCCAAGAAATTTGAAGGGCTTGAAGGGTGTCCTTGGTGAGATGGAGCTCAATGAGCTCGAATGGAAAATGTCTCTCTCTCTCTCTCTCTCTCTCTCTCTCTCTCTCTCTCTCTCTCTCTCTCGTGTGCACGTGCACGTACACACACACACACACACATGCAATCCAACTCTCTCTCTCTCTCTCTCTCGTATGCACGTGCACGTGCACGTACACGCACACACATGCAATGCAACTCTCTCTCTCTTCCAGGTCTTGAACTTGAGACCATCTCATAGATCTTTGAGATCTCATTGGATCGCTCCTACAACATTTTAAATTCTTCTTTTTTTCAAGACGTGTGTGTGTGTGTGTGTGTGAGAGAGAGAGAGTTAGAAGATGAAACAAAGAAAACTTTATTCTCACCTATGGGATCAAAAAATTTATGCTTATTATTGTTATTATTATTATTCTTCTTCTCTCTCTCTCTCTCTCTCTCTCTCCTTTCCATAAATATTCAAGTGTTTGTGTACCTTTAGCGTCTTTTTTAGATTGTTTTTACACCTTTAAACATTTTATTCTCTCTTTCTCCTCTTCTCCCTTCTACTTGTTGTGTCATTCATTCGACCCTAAAACATTTTTCTCTATGAGTGTATGTGTGTTTGTGTGGAATTGATTTTTGATAGGCACCTTTGCCGATCAAAATTTAGAGAATCTATTGATTTTTAAGCATATTCCATGGTTTAACTCTTTGAAACAAAAATGACAAAATATCCAAGAAATGGTGAAAGGTACGTTAACTGGGTAATCTCTTTCTCTATTTGGGGTTCCAATGAGAGGGTTGATTTTTGTTGGGCATTTTATTTATTTTCTATGGGTGAAAAATGTTAGCTACCCTTTTGAAAATACACTATTACTCTAAGAAAACCATATTATCTTGGAAATTTGACTTGGTGTATCACTAAATATAAATTTTGTCTATCATGTGCGTTCAAGAACTATTTTAAACTCCTTATCTTTGAAATTTTTGACAAACAATTCAGTCTATATAAAACAAAATCCAATTACATTTTATGGTATCTTTTTGTATGTGAAAACGTGAGAAAATGAAAAAATAACCCCTTCTGTTGTACTCACGTGATAGTCGCATAAATATTAAGTGACCCCCCCCCCCCCTTCCCCCTTTCCCCTTTCCCGAGAAATTTGAAAGGATTGAAGGGTGCCCTTGGTGAGATGGAGCCCTATGAGCGAGAAAGGAAAATCTCTCTCTCTCTCTCTCTCTCTCTCATGGTCAATAACATGGATAACTACTCCTTCATTTGCATGTATTTTCTCAAAGTGAAACTATCCCAAGTCTACACCACACGAGTTGTTTTTTTTTCCCCCAATCTCTTTAAAGAAATAAAAACTAAAAAAAATATATGTCAATATTGGTCTTGAAAAAAACTCTTGAAAAGAAAAAATGAAATATATCTTCAAAAATTAAATTCTCATTAAATAATAAAATCTCCACTAAATTTATCTCCTTTTTGTTATGTGCATTTTAACCAATACATTTATTCTTTGTAGAGGAGAAAGCATTTGACTTTCTATGAATAAAGCACTTTCTACTACTAAAGAAAAAGAAACTCTTTTGATTTTACATTCTGACAAAAGCTGAAAAGCTTCTTACAATCTTACTCTCCCTTTTGTATTTTAGAGAGGTTTTCTCTTAAGTGAAGCAGTGAGTGACACATGGAGGGTCTCCCCTTCCTTGAAAAATTTAAGCTGCATTATAAAGAGTATAGATTGTACGACGTTGTTCTGATGTCTAGTAGTAGTTGGTAAAGTGGATAATCTTGCACTTCCTATTTGGACAAGCACGGAAGTTAAAGGTCTCACGCTATCAACTTTTCTACTTTGTCTCCTATTTGGTTACGTGTTGCTTCATTCTAGGTTTGCTTTACCAGTTTGTGTGAAACCCTTCTTCCCCCTAATTTTTTGACTATATTTATTTAAACAAATTCACATGAAATTTTGAACAAATTCTCACAATAATTCCCACATTGTGACTTACCTCAACAACATGAGCTTCTCTGAGGGAGGCACCGCATACCTAGCTAGATACGATTGGGGGTAGGGAACTACGGACCTGGTTGGGGGGGACCGATGGTCCCTTGCCCCCAATCGTACCCTAGCTAGGTATGTGGTGCCTCTCGAGCAGAAGCTCATGATGTTATGCATTGTATGAAAAACATTAAAAAAGACTCCGCTTTCCTACATGAGAATATTTCTAAATCTTCTTCCCCTGCCCCCAATCGTACCTAGCTAGGTATGTGGTGCCTCTCGAGCAGAAGCTCATGATGTTATGCATTCTATGAAAAGCATTGAATGAGAATATTTCTAAATCTTCTTGTGAAAGGTGGCGCTTTATTACAAGCATGCTATCCTCCATTGGTGATGCATCGTTAGTCTCTAGGTATTTCAAATCTTATGCATTCATGCTCATATTTTTCCTTATCCAAAAAGCCATGTTTACTCATAGGGTGCCCCGCTTATTTAGGTCCCAAATGTAGAAAGATATAAAAAAGTGGTGCAGCAAGGAAGCTCCTCTCTCCTCCCCTATCACCTTCCATTGCCACACCAAGCAAGGGTTATCCACCTTTTCCTCCCATTGCCACACCAAGCAAGGGTTAACCACCTTCTCTTATCACTTTATCCCACCTACATTGTAGCAACAAGCAAGGTCCTGCTCCTCCTCCTTATTTTCTTTGTCCAACCATGGCCAACTCTACTTCTCAAAGGCGGCCAAAGGATGAGGTCACAACACTTGCATGCCACAATACAATAGGTATAGATGATAAGCGGGTGCCACAAGAGTTCACCAAAGGTGCTTGGGTATACATGCAACCATTTGCTATTTGCCCTCATTGTGTGCAGAATCGTGCAAACTTGGATCATCATTGGAAAGGAAAGCTCCTTGGCTTCAAGAACCGCAAAGACAAGGGGACCATAGCCATTGTGCAACATGTTTTCTCAATGTTAAACATGCAATTGCAACACCACCTCGATTTTCAACACATTGTAAGTACATGTTTTGAGAATACAAAGCTAGGTGTGAAATCACAATGTAATGTTATTATGAATTCATACTTAAGATTTGCCATGTATTTATAGTCATATTTCCATACACATTGGTGGAGGAGCAGCCACTACATAGTCTCTCCGGCACATTCAATGCTATACATGCGGATATTGGAGCAACAATGTTCGCACATCTTTGTCCAACCAAACTGGTTCAAAGAAGGATTTTCTTCTATTCTCACTCCTATATTGTGCCTACTTCTACACAAGAGTTTGGAACGCTTGAACCCATCAAAGTAACTTCCTTATTAAGTATGTAGTGGCCGATGCCAGATTTGTGGTCAATAGCATCTTTCAAGCAAAACCTCTTTGAAATAATCTAAAGCTTCTAGGTCTGTGGGCTTGAGTTGGTGTTTGCCTATTCATTGTTTTGTGCACACTTTTAAAGAATTTGGATTTGTGGAGACCACCACAATGCTTGTATGTAAAGATGTGCATTATGAGGAATTAGGAAGGCTTTTAGAAGAGGAATGGGATTTTGTGGAGGGCATGCACAATGGGGACCGGTACCGTTGTAAGGTTGGAGCTTCACGTATTGCAATGTGCTATTTGAAATTCTGCACCTCTTTGAACATACAATTCCACTATGATTGTTGGATGTGCAAGCTTGGAGTGTGAACTCCCTTACAGAGTGTAGACGGCTCTATTGCAAGCTTTGACATTGCAGTGAGGATGTCCAACGATGCTTTGGAGGCAGTCCAAGTGAACAAGCATTGGACTGTCAGTAATGTGCAAGAACATTTAGTTACTGTGGGTTTTGAGACCCTTCAACAACCGCAATTTCGTTTACAAGGTCACAAGGCGAGAATCCTTCCTCCACATGTTCAATACATCATAGTCTGTCGATCATTGGATGCTTATTGTAATGAATGTCCGTAGATTGGGAAGAGAATGGAAGACAAATTAAAGGTCGAGGAGGACTTGGGCATGGATGAAACTATGCTATTGCTCTTATAACTTTGTAACTATTGCAATTTTGAAAACAATCCCCAATGTAATCAACACAATTTGCTTTGGCAAATCATGTCTTTAAATTAAATTTTCGCATTGAGATGAGAGATCATTTTTTGGTGAAAGTGCCTTTTTTTTGTGAAAAAATGTCTTTAAAAAAGGGACCATTATAAAAGGGGGGCCGCATAACTCATTTACACTTTTCACTCCACTCTCTATCTGCACCCCAGGTGTTAACCCTCACGGCTCACGGACACAATATCACTTATGATGGACGTTGTATTATTTACTTGGTAGAGTCAGGTACTGGGCTTGTCGGTCCAATAGGAAAAGGGTAAGAGTGATCGCCGATGAGAGGCACACTCTAACTGGAACATTCAAGGGATTAGTTGGCTAGGCATGGATGCCCAAGTGTGAATGGGGTGAGCTCATATAAAAGTCAACTAAACCTAAAATTCACTCATCCTTTCATTTGTGCAATTGAAGAGTGCTCTTGCTCCATCTCCATCTTCTTCTTCTTCATCTCCTTGTGTGTGTGTATATGCGAGAGAGAGAGAGAGAGAGAGAGAGAGAGAGAGAGAGAGAGAGAGAGAGCGATCGAGCATTGCGACGGCACGACGGCACGATGGCAGTGAAGCGGTTGAGCGCGGCGTAGCAGCGTCTCCTTCTTCTTCGCGACAAGGAATCCTCCATGACAACAAGCGTAGAGCAGTGAGTGACACACCATCGCCATCTTTGAGCTTCCTATTTTAGGCTTGTTGTGTGCTTGGAGCCATTTGTGGCTCGCACACGGTGTATCGGCAAGTTTCTTGCATTGACACGTGCGACATACGTGCACATTTTTGGCGCCATTGCTTAACTACAAAGTCTTCTAGGTATAGCCTCAAGTCAGGCCTCGGACATGAAATACTTGGCTCTCGTAACTAAACAACTTAATTGACCAGAGAAAATTGAGAAGCTTACCCATGGTATTAATAGTTGATCTTTAGTGCCTTTCGATCGGTAAATTAGCGACCCCAGACTTCTTTAATTTTTTACCTTTACATCTGTTTATGCATTTGATTATATTGCAATTTAATCTTTATTGTTGCTGACAAATGGTTTAAAATTCTATTACCAATCACATTGTCTGCCTACAACTGCATATTCTTTTTTAATTGTATATGAGAATGCAATTACTGTGCCAATGTTGTTTGATTTTGCAGTGGACTGAAAAAGGCTAAGGACATTCATCTCAAATGCTCTTCCACCTCGATGATAGCTTCCGAGGACGGAATCTACATCAGGAAGGGGGGCATGTTAACGTTCACGGCTCACGGACACCATATCACCTATGACGGACGTTGTATTATTTACTTGGTAGAGTCAGGTACTGGGCTTGTCGGTCCAATAGGAAAAGGGTAAGAGTGATCTCCGATGAGAGACGCACTCTAACTGGAACATTCAAGGGATTAGTTGGCTAAGCATGGGCGCCCAAGTGTGAATGGGGCGAGCTCATATAAAAGTCAACTAAACCTAAAATTCACTCATTCTCTCATTTGTGCAATTGAAGAGTGCTCCATCTCCATCTTCTTCTTCTTTATCTCCTTGTGTGTGTGTGTGTGTGTGTGTGTGTGTGTGTGTGTGTGTGTGTGTGAGAGAGAGAGAGAGAGAGAGAGAGAGAGAGAGAGAGAGAGAGAGAGCATTGTGGCGGCACGACGGTGGTGAAGCGGTTGAGCGCGGTGTAGCGGCGTCTCCTTCTTCTTGACGGCGAGGAATCCTCCACGATAGCAAGCGTAGAGCGGTGAGTGACACACCATCTCCATCTTTGAGCTTACTAGTTTAGGCTTGTTGTGTGCGTGGAACCATTTGTGGCTCGCACACGGTGTATCGCATGTTCTTTGCATTGACATGTGCGACATACGCGAACATTTTTGGCACCGTTGCCGGGGAATGCCATACACTAAGCTTGAATGGCACTCTGTGCTTCTTTTGTGGTGCAATTTCAATTGTAGGAAAGGTAAGGAAGGAGGGTGCGTATGTTGAGAAGAAGGATTTTGTGTTACTACTGTGTATTTTTTTTGTTAATGGAGTTTTCAAAGGTACTGTGTTTTTTCTCTGTGTAAGGTGTTAGTATTAAGGTTGTTAGTTCTATGTAATGTAATGTACAATAAGTAGGAAGTAGATCTATGAGAGCTAATAGAGTGTGTTAGTGTGTAACAGTAGGTGTATTAGTTGGAAGTAGGTAGGTAGAGTGTGTGTGTGCTCTTGCGCAGACCGCTTCACCGTCGTCATGCTGCCGCAATGATCGATCGCACACACACACACACACACGCACTCTCTCTCTCTCTCTCTCTCTCTCTCTCTCTCTCGCACACACACACAAGGAGATGAAGAAGAAGAATATGGAGATGGAGCAAGAGCACTCTTCAATTGCACAAATGAGAGAATGAGTGAATTTTAAGTTTAGTTGACTTTTATATGAGCTCGCCCCATTCACACTTGGGCGTCCATGCTTAGCCAACTAATCCCTTGAATGTTCCAGTTAGAGTGCACCTCTCATCGGCGATCACTCTTACCCTTTTCCTATTGGACTGACAAGCCCGGTACCTGCCTGACTCTACCAAGTAAATAATACAACGTCCGTCGTAGGTGATATTGTGTCCGTGAGCCGTGAGGGTTAATATGCCCCCCTTCCTGATGTAGATTCTGTCCTCGAAAGCTATTGAGTTGAAGCTCGTTCGTCGAGGTGGAAGAGCATTTGAGATGAATGTCCTTAGCCTTCTTTAGTCACTGCAAAATCAAACAACATTGGCAGAGTAATTGCATTCTCATATACAATTAAAAAGCATATGCAGTTGTAGGCAGACAATGTGATTGGTAACAGAATTTTAAACCATTTGTCAGCACAATAAAGATTAAATTGCAATATAATCAAATGCATAAACAAATGTAAAGGTAAAAAATTAAACAAGTATGGGGTCGCTAATTTAACGGTCAAAAGGCACTAAAGATCAACTATTAATACCATGGGTAAGCTTCTTAATTTTCTTTGGTCAATTAAGTTGTTTAATCGCGAGAGCCAAGTATTTCATGTCCGAGGCCTGACTAGAGGCTATACCTAGAAGACCTTGTAGTTAAGCTACGATAAAAGGAATTGCTCATGAAATCATCGCGTGACTGATTATCTTTTCTTTGACCCCCCAAAGTCTTTTCACATTGTTTCAATTTTAATGTGTGTGCTTATTTTGTATGCCTTGGGTTTTTTGCTTTTCAAGAAAAAGCACCCACACTGAGAACCTCTAGGGCTCTAGTACCATAGGCGATACATGTGAGTGAAGTACCAAATCAAGCTGAGATTTCTCTTCCAGCTTAAGATTTTACATTGTGGCACTTTGATTTTTTTTATTTTTTTATTTTTTATTTTTTTTGTTTGTTCGTTTTCAACATTTTAATTTTGTAACTTTTGGGGGGGCATATAACACGGTTACCCTCCCGAGGCTCATCACACTAGTAAACTCCCTTTATAATACTTAAGCCAAAGGTCAATAGGGACTAAGCCCACTAGAAAGCCCTAGTACATTTCATAAAATGCTACCTAAATCGGATTAAGAACCTAAGTAACCATTGATAATTAGGAAGGCATTCCCCATGGTATTAAAAGAATATCTCTAACACCTAGCTTGGTCAAACTAGCTTAGTCGGACTGCTTGATTTTTAAACCTAGACAAGTGATTATGACAAAAAATTACATTGAATTTAATGTTTGGTGCTAAACAAAGGCACTAAATATTATGCTACCAATCACAATCAAAGCAGACAAACATAGAGGCAAAAAAGACAAGGGGCAATGCTAATGGACAAGAAACACCTGTTTGTGTTGATGTTCGCGCTTGATTTGAAGTGTGAACGAGAGAAAGATCCCATGAAGGTCCAAATCCTAACAGCAGTAACACGTTCCTGTACACACTAAGAAACACAAAGAATACCTCTAGGAGGCACATCAGTGGGAAAAGGTACCAACACTTATTCCACACAATTAAAAAACATAAGGAACCCTAACCTAATTATTTGCACTCCCCTTAGAGTGTCAAGGGAATAGGATATTGTAGAGATTGGGGGGAAACCGTAAGGCTAAACCCCTATCCTCGTCGTCGAGATAAACAAATTCATCATCCGTGAGACCATATGTGCCATCCGTGTAGTCATGTAGATCTTTTTCTTCATCATAGGTACCCATGTTTACTAAGAAGGTTACTAGACGTCTATAGTCATCTTGGTCAAAAGGGTAGGCTTGTGCAATGGGAGAAACGCTCTCTACTAAGTATGGATCAGTCGTGGTCAAGAGACGTATCAGCCATTCTAACTCCTCAAAATTCATCTCACATGCTAGCGTACCTACCAAATCCCATTCACATGCAAGCACCGGAAAGACCATGTGGAATATTTGTGAAAAGTAACGAGGGTACCTCTCACCCAAGGCAGGAGTGGACGACTCTATGTTGGAGCCCCATTGGTCCAACTGTTGTAATGAGCCCATCTTGTAAAGCATATCAAATTCCCATTTTATGTCAAAGACATCTTATCATTTTGATCCATTCGTCTGGGTTATGTAAAGATTAATCAGTTAGTCAGGACTCAGATTTGTTCCCACTTTGTAATAATGAGTAAGAAAACCCCATGTACATTTTTGAGCTAAGGTGAATAAAAGTATAAAAGTCACCTTAGAACCATTTTTTAGGGGACATTTGAAGATTAATCCTGTGTCGTATGAGTCTGAGAGAGAGAGAGAGAGAGAGAGAGAGAGAGAGAGAGAGAGAGAGAGAGAGAGAGAGAGAGAGAGAGAGAGAGAGAGAGTCTTATCCTCTTCGCTACGCGCTTCTCCCTCACCGGATTCACGACGTGACCACACCATCGCGGTAGTCTCTCCGAGAGCTACGCACCCACGCCACGCATTCACCTTTTCAAGCTGATCGCGATCGATCCGTCCTCGAGCTTGTTTTGCTTGTAAGTAGCACAAACAGTGTCTGTTTTCAATAATCAACTACTTTATGGAATGAGAAAGAGATTAGCTACACATAGATACTCATAAACTTAAGTTTCGTCCACTTTTGGATTATGACCTGTTAGTCTATCATGACTGTATTCGAGATAACTAGGGTTCAAATCTGGTGAGATTAGACTTATAGGTAAGTATATCCTAGTGAGAGGATGGTGCCTAGTAAGTTTGATGCGATTCCGAGTTCATTGGACGTGTAAACTGTGTTGTGAGCGTTTAGAGATAGAGTGGGTTGCATTCTACCAGGGTTAGTGATTGATGCATCATAAAAGTGCGTATGTGTAGATTGGTCTTAGCCTGACAAGCTAACGAGATTGCCTACGTGCACCTACGGGTTAGTCGTGTCATCAGATGATAAGTATGTTGTCTGTGTCGTGCTCGTGAGAATGAACAGGGGAGTAGTTATGCCCTAAAACATTGGCGCCGTTGCCGGGGGACACAAGACCTTAAGTAGGGAGATCTACGTCACTCGTGTGATGGTTGGCTTACTTTAGTTTTGACTAGAGAGAGCTTAAACTTTTAGAACAAGATCCAGGATAGAGTATCCTGAGGTCTAGTGGATAGACAGGAAGCCTGTGTCTTGCTGAGGGTCTGCGACTAGTTAGATTTAGTTAAGTAGGATAATGTGGAGTTATGGTTTTTGGTTTTGAATGCTTGTTATACTTGTGAAGAAATAGAGTAGAAAAACGCTGTAAAACTACAAAAAACAAACAAAAGGAAGAAACAATAAGGCTGTTTGCTTGCCTTGAAAGCAAAACCCACCTCATATACCCTAGAAAAGGGTGAAAAGAGTCTACATTGAAGTTTATGATCCAACACTCGAGAAAACATAAAAACTGCGAGCAAAAAAAAAAAAAAAGAAACAGGTGATTGTCATAAGGAAACACTAAGTGAACTTAAAGAGGCCAAGAAGAGATATAACCATTAGCTTAGGGTAAACTGACTGTGTCATGAGGTACGACTGGTGTTCACAAGTTTAAGATGAAGTGTCATCAAATTTGCATCACTTCAAGTGCAATGGAGTTGTGAATTGTCAGAGAAAAGTGAATGTTTGTGAAATGCTTGAGTTTAAGGTCAAAATAAGTCCAAACTTCATAAAACTTGGGGAATAGACTTATATGGGCACAGGGAACAAGACTATGCAAAAACAGACAAAAAATTAAATCCCCTTTGCTCTCTGCCTGGTCTATCGCGATAGACTGATGAAGGTGGTGATTGACTAGCAACAAGAAAAAAACCTTTATGCCACAGGGTTCACACATCAATACAAGGGTACTCACAAAAATTGGGTGAATTTGAACACCATCTTGACCACAAAACTTCAAAACTGGTGTTTAGAGTCTGAATTCAGAGACAAGGGCAAGAAGTATTTGACCAAATGTCCAAATAGTGCCAAAATTGGTCAATACACTACACAAGGGGAGGCTGAAACAACTGTGGAGAAAACTTGGGAAAAATGCTAAAATTGGAGAAAGTGCCAAGTCTATCGCGATAGACCAAGGAAAGTGCTGCCTGGGAACTTTTCTTTCAAATTTCCCCTAGGGAGAGCTTTATCAGGGCCTATATAGCAGACACACCAAAATTCAAGGCATTTAGATCACTGAAGGTCAATCTGAGGGCCAGATAGAGAATCAAGCTCTGACTGAAATACTAAAATGGGACCAAAACCCAACCCAAGTGTCTAAACTTCATAAAACTTGAGGGATAGGCTATAGAGGGTATTTGGAACTCAAGGGTAAAGTCACAATTTTGAATTGACTTATGCTGAGCAAATTGTCGGTCTATCGTGATAGACTAAGAAAGTAGTGAATCAGAAACTTTTTGCAATTTGTGACTATACTGCTAGGACATACTCTCTATATAGATCCCAGCCATCATTTCATATTTGAAATTGGACCACCAGAAGACTGACTAAGGGGTTGCTGTATATACTTGAAAGATTTTTGGTAATTCAGGGAAAACCCTTGTGAACAGACTAACCATCCTTGTGTAGATCCCAGAAGGAGATCAGTAGAAAGCCACACAGGAAGAAGGAGTCCAGGTAAGCTTTAAGTTTGCAACCAAACTTTTATTCTTATGTATTTAAGGTCAGGAGCCTTTGTTAAGTCGGGAGCTAAAAGTGTCAAAAGTCAAGTAAGTACCACGTCCACCGAAGAGAGTGTAACTCAGAAGAGACTAGACCCATTAGCACCAATCATTGAAGAGGGTAGTGATATGACACTTCGTCGGAAAATTCCTTCTTTATGATGGGGAGTCAATAGCCAGGAGGTTTCAACGGTGAAGGACCAATGCCAGGGGGGAGCACCTCCCTACATCCTTTAAACGAAACCAAGTTCACTATAATCTTTTTGGAAGGATCTAACTCGAGGGGAGCCTTAGTTTATTCTGACTATCGGAGACGCAAGTGTATTTGTATTGAAGAAAGACCGGCTCAAAGACTAGAGATAATTCGAGTCTATGATGATGGTGACAGATTCCGAGACGAAAAGGGGAACCACTATCTGATAGTGAGTAACCCTGAGGATTACAACAGATATGGGGATAACGTGGCAAAAGGGAAAATGGTTTTAGAAACCCAAGAACCGCCTCCTAACATTGATCGACCTGGAGCGCTTTTTATGTATGATAAGAAAACAACCAGGGTCCCAACCTATAATGAGAATGTAGGGATTTACAAGCATGACAGCGAGGGAATAGTCTCTTACTTTCAATGCAAGGAACCCTACCCAAATGAATTAAGCAAAGACAAGGTTCTTTACTTATTTTCTTATGAAACTGCTATGGGGAAGGATATTGTTTTTGTTGACAGATACGGGCGAGAATACAAACGTATTCTCCCAGAAGAGGTTGAAAAGGCAACAGTTCCGGGAGCATCGACCTATGGCCCCGACAAAGTACCAAGAGCCACCTACACCCCTAGCAAGTCGATAAATCCCTTTTCAGAAGAGTATGACGCTACCTCACATTCTACCCAACAACCGACGTCCAACTACCAGGACCAACCAGCTACTCAGCCATCATTGCAGGCATGGCTTCGACAGAGTGTTACATTAGAACAAGACCGAACCCGAGAGGGTTATCAAACAGCACGAGGGTTAAGGGATTTACAAGAACCACCAATCTATGCACAATATCAAGGAGAGAGTAAGCCAAAGACTCAGGGGTCAACTGAGCTTGGAAGAACACCCCAAGAACGAGTTCGGAGAGATGAACCATCTCTCACGAGAACTGTTAGAAATTATGGATTAGGAGCACCACTGGGAGAGGAACCTGGCCACTATAGAAGACCAGAGGAGGTATATCGACTAGGACGGGGAGATCCCATGATGAGATTTGTAGACCATCGTAGAATTAGACCTTCTCAAGTGCAAAAATGGGTAAACACGAAATATACGGGAAGCAGGGATCCAAGAGATCATGTAGCAGCCTTTGTGCGTGTAATTAGAGCTGAAGAGGTGTTAGACTTTCCTACCCAATTTGCAGGATTCGGTTTAACCTTAGAGGATGATGCTGCTACATGGTTTGACTTGGTGGAGCGAAGAGACTTTGAGTCTATGGAGGAACTGTTTGACGAGTTTATCGAGGAATGATCACAAAGAGGAATAGCTCATAATACAGTCTCACAAATCCATAAATTCAAACAGAAATATGGAGAGTCTGTGCGAAAGGCAGCCCTCCGATTAAAAAGATATGTTAAGTTCTACCCCGTGGAAAAATTGCCAACTCAGTCCAGACTTATACTTATATTTATCCAAGGACTAAGGAATGCAGATCTTCAAAAGGACTTACATATGAAAAGGAGCACGACGTTGAATGATTTAACCAAGGAAGCTCTATACCTTGTGGACAATTGTGCGGTCTACAAAGAGGGTGAGTTCAAGGATCTTGATGATGATTCTTCCTTGCAACAGAGCGGAAGCAAATCTGCTAAGACAACACTGAAAGGAGAAGTAGCGGTATAGCCAAGAGTAGCTTGTAGAGGAAGTGCTTAAAAAGATTAACTTGTATTCCAAACCACAAGCTAAACAACCAAAATGGTGTGCAATTGAACAAAAATGGACAAACCATGGGACGGAGGAGTTTTATTATAACAAGGGATATGTGAGAGAACGACCATATGCTCCACAAGCTTAGGCGACATCCCCTCAAGTCCCACCGATGCCTAGATATCTGACTGGCAACCTACCAGGACCTGTAGGTGTAGAAAGACCATAACCAGTGTTGGGACAACAACCACCCCTACCAGGATTACGACCAGTCGACATAAGATACACACCCACAGTAACTGAGTCGGATGAGAAGGCTTTAGTACCTATGCATGCATACTACGACGAGCCCAATGGATACGCGGCAAACTCTGTCTATTATCCACCGGACGAACCCTCTACACCAGAACCATGGAGCATGATAGGAAATACAGGACCACCAACTGCTGCACAGGCAGCGGGAGAAGGACGATATAGCCTGGATGAAAGAACACTGTTGTTCATAGCCTACGGAGGCATGAGCGGGCAAAGAATTGCACACCAACAAAGAGGAGCTCCAGGAGCACCTCAACAACCTAAAGGACCATGCTACAAGTGTGGTGGAGACAATTGGCTGAGAGACTGCCCTCATGACAAAATCGTTAGGGTCAACGCATATTGCACCGAGTGTGGAATTACTCACTTGATCCCTGATTGCCCGAAAAACCTGAGCAAAGGATCAAAAACTACCTTGAGTATGCTGGGAGCGTTACCTTCCAGTGGAGGGTCAAAAAACGAAACTCCGATTCCTGTTAAGGTCTTGACGAGAGCCCAATCAAGGAAAAATGACAATCAGTCCAAGAGTAACGATGAAAATCAAGAAGAAATCAAGACTGACAAGTCTAGCATCAGTCATGATAATCCTTGGAAAGAACGAAGAGCGAAAATGAAAGCTAGACGTGAGCGAAAACAAAAAGATGTAGAAGCTGAGCTAACGATAGCTCGAGAGCAACTTAAATAGCAAAGAGAGTCCGACTCTCTCAAATCAACGGAGGGACCAAGAAGTGCAAGCTCAGAAGGGTCGGTATTGGTAGATAAGATCAATGAACCCTTAGATGCAATCCTGCAAGCATATGAAGCAAGATTGAAGAACAGACAGACTCTAGAGCAAAGGTGGATGACATATCCATATCCAGAGATAGAAAAACAGAGACTAGAGATGTGCAAACAGCTGATTGGAACTGCACAAGCTTTACTGGAACCTCCACCTATGGAAGCGGGAGATAGAGTAATCAAACCACCAAACAATGAAACACCTCACAAAACCGAACAAAGGATACCCGACAAGATAGAAAACGTTAAATCCTTGCCGGATGTAGAGGATGCAAGAGACGTACCTAATAGCACTGATGAATCATTGAAAGATTTTCCACCCTATTCCCCTATTGTGGAAGAAAATTGGCCTGAAGAGCTATGGAAAACTGTGCGAAAAGCGCAAGAAAAATATGAGACAAAAAAATCGAGTCAGCGCCTTTCTCGGAGCTGAACTTGAATAAGCCTCCATGGGATTTAGACGTTAAATCATTTCAAGGGGATAATGGTTCAGTTGCATCTGAAGATAGCAGACCAAAATCACTCACAACTTTGCCATCATATATGGGGAACTATGAGGCAAGATCAGAAATTCGAAGAGTACCTTCTCAGAGAATAGGCGGGTCAAATCAATTGGACACTAAAATCCTGACAGACTTGTTGACCACTCCGGTCAAGTGTACAATCACATTGGCAGAATTGTTAAAAATTAGGCCAAGCATGTGGACGGAAGTGGGCAAATGTCTTGAAAAATTTGGCATAAGGACGCCTCTTAAGTTCTTCGAAACCGAGCTTAATGACACAGAACCGAAGAAAGTCAACACTAGACCAGTGCCACTCAACAAGGTAGGAGAGTATTGTGAAGGTGAAGACGGCAACACAACCCTACCAGTTGAGTATAACGGCATAGAGACTACGGCAATACTTGATAGTGGAGTTGGCATTGCCATTGCAACCAAAATGCTATGGGAAAAATGGGAAAAACCAGCAATACGAACAACTAAAATGAAATTGCAACTGGCGGATGGGCACATAGAAAGGCCTATAGGATTGCTTGAGGCAATTGTGGTATCTTCCTGTGGCATAGAGTACGAACATACCTTTGCCATAGTAGATTTCGGCAAGAAGAACAACTATGAAATTATCCTTGGTAGGTCGTTCATGAGGCAACTCAAAATGGTGCAGGACTGGGGGTATGATTATTTGTATCTAAGGCATGCTGAAACTATTTGTATCTAAGGCTACCATGATGTCACGAGGACCCCTGTGGAAGAATTTGACTCAGCCACCATTAGTGGATCAGAAGTCCCAGCGTGGCTTTGTAAGAAAAAGGAGATATGGATGTGCGGGGTATCTCAATGTAGTGAATTTGACCACAATGAAAGGACACTAGAGAGGGTCTTGGAAGACGATGCCTATATAAGAGAACCTTTTCCTGAAGAGAAGCTTGAACCCCTAGAATGGTCTCAAATTTTGGCTACATTGGATGTATGCATCAATGAAGTCACTCCCACCAAATTTTGTGATGAGAATGGCTACGATATCATACCATACTACATGTTGAGCAAAATTGTGGAGGAGGATGAGAACGATGGAGATACTGAGAGTATGAGGACCAATAAAACAGAAACGAAACTTGAGATTAAGATAGTGGGCTATGTGGACATCCCCACTAAAGAAATCAAGCAGGAGGGAGAAGAATTTTATGATTCTTCTGATCAAAGTGAAAACAAGGACAACGCGGATGACGAGAAGTCGGAAAATACAGAGGAAGACGACAATCGAGATCAAGACAATGACGTCTTCTATAATTTCCCAAACCAAAGTGAGAGACGCCAAAAAAGATACAAGAGTAAACGGCACCATATCAGTCCACCAACCAGGCTGAGACCCATGCTGGAGTTTAAGGGTAAGACACATTTCCTTATGAACATTCATGCTGTTGATTGTGCTAAGGATAAAGTGTCAGGAAGATTTCTTAAGGTTGTTGAAGACTCAGGATTTAAGTCCAGACTGTTGAAACCTAAGAAAACCAGCAAAACAAAAAAAAGAGTTGCAATAGAAAAACTGAATGTTTGTGGTAGTCCAATTATGACGAAAATTGAACGGAAAACGAGATACAATGAGTTGAAACAAAAAATGAAAAATGTATGGACAACTGAAATGGAAAGTAGCGATGGAACGAACGCTAGTGATGGGAGTAAAAAGATAGATGTACCTCCTCACTATTGTAAGTACACCATTCAGGAAAGAAGATTGGTGGTTCAACAACCAATGAGGGAGAACCAAAAGAATCCTATGATGGACCAGAGAACGCCAAGAAAATAGACTTAGCAGAGCCAGGAAAAAATCCTCGACTTGCTTACATTGCCACAGATCTAGGTCGAGAAGAAGAGGACTTACTGATCAAAACACTTACGGAATTTCGAGATGTATTTGCATGGTCGTACAAAGATTTGAAGGGAGTGGATCCTAACATTTGCGAACATTCAATCCCTATGAAGTCTGATGCAAAGCCAAGCAAACAACGTCCATACACGTATAATGAGACATTTGCCAAAAGCATAAAAGAGGAGATATACAAACTTATGGAGGCTGAATTTATTTATGAGATAGAACACACGGACTGGGTGTCCCCGATAGTGGTGGTACCCAAGAAAAATGGGAAATTACGAGTGTGTGTGAATCTCAAGAAGGTAAACACAGCAACAATAAGGGACAACTACCCTCTTCCTATCACTGAACACGTCCTGGGACGAGTAGCAGGCAAGCAAGCCTATAGCTTTATGGACGGATTCTCTGGTTATAACCAATTGGGGGTCAAACTAGAAGATCAATACAAAATAGCATTTGCAACAGAATGGGGCATATATGCGTTTAGGGTAATGCCATTTGGCTTGACCAATGCTCCAGCCACGTTTCAGAGATTAATGACACACGCTTTTAAAGAATACTTGCGAAAATTCTTGGATATGTACATGGACGACTTGTGTGTCTATTCTCTATTGAGAGAAGACCATATAGATCATCTGAGAAAGGTATTCGAAAAATGCAGAACGTATAGGATTTGCCTCAACCCAGAAAAATGTGTATTCATGGTACGACAAGGTAAAATATTAGGCCACATAGTGTCGGGTAATGGAATTACCACTGATGAAGACAAGGTCAAGGTGATCATAGAATTGCCAAGACCAAACACTGTACGAGAGGTACAATCATTTATGGGACATTGTGGATACTACCGACGTTTTATCTACATGTACGCTGTAATAACAAAACCCTTGTATAGTCTAATCACGCTCTTCATTTGGACCAATGAATGTGAGGAGTCATTCCAGAAACTAAAAGATGCACTGGGATGTGCACCAATTCTAAAAGCACCAGATTGGTCAAAGATCTTCCATGTACATGTAGATGCTTTGGCATTTGCAATAGGCTGTATATTAGCACAACCAGATGAGGGTAAGACGGAGTTTCCAATCAATTATGCTAGCAGAGAACTCAATAGTGCAGAAAAGAATTATACTACCACTGAAAGAGAAGGATTGGGTATGATATATGCGGTAACGAAATTTCGGCATTACTTACTCGCGAACAAATTCACATTCTTTGTGGATCATCAGGCACTCTTGTACTTAGTAAACAAACCTTGTAACACGGGACGAATTGTAAGATGGTTCATTGTGTTACTGGAGTTTGATTTTACGGTAGTAGTTAAGAAAGGAAAAACTCATCAAAGAGCAGACCACCTTTCTCGATTACTACATGGTGAAAAAGCTATCGGGGTAGATGATGATCTCCCAGACGCATACCTGTTTAATATTGAAATGGTACCGAAATGGTCAGAACAAATTATTCCGTTGCTGACATATGGAATGAATCTTGATGACAAACACACGGTGGAAGACATTAGACAAGCACGAAATTACACAATGCTTGCGGGAAGAATGTACCATCATGGAAACGATGGGATTCTAAGGTTGTGTATAGGCCCAGAGGAGTACGAAGCGTATCTAGAGGAGGCCCATACACAAACGTGGGGGTTCCATAGGGGAAATCAAATGATGTATGAACAATTAAGAAGACTTGGAGTGTATTGGCCAGGAATGGCAGGCTATGTAGCTAATTACATCAAGAAATGCGACTTTTGCACATCCAATACCACTGTGGATTATGCCACATTATACCAAGTGACAGTAGCACCCGCATGGAGTTATGCTATTGTGGAATATTTGACTAAAAAGGAGTTGCCAGGAGATTGGTCCAAAGCCAGACAAAAGGCTTTACAAATTGAAGCGAATAGGTATACCCTCATTAGTGACCAATTGTATAAAAGAGGAACTGATGACCAGTTGAGGTTAGTTCCTCATGAAAATGACTACTGTCCATTATTGGAACAAGCTCATGCAGGCATAGCAGGAGGTCATTTTTCAGCAGAGAGAACTGTAAAAATCATTATGGTTGCAGGTATATGGTGGCCGACCATGATTCAAGATGCAACAGAATTCGTGAAAAGGTGTGATGAATGTCAACGCACTAAGGTACTAGTTAAAAGAGACGAAATGCCCTTAAGACCAATGATGAGTGCTCGAGCATTTGCTAAATGGGGATTGGACTTTGTTGGTCCTATCACTCCACCAGCGTATCGTTCACAAGCACAATATATCATAGTGGCCACGGACTACATGACCAAATGTGTGGAAGCAAAAGCAACAACGAAAGCAGACGCTAGAACCACGACACAATTTTTATATGAATATGTGTTTACACGTTATGACCTTCCAATCGAGCTGGTGAGTGATAGAGGGACACACTTTGTAAATGAAGTTATCCAACATCTCTTAAATGAGTTTATAGTAATTCATCGCAAATCTGCACCTTATCATCCACAAGCCAATGGCCAAGCGGAAGCGACCAACAAAATATTGTGCACGTTCTTACGAAACTGGTTAGTGAAACAAGAACAGATTGGGATCAGATGCTCTATTCGGCATTGTGGGCTTATCGAGTTGCATATAAAACAACACTCAATGCTACACCATTTAATATGGTATATGGGTTAAATGCAATATTGCCTATTGACTTTTTGATCCCCACACTAAGGGTAGCCAAACAATTGGACTGGACGGGGCATGAACTTTCCGAACGGTTAGAGGACCTTGAAAAATTAGATGAGTTACGACTGAATGCTGTAGCAGCCATATATGCAAAAAAAAGAAAACAGAAAGAGTTTTTTGACAAACATGTCAAGAACAAGGACTTTAAAACTGGAGACTATGTCTTGGTATACACCCTTAAAAAGCATGCCAAAAAGCTAAAGAAAAGGGGAATGGGGCCTTATTTGATCCAAGAAATATCGTCCAGCGGAGCAGTAAAACTGTCGACACTAGATGGAAAAGAAATGCCGAACTGGATTAGTGGGTGTCGTTTTAAAAAATATCATCTACCTTTAACACCGGAAATGTTGTTTCAACTGCATTATGGAAAAACCTATAGACAGGAACAACAAAGAATTCAGGACCAAGCACAACAAGAAGCAAAGTAACGGATTGCTAAACGAAGGCATTTTCTCAGGACAATAAACATGGTCACCCCAATGATGACTGACGAATATCCCAAACATCCCAAACAATTGAAGCGGATATACAAAGCGACGAATTAGAAAAGACCATGACGGACCTTAGGGCTCAGGACGATAGCATCATCGACGACTTGGAAGATACATGGTGTAGTCCTTACATAAAAGCTTATGCAGGCACAAAACAAGTTGAAATCTATGCATTGCTTGACACTGGAGCAAAAATGAGTGTCATCAGCTTTGAGCTCTTTCAGAAACTTGGAACAATGAAGACGATCCCAGAGACACACCGGTTCAAAGTAGCATCGGGTGATGAGGTGACCACGTTGTGGTCTATTATAATACCAATAACAGTGCAGGCGCACCCGTACACTATAAAATTCCATGTACTGCCACCAGGTAGATCAGCAACGCCGTGTATCTTAGCAGTGTCATGGATGAAAGCTAACAGGATATTCATTGATTTGGATACTAATGAAGCACTGTTCAGAAATGAAAACTTTTCAGAACCCTTCTTATCATATAAACAATTCATGTCAAGGAGGAAACAAAAGTCAATACAACCGCAAAGATCTGCCCAACAACAAACAAAGTTTACAAGTCCAGCAACATCTTATCAAAAATCAGCAACCATGCAGGGAACTAGGCAAGTTTGGGTACGACGTACAGAGCTAACCGAGGCCCAATTACATCAAAAGAGGAAATACAAAGTTTGGGTAAGGCACGACAACCTAATTCCAGAGTCAGAAGAACAGATAAAACACCGAAAGCCAGCAAAACTTCAAAGAACAATAGTCAATCTGTCGAATACGCAACGGACTATATTGGTATGGCGGCCAAAATTGCCAATTCAAAATGGGCCAACAACACAAGAAGGGAAACCAAAGATGACAATCGAGCAGTTATCTACAACTATCAAGGTCAAGCCACATCATGCAAACAGCACGAGGAAATAAACAGAATCAACAACAAAAACTACAAGGATCTATAAGACCCAAGTCATCAAAGCAGAAAAAGAGAATGTTCCACCAGCTACGACAATATCGACTTCAAAGGAACCACTTACGCCAATTCAAAACCAGTGGAAAACAATCAAACAAAGAGCGGAAGATTTACAACTGCTCCTTGCAAAGAAAATCTGCCAGCCAACTCAAGATACCATAGGAAGCCTCAACGACAAATGCCAATAAGCGAATCGCTTATAACTTCCTCTTGCACTGCATCAATTCTTTCTACATGCATTGACTGCAAAGGCATATAGGGCTATATTACAAGGCCTGCATTAGCACGAGTTCACACCCATGCACAACACATACCCTTGACGATACCTTGTGGTCCGGGAGGACTCCAACTAGGAGGGGGGGAGGCATTCCAAATGCGGACTCATGTCATATATTAGAGGGCAATGTTTGTGAGCAATTTTTCAACCATTTTTGCATTTTATTGTGTTATTTTGGGAAAAAGAATATGCCGTCGTAATTAATATGAATTGGGGACCAAATCATCATTCATGAGCCCCTAGGGATGTGTATAGACTATAAAGAGAGTCAAATCTGGCCAAAAACTGTCTAAAAACAACAAAAAATAGGCCAAGGTTGACGATAATGAGCGAGATTGTACATAGACGAGAGAAAAGTGAGCTACAAAGTGTTTTTCTTTTCATTGGTATTTTTCTAGGTTAGAATTGCTATTTTCGGGTTATTTTGGGATTTATTTGCTTTATTTTAGCTATTTTCTAGCAAAAAGTATAGAAAAAAAATCCGTAATCCAGATGGAAACACAGAAGAAGAGATGCCTGATCGGAGCAAGGTAAAGAAGAAACAGAAAAAATAGGGACTGCAAAGGTGACCGGGCAAAATGACCACCGTCATGAAGGGACCTCCAACAGGAGAAATCTACAAAAATGGTAAAACTGGAGCAACCGAAGTCCAAATCAGGAAATTTGCGAGCCTAAATAGCATCTCGCAAAAAGTTATGGCCACAGGTAAAAGATGAGAAAATTTGGTGTTGGAGTCTCGATTACATATAGAGAGGCTAGGCTAGAAATCTCTCATTTGAGTCATTTTCCATAGTGAGAGAGAGAGAGCTCCCTACAACAATTGAGACTTCGAGGAGCTCATCCATCGCGCACGGTCACCAGATTGACATCAGAAATGAGAGGTATGCTCGTCAAGACTGACTCTAAGTGTTGTTTGCTTCAGTTAGTCGCAAAACCTCATCGACATCACAATCACAACCTGTGCACACATACGGTAGAATGGTTGTTGGGGAGACCTAGAGGCCACCAAATGGAACCAAAATTGAAAGGCACAATGCTTATAGCTTAGGGATCGAGCCTATGACCTCGGGAAGCGCGAAGGAAGCCGCTTAGAAAACCCTAATTTCACAGGACCTGCAAAAGGGCAACTGAACCAAGGTGATCGGAAATGAGCCAAAATTCATAGACAGCAAGCCAATAACCTTGACAAACCGATTGAAGGGTTAGACTATGAAAAAGTTCGTCAAATCGGAGCCTAAAGTCCCTATTGGACGAAAACCGCACAAAGCGTCACGATACTCTAACGGGCCAACCAAGTGACAAAATGACACCAAATTCAACAAGGTACATCCAAAAGAGGTCAACTACGAGATGGAATGTGTCCACTCAGGAAAAAAGCTCTTCCACTAGGACAAATGCCGGCAACAGGCCAGAAAGATGTCCAAATGGTCGTTCTTGGTGTTGTAAACACCAAAACAACAACTGACTGCTTGGATGGAAGGTCAAAAGAATAAAAGACAGCCGGAATCATACAATGACCAAAAGGAACGGCGACCATCACCTAAGTGGTCTACTTGGACTCCAGGACCAGCTAAGTGCTGCAAACAGGGAGTACACTCTGCTAAATTGATTAAAACTTGATGTGTGTGTCTAGGAGGGCCTATTAACACCATGGTGGTCAACTAACATCAAACTGGTAAAAATGACCAAGTACTACTCTATCGCGATAGACTTGAATTTACACTTAGACAAGTGAAATTTTGACTTTAGCTTCATGAGGGGTGCTAACAAGGATTATTAACCACCAATATCAAGTCAAAGTGCAAAAAGGATCTTTTTTGGCCAAATAACTTAGTCTATCGTGATAGACTTGCTGCACCAGTAATTGGGGGAAAGACTTCAAAATTTTAACAAAATAGACTTGAGGAAACACATGAAGGCAGTACACCAAATTTGGTGACAGGATGGACTCCTATGGCAAGCTGAGAAAGACATGGTGACAACTCAGAGTCAGAACAGAACATCTCAAGGACAGACATGTAAAATTCATATGTGAGGGGTCAAGAAACCTTACATCAACTGGGAGAAGGCAGACATATGGTCACAGAGCCAAAAAATGACAAATTGACACTAAGTACCAGTCTATCGCGATAGACTAAGCAGAGAGATAGTGGACCATCTTATCAAAAATTTGAATTAACAGATGTCTTCAACAGGATGCAAGAAGACCACCCACTAAGTTTGAGCCCAAAACAACACAAAATGAAGGAGATAGACCAACATCTCTTTGGAAGGAATCAAGAAAATGGGGAGTTGATCCAAAAAGGGGTCACTTGACATTCATTTGAGGTGAAAATGGGATCAGATCATGTACAAGGTATGGGAAACCAATTGGTGGAGGCACAACTGCAAAATGGAACCTTGGTCAAAAAAAGGCTAGTCTATCGCGATAGACAGAGAAAAAGTTACAAATGAACAGATTTTGAGCTTGGGCTTATAGAGTGACCTTACATGCCTTGTGAGCATACACCACACAAAATTTCAAGGCATTTGGACTTGTTCTCCTTCACCAACAACATTAATTTAAAGCCGCCAAAGTCGCACAATGGAAGAGCTTGTCTATCTGCTAACATTTTACCATAACTAATCTTGGGACTAAGAAGGCTCATCTAGATGCATGATTAAGTGGTAATCAATTTAGAAGAGTAGTACTATGTTTGTGCATTAACGGTTAATTGTGAATACAGGATCTATGGAAGCTTCTCCGGGAAAAAGAAAAGGCAAGAACCTGACAACGGAAGGTGCAGTATCCTATGCACTTCTACCCAATTCCCTAAAGCCAGCAGCCACCTGGATACTTGCAGACGTGCAACAAGCAGCAACCTTTTAGATCTATCAAGGTTCATATGTGGATGACAAAAGGAACTTAGTGGATACAGTGATGATTCCCAAGGAGGCAGAGAATTACTTGAAAAGATCACCGCAAAGGTCATGGCTCAAAAAAGTTGGCTTGTGGAACTTTGTATCACTACCACCCGTAGGGATAGATTTCAAGAGGGTACAACACCTAATAGAGACTATCCAATAAAATGGAACTTGCAGAGTAGCAGGCATGGATAATGAAGTGATGGAGATCCAGATCACCAAAGAGATCATCAAAGAGGCATTGAAATTGTCAGATCAAGGAGCCAACATGAGGGAAAGAAGGAAAAACCTCACAATCTACTTGCAAAAGTCCAAACTACCTTCTTTCGAACTCATAGCAAACCCGGAAGTAAGAGAACTGACACAGATCTACAGTCAGTGTTTGTTGAGCTACAACAAAAGACCGCCAAGATACACTACACCACACGGGAGCATCTCAACCACACTGACATGGGCTATGGGAATGACCCATGAGTTCTATATAGATCACGCGTCACATCTGTTTGAAGAAATGACAAAGCTAAGGCAGGACAAACCAAATTACATTGCAGGAGGAGAAGTCCTAACCAGAGTAATATACCATGCCATAGGCGCGGCAGATCAGTTGCCACCTGCCCCTCACTTGCCCCTCACCAGAACGACTGGCTGGTATTAAGGGAGAATATCAAAGACAGATCACAAAGGAAAGTACCGGCCTCTATTAACACCATTGGAGGACGTAGGCTGGAAAGAGTAACAAGAAGTACACAAGAAAAGATGGAAGAAGAAAGAAGAACTAAAGAGGAAGATGTCCGACTAAAGAAGCGGAAAGCGGAAATGGAAAACAACACTAGGTTGCAGAAGATAGCAAAAATGGAAAGGATGCTAGAAGGATTTGCTCTAGAAAGATCTCTACGAGGCGATGTAGGCGCCACTTGGAAACCTTCTAGTAGCACTTACACACTGAGAACGAAGAATAGAAACAACCCAGATTTTGAGTTGGACTGGTTCGAGCGGTACATCCAAGAAAGAAATGCTAGGGACGAACCAGAATTGCTACTAGAAGAGGAGGATCTCCAAACTTTGAGAGATCAGTTGAGGCCAACTTCACGTGATCAGAAAACACCGCCGCCATCTCCAAGGCCAGATACAAGTGAAAGGAAATCTAGCCCACCTGCTGACTCTACTTCGCATTCAGAAAGTTCACATCGTGATGACACAGTTCACACACCTCCCAGTGCAGAAGAATAAGAAGAAAGAACAGATGGACACCCAAACACTGGAACCATATCACAAAGTGATAAAGACAAGCAGAAGGAGGTGGATCAGACTAAAGAAGAAGTTTCCTCCTCTCAAGAAATTGAGCTGGAAGCTACTATAGATGAAGATTTGCAGTCAATGGCGACAATACTAAGCCGCACAAGACTGCACAGTCAATGGTTAGCTGATCAGAACCGGTCCAACAAAATGAGGTTACAAAAAACAAATGAGGAAGTTCTGAGACTGCAAGAGCAAAGGGAGGACACTCTAAAGCTGATCATCATCAGAGATGCTGAGATCTTGGGGCTCAAAGGCACAGTAAATCTTCTCAAAGACAATTTACAGGAGTCTAAAGACTTCAATGCCATATGTGAAGATACAATAAACGTATTCCTTGAAGATGTCAGTGAAAGAGATGAACACATCCAAAAGTTGGAAAAAGAAAAGCAAGATGCGCTGGAGACAGTCATTAGTTTGCAAGTCGTCATCGATGACTTACAAATTGAAGTCAAAGATTTGAGAGCAGTAACAGATATCCAAGCAAGAGAAATCGAACGAGCTAAGAAGCAAAAAACGTCGCTACCAACAACACCGGTAGTCCACCCAGAAGAAGAAGTGGTTGCACTGAAGAGGGAGCTGGAGTTGGAAAGAAAACAACGTTTAATGATAGCCGAAAGTGCGCTTAGAGCAGAAGATCAACTACAAAGACAAATTTCAGGTTTACAAAGTGAACAACAACAAGGACTAGCTCCTGACAGTGAAATGGAAAGCATTTTTTCCAAATCACTCAGGGAAGAAAATGAAAACCTGCACATCAGGTTACAACAGTTAGAGGAGTCTGCCGCTCAAAAGGAAATGGAATTTCAAGCTCTACAAATCAATAGTAGAACAATGGCCGCGTTGCAAGTCTACAAACTGCAAGGCAACACCAAGGACAGGTACGAGTGCACCTGGAGCAACCAACAACGAATTTGGCTGGACTAGCCAAAATATATGGGGGTCAAGATGAGTACGAGGAAGAAACAGATGAACAGGATGCCCCAGATACACAAACTGATCAAACTGGCTCCAAAGACCAAGAAACAGAAGAAGATTCAATCACGATATTGGAAGAGTAGAGTTGGCTGATCAGATGGAGAAACAATCAGAAATGATATGGTACAAGGCGATGCAACTAGAAAAGGAGTTGCTACAAGGGCTCTCTAGATCAGGGAAAACAGCAGCAGAGCTACGGAGTGAATGGAATGCCCTTATGTTACCCTATGCTCTACTGAAATACGAAACTCTAACACATCAAAGGCAGCTCGAAAACGAAGCACAAGTGCCAGTGTTTGAAGGAGAAGCACAGGATCGGGAAAAGCAAAATAGAATAGTAAACAGCCAGCCAAAGTGGAGGCGTCAATGGCTCTTGGATCATCCTAATAACCTGATACACTTAGTCAACGCACCGCCCGAGCTGAGGAATGCCATAACTTTTTGCCCAACTCCACGGACATACACCTACAGCCAACATAAAGCACTATAGAGCAGAAATCCTACATGGCTAAATTATCCAGTATTGCTAGGCCCAGCAGAGGGAGAGAGAATATTTGGTTCTTACATGGTGAAAACCCTTCAGGGCGCCATCGCAGAATTCGGAGTCTCTCCCGACCTATCCTGCAAAATGCTATGTAAAATAGCTCGAACCTTTTTGGCCTGTCTCACAGTCTTCTCAGAAAGCTGGACGTCAGAGTATATGAATACCGAAAGAAGCATCTCGGAGTTCTCATACGATCTAAGTGGGCCACCGACGGAGCCAGTATTGTATGCCTATTTCAAACGGCTAATGTTTCTGCCAAGCTACCATCTCCAAGCCTTTGAAGAAGCATTTTACACAGGCTTCTTCATGTACAAGTCAAAAAATTTTGGCCCATTAATGGCAAGCATGTCTATGCGATATGATGCGTTTCTACATCAAATCAACCAAGAAAGACGACAACGACAATGAAGACAAAGACGATCATGTCGTGGTAGACATGAATTAAGAGGGGGGGAGTGTTGGAGCCCCATTGGTCCAACTGTTGTAATGAGCCCATCTTGTAAAGCATATCAAATTCCCATTTTATGTCAAAGACGTCTTATCATTTTGATCCATTTGTCTGGGTTATGTAAAGATTAATCAGTTAGTCAGGACTTAGATTTGTTCCTACTTTGTAATAATGAGTAAGAGAACCCCATGTACATTTTTGAGCTAAGGTGACTAAAAGTATAAAAGTCACCTTAGAACCATTTTTTAGGGGACATTTGAAGATTAATCCTCTGTCGTACGAGTCTGAGAGAGAGAGAGAGAGAGAGAGAGAGAGAGAGAGAGAGAGAGAGAGAGAGAGAGAGAGAGAGAGAGAGAGAGAGAGTCTTATCCTCTTCGCTATGCGCTTCTCCCTCACCGGATTCACGACGTGACCACACCATCGCAGTAGTCTCTCCGAGAGCTACACGCCCACGCCACGCATTCACCTTTTCAAGCTGATCGCAATCGATCCGTCCTCGAGCTTGTTTTGCTTGTAAGTAGCACAAACAGTTTTTGTTTTCAATAATCAAGTGCTTTATGGAATGAGAAAGAGATTAGCTACACATAGATACTCATAAACTTAAGTTTCGCCCACTTTTGGATTATGACCTGTTAGTCTATTGCGACTGTATTCGAGATAACTAGGGTTCAAATCTGGTGAGATTAAACTTATAGGTAAGTATATCCTAGTGAGAGGATGGTGCCTAGTAAGTTTGATGCGATTCCGAGTTCATTGGACGTGTAAACTGTGTTGTGAGCGTTTAGGGATAGAGTGGGTTGCATTCTACCAGGGTTAGTGATTGATGCATCATAAAAGTGCGTATGTGTAGATTGGTCTCAGCTTGACAAGCTAACGAGATTGCCTACGTGCACCTACGGGTTAGTCGTATCATCGGATGATAAGTATGTTGTCTGTGTCGTGCTTGTGAGTATGAACAGGGGAGTAGTTATGCCCTAAAACACTCTAGCATACTAGCCATATCTGTACATGCAAATAGATGATGGTTAGAGTGCAAATATTACAAGGGTCGTGTTCTTGTGCATAATGTGTTTTTATGATTTTGTGTTATGACTCTTGCTCTTTTACTTTTTAATCTTGTTTTTGTGAGTATAAGGCTTTATATATACATTTCCTAAGATTGGAGATTAAGAGGTCTGGGAGGAAGGTTGAGAGGGAAGCAAGTGAATGATGGATGACAGCAAACACTCCCCCCTTCCTTGGGTAGATCATACCTTTTGGAATGATGTCGTCACCTTTTGAAACCAATTGTTCCAAGTTGTTATGGGTGAAGGATTTAACCAATAGTTTTCGACCGCCCTATACGTTTCATCTAGTTGCAAGGGTGGTAAGGTACTCTCCCATGATTTTATTTGCAACATTGTTGTAGGTGGTGAACTTACAACGAGAGGTGCAAACTCTTTCTTGCTTGTATGGATATGTACAATGGTAGGTGGAGGTTGTATTGAAGCTCCTATTTTTGTATAGAAACTACACGAAGAGCAAGAAGCTTCATTTGATTTCGTTATTCTTGAGCTAGGTGAAACAATTCGTTCTTTCTTTGGTACCCAAACTAGCTATGGAGCGGGTGTGTCGCATTCCGTGATTTTTTCCTTTCCGCGATCTTCAATTTGTTTTGGAGCCATAGGATTGAGCTCACATGGACTCGGTGACAAGTAAGAGCACAATTTACGTTTTGGCACCCAGATTTGATCATTTCCTTTATAGTAGCCTTGGGCGTCCAATAGTTTTTTAGGAATCCAACGCAACGTTTCTTTACATTTCTTGGGACGAATGGGACGTCTCTTACCAAGTTTTTGTATTTTAGCACTGGCTATGGTTGCTAAAGAAGATTTATGGACCCACTTGTATGTTTTCTTCTTATATTGGGATGGGTCTTGTGTGTCTCAAACTTTATTTCAGCTACATCAGTTGAAGCTCTAGAGAGTTGGGCTATGGGGACATATGGTTCAACATCTTGGACATGCAATGTTTTGGGTTTTATTTCCTTAAGAGGCAATATCTCAGGGACTATGGCTTGAGTCACAGGGCTAAGAGTTGGTTTCTGTGTTGTGACACCCCCTGTCCCCCAATCAATAGTGCATTTGGTGGCTATCATCCTCATGGGTCCTAGGTTTATATTACCCTCTATAGTTCCAACAGGCATGACCAAAAAGTCTTGAGCTACAACCCCATTGTCATAACTGACAGAAGTGTGCCAGATTTCAAAAACCGCAGTTTTTTTCTTGTTGACACCCTTGACTTGGATAATACTCTCAGATAGAGGTGGCTTCCCTAACTGACACCACACCCCATATGATAGCAGATTATATTTAGCACCCGTGTCCAATAAGGTGTTATATAGCACTTTTCCGTAGGTACTGTTTAGCTCAATAGGGTATCGTAGAGGTGTGTCAGAGTCCAACCAATCCTCGTCGGTTTCAACGTGGAATGCATGTGTGACTCCAAGGTTAGCCTCTCGTTTTCGTCTTATGTGTTGTTGTCACTCCTTAGCCTCAGCTTGAGCTTGTATCTTCTTCAATTCTGTTTGTGCCTTGGCTGCCTTTTTTGTATGGATGGCACGTAGCTCCTCTTGGCTTAAAGGATCATAGTATCTTTTAAATTTGCTCCCATTGAGGAATCCAATGGTTTCAACTCCATCAAGAGTCTCCACACGAATGGTTCCTTGTGGGGTGATCTCACATACGCTATATGGTCCTTTTCCCAGATATTTCAACTTTTTCTTTTTGTTACGCACTCCATACATAAGGACTTTATCACCAACATTGATATCTTTGTTCTTTAGATGACGGTCAAACATTTCTTCCTCCTATCTTTCTCCAAAAGTGCATTTTGCACAGCTAATTGCCTCTCTTTATCTAGCCTGTCAAGGATATATAATTGCTCAACTAAGGGGTTACCATCCCAACCTTCTTGAGAAGCTACTCGAAGACTAGGAACAACAAACTCCCATGGCATAACCGCTTCTTGGCCATACACCATCTTGAATGGTGTGCAGTTAATGGCAACTTTGTACGTAGTACGATAAGCCCATAGAGCTGATGTAAGCTTTAAATCCCAATCTGTGCGATGAGCTTCCACCGTTGGTGCTCTTAGCTTGGCCATTTGCGTGTGGATAATAAGGTGTGGACTTATGGTGAGCTATCATAAAGTTGGTAGTGAGTTCTTTTATTACTCCATTTATAAAGTGAGTACCATTGTCACTCACAATCTCAAAGGGACAACCAAATCTTGTAATAATTTTCTCAAAGATAAACTTGACAGTTGACCTCGCATCAGCCTTACGTGTCGCCCTGGCTTCCGCCCACTTTGTCACATAGTCAGTGGCAACGATAATTTATCGAGATTGAGAGCTACGAGTTGCCGGACTAATTGGGCCTACAAAGTCCAAACCCCATTTTTCAAATGATTGAGTCACTTTAACAGGATGTAAGGGCATCCTATCCTTTTTTTTTGTGATCTTGTAACGTTGGCATTCATCACATCCTTTTGCAAAAAGTGATGCATCCTTAAATAAGGTTGGCCACCAATAACCTGATTGCAACACCTTTCTAGCTGTTAGTTTCCCTGAGAAATGTCCTCTGGCTATACCCATGTGGGCTTCTTGCAGTATGTATAAATACTCATCCTCACGGGCACAAAGTCTAAGAATATCATCCTTCCCTAGCCTGTAGAGAGTTCCTGCAATGAGAGAGTAAGGTTCGCATTCTTTTAATAGTTTTCGAGCTATGTCTTTACAAAGCTCTTTGGGTGGAAAACCATTAACTAGAAAGTTCACAATATTCTCACTCCATTAAGGTATGGTTTCGACTAGGACGAGCCGCAACTCATCATTGACTCCACTAGGGGCTTCACCATTGGGTATGCGAGACAAATGATCCACCATGACATGTCTTTTACCAGGTCTCACCACAACGGTAAAATCAAACTCAAGGAGAATTAACAACCATCGTGTAATTCTTCCCGTGGAACAAGGTTTATTTACTAGATACAACAAGGCTTGATGATCAACATAGAACACAAACTTGTTGGCCAGAAGGTAGTAGCGAAATTTCTTCACTGCATAAATCATACCTAAACCTTCTCGCTCTGTAGTGGTGTAGTTTCTCTCGGCATCATTCAATTGACGACTTGCAAAGCTATTAAGGTAGTCCAGTTTATGTTCTCCTGGTTGAACTAGAACACACCCAATAGCAAAGTTTGATGCATCAATATGCACATGAAAAATTACATTCTAATTGGGCACTTGTAGAATAGGAGCGCTAGTCAAGGTCTTTTTCAATGACTCATAAGCATGGTCACACTCCGCAGTCCATTGGAACTCAATAAGAAGCTTGTACAAAGGACGAGCTATCTTGGCAAAGTTTAAAATAAACTATTGGTAATAACCAACATAGCCCATGAACCTTTGAACTCCTTTCTAGTTTGTAGGTGGTGGCAATTTAGCAATGGCTTTAATTTTGCTCTCATTTGTGGAAATCCCATTTTTGGACACTATATGCCCTAAAATGACTCCATGTTTAACTCAAAATTGGCATTTGAAAGGGTTTAAGGAGATGCGATACAATCTACACTTCTCAAACACTTTTTGTAAGCATGATAGATGTTCTTTCCAAGAGGAATAAACACAAAGGTCATTAAGAAGGCTTCAAAAAACTCCCTCAAATATTCTCTAAAAGCAGTGTTTATTAATCTTTGAAAGGTAGCAGGGGCATTGGTTAGGCAAAAGCCATAACACGAAATGTGAACACTCCAAATTCGGTTATAAAGTCTGTTTTAGCTTGGTCCTCCAACGCAATTGGGATTTGATTGTATCCAGAGTACCCATCTAAAAGCTATAAGCTTCTTTCCCTGCAACTCTTTCAAGCACATGTTCTGAATATGGCAAGGGGTAATGGTCCCTCCTAGTGGCGGCATTGACCTTCTTGAGATCCACGCACACTCTGAGTTTCCCATTCTTTTTTGGCACAATCACTATTGGAGACACCCATTCTGAGTACTCAATAGGGTATATGAAACCGCATTTCATAAGCCTTTCAATCTCTTTTTGAACGATTTTTGCATATTTAGGATTCATTGGGTAGGGTCGTTGCTGAACAGGTTTAGCCATGCTATTCATGGAGATTGTGTGTTGCACCACGGAAGGTGGAACACCTTTCATATCATGATATGTCCATGCAAATATATCCCTGAATTCCTTGAGAAGTTCTTTAAGTACACACTCCTCAATCTCTGTCAGATCTTGGGCAATGAAAACAGGTTTAGACTCTTCTCCTGGGTCTTCGAACTCTATTTTCTTAACTATTGCTGGACCGTCATAGACTCCATTGCTCCCATCGATAGGTTTTCTTTGAGCCTTTGTATACACAACCGTACGTTCCTCTATGGTATAGGATTTGAAATATTCAGGTGCAGGGTGTAAGTTTGTGGGGTCCTGTTGTTCTATGGACTGTGATTTCACTTTTGATTCCTTTTGTTGTTGAGCTAACTCTCGATTTTGTTGTCTTCTTACTGTACGGCTCAACTTTGGCTTCTGTGTAGCTCTAATTGTGCGATGTCAATGGGTTGTGGACTACACCACGTAACGCTTTGAAGGTATTCACCCCAGTTATCTACCAACTTTTGATGAGCATCACATGCCCCTATATAATTAAGGCATTCTGCGGTAGATTTCTTTTCATTTATTCTAGCACGCACATTTGCTCAATATCGTCGCCTCTTATATCTCTTACTCTTCTTGTTTAATTCTCGATTACGGCCGATCTCTAGTGAAAGAGTCACCAGATGAATCACTACTTGTGTCTTCTGCTCCCTTGGATAGATTATTGTCTAGGTTACCACTGGGCCTTGAATGGTTTGTCCCCACATTTTCACTAAGATTTAACTCAGATTCTTCGTTCTCAAAGTCAATTTCAACTGATGATTCTGACCCCAAATTGTGTGGGCTATAGTCTTGTGAGGCGCTACTGGTTCCAATGCCAATCAAACTTTCATATTGTAGATCATCAGAAGCTATATGCATTGCTTCCAGCATATTTAAGGGTACAAGTGGTGGTATTTCATCCCCTCAAGTGTTACCCACGCCGTCCCCCTATTTCCCCAAGTGTCTATGGTTGCTGCTAGGTGGACACAATCCACATTGTCCGACTCAGTCATCCCAGATAGTACATCCATATAAGGAGAATCTTCCCCAACATCAATACTGTAACAATACTGCAATGGGGCCGAGTGAACTGTGGTGTTAGATCTATGATCAAATATAAACCTGTTTCCTAGAGGATGTGATCGACCCATCACAAGATCCACTCGAATGACAGAATCTTGGAACTGCAGGTAGACATGGTTTTTAGACCAGTCATGCACCATTTTTGCTTCCCTCATGAAAGGATGTCCTAAGATCATCTCCGATGCCATAGTGTGTTTGGAGAAATCCATAACAATGAAGGTAATCCTTATTTTATGTCCAAAGACCTTGATCTTGAGATCTTCTAGCATCCCAATAGGTTTAACAATAGACCCATTGGCCATCTTCACTACTATGGTTGTGGTTGCAAGTTTTCCCAACAATTTTTAGTCACAATGCTAACCCCAATGCCACAATCAAGGATTCCCTTCACATTTAATCCCTTAGTAGTGATTGGTATGGTCGCATTGGATTTGTCACCCTCAAAGTATTGTCCCAACTTGTTAATAGGTATTTCTATAACAAGGTTCTCATCTAGGCTGGGTTGTGGATCTAAGTGTTCCTCCTCTATTGGCATCTCCCCAACTCCATCCATCTGTGTAAATTGTGGTAGCCCAATCTTTAGTTCTCCATTAAGGAAGGCTCGAAGAGCTGAGACTAGCTTAGGGTCTTTATATAGTTTGGACATGATGGTGGGTCTAACTTCTGAAGACATGAAATCCATCAATTTGGCAATGTTTAACGGCACCTTTTGGGCTTGAGTCCCTTGACGTGGGGAAGCTGGGATCTCCATTTCTTCGGATCAAGTAGTCCCTCTGTAAACATTCTTTCCATCAAGAAGTGAGTACGCCCACTTTCCCATGACTTTAAGTCACTTTCTTCTTGGATGACACTAGGTATGGCTAAGGGTCTATGGACTTGGTGAGGTTGTTGTTGCATAGGGAACACGGTGTCTATAATCTGGATCTACCTACATGTTGGTTCTAGACCCCTTTGGGTATCTTCTACCAAACTCCTTAATTGCTTGACTCGCTCAATCTCCTCTGTAGGGTTTGGATAAGTTCCTATCTTCTTCTTGGATCCTGGCCATTGTGGCTCATGAAGATCTTCCTTGTTGGTTTCTATCTTAGTGGTCGTTTTGATCTCCATGGTTTCACCTGAATCAGAATCCTCTTCAGCGTTGTTCATATATACGGGGTCATCACAAGTCCCTATGTTGGTTTGAACTGGGGTCTGACTTCGCTGCTTTTTGCGATCTCTTTCTTCGTGTTTTCTTCTTTTTCTAAGATTGGCCAATTGTGTCGTGTCTCTTTCCTCAAGAATATAATTTTGTTTTTGGAGCATTGATCATGTGAGTACGTTTACTGGTACCACATGTGTACTTTGTGATGGCTCCTCGGTAACTTCAATCAAGTTTAATGGCGTGATCTTCAGTGCATTTGGATTATTTGGACATTGGGCAATCAAATGATCTATGCCACATAGATTACACATGAGTATTGGCATTGTAGACGTGCTCGCTTGATTGGTTTGCATTAGTGTGGCATTCTTTTGTAGCCTAATAGGACACTCGGCTACACGATTGGGACCTCCACACTCATAGCATTGAAGAGGTGGTCTCTTAGCAGTGTAATTGATATTTTGGCCTCTTGCCGCAAGAGCAGCTACTTGATAGACAGGTTTGACTTGTCCCCAATAGTCCTCCATGTAGTATTGTGGACTTTCTTCAAGCAGATCCATTCCATAGGCAATCTTAGGATCTATATCTTCCTCACAGCCTTCCAAAAAAGAAATAATTGACTCACAACCCACTTGATTCACAGAAGTGATTCTCGGATGTGGTGGTTGCAGTCCTAACACTGGAGGTGGTAAGGGTGTTGTTTGAACAACATTTTGGGCCCTAGGGACCATGTGTTGTGCTGTTTGTTCAAGAGGTGGGGCGAGCATCAATGCAAGCACTTGAGGTGTGTCTGTCCATGCTAAGGTTGGTCTATTGGCCATCGCGCGCTTAAATACTATGCAATCCTTAGCTTGACGACCATACCTCCCACATGCATTGCAATTCACATTGAATTTCACTCTAAAAGTAGGGTATTCACTGGTACTATGCGGTCCATAGCATACTGAGCACCATTGTTGCTCCCTTCTTGGATACATATGATTGTTTTGTGGAGCACGATTGTCTCTAAGACTCTCTTGAATAGCCTTGGTGAGATCTACTAAAGTCATCTCAGATATCTTTGGCTCCTTAGAATAGGCTTTAGGGTCATTGGCTGATGCCCTAATGCTTGCGAGCTAATAGATTTAGGCTCAACAGACACTATTTCTCCTTGAATCATTAAATTATCCTCCAATTGGATCGCATTGGTGGTGACTGCTTCCCAAGTGGTGATACCTCTAATGACTAGGCCATTGTAGATATCCTCATGTCGTAATGCCCTACTGAATCTATCAAGCAATTGATTATTATTGAAGCGCTCATTTGGATTACAACGAGAATTCAAATGCTTCAAGCGACTAATAAAGTCTCTCACCGACTCTCCTTCCTCTCGTTGGGCTTTCTGGAGCTCAGAGGCTACACCCCAAAGCACTCCCTCTCGTATGTATTCTTTCAAGAACAGTCTCCTAAGAGTAGGGTAAATCATTTTTTCTTCCACCCTTAGGGTTCTATATCAATCCCCTGCCTTCCCACTTAAGGTTAGGCTTAAAGCATTACTCTTATGCAGGTCATTGTGTTCTCCTAGAGAATCACATATTTTTTCAAACACTTCGATATGCTTTCTCACATCCCCGTCTCCACTAAATTTTTGTGTGAGCTTGGCTATTTGTACTGCCTTACTTCTAGGCTCTCTATCAGGCGTGTTATGCATATTCTCAGCAATAGATCGACCAATAGCTTGAGCAAATGTTTCCATGTCACCTAAGTGAGCAGGCACCGTGGGTGAAGGCGCTCTAGAGACTACATGTGGAGTAAGTATTGGCATTGGGCTTGGCGCATAGGAAGCCCTTGGGTTCCACGTTGGGTACGATGTTGTGCCATGTGGTGGTCCAAAGTTCATATGTGTGGCCCTAGGCATAGTGGACGTCGGATGTGACATGCTAATGCTAGCCGGTATAATCCCATGGAAATAAGAACTTGGGTGTTGTGGTTGTGGAGCATAGGTAGTTGAAACAATGGGAGGGGTAGGAACTACATGAGTACAATGACCCATAGGTGCATACAATTGGTACGCACTTGTAGGTACTGTTGTAGGCATGGAGCTACCATGTAGTGGTGCTTTACTAACAAATGGGGTCCATGGCGTATTTCTCGGCATGCCCATCATTGGGGTAGGCATGGTAGCCGTGGTGTCATCAAGGGAAAGATGAGCTAGACTTGGAAAGGTGAAGCTATCACTTGTGGGCTTAGATTGCACTAAGACCCCTGGAGAAACAACATATGGAGGATCCATCGGACTTACCGAGGGAGTCTCCATTTGTGATAAGGTCGGTTGTTTAGCCTTTTCTATATCTAAGAATCTCATGATACCCGTTGAAGGCATGTTGATCCCCTTGTTCTGTCTCTCTAACTCAATGACCCTATGGATGACCTCACAAACTCTTTGTTGTTGATCCTCCACACTAGTAGCACCCATTGTGGATTGTAGGACATCTAACTAACCCACGTGATAGGTGTGACTCGTGTATAGGTCGGTTAGAGTTTCTGTTTGTAGTTCGTACTCTCAGTTCTCATTTAAGAACACTCCATCTAGGATTGAGGTGCTAGGGGTGTCCTTTGAGCTAGATGCAATGTTGCTTTCTAGGGGTTGGCCCTTAGCGGTTGCTAAGTCAGAAGCACTGGATTGCTCTCCTAGCAAAGATATTGACATAGGACCTTTTGATTTTAACTCTCTTCGTTGCTCCGCTTTGCGTAAGCTCTCAATTTCCTTTTCCCTCGCTACCAGGATATATCGCTCAACCTCTTGCACTTCGGCAAGGCTTCTACCATAGGGTAATATGACCTTGGAGGGGAATAACTCTGAAGAGTCAGGAGGTGCAGTGAATGAAGTATTCACGTGCACATTCTCTAAGGGCATAGGGTCTACGTTGGTCATGAATAGAGAATTTACTTCCCCACCCCCCTCATTTACATCATTAACTCCATGTTCGAAGCGAGTGGCTCTACTAAAGGTTTCCTTCAAGCAGCTAAGCACGCTCGGCCCGGACCGTGGACCCATGGCATGCATGTCTTGGCTTGAGCTATCGGGATTAGGCATTGGGAAACCCTCCATAACGTTGTAGTCAGAGGAAGAGTCACTAGCCGCTATGTTCGGGTCTTGGTTTGTACTACCTTGGGTCCCCGCCGAGGGCCCGGAACCTAAAGTAGGTGGATATTGAGATCTCGCGTAAGTCAAAATTCTCTCTAGTTGCTCCGTCTCTAGCACACGACCAGAGCGGAGATGCATGTACCTTTGGCACCCTACAAGCGTCGGCGAACAATCTCGAAGGTTAACCGCTTACTTTTTTAAGCGTCTGTTTTCACTCGTGTTTTTACGTTTTTAATGTTTTTTTTTAATATTAAAGTGTGTGATAGCTCAAAATGAGTATCACTCAGAGGGTCGCGGTGTGATTTACAACACAACGTTCGGTCACCTGAACCTCCGTTGGTCCTCAAAAAAGTCAATTTTTAGCTATGTGTTGATGGGGGCTTTTCACAAGCCAAGCTCCCATACCCCTCTTCTCTCGTCCCCACCCCATGAAAACCCCCTCTTAGGGAGGGAGTGATAACATGCATTGGAAAAAGTAAGAAAAAAAATAAAGTATGATTATGTAAATATATGAGAAAGGTAAAATAGGCCACCTCATGCCTGCGGGGCAGCCCATCCCCACCTTGCCTCCTTTCTCTTCACTGTTGCCCCGCCGTGTATCCCTTTTCCTCTCCTCCACTCAAATGGTCAACCCCCTCTCTCTTCCCCTTGTCCTTTCTCCTTTCTCTCTCCCCTCACGCTACCCCACCTCTCACCAATAATGCACCCTAACTCACATGCAACTTATCCTATCTTCCAAAATAGTATACCCCACCCCCCCTTTCTCTCTCCTATCATATCCCATGACCCAAATACCCCCCTCTCTCTCTAAAGGGCGCCATGTCTCTTGTTTTGTAGCTAAATAACCTCCCCCACACTCACACACACTCAGTTTCACTGAAAAAGGTGCCCACAGACCCATCCCCACCCGGTGGTTACCTGATTTTTCTTGTGTTCACACACATCTGCACACAGATTCACCTCTGAACACACTCCCCTCTCTCCCCTCTTGTAATTACTTTATTCTCCATGTCACCTCTCACTTTTTTTCATCAACCCATCTCTCTCTCTTAGTCTCTCTCTCATGAGACTGCTGTTCTCGCACATATACACACAACCAGACAAGTGGGGCCCACAGTCACATGGCCTATGTAGATAATGATTTCTTCATTTCTAAATTCTAGAATTTTTGCCCCCTCATCCCCTATATAAAGAGGGGTCACCATCACACTATACACACACACAACATCACCAAAGAATACACTATGCACTGTGTGTGCCTAGTGCACACACACACACCCACACCCACACCATCACCATCACCGCAATCACCATGCTCGTCTTGAGCATGACCTCTACACCCTTGGGCTATGGAAGATGAAGGGCAGCTAAATGAAGGATGATGGCCATAACCCTCGTGGGAGTCTTCGCCATCAGCTCCCACCTATCCGCCATGTGCTCTACCACTCTCTCCCTTCTCATTCCCCTACCCTAAGCTCCCCATTTCATCGCCTTATTCTCTAAATAAATCTTAAGGTTTTGTGAGTATGTTTTCTTGCAATGTTTTGCCCATGTGAGGTGTGCGGAATCGCCACCTAGTCTTGTGTTTGGAGTGAGCTTGTGTATGTGTGAAGGGTGTGCGGATTCGCCATCCTTCTGTGGTGCTTAAGTACTAAGCCGCTGATAGCCGTTTTTCGGCTCTCCATAATTGCCATACTAAGTTACTCCACCCTACCAAATTCACCCAAACGCTATGGCTATCCCTAACATTTCACTGTACATAGGCGTGTGTGAGTTAGGGGGCTTTTCCCATATCTTCTTAAAAACCCTCAGCTAGCTAGTCACTGGGCTAGGTGAGCCAAAAAAAATAAAAAAAATAAAAGTATATTATGGCCTCTTTGTGTGTAAATATTTCATTGTATATATGGCCTAAATATAGGGATTTTTTATAATTATTTTGGTATTTTATTTAAATATTTCTACTTAGGTGTGTGTTTTATTAAACCTATGTACACCTTCTTTCATCCTCTTACACCATAATTATATTTTTTGCCAATATGTACATACTCTAACCTCATATTTTTCCTTTATACAAATCACTCCCACATTTTCACCCTCACCCTCGTGAAAACAAAAAATTGATTTCTACTCATTGGTTACTTTTATTATATTATTTACTTGCATACCTTTTCCTCTTTCACCCAAAATAATTCAAGGAGGGACCATATCATATGATTCCAATATCTTTCCATATCCATAACTCCTCCATATTTTTATTATTATTTTTACTCATTATTCTAACACCATGTGCTCATTGAGCTAAAGTCCATGAATAGTCCATACACTAGTCCCACCATGTATATATTTCTTATTTCACCAATAATCCTCCTCCATGCATGGGTCAAGGGCAACTTGAATGCTTTGTATTATAATATGACAAAGGAGGGGCTCACTCTTGGATGCATTGTACAAATTCAACAAAGGAGGGGGCCACTAAAAGACTTTTGCAGGCATAAAAAACAGGCTTTTTGGTGAGAATTTTGGCACCTATCTCCACTCCGAATTTGGAGCGGTGGTCAAAAGAGAAAATGTAGCCCACGCTCTGAATAATCACCTCAAATTTTTTCATGATTTTTGGAGCTACCAGCGGCGAGCTATGATTTTTTGAGTGGACCCCAGTCTGCCCACTTTTCTCACAAGTAGCCCTTAGTCTTCTCTCACCCTTCCACACACCTACTCACTCTTACACATCCCTCCCTCTCCTTCCCTCACTCAAACCTGCAATTTCCATGGCTTCTCCCACCCTCTTCACCATTACCCTTCTCTCTCATCCCTATAGTTCTTTTATGAACCTCTACATACATACACCCTCTCCATGTCTCTCTCTATTGCTTCTATGTTACAATTTCATTTACCTCTCCTAAAAATATCTAAAATTCAGCATCTTAACCATGATAACTTCTGCAAATTGAGGATTTTTCATCAACAAATCCTCTTTTCATCGTGGTGGTCAACCGTGGCGGCGGCGTAAAGAAGCGAAGAAGAAGACCAGCGGTCATTTTTTCCACAATCTACACAAGGGTGAGTTCAAGCTTCTTCAAAGCTTCACCATCTCAATGATTCTCTTTTAATTCACCCCTCTTCCTTCATCAAATCAACTCACTCTACCCATTGTAAATGTAACATTAACTTTCTAGTGATTACTAACGACTAACATACTAACACAAAATAGCATTGACCTAACCATAAAAGACACCTCACCTCAAGACATGTATAGTCACTCTCTCTCTCTCTCTCTCTCTCTCTCTCTCCCCTTCCTTAAAACTTACTTTCACCTTATCTACCAGCAATAATGCTCTCTTTTGAGCCCACACCCATGACTCAAGCAGACAAAGAAGGCCCGCAATGTTTTGATATTCAAAAAAATCATAATCCTGATTTGTTAGCTTGTAAATTAGGATTTCCAATAATATTAATGAGGGGTTTCCAACCTATAAATAGGCCCCTCTCCTTCTTGTAAAACAACCTCCAACATCTCACATAGCACCCCAACACTCTATGCGTGAGCAGAGACTTAGGTGTAGCAACCACTTGTGAGCTTCACTCTTGGTGTGAGAGAAGCTTTCAAGCTACACATTGCAAGTGAGAGAGCGTGAGTTTCACAAATCTCAAAACCACTATTGTATATGCTCCTTTATCATCAATAAATTGAGGTTTGGTGCATCAAAGGCGTGATTCGACGTTCAAATCTTCGTCCTTCCATTTGTGCAATACGGTTTGGTGAATTCAAGGTGACTTGTGTATTTTGAGTTTTTATCAGTTGATCTTGATTTTAGAAAGTGTTTTAGTGTGTTTTTCATTGCCAGTTTTGTGTCCATTGTAAGAGGGTATTGTGGTGAGAGGTCTCCCACACCCTAAGACAGTGTGTGTGTGTTTTGGCAATGTTTAGCAATCACTAAGCATTGAGTGAGTTTTATACAAGTTCTACAATAGCATCATAACGAACCATCTCCATTTGCAAGTCACAAATAAGGTATTACGCAAGATCCTTTTCTCTCTCTCTTCCCTTTGCTCTAGCTCTCTCTGGTCCAGTTTGTGTGTGTCTTGGTGTGAGGTTGTTTGTGTGTGTTGTGTGGTGCATCTTCTTGGTTGTGCCAAAATCTCTCTTGCGTCCTAGTTCGCATACCATAACTAGGTGGTGCCCCTATCTTGTTTGGGTTTGGCTGTGGGTTTGTTGTTGTGTTGTGCTTGTGGTTGCCCCAGCCCCAATTGAGCAGCACGGGAGCCTTGAGGGGTGTTTAGAGGTCGCCTCTCTTGTTGCCCGCCCCGGACCGCCTCAATTTTGGTGCCCCCACTGAGGAACGGCTTGTGTATAGAATCAACCTTTAGAATAATCAATTAGCTTGCATGAATCACGAGAATTTGTATGATCCCTTCATTCCCATTGCAAGGCAAAAGGTACACATAATTGTTAGTACTAAGTTGCAATTTCAACGTGTCATTCGTAGAATTTTAGGTCCTCTTAGGTTGGCCGAGATAAACACTTCAGTAAATCCTTTTATTTTGCCTCTCATTAGGTACGACCTTAGTTTGGACGTCTATATTTTTGTTTTGTTTTAAGCATTAGGTCATGCATAGACCATGGATAATGGTCCAGGAATAGAGGTTTTCCCCTTCCATTTCACTCCACACATTAGAATAAACATTGCAATTAGTAGGAAAATCCATTTTCAACAACGTATGGTGTTCATGTTTGGTGCCCAAAGAGTAGGAGAAATTCTCGCATCACCAAACCCTGTCATCCTACCTCTTATTGATTATCATAGGTCGTTTGATGTGAATATCTTTATTTTGTTGTAGAATAGATTGCAAGCTAGAAAACATTATTGTGTAAATCTTTTTAAGAAAGAAAAACAAAAACGGGTGTCACTTTGAAATCAATTCAATGGAAAGCCAACGCCAAATGTCTGGGTATCCTCTTTTCTATGGAGAGCTTGGAGAGGATGCAGAATTATTTTTAGCAAATTTCAAGATGTCTTGCCGTATCAAGAGGATAGTAACCGATCAAGAACGTGTAGAAATGTTTGAGGTGGTCCTTAGGAAAGATGCTAGTACTTGGTTTGACTCTTTGCCTGAGGAAGTTAAGGGGAATTACACAGAAGTTTTGAATCGTTTTAAGAGATACTTCTTTGATCCCCAAAACACTCAAAAACTATGGCAAGACATTGTTTCTCATAAGCAAAAAGACTTAGATGACTACTACTTGTACAAGCAAGAGTTTCTACGTCTTTGGGCTCTATGAATACGAAATGTTGCTAACCCTGGTGATGGTGCAGAATTTCTAAAGAAGGAGAGGTTCATAGCCGGACTCTTTCCTGACCTTAAGGTAAAAGTTGAGGCTGGTGCACCTGCTACCTTTGATGCAGCTGAAACTAGGGCTGCTGAGAAATATAGGAAACTCAAGTGCTTAAGGGGAGAGGTTCCAATAGAAGGTCTTAGACCCAAAGGTAAGTCACAAGCATCAACATCGAGGGAGCTTCCTGAGGTAACGGCGGAAGTAATTGAGAAGTTAAACGAATCTTTAAGCACCCTGTCAATTCACCTTGCACAAGCCGTAGGTCCAAAGGGACAAGCAAAGAAGTCTGAAGAGCGAGACCCACGACCTAGGAGAGTCTTGCAATGTTGGAATTGCGGAGAGTCTGGACATGGGATGTATAATTGTCCTTGGCCCCGTGGAGAGCCAGGGAGACCTAACTTGAATTACCCAGTGATGAATGCAGGAGAAGGAGCTGGTCAACAACCAAGGCTTCTACAAAGGCCAAATGGACCAAGACCACCTCCACAAGGGGTAGAAGGAGTTCCACCTTTGCCAGATCCAAATGTGCATGTGGTAGAGGTGACAAATTCAAATGAGGTTGACATGGTTTCCAATGGCATTAAGCGTGGCCGACGAAAAGGTAAAGAGAAAGAAGGAGTCACAGCACAGAGTGACCATGGACAAGGCAAGAAGGCAAAGGAAACCAAGGAAACCAAGAGGACTCGACGTCGTATCAATCTCCAAGACTTTCCTCTTGGACATGGTATGGCTCCGTACAACTTGTTGGAAGACATGAGAGGTAAGGGTCCTGATATCTCATGGCCTCAATTTCTTGCATTATGTCCACAAGTTAGGAGGGATTTAACAAGGGCAGTTAGCACTAGGAGAAAGGTAAAAGAGAGTGTGCCTGTTGTAAAAATTGCACAAGCTGAAATGAATGAGGACATTACACCGGTGCTAGACTGTTACATCAAAGGAAGATTGGTTAGGAAAGGTCTAGTGGATGGGGGTGCACAAATTTGCATCATGACAGAGGGACTCATGCAAAGACTAGGCATGCACATCCAGGAGACACCTGAAATCAAAGTCAAGATGGCAAACAATAGCAAGGCTAGGTGTGTAGGCATTTGTAAAAATGTCTTTGTAGAGGCCTTTGGCATTAAGAAAGCGGTGGATTTTTATGTTATGTCGACCAAGGGAAGTGGTTATCCATTTATCCTAGGAAGACCATGGCTAATGAAAATGCGAGCTTTGCAGGATTGGGAGAGTGGGAAATTAATTTGCAGGAATGAAAATCATAAGGAGGTTGTCTTTAACATGAAGGAGCAACGCCAAGAGGAGCTCCATGAAGAATCATCTCGAAGTGAGACGGAAGAAGATTGGACTGAAAACACTTCAGAAGAAGAAAGTAGCGGCAGCATTACTGAAGAGGAGTCCTCCATTGAAGTCATGGGGGTAAGGTTTAAGCCAAGAAACCAAGAGACCTCTTGTCAAGGCTTGGAGGAGGTAGGTCCTAAAGAGAACGAAGGTGTTCAAGATGAAGGGATGTTGGAAGGTATGCTATCAACAACACTTACAAAGGATGAAAGAGAGGAGTTCAAATGTGTGCTAAGGAAGTTTCCTAGGCTTTTTGCTAAAGACTACACCGATGTGCGTGGAGTAGATGCTGTTCAACACAAAATTGAGTTGAAGCCAGAGACCACACCTAAGGCTCAGAAGCTACGAAGGCTAGGAGTCATCAAGGAGCAGGCTTTACTCAAGGAGGTAAGAAAGCTTCTAGCAGCAGGGTTCATTTATCCAGTGGAGAATTCAGAGTGGGTCTCTCCTGTTGTTGTCACTCCTAAGAAGAACGGCAAGTGGAGGGTGTGTGTGGATTACCGTCCCCTCAATGAGGCAACAAAGAGAGATCACTTTCCCCTCCCATTCCAGGATGAGATACTAAATGAGGTAGCTGGTCATGAGAAGTACACTGTGTGCGATGGTTACTCAGGTTACTTTCAAATAGGGATTGCACTGGAGGATCAATTGAAAACAACCTTTATCACTCCTTGGGGTTGTTATGCTTTTAGAGTCATGCCATTTGGTCTGACAAATGCTCCTGCAACATTCCAACGTTTCATGAATATGGTGTTTCAAGCATTCTTTGGAAAGTCCATTAGGGTTTTTATTGATGATTTTTACATTTATAGCTCAAAATCATTGCATCTACAAAGGGTAGAAGAAGGTTTAAAGAAGCTCTATGACATGGGAGGTCAACTCAACCCCGACAAGTGTCACATAGCTGAGGATGAAGTGATCTTGCTTGGTCACAAGGTTTCCTATAAAGGCATTGAGGTGGATCCTTCAAAGGCAAAGGCTCTTATTGAGCTCCCCTCACCCAAGAATCTCAAAGAGGTCATATCATTCATTCAAAAAGTGAAGTATATGTCACACTTTATTCACTTATCTTCGGAGTTGCTTCATCCTTTGCAAAAGTTGACACAACAAGTAGAATTTGCATGGTCTGATGAGCTTGAAGAGTATTTTTGTAACATTAAAGTCATTTTGTCAGAGCTACCAACACTCATGCCTCCTTGTTGGGAGTACACATTCTTTGTTAGCTCTAATGTTGGAAGGGAAACAATTGGTGCTGTGTTGCTACAACAAGATCCCCACAGTACAAGGATGCGACCCATCTACTTTGCTAGTAGGGTCATGAATGCTTTGGAGAGAGACTACACAGAAGCAGAACTCATGATGCTTTCTCTCATGTTTGCGGTGAGAAAGTTTAGATCCTACCTGCTACCAAAACCTTTTGTAATTCTCACTGCAGAGAATTTGTTCCCTTGGGTGTCATCTCAAATGAATCTTAGTACTAGGATCTCAAAGTGGATTATGGAGTTGCAAGAGTTTCAATACTCCTTCAAGGTAGAAGATAGTGTGCGTGCACAATTGGCAGGGATTCTCACTTATAGGGTGCATGAAAAGGAGATTAAGGTGCCTGAAGTAAAGACCCTACCATTACCACCACCAAAAAGTATTCCTAATGCTTTTACCTTGTTCTTTGATGGAGCTTTTCGTCGAGCCACAGGAAAAGCAGGGGGAGGGCTAGTGTTGCTCAACCCAAGTGGAGAGGTGGTCATGAAAGAGAAGTTCAATCTACCAGGTTCAACTAGCAACAATGAAGCAGAATACGACACACTACTTCATGGTTTGAAGATGTGCATTGGCCAAGGGATAAAACGTCTCATGGTAAAAGGAGATGCACTTCTCATTGTTAAACAGATTTTAGGCATTTGGGCATGCAAGAATGAAAGCTTAAGGACAAAAGTTCATGCCATTCGTAGGCTATTTAATCAATTTGAGGAGGTGCAACTATATCATATTCCTAGGAAACAGAATGAAGATGCCGATTTACTTGCACAGCAAGTAGTTACATGTGTTGAGAAAGAAGTGCAGGTCATCATGGTGGCAGCAACTGTCAAGCAACCGAGATACCAGGGATTGGAGTCATTGACTCCCATTATTAGCTACATTTTGGAGGGCGAGTTTCCACAAGACTTCACGAAGGCTCAGAAGAGGAGACTCATGAAGAAGGCAAGGGCATATCTCTTCCTAGAAGGCTCCCTCTATCAAAAAGGGAAGGATCAAGTGTGCAGAAGAGTACCAACTATCGAGGAAATTCCAGCCATTCTAAAAGGTTTGCATGAAGAGGCATGTGGTGGTCATTTTTCCCAAGAATCAACTGTGAAGAAGATTTTGCTTGCGGGGTATGTTTGGCCAAGCTTGCATGTGGATGTTCAACATTGGTGTAAAAGCTGTCACAATTGTCAGATAAATGGAAATAGAAGGTTGGTGCATGGCCCGAGGCAAATAGTGCTTGCAAATGGACCATTTGAAAAGTGGGGCATTGATGCTATGGGTCCTCTGCCTAGGACAAAAAATGGTAAACTCTACATTCTAGTGGCTGTAGACTATATGACTAGGTGGGTGGAAGCTCAAAGTGTGGCAAGAGTTAATGAGAGGACAGTTAGCAAGTTTGTGTACACTCACATTTGTTGCAGATTTGGCACACCTTTGGAGATTGTTTCTGATAATGGTCCAGGGTTTAGGAAGGGCTTGCTCACAGAAGTTTGTGAAGAGCTTCACATTCTACATCGTCATAGCACACCATACTACCCACAGTCAAATGGTTTGGTGGAGAAGGCTAATGGTGTCATTGCAGGAATCATTAGAAAGATGGTGCAAAACAAGACAAAATTATGGGATGACTTCTTGGATGGTGCCTTGTGGGCATATCGAACCACATATAGGGAAGCCACGGAGTTCACACCATTTCACTTGGTCTATGGTCAAGAGGCTTTGCAGCCTATCGAGCTCAACATTCCAACAATGCGACTTCATGGCAAAGGAGCGCAAGATGATCAAGAGGTATGGATGGATCGACTTCTTACGTTAGTGGAGCTTGAGTGGAAAAGAGAAGCAGCATACGAGTGCTACAAGAGGAAAGCCACACAAGCGAAAGAAACGCACGACAAGAAACTGAAGGACAAAGGCATCAAGGAAGGAGAGCTTGTGCTAAGGTATGACAATCGACTTGACAATCGTTTTGATGCCAAGTTTGAAACTAGATGGCAAGGGCCATACATAGTCAAGAAGGCTTTCAATTCTAGTTACTATCAGCTTATGGACTTGAATGGTAAAGAGCACTCCAGGAAGGTAAACGGGTATCGCTTGAAGCCCTATTTGAGTCGCCTTCTACCAAAGGATCTACCAAAGATCTGTCCAAACGCCGCTGTCTCATGTAAGTATTGTTACATGAAGCATGAGTGTAACTCCAGCCAAAATTCTGAGGGGCCAAACAATGAAGATCTCGTCAAGGACTCTGAAGCACTCTCTTTGAAAAAGATGCTCTATGATGGTACATGAATATACCATCATCCTGGGGGGAGGGCTATTGATAGCCGTTTTTCGGCTCTCCATAATTGCCATACTAAGTTACTCCACCCTACCAAATTCACCCAAACGCTATGGCTATCCCTAACATTTCACTGTACATAGGCGTGTGTGAGTTAGGGGGCTTTTCCCATATCTTCTTAAAAACCCTCAGCTAGCTAGTCACTGGGCTAGGTGAGCCAAAAAAAAATAAAAAAAATAAAAAAATAAAAGTATATTATGGCCTCTTTGTGTGTAAATATTTCATTGTATATATGGCCTAAATATAGGGATTTTTTATAATTATTTTGGTATTTTATTTAAATATTTCTACTTAGGTGTGTGTTTTATTAAACCTATGTACACCTTCTTTCATCCTCTTACACCATAATTATATTTTTTGCCAATATGTACATACTCTAACCTCATATTTTTCCTTTATACAAATCACTCCCACATTTTCACCCTCACCCTCGTGAAAACAAAAAATTGATTTCTACTCATTGGTTACTTTTATTATATTATTTACTTGCATACCTTTTCCTCTTTCACCCAAAATAATTCAAGGAGGGACCATATCATATGATTCCAATATCTTTCCATATCCATAACTCCTCCATATTTTTATTATTATTTTTACTCATTATTCTAACACCATGTGCTCATTGAGCTAAAGTCCATGAATAGTCCATACACTAGTCCCACCATGTATATATTTCTTATTTCACCAATAATCCTCCTCCATGCATGGGTCAAGGGCAACTTGAATGCTTTGTATTATAATATGACAAAGGAGGGGCTCACTCTTGGATGCATTGTACAAATTCAACAAAGGAGGGGGCCACTAAAAGACTTTTGCAGGCATAAAAAACAGGCTTTTTGGTGAGAATTTTGGCACCTATCTCCACTCCGAATTTGGAGCGGTGGTCAAAAGAGAAAATGTAGCCCACGCTCTGAATAATCACCTCAAATTTTTTCATGATTTTTGGAGCTACCAGCGGCGAGCTATGATTTTTTGAGTGGACCCCAGTCTGCCCACTTTTCTCACAAGTAGCCCTTAGTCTTCTCTCACCCTTCCACACACCTACTCACTCTTACACATCCCTCCCTCTCCTTCCCTCACTCAAACCTGCAATTTCCATGGCTTCTCCCACCCTCTTCACCATTACCCTTCTCTCTCATCCCTATAGTTCTTTTATGAACCTCTACATACATACACCCTCTCCATGTCTCTCTCTATTGCTTCTATGTTACAATTTCATTTACCTCTCCTAAAAATATCTAAAATTCAGCATCTTAACCATGATAACTTCTGCAAATTGAGGATTTTTCATCAACAAATCCTCTTTTCATCGTGGTGGTCAACCGTGGCGGCGGCGTAAAGAAGCGAAGAAGAAGACCAGCGGTCATTTTTTCCACAATCTACACAAGGGTGAGTTCAAGCTTCTTCAAAGCTTCACCATCTCAATGATTCTCTTTTAATTCACCCCTCTTCCTTCATCAAATCAACTCACTCTACCCATTGTAAATGTAACATTAACTTTCTAGTGATTACTAACGACTAACATACTAACACAAAATAGCATTGACCTAACCATAAAAGACACCTCACCTCAAGACATGTATAGTCACTCTCTCTCTCTCTCTCTCTCTCTCTCTCTCTCCCCTTCCTTAAAACTTACTTTCACCTTATCTACCAGCAATAATGCTCTCTTTTGAGCCCACACCCATGACTCAAGCAGACAAAGAAGGCCCGCAATGTTTTGATATTCAAAAAAATCATAATCCTGATTTGTTAGCTTGTAAATTAGGATTTCCAATAATATTAATGAGGGGTTTCCAACCTATAAATAGGCCCCTCTCCTTCTTGTAAAACAACCTCCAACATCTCACATAGCACCCCAACACTCTATGCGTGAGCAGAGACTTAGGTGTAGCAACCACTTGTGAGCTTCACTCTTGGTGTGAGAGAAGCTTTCAAGCTACACATTGCAAGTGAGAGAGCGTGAGTTTCACAAATCTCAAAACCACTATTGTATATGCTCCTTTATCATCAATAAATTGAGGTTTGGTGCATCAAAGGCGTGATTCGACGTTCAAATCTTCGTCCTTCCATTTGTGCAATACGGTTTGGTGAATTCAAGGTGACTTGTGTATTTTGAGTTTTTATCAGTTGATCTTGATTTTAGAAAGTGTTTTAGTGTGTTTTTCATTGCCAGTTTTGTGTCCATTGTAAGAGGGTATTGTGGTGAGAGGTCTCCCACACCCTAAGACAGTGTGTGTGTGTTTTGGCAATGTTTAGCAATCACTAAGCATTGAGTGAGTTTTATACAAGTTCTACAATAGCATCATAACGAACCATCTCCATTTGCAAGTCACAAATAAGGTATTACGCAAGATCCTTTTCTCTCTCTCTTCCCTTTGCTCTAGCTCTCTCTGGTCCAGTTTGTGTGTGTCTTGGTGTGAGGTTGTTTGTGTGTGTTGTGTGGTGCATCTTCTTGGTTGTGCCAAAATCTCTCTTGCGTCCTAGTTCGCATACCATAACTAGGTGGTGCCCCTATCTTGTTTGGGTTTGGCTGTGGGTTTGTTGTTGTGTTGTGCTTGTGGTTGCCCCAGCCCCAATTGAGCAGCACGGGAGCCTTGAGGGGTGTTTAGAGGTCGCCTCTCTTGTTGCCCGCCCCGGACCGCCTCAATTTTGGTGCCCCCACTGAGGAACGGCTTGTGTATAGAATCAACCTTTAGAATAATCAATTAGCTTGCATGAATCACGAGAATTTGTATGATCCCTTCATTCCCATTGCAAGGCAAAAGGTACACATAATTGTTAGTACTAAGTTGCAATTTCAACGTGTCATTCGTAGAATTTTAGGTCCTCTTAGGTTGGCCGAGATAAACACTTCAGTAAATCCTTTTATTTTGCCTCTCATTAGGTACGACCTTAGTTTGGACGTCTATATTTTTGTTTTGTTTTAAGCATTAGGTCATGCATAGACCATGGATAATGGTCCAGGAATAGAGGTTTTCCCCTTCCATTTCACTCCACACATTAGAATAAACATTGCAATTAGTAGGAAAATCCATTTTCAACAACGTATGGTGTTCATGTTTGGTGCCCAAAGAGTAGGAGAAATTCTCGCATCACCAAACCCTGTCATCCTACCTCTTATTGATTATCATAGGTCGTTTGATGTGAATATCTTTATTTTGTTGTAGAATAGATTGCAAGCTAGAAAACATTATTGTGTAAATCTTTTTAAGAAAGAAAAACAAAAACGGGTGTCACTTTGAAATCAATTCAATGGAAAGCCAACGCCAAATGTCTGGGTATCCTCTTTTCTATGGAGAGCTTGGAGAGGATGCAGAATTATTTTTAGCAAATTTCAAGATATCTTGCCGTATCAAGAGGATAGTAACCGATCAAGAACGTGTAGAAATGTTTGAGGTGGTCCTTAGGAAAGATGCTAGTACTTGGTTTGACTCTTTGCCTGAGGAAGTTAAGGGGAATTACACAGAAGTTTTGAATCGTTTTAAGAGATACTTCTTTGATCCCCAAAATACTCAAAAACTATGGCAAGACATTGTTTCTCATAAGCAAAAAGACTTAGATGACTACTACTTGTACAAGCAAGAGTTTCTACGTCTTTGGGCTCTATGGATACGAAATGTTGCTAACCCTGGTGATGGTGCAGAATTTCTAAAGAAGGAGAGGTTCATAGCCGGACTCTTTCCTGACCTTAAGGTAAAAGTTGAGGCTGGTGCACCTGCTACCTTTGATGCAGCTGAAACTAGGGCTGCTGAGAAATATAGGAAACTCAAGTGCTTAAGGGGAGAGGTTCCAATAGAAGGTCTTAGACCCAAAGGTAAGTCACAAGCATCAACATCGAGGGAGCTTCCTGAGGTAACGGCGGAAGTAATTGAGAAGTTAAACGAATCTTTAAGCACCCTGTCAATTCACCTTGCACAAGCCGTAGGTCCAAAGGGACAAGCAAAGAAGTCTGAAGAGCGAGACCCACGACCTAGGAGAGTCTTGCAATGTTGGAATTGCGGAGAGTCTGGACATGGGATGTATAATTGTCCTTGGCCCCGTGGAGAGCCAGGGAGACCTAACTTGAATTACCCAGTGATGAATGCAGGAGAAGGAGCTGGTCAACAACCAAGGCTTCTACAAAGGCCAAATGGACCAAGACCACCTCCACAAGGGGTAGAAGGAGTTCCACCTTTGCCAGATCCAAATGTGCATGTGGTAGAGGTGACAAATTCAAATGAGGTTGACATGGAAGCCAATGGCATTAAGCGTGGCCGACGAAAAGGTAAAGAGAAAGAAGGAGTCACAGCACAGAGTGACCATGGACAAGGCAAGAAGGCAAAGGAAACCAAGGAAACCAAGAGGATTCGACGTCGTATCAACCTCCAAGACTTCCCTCTTGGACATGGTATGGCTCCGTACAACTTGTTGGAAGACATGAGAGGTAAGGGTCCTGATATCTCATGGCCTCAATTTCTTGCATTATGTCCACAAGTTAGGAGGGATTTAACAAGGGCAGTTAGCACTAGGAGAAAGGTAAAAGAGAGTGTGCCTGTTGTAAAAATTGCACAAGCTGAAATGAATGAGGACATTACACCGGTGCTAGACTGTTACATCAAAGGAAGATTGGTTAGGAAAGGTCTAGTGGATGGGGGTGCACAAATTTGCATCATGACAGAGGGACTCATGCAAAGACTAGGCATGCACATCCAGGAGACACCTGAAATCAAAGTCAAGATGGCAAACAATAGCAAGGCTAGGTGTGTAGGCATTTGTAAAAATGTCTTTGTAGAGGCCTTTGGCATTAAGAAAGCGGTGGATTTTTATGTTATGTCGACCAAGGGAAGTGGTTATCCATTTATCCTAGGAAGACCATGGCTAATGAAAATGCGAGCTTTGCAGGATTGGGAGAGTGGGAAATTAATTTGCAGGAATGAAAATCATAAGGAGGTTGTCTTTGACATGAAGGAGCAACGCCAAGAGGAGCTCCATGAAGAATCATCTCGAAGTGAGACGGAAGAAGATTGGACTGAAAACACTTCAGAAGAAGAAAGTAGCGGCAGCATTACTGAAGAGGAGTCCTCCATTGAAGTCATGGGGGTAAGGTTTAAGCCAAGAAACCAAGAGACCTCTTGTCAAGGCTTGGAGGAGGTAGGTCCTAAAGAGAACGAAGGTGTTCAAGATGAAGGGATGTTGGAAGGTATGCTATCAACAACACTTACAAAGGATGAAAGAGAGGAGTTCAAATGTGTGCTAAGGAAGTTTCCTAGGCTTTTTGCTAAAGACTACACCGATGTGCGTGGAGTAGATGCTGTTCAACACAAAATTGAGTTGAAGCCAGAGGCCACACCTAAGGCTCAGAAGCTACGAAGGCTAGGAGTCATCAAGGAGCAGGCTTTACTCAAGGAGGTAAGAAAGCTTCTAGCAGCAGGGTTCATTTATCCAGTGGAGAATTCAGAGTGGGTCTCTCCTGTTGTTGTCACTCCTAAGAAGAACGGCAAGTGGAGGGTGTGTGTGGATTACCGTCCCCTCAATGAGGCAACAAAGAGAGATCACTTTCCCCTCCCATTCCAGGATGAGATACTAAATGAGGTAGCTGGTCATGAGAAGTACACTGTGTGCGATGGTTACTCAGGTTACTTTCAAATAGGGATTGCACTGGAGGATCAATTGAAAACAACCTTTATCACTCCTTGGGGTAAGAGGGTATACACGCCTCCTTGTAAAGAAGAAAAAAACTTTTGCAAGCTAAGCAGTGTGTCTTTCTAGCTCTCTCTCAGTAATCATGGCAAGTGTAGCATTTCCAATATTTAAAGGAAAGAAGGGAGAGGATTTGGTAACAGACTTCCTAGATGACTTTGAAGTAGCATGTGTAGTGAGCAACAAAGATACGGATGAATCCCGGGTTAGAATCTTTAAGCATCTCATGAAGTTAGAAGCTAGATCATGGTACAATGCACTTCCACAAGCAACCAAGGATGACTGGGAACCCTTAAAAACCGCTTTTAAGAGCTGCTTTGGGGGAGGTACCACTTCAAAAAAGTTGTGGGACAAGTTGAGAGACTTGAAGCAGGAGGGTCTTTTAGAATATGCCACCTATGAGTCCAAATTTATGGATTTGTGGGAACGGTGGGTTGAGTCACTGGCAAGGGGGGAAGCTGCACCCGATTTCCTAAAAAAAGATTGGTTCACGTATGGCTTATGGCCGCTTCTCCGGCTACGTACGAGTTAGCTGTTGAGATTGCTCGCCTTGAGGACAGGAAGCTGCGAATGAAAGCCAAAGAAACCGAGTCAACAGAAGCAGGAACATCGCGTCGACCAGCAACTACGACAACCACCATTACACCACCACCACCGGCTCTTAGGGTAAGAGATGACCAACAAGATATGTTGGTCCATATTACTGACCAACTGCAGAGTTTGTCTGTCCACTTAATACAGCAAGGGAGGAGTCAAGAAAGAGATCAAGACCGTGGAAGAGCACGACGACAAAACAGGGAGTATCGCTGCTACAACTACGGAGAAGATGGTCACGGTATGTACTAATGTCCCAAACCACAACAAAACTATAATAGAGAAGGTAGGAGGAACCAATTGTCACCCCCTAGAGAAAGAACATCCCCACCCCGAGCACCAGCCCCACCAACACAAATTCTACGTCCACCACAATCACCACTTACAATCATCCTACGCCCACCATCAATTGGTACCCGCACACCAAGTATCATTGGTCTTACAGAAGAGGTCAAAATGAGTGTAACAGAAGAATGATCAAGTAAGAAGACTATTCAAAGAACTCAAGCAGTGGAACAAGAGGTTAAAGAATCAAAAGATGCTACCCAGGTGGGGGAGGTAAGTCAAGAAAATTGTGTTACAAATGTGAGTACATCTTTAACCTTGAATGAAATAGGCACCAAAGCGATCAATCGACAGCATTGGGCAGTAAGGATAAGAAGGTGTAAAGTGTTGATTAGGCCTTGTCAGAGTAAGAGGAATGCAAAGGTCATGAAAGATACAAGAGAAGAGGAAAACCAGCCTGTTAGCAAGGCTTTGCAGAAGGTGGACAACATATCAAGCAAAGGGGAGGGCTTTGAAAACGGAAGCCTGTGCACCAGCATGGACCCAAGACAATGTAATAAGCTAAAGGAATCTTGCATCAAGGCAGTTTCACTAGAGGACCATAACGAAGAGGTAAGTATGACTGAAGGTTTGGAGTTGGATATTTCTCCAGAGGCTTGGCAGCCGAGCAAGACTTTATTGTGTAGTGTTATAGACTTGGAGATGGGTAATGCCTCTAGTCTACTGAAAGATGTTATATCCTTGGAGATGGGTAATGCCTCCAGTTTATGTGAGGGTGTTCAGAGTAAGTGTGATGATCAATATGTTGCCAACCTTTTAAGGATGTTCCAAACTCCTCCACAACACAGCATTGTGTTTGCATGGGATGCATCAGACCTATGGCTATGGCTAGCCGCTATAACATATAGAGAGAAGATCAGCATGGAGATAAGAGAAAAGGAGCCATGGTTAGACAAAAGCCTGATAGAATGCAAGAATGAAGACCTCATTCGCAATTTGGTACAATTTTTTACAAATAGTGCATCCTCTATTTGGAGAAAGGTAAGTGCATTACGCTTGTACTTAAGCCGCAAGGTAGGTGGCTTGCTATTAGCATCAGTAAAGGAAGCTGACATGTTTGAGCACACCCAAAAGAAGCATGATATGCTTGCAGTTTTTTCTAGTCATGGCAGTAAGCAGGATTCTGAAGACAACTTGAGCTCACCACACCAACAAGGCGGCCATATATGGTGGATTCTTGGTACACTCTTGGGAATCATAATTTTCAGTTCTGTCTTTGCAGGAGCCAAGATGCTCATTTCCCCTCTCGCTACTGGTGGTTACAAATTTGGTCCAATTTGGCATGCAAATTTTATTGTTCGGACACTGCAGACAATGATCCAATTTTTCACTTGGGATCCAAGAGGACACTGGCACAAAGTTCTGGAAGCCATGGGCTTCCCCTTTAATCAACCGATACTATTCCAAGGAACAAGCTATCACCCGGACCTGTTACAGATTCATGAATATCCTAGAAATCTCACCAATGGCCAAATGGAATGGCTAGTTTAGAAGGCAACTCGATATCGGATCTTACAGCTAAGTGTCCAAAAGGGGAGGGCTAATGATGGGGGCTTTTCACAAGCCAAGCTCCCATACCCCTCTTCTCTCGTCCCCACCCCATGAAAACCCCCTCTTAGGGAGGGAGTGATAAAAGGCATTGGAAAAAGTAAGAAAAAAATAAAGTATGATTATGTAAATATATGAGAAAGGTAAAATAGGCCACCTCATGCCTGCGGGGCAGCCCATCCCCACCTTGCCTCCTTTTTCTTCACTGTTACCCCGCCGTGTGTCCCTTTTCCTCTCCTCCACTCAAAAGGTCAACCCCCTCTCTCTTCCCCTTGTCCTTTCTCCTTTCTCTCTCCCCTCAAGCTACCCCACCTCTCACCAATAATGCATTCTAACTCACTAATAATGCACCCTAACTCACATGCAACTTATCCTATCTTCCAAAATAGTATACCCCACCCCCCCTTTCTCTCTCCTATCATATCCCATGACCCAAATACCCCCCTCTCTCTCTAAAGGGCGCCATGTCTCTTGTTTTGTAGCTAAATAACCTCCCCCACACTCACACACACTCAGTTTCACTGAAAAAGGTGCCCACAGACCCATCCCCACCCGGTGGTTACCTGATTTTTCTTGTGTTCACACACATCTGCACACAGATTCACCTCTGAACACACTCCCCTCTCTCCCCTCTTGTAATTACTTTATTCTCCATGTCACCTCTCACTTTTTTTCATCAACCCATCTCTCTCTCTTAGTCTCTCTCTCATGAGACTGCTGTTCTCGCACATATACACACAACCAGACAAGTGGGGCCCACAGTCACATGGCCTATGTAGATAATGATTTCTTCATTTCTAAATTCTAGAATTTTTGCCCCCTCATCCCCTATATAAAGAGGGGTCACCATCACACTAAACACACACACAACATCACCAAAGAATACACTATGCACTGTGTGTGCCTAGTGCACACACACACACCCACACCATCACCATCACCGCAATCACCATGCTCGTCTTGAGCATGACCTCTACACCCTTGGGCTATGGAAGATGAAGGGCAACTAAATGAAGGATGATGGCCATAACCCTCGTGGGAGTCTTCGCCATCAGCTCCCACCTATCCGCCATGTGCTCTACCACTCTCTCCCTTCTCATTCCCCTACCCTAAGATCCCCATTTCATCGCCTTATTCTCTAAATAAATCTTAAGGTTTTGTGAGTATGTTTTCTTGCAATGTTTTGCCCATGTGAGGTGTGCGGAATCGCCACCTAGTCTTGTGTTTGGAGTGAGCTTGTGTATGTGTGAAGGGTGTGCGGATTCGCCATCCTTCTGTGGTGCTTAAGTACTAAGCCGCTATACCCCCTCCCTCCCTCCCTCACTCTCTCTCTCTCACTTGATCTCATTTCCCTTCCTCTTCATCATTATTCCCAAGCATCCATCTCTCTTGGATGAAAACTTTGTTATGGTGGTGTGTTGTTTGCTTCCTAGCCGCTGAAGCTAGGTGGTGCCCCCTATTTGCTTTACCATGACAGGCTCGAGGCGCGCCATTCGGTCCCCGATGTTTTAGAGGCTGTCGGGGGTTCGGGGTTCGCTTTGCTCCCGTCAGTGTGAAGCTAAAATTCGTAGTTTTAAAGGTCGATAGATGCCTAAGCCTGAGCGTGAGCTTGGGCTTGGGTCTTGGAGATATTCCCGATCTCGGTCCTACCTTTAATTTTTATTTTTAAAAAAAAGGATAAGGTCGCCGCGGCCTGCGTAAGAGCACACACACTCTACCTACCTACTTCCAACTAATACACCTACTATTACACACTAACACACTCTATTAGCTCTCACAGATCTACTTCCTACTTACTGTACATTACATTACATAGAACTAACAACCTTAATACTAACACCTTACATAGAGAAAAAACACACTACCTTTGAAAACTCCATTAACAAAAAAAATACACAGTAGTAACACAAAATCCTTCTTCTCAACACACACACCCTCCTTCCTTACCTTTTCTACAATTGAAATTGCACCACAAAAGAAGCACAGAGTGCCATTCAAGCTTAGTATATGACATTCCCGACAACGGTGCCAAAAATGTGCGCGTATGTCGCACGTGTCAATGCAAGGAACTTGCCGATACACCGTGTGTGAGCCAGAAATGGCTCCAAGCACACAACAAGCGTAAACTAGTAAGCTCAAAGATGGCGATGGTGTGTCACTCACCGCTCTACGCTTGCTGTCGTGGAGGATTCCTCGCCGCGAAGAAGAAGGAGATGCCGCTATGCCGCGCTCAACCGCTTCACCGCTGTCGTGCCACCGCAATGCTCGATCGCACTCTCTCTCTCTCTCTCTCTCTCTCTCTCTCTCTCTCGCATACACACACACACAAGGAGATGAAGAAGAAGAAGATGGAGATGGAGCAAGAGCACTCTTCAATTGCACAAATGAGAGAATAAGTGAATTTTAGGTTTAGTTGACACTTGGGCGCCCATGCTTAGCCAACTAATCCCTTGAATGTTCCAGTTAGAGTGCGCCTCTCATCGGCAATCACTCTTACCCTTTTCCTATTGGACCGACAAGCCCGGTACTTGACTCTACCAAGTAAATAATACAACGTCCGTCGTAGGTGATATGGTGTCCGTAAGCCGTGAGGGTTAACACCAGGCTAGATATGGATGCCTCCACAGCCTTTGCATCTGCACCCACATCCACCCCTTTGTCACGCTTCATCCTCTTCCTCGTAGACACCAAATGCAAAGGGAAGGTGGACCTCCACACCTTCTTTACTCGTCTCCCTGACCTTGATGCCACAATTTCCCTTCACATAGATGCATTTTCCGAGATTTTTGCGTTTATGGAGGAGTACATCATAAAATATTCCGTATCTATCTCCCCACATGTAGGGATTTGGGTGCCTTGCGATCTTTTGCACTACATACACAAAGGTGATTGCCCATTCTCCAAGTGGTTTCAACGGCTCCAAGAAATTGTCACCGACGCATGCCATTTCTTGGATGAGCAAGCCCGAGGGGTGTCATCGCTCAAAAAGCGCAAGTTGGGGGTGGATTACCTTTCTCAGTTGGCAACATTCATCTTCTTGGTGAGCAAGGAACGTGATATGGAGGAGCTCCACCTACCACACCTTCAGGTTGGGTCCTTCATCAAGGACACCAAGGAGCAGGTGGTTGACCCCATGAACCTTGCAGTAGAAGGACAAGCACTTCAGGTCGAGTACCCCAAGGGGCTTGAGGGGGTGGTAGAGAAATCCAATGTCGTGGCTGGCCCTAGTGACATTCTAGTTCCACTACCATCGACGGATGAGGCTATCCCAGAGGTGGAAATAAGCCACTTCTCCTCAGTGGTAGTGGATGGGGAGGAGTATGTGTTTATACATGATTTGGAGAAAGCATTTGGCCTGCGCATGGATGAATGCTTGAGAGTGCTATGTAACAGCACCAAATTTCCCTTAGACACTACGCCAAATGCCCTTGAAAGCAAGCTCTTGCCACTTGGGGACTCTGTTGCTGATATTATTGCAGTTGTGTGTGTGGAGGTCCTGGCAACAAAGCAATTGCAGGTGGTTGAGGAAGAATTCCAAGCCACACAAACCAAAGTTGTGGGCTCTAGGATGCCTATGCCACTACACAACCCCCCATCTGATGATCCAAAGCTCATAGCCGCGGTGCATGGGAGCATTGACTTGGATGGAAAGGGCAACAGGGAGAAGGACGACAAGGAGCAGGAGGTAAACTCTATCCTAATTCTCATGTTATTTTTTAATCCTTCATTGTCTTTTTCTCAACCTTGATTGGTTTATGATAGGACGTCGTGGACTTGATGATTTTGCAACAAGAACGGGTGGCAGACGGACGGGCTTTGGACCTCATTCTTCACTTGCGCATTACCTAGGACAACTCCCCCATGGAGATGTTGCCATTGTCTATAATGAATTTACTCCCCAAGGCCATTTTATGACGTGGTGGTTGAAAGCTTTGAGCAAGGTTTTGTGTTTGAGCACCATTGCTCAAACTGTGCATCTTGTGTTCCTAGTGCGTAGATCCATTGTATGCACAACATTTGGCACTGGCTTCCTGGTAAAGTGCTTGCCCAGTTAGGGATATACTTCCATTGGCTCAACTGACCCAAAGGCCATAGTGCAGTCCCTCTTGATTGGGGGATTGCCTTACACGCAAGAGGGGCGCCAGGAAATGGTCAAGAAATTATGAACTCCTCAGATGTATGATGTAAAATCAACCTTTTGGAAGTAATAACAAATATTTCAAATTGTCTCTCTATCTTGTACATTCTTCTAAATGTGATCTGTCAATCTTGAAAATTGTTGTAATTGGTGATATGTTTCAATAAGCTGTGTCTTTTTTGCTTGAAGTAACAACGCAGCGGAAGTTGGATGCACATGATACTTCTTTCAACTTACCTTAATTCTGGGGAAAGTATAAAACACATCTGAGTGAAAAGAAGTGGTATCTCTACAGTAATGCTACAAAAACAAATGCTTTCACTTAATCTATATTTTTAAAATATCCTAGGGGCAGAGAAGCCTACCAAGTGCAAAAAAAGAGGATGGCCACAAGGGCGTGCAAATGCCCTATCCATCAGTTTTGGATGGGCAATTTGTGCACCCTTGTGGCCACCCTTTTTTTTTGCATATGGAAGCTATGTTTGCACCCAAGGACACTAGAAAAGGTGAGATCAACTCATAATTTATGTTTTCAAGCACACTATCACCTCCTTCAGAAATACCTTATAGTTCCCTGCAAACCAAAAGGCCCAGCTACATTGGATAGTTGAAAAATCTAGTTTAATGTTGCATAAAAACTTGGTTTCACTTTTTTGGTATTCTATGGGGTAAACAAAGCTAGAAAGTGCAAAAAAAATGGTGGCCACAAGGGCGTGCAAATTGGTCATCCAAAACTGATGGATGGCCAATTTGTGCACCCTTGTGGCCACCCTTTTTTTTGCATATGGAACCTATGTTTTGCACTCAAGGACACTAGAAAATGTGAGATCAACTCAAAATTTAAGTTTTCAAGCACACTATCACCTCCTTCAGCTCTACCTAATAGTTCCCTGCACCAAAAGGCCCAATTACATTGGACAGTTGAAAAATCTAGTTTAATGTTTCATAAACACTTGGTTTCACTATATGTTAACGTTTTTGGTATCCTATGGGGTAAACAAAGCTAGAAAGTGCAAAAAAAAATGGTGGCCACAAGGGCGCGCAAATAGGTCATCCAAAACTGATGGATGGGCCATTTGTGCGCCCTTGTGGCCACCATTCTTTTTGCACTTTCTAGGCTTGTCTGCCCCATAGGATACCCAAAAAGTTAATGTTTGATTTATATTTAACTCTTCATGTTCAGAAGCAATAAACTCAAAACACATGGATAATAGACACAACTGTTAATCATTTTGTCATTGCAAAGTCATCTCATTACAAAGATAAGGGTGTGCAATACAAAAAGAGGGGTAACTTTGGCTAATGCTCGAAGTCTCGTCACAGCCGACGAGCAAGCTGCATATCTTTTGGCTGTATTGTCACTCGCTTTGCATGAATGGCGCATAGGTTGGTATCTTCCAACACCGAAATGATGTGCACCTTTGCAGCTTCTTGAATAGCCTCTAGAGCTATTGCTTGCATTCTATACTGATTTCCATAGTTTTGAAGCACCTCCTTCACTGTGCGAGCAAAGGGGGCGCATCAAATTAAAAGCTTTGTAGTCTTTTGGTAGTGTCGGAGTTTTGCAAATGCCCTTGCTATTTTCCGGCGCCGCTAAGGTTGTCTTGGGGGCACTTGCACATTTGCTGGCTGGCGGCGTTAGGCTTCTTGAAAAACTTTGGCTTGCGCTTGTTTACATGCTTAGGGGCTGGATCTACAGCCTCTTTTGATTCATCCTCTTCCCTTTGCTCCCGATCTTGTGGTGTGGGGAGAGCTCCCTAGCCTCGAGGCAGTGTCTTCCCCCCAACGGGCACCCAGTGTGTGCGTGGTATATCAGTTCACTGCCATGGTGGCTCTGTGTCTGATTCAGTGTCTGTATGGACCACCCGAGTCCTGGATGGTCCTGCTTGTGGTTTGTTGCGCCGTGGCTCCTCCCTATCGGACTTTGGTGTTTGCTGGGCCTCTTCTTCTCTCCAACAATGGGCACGTTGCTTCATTCTTCATCTAGGCATTTCTTCTTGTGGACGTAAAGAAGTTTCAGCCCTCGATGACTCTTGTGCCCTACTACCATGCCTACTACTAGAAGAGTGCCTGGAACGGCCAGGTGTTCGTGGATGTTTCTTGTGCCATGTCGGCTTCTCACATCCTTGGAGGATGTTTTTGTTGGCAGGCGGATGTTCTTTTGCGCCATTTGGTGTGGTAAGAGCTCACCTGTGCTTAAGAAATGAGTGGTTTATAAGAGCATGCAATATTTATAAGGGCCCATTTAAAAAGGGCACTGTTCACACTAATTTTGAAAAAAAACTATTATTTTTTAATTGAACATGTTGTTAAGAGTTGGACCCTGTGGTCACATATAGTCACTCGTGCAGAATCCACCCTTGTCACAATCTGCATTGGCACCATTCAGCATGCTTGGCGGGGCCTTGCAACATTTTCCACTTGTTGCTATGCTCTTGATGACTCCATTTCCACACTTCAATAGAAATTTTGGATTGTTGCGCACGCTCCATTGTGAGCTTACGAGAAAATGTTGTGCAAAAAAACTAGTTGAGCATCTCCTCCAAATAATTGGATTGCACCATTCCACCACCATGTCGAGTATTTTTGAAGTACAACCCCCTTGCTCGATAATGGGACCTCTCCATGTCTTGAGTGCTAAAAATTTCAAACGATCCGTATTTGTGCATAAAAAATGCACCATGCATACACAAGATATGCTATTCACATGAGTAAACGATCCACATTATTTAATGAAAACAATCCCTTGTAATAAGTTCACCACGTAACATGGCTTACCATGTAATGTGTGATGTTATTTTCACCCAAGAAAGGGTGAAGACCTTGGTAAAATCCGCCAAGGCTTCTTGAAATAATTGGCATTGTTCTTCTGTTGTGCTGTTAAGGTCCATAAGCTTGACCATTTTATGAAAATGTGACTAAACTTTCTTGCGCTTGTTTACAAGCTCGCCATTTGAATCATTCTCAGTAGTAGCTATGCATAGCTCCTTCCAAAGCTCCCAAAGGTTACCTGCCTGTTGTTTGTAGCTGTTTTGAGTAGCCTATCGACCTGGGTTTCCTTTGGAAACTTTCTTCAAAAAGTGTCTGGCTTTTTGTCCACTCATTGACATTTGTTGAGAAATTTCATGAGCCTCTCCTGTGTTCTTTGCATCAACGATAGACACATTTCCAACGTGACAGCCAATGGAATTCAAGAGTGCCTCCACTCTTTCGATCGCTTCCTGGGACTTTTCCAATGGTTTCATTGTGAAAGCATAGTCAATGTGGATCTTCAATAGCCTATAAAAAATGTGCATGAATGCGTGTAATGTACAAAAATGTATATTTGATAGAGGAAATAGAAAGATTGGATTCCAAGCGTAGTCCTTTTGAGAACGGTCTAGGGCATTGAGCATGGGGCATCTCAAAATAGACGCTTTCCATTCTCTACCTTCATCTCCGACATCACGATAATCCAACCCTTGTTCTCCATGCCCTTGCCATGGAAGCATGGAACCGACCTTTGCAATGCTCTTGTGTGATTTTTGTCCGTTAGGTTTGTACCCTTGAGTGCAAAAAGGACAAGTCATGCGAGAAGAAGCCCCCTGTTTGCAACGAAGCAAATACTTTATGGTCTTCAAGTCCCCACCTAAGTGCCCCTCCACATCATAGCTACCGAAACCCTCAACTTCTAACTTTTGACCTGCAATGCTCTTGTGTGATTTTTGTCCGTTAGGTTTGTACCCTTGAGTGCAAAAAGGACAAGTCATGCGAGAAGAAGCCCCATTGTTTGCAGCGAAGCAAATACTTTATGGTCTTCAAGTCCCCACCTAAGTGCCCCTCCACATCATAGCTACCAAAACCCTCAACTTCCAACTTTTGACTTGCAATTTGGGAGTGTATTACTTCTATGATCCATGGAGCTCTCTCAAAAATCCATGAAAGTACTCCATTGGTCTTTTTGGGCACCTCAATAGCACCCAACCACCAAATGTCTTTCTCTGATTGCACTCTAAAAGATGGGGTGGAAGATGGATCGACTAAATACCTTCGCTTGGTTTGCAAAAGGGCATCATTTATTAGAGTGACACTTAGCCTCTCTAACCTTCGACCTTTCACTATTTGACATTCATCGAGTTTTAGCACAAAAGCGACTTTTATGCCAAACACTACAAAATAAATAGTGCCAAGACCTTATACTTCAAAGTCTATGATAAGAACACAACCAAAAGAAAAAATTTTAGTGTGTCACCTGCTTCAGGTAACTCGTAAAATCTAAGCATGGCTTGTTGAAGTCTTCTAAGGTCCACAAAAATATTGTTCCACATCGTGTAAGGAAAGCCCTTCTCTGAAGGTCTTATGGATTGTTTCTTATCTTTTTCCCTTGCCTTTGTTGTGCATGAAGCATAAAGGGAAGTTGGCATTGTGTCTTCAATGTGTATGTATGTCCCACTACGGGAGAACACATCTTTGTTTGTGGCCTTCTTGCCTTCTTTGTGAGGTTGACATTGTGTGTAATGGAAAATAGGTTTTCCACAATGCCATGCTCTTTGAGGGCATCCTTTAGGAGTTGGAAAATAGCTTGATAGGCTTTGGTGATGATTCCAGCCTCATCACAAGCTTGTTGCACGTCATCATCACTAACCACATTTCTCAATTTATGCATAAGGTCCTTGGTGACTGCATCCTTAATGTGCTTGCCTCCAGGTGATTGTAAGATAGAAATCACATCCTCGGTATTGAGACAACTAGTGAGAAAGTTGACTCGATCATCTTGGCTTGCTCCACCGCATGTCTCCTGGATGAAGTTTCTAGCAACCAATAAAAGTAAATGTTAGAAAATAGTCTGAAGTAAGAATGCATCATGCAAGTAAAGACCAAATCTGGCTGTCACTCGTCGTTTGCGTGCTCCACCCAGATGTGTCAATGGATGAATATGTACGTTTGCGTTTCCTTGCACCAAGGGGTGTTTCTTTCAAGTATGTGATGGTGTTGGCAAGCTTCATAATGTGGGATTCTTTTTCCTCTATTTGTTGTTGAAGAGTTTCAACCACCCTCTCCAAAGAGACAAAACTCTCTTGTAATGCCGCCGTGTTGAGGTGAAGAGCTTGACATTCGTGCATCCACATATGCAAAGAAGCACCTGCACCCATACACAACCGTTTGCAATAGCTTAACAAGCCTGCTTCTCCCCTCCCAAGATATTGAATAAATGTTGAAAGGCTATCAAAGGATGGATGGAAGTGGCTTATAGGATCGTAAGGGTATAAATGGCCGTCCACCCAAATGTCAACATTGGTCTCACAAGCGGTGCGACGTTCCTGTGATGACCTTTGATCACCCTCACATGCAGCCTCCTGTGATGACCTTTGATCACCCTCACATGCAGCCTTCGGTGCAAACAGCGTAGTTAAGCGAATATGTATGCTTTTGGTGTGTAGAGTACATGGTGATGGAAGCAAACAATTTGTGATGTCCGTGAGCACCATGGCAGCTGTTGCATGAGGAAGCAAATGATGAAAAGATAGAGGGGGAGGGGGAGGGGGAGGGAGAGGGAGGAAGATGGGAGGAGAGAAGGGGGGAGGGGGGGAGGGAGAGATTGGGGAGGAGGAGGAAGGTAGGGGTAGGGAGGGAGAGGAGAGGGAGAGAGGAGGGAGGAGGAGAAGAGAACAAAGCGTTTTTTACTTTTTGGGAAAAAAGTTTTTTGAAAAAATGGACTTTCTAGGCTTGTGGGTAAAAAAAAGGGTCAAAAATGATTTTTGAATATATATATATGTTGAGAGGGAGTTTTAAGTAAAAATAAAAGTAAAAATGAGTTTTTTCTTTTAAAGTCAAATTTTGACTCTTAATGACCCACGTTTTTGTTGATGTGGTCACACCCCACTACAACATAACCCAAAGTTATCGACGCCCTATATATCGACGCCCGTACCTTTCCACGTCCATATTGACGTTCTTATACTCCGTGGATATGCACGTCGATAACTGCATCAATATGGACATGAAAATACGCGTAGAAAGGTAAAATTTTCCACGCATATATCGACGCGCTTATCGACGGACATATCGACGCTAAAAAATTGGGGAAAAAAAAGGCAAACCCGCACGCAGGGGCCATTTTTGCCCTCAACGCGCGCGTTCTCAGATCTTGGCCGAAACCTGCGCAATAGGTATTATGGCACTCTTCCCCCCCCCAACCCCCCTCTCTCTCTCTCTCTCTCTCTCTCTCTCTCTCTCCCCACATCGTGTGTGTGTGTGTGTGTGTGTGTGTGTGTGTAGGAAAGAGATAGAGATAGAGAGAGAGCGGTGTGTGTGTGTGTGTGTGTGTGTGTTTGTGTAGAAAAGAGAGAGAGAGAGAGAGAGAGAGAGAGAGAGAGAGAGAGAGAGAGAGAGAGCGGTGTGTGTGTGTAGGAAAAAGAGAGAGAGAGAGAGAGCGGTGCGTGTGTGTGTGTAGTAAAGAGAGAGAGAGAGAGAGAGAGAGAGAGAGAGAGAGAGAGAGAGCGGTGCGTGTGTGTGTAGTAAAGAGAGAGAGAGAGAGAGAGAGAGAGAGAGAGAGAGAGAGAGAGAGAGAGAGAGAGCGGTGTGTGTGTGTGTAGGAAAAAGAGAGAGAGAGAGAGAGAGCGGTGCGTGTGTGTGTAGTAAAGAGAGAGAGAGAGAGAGAGAGAGAGAGAGAGAGAGAGAGAGAGATGGTTGTGTGTGTGTGTAGGAAAGAGAGAGAGAGAGAGAGAGAGAGAGAGAGAGAGAGAGAAGTGTGTGTGCGTGTAGGAAATTAAAGAGAGAGAAAAATGTGTGTAAGAAATTAAAACTAGAGAGAGAGAGAGAGAGAGAGAGAGAGAGAGAGAGAGAGAGAGAGAGAGAGAGAGAGAGAGAGAGAGAGAGAGAATTATGGTTTGCATAAAAAATTAAAATTAAAGAAAGAAATAAAATGAAATGTTATATTAACTCTTCAAAAGGCCAAAGTGACCTATGAGACGAGAAAGTTACAATGTGGTAGACCTGATACAAAGTCAGAATAACAAGATGACAAAATGACAAAATAAAATATTATGGAATCCTAAACTGCTGGATGTGGACTAAGCAGCTAAAACAGCTAGCTGGGATAGGTAGATCATATAAGATCTAGCATCTGTCTCGCTGGCGGACCTCATCAATCTCCTCCATGGTCAGTAGTCTGACCGGGCGTTGTGCATGTCGAGCCAAAGTGACTTGGATCGTGTGATGCAGCCTCTGTCGATGTTGTGTACTCTGGCCTCCGTAGTCGTGGGCGTCTGGATCTCCCTAGCTTAGTCGCTCGTTCGATCAGTACGTAGAGAGATAGGGAAGTAGACAGCGAGAGAGAGAGAGAGAGAGAGAGAGAGAGAGAGAGAGAGAGAGAGAGAGAGAGAGAGAGAGAGAGAGAGAGAGAGAGATTTTATTATCGTCCTCGGAGGTCAAATATGACCTATAGGACCAAAGTTACATGTGATGTAGTATGTGTATGGCTGATGAGTGACTCTCGATGCTCCAAAATTGTAGTGATGAGAGTCGCAATGGAGAGCCCACACTTTGGCTGGGAGAGGAAAGTGTGTAGGTTTAAGTTATGGCTGAAAATGTGAGAGAAGCAAGTTCGGATGTGATCAAAAGCTGAGCACTCTAGTAGTGTGTGGTACTCAGACTCTCAAACTTGCAGTGAGCATAATGTGCACAATCGATTTGACTCTTCTCCAGTGGCCCAACGCCCTATCTCGCATCGAAGGAAATGGGAGCTAAGCCGAATTGCTGCGATAGTGCGTATCGCGGACAAGGGAATAGGCTCAAGCATGTAAGTGTGAGTACGGTTTCCTCTCTCAGCGAAGAACATGGTTTTGTAGTTGGGGGCAATATAGGTGGTGTAATGTATGAAGCGTGACCCACCGGATTTCTCCCAAGCCGTAATACATTGGCGTTGTAGAAAAGCTTCATTCACTTGAGAGTCAATTGAAGCATCATGTAGCAAGTGTAATGCATCCCATCTCCCAAACCACTTCTTTATGTCTTGCATCCATCCCGTGCTCGAGATCTTGCTTTTATGCGTCTTTTGAACTTTTTTGCTTGCTTCCCATGCAATTGTAGGAAGTCGATGTGAGGGGTTTTGACGCATCTTTATCATGTACTCCACAACCCTTTCCATGCCCATAACCTCAATTGGAAGAGATCCCGACTCAAGAAGTAGGAGCATATATGGTGTTTGTGTCTTAACTTGGAGAAAGTTTGTAAGAAAACGCTTTTGGACATTCTCAAACTCTTTCCAAGTAGACTTTGAGATGCTCCCGCCCCACACTTCAACTCCATAAAGAAGAATCGGTGTCACCAATGCATCAAAAAGATACTTCTTGAGAACCCAACACTTGATGTTTCCCGCATTACACATGTTCTCAAATGCATAATATGCTCTCTTTCCCGCTTCCAAACAATGCATAGCACATTCATGCCACTTGTGATTGGATGGAACCTCAAGGCCAAGGTACTTAAAGCTCTCAACAACTTCAAGTGTCTCATTGTTGTACACAATGCATGGCTTCTCCTTATGGTTGGTTTTCACAAGCATAACCTTTGTTTTGGATTCATTTACAATCAACCCACTATGCAAGCAAAAGTTCTCAAGGACAACCATAAGCTTTTGTGCATCTTCTAAAGTGTGTGCTAGAAGCACTACATCATCCGCATACAACAAAAGTATGATTACCGCATTGCAAATAGTGACCTCTTCAATGCCTTCTTCTTGCATAAAGTCAAGTACCATTTGTTCCAATTGATCGATGCATAGACCAAAGAGAGTTGGTGACAATGGACATCCTTGTTTAACCCCAATAGTGCTTACAATTTTTTTTGAAATTTCTCTTCCCATGCGCAATTGACAAATCACCTTCTCATAGATTCGAGAAACTGCAAGCATAAACTCACTTGGCACTTGGAGAGAGAGAGAAAGAGAGTGATATATATATATCACTCTCTTTCTCTCTCTCTCTCTCTCTCTCTCTATTCTCTCTCTCTCTCTCTCTATTTCCTATCTTTTTTCTCTCTCCCTAGTTCCCTATCTCTCTCTCTGTCTCCCTCTCCATTTCCCTATCTCTCTTTCTCTCTCTCTCCTCTCTCTCTCCCTATATATATATATATATATATATATATATATATATATATATATATATATATATAGAGGAAGAGAGAGAGAGAGAGAAAGAAAGAATTAACTCTCTCTCTCCCTTTCTCTCTCTCTCTCGATTTCGCTCTCGCTATCTCTCTCTCTCTCTCTCTCTCTCTCTCTATATATATATATATCACTCTCTTTCTCTCTCTCTCTCTCTCTCTCTCTCTCTCTCTCTGAAAAAGAGTGATATATCACTCTCTTTCTCTCTCTCTCTCTCTCTCTCTCTGAAAGAGAGTGTTTCAGAGAGTGATATATCACTCTCTTTCTCTCTCTCTCTCTCTCTCTCTCTCTCTGAAAGAGAGTGATATATAGGGAGAGAGAGAGAGAGAGAGAGAGAGAGAGAAAGAGAGTGATATATATATATAGGGAGAGAGAGAGAGAGAGAGAGAAAGAGAGTGATATATGTATATATATATATATCACTCTCTCTCTTTCTCTCTCTCTCTCTCTCTCTCTCTCCCTATAGAGAGAGAGAGAGAGAGAGAGAGAGAGAGAGAGAGAGAGAAAGAGAGTGATATATAGGGAGAGAGAGAGAGAGAGAGAGAGAGAGAGAGAGAAAGAGAGTGATATATATATATAGGGATAGGGAGAGAGAGAAGAGAGAGAGAGAGAGAGAGAGAGAGAGAAAGAGAGTGATATATGTATATATATATATATCACTCTCTTTCTCTCTCTCTCTCTCTCCCTATATATATATATATATATATAGAGAGAGAGAGAGAGAGAGAGAGAGAGAGAGAGAAAGAGAGGGAAATAGGAAAATAGAGAGAGAAAGAGAGATAGCGAGAGCGAGATCGAGAGAGAGAGAAAGGGAGATAACGAGAGCGAGATCGAGAGAGAAAGAATGAGAGATAGGGTACGTAGACAGAGAGAGAGAAATAAAGAGATAGAGAGTTTTATATATATATATATATATATATATATATAGAGAGAGAGAGAGAGAGAGAGAGAGAATTAACTAGAGATAGCTCCAGAGATAGAGAGAGAGATAGATAGTAGATAGAGAAAGAGAGAGAGAAAGATTTAGGTTGGCTGACCAATTGCATGTGTGAAAAGGACATAAACTCTCTCTATCTCTCTCTCTCTCTCCCTCTAGAAGAAACTATGGAACTAAAAGAGGCAAAGGGGTTTTGCCCGCTACATGCATTGCCATGTACACCTGGGAGTGCACGTATGTGTCTACCCATATAGGATTTGACCAATAAAGACGAGATTTTGACCTGGTGGTCCTGATCTCCGTACACCTCTGAACCGAGGTGTACGGAGATTGGGCAAGACTAGAGAATGCGAGGTAGTTTACATTGTGAGGAGTATATATATTAAAACAACATTCATAATCATTGTAGATGGCAACGTCATCAACTAACATGGAGGAAAAGATTGCATGCTCGTGCACGCTCTGCAAGTATCAAATCCTGCGCAAGCGTAGGATATGTAATGAGCATGTGCACAAGTACGGAGAGTTTGCTAAAGAAACCGTACATAATCTACGATACGACTCCTACGGAATGGGCATTGATTTTCGCGACATAGCACCTACATCTGAGAGAGAGAGAAAAAAGATTATGCGTGAAGGTCCGACCAATATAGAGCCAAGGATGGAAGTAGAAAAGGACTTACAGACAGAAGACGACGGCATGGAGGAGATGCTGGATGCCTTCTTCCAGACAAGCGAGGAGAACGCTAACGAAGCAGCACCAGAAGCCGTGCGCCTATCTCCTGAAGACATGTTGAGGAAGTTGGCACGTCAACCAATTTATGAAGGCGCCAAAATATCGACGCTTCGTACTTGTCTGGCGTTTTTGAATCTTCAGTCAGTGTACGGGTGGTCAGATGCAAGCGTCACTGCTTTGTTTAGGTACGTAATTTACAAAAGAGATTTTCCGATTGCAACGGTGACGTGCTTGGAGAGCCTTTTTATTTAATGTGGCTTAAACAGGTTGTTGCGGGAGCAACTTCTCCCGACTGGCAATGAAATGCTCCCCTCCAGGCCAGACGCAAAGCAACTATTGACCTCAGTTGGCTTGGACTACAACAAGATTCATGCATGTCTAAATGATTGCATTCTTTTTCGCAATGAATTCGCAAATTGTCTGTCGTGTCCTAAGTGCGGAGCAATGCGCTACAAACAAGATGCAGTTGGCGAGACAGTGCCAGCTAAAGTGTTGCGGCATTTTCCTATTATTCCTAGGATAAAAAGCATGTTTCGTTGTGGTTCCATTGCAAAGTTGATGCGGTGGCATTCTACGAATAGATCCACTGTCGCAACATTTAGGGTGCCCGCTGATTCAAAGGCCTGGAGGCACATTGAAGATACCTGGCTACATTTTAAGAGTGAACCACGCAATTTGCGTTTGGGCATGGCAATGGATGGAGTCAATCCATTTGGCTTGAGAAGCTCGTCATGGAGAACTTGACCTGTGTGCCTTATCAATTACAACCTCCCGCCGTGGCTTGCCATCAAGAAGGGTCATTTGATATTAAGCTTGATTGTACCTGGTAAGTTCAAGGCAAAAACCATGGATGTTTATCTAGATCCACTAGTTGACAAGCTCCAGGAGTTATGGCATGGGATCGACATAGCAGATGCGGTTGAACCAATAGGAGAACAACATGCAAGGATCCATGGACTTCTTATGTGGACTATGCATGATTGGCCAAGATACGGAGAAGCTTCTGGTAATGGTTCTTGATTTACAAAATTCTTGCTATTCGCAAGCACTTTGACTTGGCCTAATTCATGCTTTAATATATGCAGGGCTAACAACTTCGGAATACAATGCATGTCCAATTTGCGGGCAGGCTTTGGATGTGCGTTATTCTGCCTCTCTTCGAAAGACAATTTATCAAGGCCACCACCGTTATCTTCCAGATGGCCATCACTTGCGCGAAGGTCAGCTTCGTCGTGTCAAATGTCGTCCTATGCATTTACAAGAGTGGCGTCGCCGATGGGAGCAACATGCGGGGCAACCTGTTCCAGGAATGAAATGTTTGTCCATTCTCCATACATTGCCGTACTGGGGTGATCTACTAATTAACCATTTGCTGGATCCAATGCATATATTCAAGAATGTGGGAGAGCTCCTCTGGAAGACAATCATGGGAATGAAAGAAAATCGAGCTTCACGAGATGATTTGCAGTCAGTTGGAAACATGCCAGAGCTGTGGCCTTTCACCAATGCAGTTGGCCAAACAAAACTTCCAAGAGTGCCATGGGTATTGCTAAAAAACGAAGAGCGACAAGTTAAAAGGGTGATTTCAGAGTTCAGGACGCCAACAGGATATATGCGATGTCTCAAGACAACATTCACCCGTGACGATCAACTGTCAGGACTGAAATCGCACGACTGGCATAAGTTCTTGCAATTCATTCTTCCAATTGCGATCAAGGGGTGTTTAACGGAGGAAGTGCGGACCTGCAGATACAAGATTTTAGAGCTAGTGCGGTGGATCTCTTTCAAGGAGATACGGGAGGAATCTATTGCAGTTGCAAGGGCTAACTCCATTGAGGCAGTTTGCATTATTGAGAAGTTTCTACCCACGATCTACCCACGAGCTGCTTAACTATCCAAATGCACTTGCTCGTCCATGTAGTAGATGAGGTTGCAGTGGCAGGTATAGTCCACAGCCGTTGGATGTTCTTTCTAGAGCGGTTCATGAAAACACTTAAGGGTTTTGTTCGCCAAAAAGCGCGTCCAGAGGGGAGCATGGCAGAAGGATGGCTGGTGCAAGAGTCTCTTGTATTGACGACCGAATTTCTATCCGTTTCTGACCCAGAAATGCCTCGACTGTGGAGCGATGAGGAGGATGCAAAACTGGTGGGAGAGGAGCCGCAAGGGCAAGGGGTGCCGAAGAAAATGAACGACGCCATGCGAGAAAAGATCATGAAGTTCTGTATACTAAATTCAGCGCCGATGCAAAAATGGCTTGAAAGGTACGAAGAAGAGAAAGAGAGATGCAATAAAGAGCGACAGGATTTCAGGCGAAGCCGAACGACTAGAGGCTTACCCTTGCCAGACTATCTCGCTCCTCTACCTGAATTCCATACAATGGCATGGTTGGACAAGACAGTGAGAGCAGCTCGACAGATCGTCCCGAACCCATATCTCTAGAAGAGGAAGAGCTGGCTATTGGATGTGACTGGAAGTATCATATATACATGGCACTGTGGTCGCATGGAAAGCATTTCAGAACACAACAAATTGACAGCAGAAGAAACACGTTTGACAGTGGGGTAATGGTTAGTTTCATGCAAAAGAGCAAGGCCAGTGCTAGAGACACGAATGAAAGCACTAGCAACCTGGATTACTGTGGTCTGGTGTCAGATATCCTGAAAGTAAGCTTCAGGCCGTTTGAGATGTTTTTGTTGGATGTGAAGTGGTTCAAGGTGATTACTTCTGGTCGCAATGCAACGGTACACAGAGATGGAAACAAACTTGTGCAAATAGATCTACAAAGGTTTGGACAGATGCGAGCGACACATTTGCTCTCCCCGAACATTGCGAGCAAATGGTCTTTGTACCAGACCCTCGAGAGCGACAATGGTGGTTTGTGGTTCAAGTTGCTCCAAGAAATAAAAAAGTATTTGAAGGGCAAGAGCTCCTGGAGGAAAGTCAGTCAGACGACGTCCATACTATTGTGACATTAGATGAGATGGACGAAGGTATGGCAGAGGAAGTTGACAGATATACGAGGGATGACGCAGACGAGGCAGAATTGACACTTGTAGATGAAGATGCAATGGATGAAGACAATCTGCCAGAACGAGTTGGGGCAGAGTTATGTTTGCAATTAGAGAAAGACGATGATACGATGCAAGATCTTATTGGTGATGCTTCACTCGTCGAGGACTAGGTCCGTAAGTGTTTGTGTGAAGACGTTGATTTAAAATTAAGCTTAAAGTTAATTTAAAAAACTGTGTTCTGACGCTTTATTTTACTTTCTTTGTGCAGGACTTTAGTATGGCAGACTGGTTTCCAGATCCTGCTTCTATGAGTGCAGATGCATTCATGGGCTTCGTCACACGGATGACGCTTGCTCAGATGGCAGAGGCTTCTCAGTACTGGGTAGCCAGAGGCACGGGTACTACGCCTCCGAGCTTCACACCCGAGGGTCCGACGCCTGGGGGGGGGACACCTATGGGGGGGGGGGGGGACGCCTACGGGTACGACGCCTGCTTCTCCCATCACAGTCGCTTCGAGACCTAGGGGTGGGGCAGAGGTGGGTACGTCCTCATCTCCGTAGCAGAGGCGCACTCGCCGATCTCGGCGATCGTCAGGTGGGGGTGGTGGTTGCTGTGGAGGAGGGTCCACAGATGCTTCGACCCCTCCTCGCTCACGACCCCCATCCTACCCAGGCACACCTCTCGACACACCTCTTGGCACACCTCGGACACCTTGGGGGGCACACGATCCTAGTGCCTCCAAGCTCTATACTGTACGGGCAGATGGTTCTGTTGACATGGATAGAGTCGGGACTGAGATGAGACAGAGGATTCGCCAGCTCGCGGAGCTATAGTTTTCGACCATCATTCTGACGTCTTGGGATGAGAAGGATGAGGACAAAGTTAGTTACACAGTGGAGACCATCCTGAGAGAGTACCAGCCTGCTCCGGGTTCAAACGTTGTTCCGAGGAGGTGGATCAAGGGTGTTGCACGGGACACCGTGAAACATCGACGAGATGCAGCTCGGAAGGCTTTCAAGGCCGGCTTGCCGAAGCCTTCGAGCATCCCACACGAGACGTGGCTGCAGATCAGGGAGGATGAGCGGACAGCGGACACGCGGTTCAGACAACAGCGTGAGGCCGCGCAGATACGACAGATGACCAAGGAGACATCTCATCTTGGCAGCGGAGGCTTCGACACCTTTCGCTATGAGTTTGTGAGTTTCTAATCCAATCTTAACTATGGCGTTTTTAAAAACGTGATTAATCATGTATTCTTATTATTTTGATTTTTGTATAAACGCAGAATCTTGTGATGCATCGAGCTCCGACACGCGAGGAGGAGTCAGATGGATATCGCAGAGGTATCTATGAAGTATTGAATGATCTTGATGCTTCAGGAGAGCCTGTAGACTTGGAGGCCTTACAGTCTCGCTGATCGCTTGAGGTGAGACGTTAATATGTGTGAGTTGATTTAATTAAGTAAGTTTATGTGAAGTAATATCAATACTAATTTTGTGAGTTGTCCTATGTGCAGGTTGCGACGCCTAGTCATTAGTGGACCGGATTTCATATATATGATTTGTGAGACAATGACACGCTTCTGTGTCTCTTTTTTGTATGGACATATATGGTTATGGTTATTGTTCAAACAGTTATTGTTTTCCTTATGGTTATGGTTATTGTCATTGTCATTGTATAGACATGGTTATTTCTCCTATTCTTGTATAGACATAGTTATGGTTCAGGTTTTGTTTATGGTTATGTTTAACTTTCTGGTTATGCTTATGGTTATTGTTAATTTTGTTTATGGTTATGGTTATCTGCATTATGGTTTTGATCAAAGTGGTTATGGCCGGTTATGGTTTTAAGTTATGGTTATGCTTTTAAGTTGGTACGGTTATGGTTTTGCACAAAGTTCATTTCATTTCTTTCATTGGCCTTAAATCTCATGTGAGATCCTACATGGATAGCATGTAGGAGACGTATACATGATATGGGTTTTGTTTTTAAAGTTTATGTAAAACGAAGAGAACTCTGTCGAAATTTCGACTGGGACGATTGATTTGGGTGCTGCTCGCTTTCTTGGGTAGAGGGCAGGAAGTCTGGCTGTGGTGGCTGTGTCCATCTTTTCACTGGGCACAGGCCAGGCTACCTGTCCTCTGCCCAAGAATTTTTTTTTCTCTTATGGTCGTCGATTTACGCGTCTATATCTGCGTCTATACTTCCGTCGAAATCTGCGTCGCTATCTGTGTCTATATCTGCATCGCAAATAAATCCTTTCCATGCGTATATCGACGTAGATTCCGACAGTTTCACAGGGACGTAGATAGCGACGTTAAGCGTCGATATATACGTCGATGACACCTTTTTTTGTTGTAGTGTCCCTATACTTCCTTCACTTTAAAAAAAGCTAGAGAGAGAAAGTAACCCCTTAGGTCCACATCCTACATTTGTTTTTAATAAAAGCTAGAAAAGCCTACTCAAAACTACTTTCTTCAATGCCCTTTTCCCCTTACCCCACACAACATTAGCCTTAATCCCTAAAAATTAGGATTCCTTACAAGGCCCATGCAAGGTCCATATATCTCCTAATGATGAAAGAGCATGTCTTTTTAGTGATTGGTGATTGAGGACTTAGTAAATCCATTGAATACCTTGTGAGCTTGAGATATTTATATGATAATATACAATCATAATTTTTAATATTATTTATAAACTATCTATGTTGGGGACATCATCTTAGGTCTTAATACACGTCTATAAACATCAAATTTGTGATGTGGCCAATAGTAAACTTCCATGCACTAAACTTCCTTAAACTACACACGATTTCAACTCCATAAAGGGTTTGATTGCTCAAATTGTATACATTTGCAAGTAAAACAAGTATAATACTCAAACCCCCATGCACTGAACTTCCTTAAACCTCCTTAAACTGCATAAGATTTCAACCCCATAAAGGGTTTGATTGTTGAAATTGTATAACTTTGCAAGTATAACAAGCAAAAAAAACTCTTAACAAAGAAAGATCGTCGGCATTGATATTTTGTACCCGCAACTAGTCAAAAGCAAAAGCCACCCTTCCCAAGCCAATTCATATAAGATTTCTAGTCTCTGTACATTGTACACCATTTTTTATATCCTTCATCTCTTCATTAAACAATGACTGAACTCAGTAAAGAACACATCATTGAAAGATCCATCACATAAACGTGCAACAAAATCCCCATTCACGAGTTCAAAAAGACACTGAAAAAACAAACAATAGATGTAAATTGATATTAGGAAGTTGAGGTTTTCATAGCCTATAGGAAAATCTTAGCAAATTTGAAACCTTATGTGCTACATACTAGCGCCAATACAATAAGAACATTTGAGTTCCATCCTAACTTTAGGAGAGACAATGTAGGACACATGTTCTTTATAAATGTTAAGTATACATGGATAAGTACATGTGAGTATGTGTTTGAGGCCAAAACAACCAAGAAAGACATATTGAGCACTATGTTTTCACTCTACAATTATAAAACCTCCACAAACAAAACAACAAATTCAACACGATGACATAACCTTTGCTTCTAGAAACACCCAATAAACTAAGTGTGTAGAAAAGACTTGAAGCCGAGTGTGTAACTGTTTCCTGTCCTTTACAAACAATTTCCATAACTCACCAAACAATCCTCCAAATTTCAACAACCTTTGCAATATATAGCGATAAACGAGGTTGATAGACACATAAAACAGACACTCCTGCTATCCTCATTCTGTATTATTATTGGACGTTTTTTGCCCTTGGAGTAGCAACAACAAGACTTAGTAGCAGCATTGCATCTACAATCCATTACCATTTCAAGATACCTAAATCGCAAATCAACAGTATCGCCTCTATCCATGAGACCGATGAGCAATATTTAGACATAAAAGAGGCATATATTATAGTTATAGACGGAGCTACCAACCATTCGATAAAATATTTATTTTGACATACTTTTTGTTTGCAAGAATTTACATGCGACACGTATACTAGAAAAAACATTCATTAATAGACATAGTAGTACAACCTCACTTGGATATAATTTCAATTGTAATCATCCCTATTATCTCTAATAACTTGATGCACTTAACTTTGTCTCCTTTCGTAAACATTATAGCATTTTTCAAATGTATATCCCTTTCACGCATTGCCACCCTTGCCAAATTAGTCATGTTCTTGTCCCCTTCAATGCTAGATGCTAAACGTCAATTTCCATATGTCCTCTTATATTCTATAGATGTTGTATAGCAAGGCCCACCAAGCAAGACTAGTTTCTATGGGTTGAGACCCGCCTATAAATCTGCAGCGCAGGGTGGAAAGAATGTTGAGCCAAAAAAACATTCAATATTGGCAAGAGCACATTTCCTCCTCCAATGGTTGGGCTACCCCAACGTCCTCCATTCTGTCTGAGCACTAGCCTTACCTCTGCCCCTCGCCATCAACCCTAGTTCACCAGGTCGTCCACTTACCCAGCAGCCATTTTCGACGCTGGTCCACACGCTGCTCCTGGCACCATGCCCTACTTGGACACCTGGCGAACTCGCCCACAGTACAATAGGTGGTTGTAAAAAAGGATAGATGGTCCAATATGGCCCAAGGAACGAGCTATGGCGCATGAGCTCCCTTCACAAAATGAGAGAGCCAACACAAACGAAGGGGGGCACTAGACTGTCAGCAGGCCTCTGGACATGGCTGGGAGTAAAAATGGTGAAAGCCTACCAGCAAGGACTCGGCAAGAAACGTAGTTTTGTTGGCAGTTATTTATGTAGAGTGCAATTATTATTTTATTTACAGTGCCGTGTTTGCGGTAGGCTTAGCATTCAGAAAACCAAAAATGTTATTCCCTTTTACACCTTTACCTCCTCATAAGTGCCCGACAGCTCATGACACCAATCAAAATTTTTCAAAAATTACTTTTTTGACATCTCCAAAGGGCAAAGGCTATAGAGATGCCTTCTCTTTTTCCTGACTAAAATAGGAAAAAAATTGAATTGTATTTTCGAACATTATTTGATAGGCCAAAAATGATGATTGGCTGAAGTAAGATAGTGGGCACTCATTTTAAGATGGCTAGTACTCATTTCTAAGAGTAGGAGGTCAGTGGTTATGGAAATGATAGCAATGACAAACTATTGAAAATCACAAACTCCGCTTTTTCTCGTAAGCATATGTACATATAATGCAAGCCTTAAAGAATAGAAGTGGGGAGATTACTCAGTGGAGGTAATTGGAGGGAAGTATGTGGGATACAACCGTTTTTGGGGGCCTTCATTAACAGGGGTATCAAAAAAGATACCCCATTAGCCTGTAGATGGCATGACAGCCCCTGGTTGCAACGGGCACATGGAAGCACGCATGAATGAGGAGAGGAGAGATGGACTAGCCTAGTGCAGGGATAGAGCGATACCCTTCTCCGACTTTCTCTTTAGGGGATTTTAGAGGTGGAGCAGGCTGTTGCAATCATAGAAGACAACAAGAGACAGAGGTATGACCGGCTTTCAAGGCACGTTCAAAGGCGAGAGTGGGAGTAGTAGGTTGCACACAAGGGAGGGTGTTGGAGTACGGTTAGAGAGGTGTTGGGGTGGCTGGTGTACTAAGGGCATGCACATTTGCATGTAGTGGGCAACAAAGTTCACACAATCACAAGCTATGGTGGAGGGCTGAGGCACGACGAGAGAGAAAGATTCAAGGACACTGAATCCCATGCATGTGGGTGGTCACCCTCAATGGCCGGGTCATCACCCGCTTGCATGACTCCCCTACCTGCCAACGTCAGCGAGATGCCGACCCGCGATTGTGGAGGGAGAGAGAGAGAGAGCTCTGGAATGAGCCACATGTGTAGCTCTGCAGATCACCTATCATAATGCGTTATTGAATAGGTAGATTTGGGGCTCATGGCTTGATACTTATACATGATCAAAGAACATGACCCCGTTGAGGCGGGGAAGGTGGGAACCCTTGGCAAGGGGCTCACGAGCAGCTAAGGGGAGAGATATGATACATAGCATGCAATGCACAAGGAGCGAGGAAATGAACTCCGCATGATGGCAACTGGGCAGGATAGGAGTGCTCCCTCTGGATGCAGGACAATTGGAGTTGTGCCTTGGGTTAGATTGCAGCTGGGCACCTCTAGATGCAGGGCAGTTGGTAGGCAAGACACCATTGTATGGGGGCAGCATAGGTGCAATAAACCTTGCCAGGCGAGACATCATGTGCAGCTTGTTCCCCCCACTCGTTATCCTACATCAACCTATTGTTTGCCATGCTGAAGTTTGTACCAACCAAGGCACACCCAAGCTGGCGGCTGGGCTAGGTTGGGCTGCCATGCATCGTCGAAAATCTGAGGGGGCATGCGCAGGCAAGCAGAATAGGCGAGGAGGATGCCGACCCGCGATTGTGTGAACTCCGATGGCAATGATAGAGACACGAGGATGTTGGCTGAGGAAGAACAACTTAGGCAACTTGCAAGAGAAGTGGAGAGGCGGGTCAGATGTGCATCGTTGCCATCGGCTCATCACTGTCGTTTGTCTAATTGCCTTAGTATGAGTCAAACGAGATGCTCTCTCTCTCTCTCTCTCTCAATATTTCCCAGAATCCTCTTGTTTCATGGAGATGAATACAGTCCAACTGTAGGAAACACGTGAAGGTCTAGACTCTCTCTCTCTCTGGAGCCGAGGCAGCTTGTCTCTGTCGCTAGCAGTGTTGCCTACTCGTGCGAGTTGATATAGGAGCCCAATTAGCAGGACAGACAGATGTGCACTGTGATGTTCGTCACCATCCTCTCGGATTTTAATCCGGACACCCAACGGGCGATGGTAGATGTATTGCACTCGTTTTTTGAAGGCATAACCTGGCTCACTGAAGTCAAGAAGTGCTGGAAGGCAGGCTGTAGTGTTGTTTTGAGCCCCTTTTTGCTAAGTTTGCCTGGTGCCTGGAGGAGGCTACAAAAATCGTGAAGCAGCTACAACACTCCAAGTTTGGCAAGTTTGTGCTGCCCATCTTTGATGGCATCCAAAAAATCAACGTCTTCGACCAGAGCAACACACTGCCATTCGACATTGTTTGTAAATATAGGCCCTCGCTAGTAGGTGCGTTTATTGACAGAAGGAGGAGCGCCCAAGCAATAATCGTGAGCACCCCATAAACCCGCTGGTCATGCAAGGTTGAAGATTGCAATCAACGTGAGCTCTAGCCTTTCTCGTCTTCTTGTGTTGCAAGCCTTTAATGTCGTTTGACACGCGCACTCACTTGACACTACTTTTGGATGTTTCACGCAGGTTTGATTGGCAAAAGCTAGGTACAAGTATTTCAAGTTTCAAAGACCATCTCAATGAATGGAAGGACATGCATTCAGCTTACAACATTGTGAGCACTGGGATTCTTGAGTCCAAGAGATGCAACTTTGCAAGGTGCTCTATTACACACTCATCCAGAAGTTTTGTGTCTTTCCTCTTATGATTCTTGACATATGCTACATATGGTGGAGCAACTCAAGTCCCAAAGCCGATGTCTTTGAAGTTCTAAATGGCCCTCTTGCCGAATCTTATAATCTCACCAAGAAATCCTTTAAATCTCCATAACATTGTTGAGGGCATTGTGGTGCTGCTAGATATCTTGAAGTAAATTGACTGCATCATAGTGATTGATGGCATTGACAATGACAAGGAATATTTGAAACGTTTGCTTGTATTTTGCTCTTCAAGGATAACTCCATGCACTTTTTGGTGGTGCAATCCAAGAGGACAGTGCGGCTGTGATGGGAGATGGCTTTCATTCTACACTCTACATGACAGCAGGAGGTTGCCACCTATCCAGTGTTGACCTCTCTCTCTCTCTCTCTCTCTCTCTCTCTCTCTCTCTAAGGTCTCTTGGGATAGCTTCCTACGACATTAAACTTCTATTCTTCTTCTTCTTCTTCTTCTTCTCTCTCTCTCTCTCTCTCTCTCTCTCCTGCTTTTGTAAAGTAGAGAGAGATTCTACTTCTCTCTTGTCCGACCTTACAAGAGGGCTACAATGCAGGACATTAAACAATAACTACACACTCCGCTTCAAGTCTTTTCTACAAGCATGTGAGGTATACCATGACCTAGCATATGGACTATAACCTAGTTTCAAGCTAGCTACAATTTGCTCCCTAGCTTATTGACGCTTGGACTGTAATCTTCTAGGTCTTGAGAACTTCATACTGACACCTCGTATGGAAGAAACGAGGATCTATATAGTATGACATCAATTATTTAGACACCTAGTATGGTATCAATTATTTAGAGCTGAAGTAAAGACGCACAAGGTGAATTCACTACTGTCATACACCACATGCATTCACTACTGTAATACATCACATGCATTGGCTAGCAAATGTATGCAAAGAGTTGCGTGTGTAACTAACATGCACACATGTTGATTGATTGAGTGTATAAATTTGAAAACGAGATCCAAAGAAATCGAAGCAAAGAAAGTAATGCAAAAAATTCTAAAACAAAGTAAATAGATAAAGCATGAATAAACTGCAACAATAAATGAGGTGCTTTACTGACCTGCAATGTTGTACTGTTGCTTTTCAATTATCCAATCTAGTACATGCCAATATTTGAGTCAAGCTACAAAATAGCAATGTAAATAGTTAAACATATTGCCTTGCAATGAAATGTCACAGACTGAAAGTGCAAAGTATACAATGCACTTCATACAGAGGTGCCATACAGAAGTATGGTGGAGAGTTGGCATTGTGGTCTCTCCAAAAATTTATAAGAAACGGAAGCCGTAACGTGCCTCGTAGCGTTTATGTGTTGCGCCAAGCAAACACATGCGCATGGAAAATTGGATGCAGATAACGGACCTTGCACTGTTGTCGAGCTAGAGTCGCACTTGTACAATTGGAACACGTAGTGTTGTGAATACATGTCCTCCCTGCCATACACAAAACACGCAGATGTAAGTTTATGTTCTATGTCCTTTGATCTGTATTATCTTCTGTGTGTGTGTGTGTGTGTGTGTGTGTTGTAAGTTTCTTCGGTTATCAATTATGTCATCTTGCCTCCTTGTTGACTATCCCGTGTTATGATCGTCACTACAACACGTTGCCAGAAATCTACGCAGGTACCGATGAAATAAAGTTAGTTTTAAAACTAAAAAACGCTGAAATAGGCCTCGGAAGAGACGCCGGTTTTATAACGTCGGAATGACCATCGGTATACATAAAGTTGGAACAAGCTTCGAAATAACCGTCGAAATGCACTACAAAATAAGCATCGGTATTTCTATAGCATATTCCGATGCTGATTTAAAAGTGTGTACCGATGCTTATACCGTATTCTGTACCAACGACCAAACTTGCAAATTTGTTTTGGGCAGAGAGGGCTGGAAATTGATGCTGCATGTACTGCAGCAAAAGAAAACATCCCTCTCTGCCCAAAGGAAGAGTGCACAAGCAACCACACTCCACCTACAAGCTGACACTAAAGAGTGAGTGTATGGCAATTAGCAAAATTGTAAGAATAACATAACCACAAAATCAAAAGCTTGATCATGGCATAACGGCATAAAGATTTTATAGCCATAATTAAAACATGAATGAAAAACTGTAAAACCATAAACATAACCTGTTTGCCATACCATAACCATTACCATAACTTGCTTGTCATACCATAACCATAACAACCATACCATCATTGCACAACCATAACCATAACCATAACCATAACCATAACCATAACCATAACCATAACCATCACATGATTGCTATACTATCATAGCAAAACCATAACAATCACATGATTGGCATACCATCATTGCACAACCATAACCATTATTGCACAACCATAAACATAACCAAAACCAAAACCAAAACCAAAACCAAAACCATAACCATAACCATCACATGATTGCCATACCATCATAGTAAAACCATAACCTTAAGTTGACTGTCAAACCTTAACCATAACATATGTGCCATACCATAAACATAAGCATAAAACATAAAGAAGCACTACAAAACTATACATATGCAAACAATCACTCAGTGAGAAGACCCTCATGGTAATGCCTTCCAGTCGACGTACTCTCCCTCCTCCTGCACAGCAGGGTCAAAAGGGCCACAAGTCCATGCTTGTACCCATACTTCTCCTCTCGGCGTGTTGGAAGGCACTTCACGGCAACTTCCTGCAAAATTATGGTTTAATCATTAGATAAATCTTCCAATAACATATATACTATCAATTATTTAAAGCATACGTATAATAATTACAAACTCATGTCGAAGCGTATCGTAGCCTCCACTCCCAAGATGTGACGCTCTAGCAGACTCCAAACGTGCTCTGGCTGCATCTCTCTGCTGCTGAAATCTCTAACGATTGTCTTGTGTCTCTCGTGCAATCCCCGCCCACTCATCTGCGTCCAACCATGCCGGCTTGGGACTGCCATCATTGTACCTGTCTCTCGCCTTTGACCGACGGTGTGACATTGTGGATTTCACCACGCTCAAAATCTAGGAGTTCAAGACTGGATCGTACCCCTCTACCGGCCTGTACTCTCTCTAAATGGCCTCGAAGATGTAATTCTTTCTTTCCGGGTCGAGGTTATCCCAAACCTCCATCACAGAGTGACCAAACTGAATCGTACAGAGCTGTCGAGTCCTCTGTCACATGGCCTTTCCGACCCTATCTGCCACAACATCCCCATCCCTGCTCTTGTACACCTTGCTAGGATCATGCTCTTGTGATCCCCAAGGTGTGGTGTGCCGATTGGTGAACTATCTATTGAAGAGAGTGGTGGATGCTCTCTCAGTGGTGTGGACGCATCGGTAGAACCGCTACCACAACAACCAACGCCTCCAGAACGACGCCTACCTCATCTCGAGGATGAACCACCCGTCAATGTAGGGGACACATGAGTCCTAGGTATAGGGGGCACACTAGACTGAGGTGTGGGGCTGCTCAATGTAGAGCCCACACTAGTCCCGGGCATAGGGTCGATCGTAGTAGGTCTAGAGGGACCTGCTGCCCAAAGGTGCTGTGCCATCGCGATCTACTCTGGTGTGGACTGAGACAAAAACGAGCCCATCTGCTCAAGTGACATGCCGACCGGAGTGACAAGAAAATTAAAACTAGGAGAGTATGGCTCATCGTCATTAGCCATGGCTAATCATACACAAACAACACCCACAAAATACGTTAGTTTACAGAAGAAATGATTAATCAATACAAATAACAAATCAACAAAACTGCTACACAAATGACAACATCTAAGTGTATTGTAGACTAATAAAAAGAGTTTTACAAAAGAGTTCCTAGCAAAAATCATTAGTTAATCTCTCATCCTCTATGAGATTTGATGCACCAAAGTGTCTATCTCAATCTGTACTTTTGCATCTTCGTCTCATCAAACTCTACTTCTTCGTCGCTCTCCGCATCAGCTTCAGTGTTTAAGACCTCATCTCTAGGTTCAGACGATTGTACTGCTGACATCCACCTCAAAATCTAAAGTAAAGTTGGAGTCAGTCCTACGCTTTGTTCATGAATCACCTCTTCGACCTAACGTCCAATCCTTCACACACTTGCTTGCTATGTGGAGCAACTTGATTGACATAGAGCCAACAAGGTTTAGACAGATCATTCTTATCATTTTTGTCCATAGCCAGATAGACGTCCATGTTCTTTGCTTTGTACTTTCCTGGGATGATCAATGACAACAACAGATGGCCCTTCTTGATAGCGAGCCATGGTGGAAGATTATAATTAACCAGACAAATAGGCTATGTGCTCCATGATGAACTCCATAATCTAAATGGGTTTACTCCGTCCATTGCAAGATGAAAGCGATACATCGAGGCTCGTTCTTAAATGTAGGTCAACTTTCCTCTATGTGCTTCCATGCACAAGAGTCAGCAGGTACCCGCATCACATCATCTGTCGATCTAGTATTTGAGTGCCATGTCATCAAAGTGGCTATGGACTTGCACCTAAACATGCTCTTTATTCTTGGAATAATAGGAAAGTGTTGAAGGACCTTTGCAGGGATAAATTTTCCTTGTGTGTCCTCCCTGTACCTGTTTGATCCACAATTGGGACACTGTTCCAAGTTTGCATACTCATTGCAAAAAAGTATACAATCATTAGGACATACATGCATTTTCTGTTAATCCAAGCCCAAATTAGTACGAAGCTTTTTAGCGGGTGGACGGGTAGAGGCATGTGATTCCCATCTGGCAAGATTTTCTCATTGAGCAACCTGTTGTTACATGAACATATCAGCCCTTTTATCACTTTATATGAACTGTAATTTACACTTTACCATGCTTAGGGTAAAATGTGTTTACCTGAAAAGCTCTGTGATTAACTGAGGCATCAGACCAATCGTAGACCGACTGCAAATTAAGCATTGCCAACGCAGTACGGAGAACTGAGATTTTTGCACCAGCGTAGAGCGGCATGCGTGCAAGAAGTTGCATCATTTCGCCCTCTTCATCATTGCTATCATGCCATCAATATGAACGAGATGGATGAGGTTGGTCCATAGTACTGCGTTGAATGTTGTCACCTTTTATGTTGGAATCCATGTGAAAGAACGCATCTAACATTTGCTCCATCTCTACTTCTTGAAATGCCGCATCAGGTATTTGTTAGGAAATAAGACGTAGCTAAATAGATAATTGAGTAGATTACTTAATGGAGAGAGACAGATTTATATACACGAGATTATAGAGTAGAGAGAGAGACTCGAGAGAGAGAGAGAGTACACACGATATACGTGGTTCACCCAATGTGGGCTACGTCCACGGGAAAGCAGCCACTCAATGGCTTTAGTACTTCAAACAAGAAGTAGTTTACAAAGGGATTATACCCTTAATGGAGCTCCCGCCTTGCTTCACTCTCACCACCTCACACTCACTTTGTTGCATCAACTTCACACTATGAAATGTGTGTAGAAATGGCCTCCTTTTATAGGCCAAAAGGGTTGTCCTCTCTTATGAGAGACAACCATGTGTAGCCGCCCTTGTGCGAATAAGTCCAAATCGGACCCTCCAATCCGCTCATGTGTGGCCGCCCTTGAGAAGACAAGTCCACTTTTGAATTCGGCCACCGGCCACCGGCCATTGACTTCCGACCACCGGCCACCGGCCATCGGCCATTGACTACCGGCCACCGGCCAACCGACCGATTGTTTTCCGACCACTTTCCGGCCGCCGTCCGGCCATAATATTCCGGCAAAAAAGAATATTCCGGCGAAATTTAAAGTTGCCCCTGATTCTTGTCCGTGAAAATTTTGGTTTTCGGTGAGTGATTTTCCTTCACGCACGATGGCTTCTCCTCATAATGGGGGCCTTACAAATGTGCGCTTTTACCACAGAAAATTACAAGGGTAAATCAGGCTCCATACTTAACAGTATTAGTTGGGAGGACTCAGTCGATGGCTGCTCGTTTGAAAATCGTCTTCTCTGGGATGAAGTTGGAGCAATATCTACTTGTGGAATTTGACCTTCAATCTCTAGACCATGAGATTGATAACGCAGGTCTTGTAGTTGCTCTATCGGAAAGAGACCAAGTGATTGCGTATGTGTTGGTCGTAGATTTTTCGTTTTCGAAAAGATCTGATACTTGTAATGCGCACAAGGACACGTTATCCTATCATCCATACTTTATCTACCAATGATGCAAAAAATAATTAAAACACTCTAGTTGTTATAACTAGACACTACTAAGTACATGACAACCTCACATTCTCTAGCCACGCTCGATCCCCACACACCTCGGTCTAGAGGTGCACAGAGATTGGAACCACAGGGTAATAATCTCGTCTTTATTGATCAATGACTATATAATAAAGTTCTTGAAGTCTGTGTGCACTTTTGAAGTCCGACTGCGTTTTTTCAACTATTTGCTGCTAGCTCTAACAACCTCACATTCTATAGCCAGGCCCGATCCCCGCACACCTCGGTCTAGAGGTGCACGGAGATTAGGACCACAGGGTTATAATCTCGTCTTTATTGGTCAATGACCATATGTTAAGGTCAATGACTATATATTAAGGTCCTTGAAGTCTATGTGCACTTTTGAAGTCCGATTGCGTTTTTTCTACTATTAATTTGACGCTAGCTCTAACCTAACCTATAATGTAACCTAACTTATAATATAAACCTAAACCTAACTTAATGTAGCATAACTTATAACCTAAATCTAACCTAACCAAGGTCCGTTTGCGTTTTTAGAAGTACATGAGTCATCTTCAAAGTCCAATTGCATTTTTTCTACTATTAATTTGACGCTAGCTCTAACCTAACATATAATCTAGCCAACCTAAAACCTAAATCTAACCTAAGTTATAACCTAAACCTAACATATAATCTAACCAAAGTCCGTTTGCATTTTTAGAAGTACACGAGTCATCTTTGAAGTCCGTTTGCATTTTTTCTACTATTAATTTGTCGCTAGCTCTAACCTAACCTATAATCTCACCTAACCTATAACCTAAACCTAACATAACCTAACCTAACATAAAAACAACACAATGGTGAGGCGTTTAGCAAAACGGAAAGCCATACAGCTTGCCCACAATGCATATGCAATGTCAGCAAGCTCTATGGCTTGCCAATTTGGCAAACTGCTCACCATTGTGTTGTTTTTAGGGTTGCAAAGTGATTTTATGGCCTGAAAACCACTCGCAGACATATAGACAACACAATGGAAAGCCATTGGCAATATGGCAAGCCATAGAGCTTTCCCACAATTCATATGCCTTGTGGGCAAGATTTATGGCTTGCCATATTGCCAAACGAATCGCCATTGTGTTGTTTTTAGGGACACGAGGCAATTTTAGCGCTTGAAAATCGCTCACAAACATATAGACAACACAATGGCCAGCCGTTAGCAATACGGAAAGCCATAGAGCTTGCCCAAAATGCATATGCATTGTGGATAAGCTCTATGGCTTTCCGTTTTGCCAAACGAATCTCCATTGTGTTGTTTTTAGGGCCGCAAGGCACTTTTAAAGCTTTAAAATTGCTCGCGGGCATATAGACAACACAAGTGGCTAGCCTTTTGGAAATAGGGCAAACCATAGAGCTTGCACACAATGCATATGCATTGTGGAAAACTCTATGGCTTGTCGTATTGCCAAACAACTTGCCATTAGGTTGTTTTTAGGCCTTCTTAGCTATTTTAGGGCTTGAAAACCGCTTGCGGACATAAAAACAACACAATGGCAAGTTGTTGGCAAAAATACGGAAAGCCATAGAGCTTGCCCTCAATGCATATGCCTTGTGGACAAGCTTTATGGCTTTCCGTATTGCCAAACGGATCGCCATTGTGTTGTTTTTAAGGACACGAGACAATTTTAGCGCTTGAAAATCGATCGAAAAAATATAGACAACACCATGGTGAGCTGTTTGGAAATACGGCAAACCATAAAGCTTGCTCACAATGCATATGCATTGTAAGGAAGATCTATGGCTTGCCGTATTTTCAAAAGGCTTGCCATTGTGTTGTTTTAGGGCCTCTTAGCTATTTTAGGATTTGTAAACCGCTTGCAGACATATAGAAAACACAATGGCGAGCCGTTTGGCAATAAGTCAAGCCATAGAGCTTGCACACAACGCATATGCATTGTGGGAAAGCTCTATGGCTTGCCATATTGCCAAATGGCTCGCCATGGTGTTATTTTCAAGGCCGCTTAGCTGTTTTAGGACTTGAAAACCGCTCGCGGACATATAAACAACACAATGACGACCCATTGGCAATATGGAAAGCCATAGAGCTTGCCCACAATGCAAATGCGTTGTGGGTAAGCTTTATGGCTTGCCGTATTGACGAACGGATCGCCATTGTGTTGTTTTTAATATGCACTGTGGGTAAGCTCTATGGCTTGCCGTATTGTCGAACGTAGCTTAACCTAACATAACCTAACCTAACATAACCTAACCTAACGTATAAGATAACTTAACTTAACCTAACCTAACTTAACGTAGCTTAACCTAACGTAACCTAATATAACCTAACCTGACGTAGCTTAACTTAATCTAACTTAACGTACAAGATAACCTAACCTAACATAACCTAACGTATAAGATAACTTAACCTAACCTAACCTAACCTAACCTAACTTAACTTATAACCTAAACTCAACTTAAAACATAAACCCCATCAATTGTATAATTTCAAAAACGACATAATTCAAAACGAAATTTCTTCAAAACAAGATTATTGCATAAACCAAAACAAATATTTTTCATAATTTAAAATGAAATTTCACATCACAAACCAAAATTTCTTTTAAAGCATTGAAAGTTTAAAGCATGAAATTTTCTTTTATTAATATACAAATTACTCTAAATAAATTTAATATGCATTTAAAGGTTCGAGCACTCACATTTGTGCTATTTGAGCAATGGAAGTTGTTATAAAAGTCCTGGAACCTGCAAAAACGCACACACAAGCACAAAGTTAAACCCTAAACCCTAAATCTATAAGTAAACATGAAAACAATCTCACCTTACTGTTATGGGCTAACCCACAAGTAAGATTAGCACTTCCGACAGCTTGTTTTGCACCAGATCTGTGAGAGATGAGGAAGAAAAGAGCTTGAGAAAACGTGCAAGAAGAAGAGAAATGCACAGAGAAAGCCCGCGATTTTATTTTTTGCAGGTGCCGTTGGTACAAAAATCAGCTTAGGCATCGGAACAGCTGTCGGAGCAAGCATTGGAAAGTGCATGCGCGCTGACATCGAAACAGGTGCCGGAACAGGCATCGAAAATTTAAAAATCAAATTCTAAAAAACTTTATCTCCCTCCATGCATACACACACATATACCGACGCCCGCCAGTGACGCCGGTAATGTGGTGCCGTAATTTAAGTGACCTCTTGTAGTGTATGCTTCCTATCTCCACATGACAATAAGCATCTTGAGATCAGCGTCAGGCCATAGCAAAAGGCACCATTCTCTCATCAATAATTCAAACACGAACTTGAAGAAATACTATTACGTGACGCTCATGGGCATTAGAACGGGTGGTGTTCCGCTCAATATCATTCACCTTCAAAATAGAGCCAAAAAGTGGCGGAGATATTGTCATATTTAGCAGTTATGAAGCCCATACTACCTTGCACTCAACTGCCTACTAGGCATAGTGGCAAGCTATGACCAACTAGAACTTGTAAATGCCCCATGTTATACTTCTCAACACATCAATCTGCAGTTCAATGCAACACGACACTGAATTTGTCAGTTCGTTTGACGTATGTTATTTCCAAGGGGTTTCAATCAGGGCCTCAATCAAGTAGCAATTCTCTTTAACACTGCTCGAAGGTGAGGGTATAATGAATGTGCTGTTGTGGCCATAGAGACGGTATACTCAAGCTCGTCACCAACAACTGTAAAAGATTTATTGATGCCTTTGATAACGATCTCACTTTCAAGACCAATAGATTTTTTTTTTGCATTGTGCATTCCTTCTGCCTCCGCTTCTGAACTCCATGAGTCCCATGCTTTGAGCAGTAATGAGAAAAAAAAACCCTAAAGATCCATCGATGTTGGGCCTACAATAACCACTTTCCGAGTGCAGGGAATGCAATAGCCATCCATTAGAAACTAATAGTTGTAATGGAAATGGCCTATGAACTTTGAGAGTAGCGGAATTAGGAAATTAGATGAAGCACTTTTGAATTACTTTGTGAGCATAGCGGGTGAAGCACTTTTGAGAGATTACTTTGTGAGCATAGCGGGTGAACTTAATTGATGGTAGCAACATAAACATGGTACTTAGTTAACTTGGCATGAACAATTCTTTTGCAAGAGAGAGAGAGTTTAGAGAACATGACAATAGTTTAGGACCGGATTCATATAGAGCCGGTCCCCCCTCCAATAGGCATTTGTATTATAGTTTCTCCCTTCAAGAGAGACTTGGTACAATACAATCTTTGTGTTCCTTGTGACCTACGTGATGCAATGAAGACGCAAAGCTTCATGCATCACAAGCTTATCATAAAGTTGTAGAAAGCATTAACTACCCTAAGCCTCAGTCCCAAGGCCTCAAACACCTTCAATGGTGGAGAGAGCTAGCGGGGAATGAGGGTAGGGAAGAGGAAGAAGAAACATTCCCTAGGAGAAAGAAATAGTTCCTCACTTATCATTACTCTTCTTACTAGCATACATAATAGCATAGTAATGGAGATGGAGAAGATGGCAAGCTTAAGCATTGAAGCATGGCTCTTGGTTGGATTTGCATTCCATAGCCAAGAGTGTTGATGTAGGCTCTCACTTCTCACAAGCTTGGAGAAGGAGGTGGTGTTCCTCAACTTTCACCCAGTGAGAATGCCCTGGCAAATGAGTGTGTGTGTGGAGTATATCCCCCTAGCACCCCCCCTCCTTGCTTTGGGTGAGTGGTGACTTTTCTACATGTTGCAAGCTCATTGGACCCCTCTCCCTCTAGCCAATCACATGCAGCATGCAGTCAAGTACATGGGTAGTCTTTTGACAAGTCTCTTCCTTACCCCTTACAGAGATAGCTTGAAAATATCTAGATATTTTTTGGATGGAAGTAGAAGCTCATTGGACCCCTCTTTAGCCCAAACGATAGCATTCAAGCACACCATGTGGTTAAGCTTAGTGAGAGTCTGACATGTGTCCCATGTGCCCTTTTAGAAAAGGGGTGCCCCTTGGGTGAGTGGAAGGTTAGGTCAAAGATTCCCCTGACTTTGGAACTTTTATGCATAGGAAGCTTCTCAAGCAACTTTCTCATTAAGTGTGTAGGGTCTCTTTTTAACTCAAGCATCTTACCCCCAATGCATAGGAAGCTTCTCAAGCAACTTCCTGATTAAGTGTGTAGGGTCTCTTTTTGACTCAACCCCCCATGCATAGGAAGCTTCTTAAGCAGCTTCCTCATTAAGTGTGACAAGTACCTCAAGTACCTTAGTCATCAAGCATGAGAAGCACCTTAGGGGGAGTTCCCACCTCAAGCTCAGCTCTAGCTTGCCTAAGGTCAAAGGCAAGTTTAGGTCGGGTTCCCACCTCAGGCATTGCTTAAGGTCAAAGACAAGTTTAGGTCAGGTTCCCACCTCAAGCCCTAGCTTGCTTAAGGTCAAAGGACTTTTAACACTAACCATTGGAGGTCTTTAATGAAGCTACTAAGGTCTTTTAAGCTCCATTCATTAACCTTGATCTTTGATAGACCATCTTTCATTTAGGCCCCTTTACCATTGGCCCCGTGTTGAGAAAGATCCGCAAGCACATGTCTATATTCTAACCCTTGTTCCCGTTTATTATCCCACATTAAATGATTAGTTTAATATGAGAAAACCATTTGGGTTGGTTAGATATTAGATATTTAATGACATTACCTCTCTCTTGAAATCATAGTCGTCCTCGATTATGAGGTAAAAGAGATAAAGTCATAGTCATTCGTCAATTTGTCTTAGCGGGTAGAGGATCCCTTTTTACCCTACAACATCATTCCAAGATGGATGAATAATCCATTTGGTGCTTAGATATAGTTGCCGCAAGCATGTCTGCTCTTTAGTCCATTTCATCTTCCCAAGTAAAGTGACATATTCTACATGGTGTTTGAGAGACGTCGTCATCCCAAACAGGATTCTTAGTATGTATACTAATTAAATTTGTGCACAATAAAGAGAGAATTAGTCTTATAAGACAAAACATTGATCATTAAAAGAAACATGTACATTTGCTTACTCTAATGTAGTATTGTAAGCATTGACAAGGTTCATACTATCCTTAAGATGTATTCCTTGCATCTATCTAGCATATTCAAAAGGATAATTTTTGAACTTAATAAGATACAATCGGATAATATTACCATGTCATAGTACCTTGTCTTCATGCCTAAGGATAGCTTTGAGTTGTAGTACCTCTTCTTGATCTTTGATTTCGGGAGGGTCTTCAATAAATGGTTCATTTGGAGGCTCTCCTTTGTAGGGCTTGAGTAGGCTCACATGAAAAGCATTGTGTATGAACCAATGGGTAGGCAACTTGAGTTGATAAGCCACTTCATTGATTGGCTTTAAAATTTGAAAAGGACCATAGTATCTTTTTGCTAGTTTAGCATAATACTTTTGATAGCCCGTAGGATTTTTGTCCGTTGTTTTCCTTAATCGAGCCTTAGGAAACTTAAGTAAGACCCAATCATTTTCTTTGAATGTTAAGGCTCTTTTGTGATTGTCAGTAGCAGCCTTTTGCCTTAGTTGGGAGATGGATATAGCCTCCTTATTCTTTTGAAAAGATGCTTGCAGGTCACGACTATACTCATCGATAGCGAAGATCTTCCCGTGTACTTTATGTAGCAAGGGACTTTTAGGTCTTCCCTCTATTTCAAAAGGCGCTTTTCCCGTAGAAGTATGGATAGTATTATTCTACGCATACTCTACAAGAGGTAAGTACTTTTTCCATTGTGAGCGTTGATCTACTTCTGTAACATAGGTCTTTAGTATATCAAGAATCGTAAGGTTGGCTATCTCATCCGTTTGTGGGTGATAGGCCGAAGAGAAATTCAATCTTGTACCTAGATATTTGAAGAGACCTTTCCAAAAATTACTGGCCATTCTAAGATCTCTATCTGACATGATGGATGTTGGCAATCCATGGTGTTTGAAAATCTGTGATATGAAGAGAGTTGCCATTTGGTGTGTCTTAATAGTCTTCTTGTTGACAGGGATAAAGTGTGCTTGCTTGCTAAATTTGTCGACTATTTTCCATATTCCTGTATTCCCATGGATAGATTTGGGTAATCCAAAGATAAAATCCATGGATATACTCTCCCATGGTGAATTAGGAATTGGCAATGACTGGAGTAATCCAAGTTGCTTCCCTCTATCATACTTGGTCTTTTGGCATACCACACATTTTGAAACATACTCTTGTATGTCCACTTTCATGGTAGGCCAATAAAGTACGTCTCTACTCCTCAAAGAGTAGGTTCAATGACTCTATGCCCTGCATAGGGAGGAGCATGGGATTCATACATGACTTTCTTACGAATGGAGTGGGTAACACATAGCCTATTGCCATGGAGAAGATAACCATCCTGCAAGGTGAATGGTTCCTCTTTCTTTCCCAAAGAAAGGGCTGACATTATGTCTTTAAAGTCAGGGTTAGTAGCATACTCATCTATCATAGAGGATAGATCATTGTGAGTTGCTATTGACACAACATTAAGTTTTGGTCGTCGTGAAAGTGCATCAGCCACTTGATTGTGCTTACTAGCAATGTGAGCAATGTGGAAATTAAATTGTGAAAGAAAATTTTCCCACCTCATTTGTTTGTTGAAAAGCTTTGTTTGCATCATGAAGTACTTGAGACTTTGATGGTCTGTTCGTAAAATGAATGGAGTCCCCAATAGATAGTCCTTCCATGTGTCTAGGATATGTAGAATAGCTAACAGCTCTTTCTCATAAATGCCTAAGACCCTTCATCCGTGTTGAGCCTTCGGCTCTCATATGCTATGGCATGCCCTTCTTGAAGTAAGACTGCTCCAAGGCTATCACCACAAGCATCACATTGGGCCTCAAATGGCTTTGAGAGATTCGGAAGCATAAGGACTGGTTGGGAGATAAGCTTTTCTTTGAGCTTGTCAAAAGCACTTTGCTCCTTGGCAGTCCATGAATACTTAACATTTTCCTTTGTTAAGTCATGTAACGGTCCTGATATTTGAGAGAATTTTGCTATGAAGCGTCTATAGTATGCACACATACCAATAAAGCTTCTTAGCTCATGTAGATTCCTTGGATTAGGCCATGCTTTTATTACCTCCAACTTTGATGGATCCATACGGATACCACCTCGAGAGATAATATGACCTAAGTATTGAATCTCTTGAAGGAAAAATTCCCTTTTCTTTTGATTGAGAAAAAGCTTATTCTCCTTTAATGCTTGAAAAATCACTTGGAGATGTTGCTTGTGTTCCTCCAAGGAATTGGAGTAGATGATGATATCATCAAAGAACACTCCAGTGAATTTGCGATAGGGTCTAATTTTTTTTTTCCATTAATCGATTGAATGTAGCTGGTGCATTAGTCAAGCCAAAAGGAATGACTAGATATTCATAAAGGCCAAGCGTTGTACGAAACATGGCTTTAAGATATCTTCATTCACTATCCTTATTTAATGGTAGCCACTTTTAAGGTCAATCCTACTGAAGTAGGTAGAGTCTTGTAGCTTATCAAACAAATCTTCTAACCGAGGTGCGAGAAATTTCTTTTTGATAGTGATATGGTTTAGTGCGCGATAGTCCACACACATGCGGTATGTACCATATTTCTTTTGCACTAAAAGGATTGGAGAGAAAAAGGGAGAGGAGCTAGGCCTCACCATTCCTTTGTCTACCAATTCTTGTACTTGCCTCATGATCTCCTCTTGTTGAGCTTGTGAAATTCGATAGGGAGGTTTGTTAGGCGGTGAGCTTCCTGATAGGAGCTCAATTTGATGGTCATCATCCCCTCGTTTTGGAGGTAAGTCCAAAGGGATATCATTGCTGAAAACATCTTGGAATCATTTTAGTAAGTTAAAAAAGTCTAACTCTTCTTGATTCCTATCATTCACCTTTGATGAAACATTAGGACCTTTTAGGGATTCTTTGACAAAAATCATGTACGCAGAAGCTGAGCTTTTCATTGATTTATCAAGGGTGAGAGGATTTACAAGTGGTATAGTACGACCAGACTCATTAGCATCTATATACATATTATTTCCCCTGTAGGTGAAGTAGATTCTCCTTTCAGGGAACTTCATGTTGGCAGCCATGCAGTTGAACCATGGTACCCCTAGGATAGCATCCTCATGTTGGAGAGGAGAGATAAAGAAGTCTTTTTTGTCGACATAGCTTTGGACATGAAGCCTCAACTTCCCAATCAAGGGAGAAACGGAGGCTTGTTGTCCCTTGAAAGCGGCATCGGCAGTTACAACATCTCCCATCTCAAAAGTGTGAATGCCCAACTTGGTGGCCAACTCCATTGATATGAAGTTGAGAGTAGAACCAGGGTCAAACAAGATGAAGGCATCATGCTCCCTTACCTTTCCCCAAGCATAGGAGAGAGGTGATCCTTTGCAATGAGTATCCTCTTTCCCTTACCTTTCCCCAAGCATAGGAGAGAGGTGATCCTTTGCAATGAGTATCCTCTTTTATAGCTTTGATAGTGGAAGCTCTAGGAATCTCAGTGCGAGCATTTCTTCTGGGGCAAGAACGATAGCCATGTCCTTGCTCCCCACACTTAAAGCCTTTGTGATCCTTGAAAAAAGTTTCAAGATCTTTAGAAGAGAGTTTATTTTTACCTTTGTAAACTCCTTTCTCCTTGGACTGATTGCTGTTGTTGTTGTTGGCATGGCCGTGGGAAAAATTGTGGGCATTAATTTTTCCCTTTGCATCACTTTTGTTGGTATTTTCCATGGGTTTGACATTCCATCTAACCCCTTGTTGGAAATTGATGCGTGAAGCAACCATGGTATGGTGGATTACTTTGCTCATAGAGTCAGGCCGTTGAGAGTTGACCTACTCGGTCATCTCTTCAAGTAATCCCGCACAGAATTGTTGTTTTTGCTCAGCAAATTCTATCTTTTGAAAGACAGTAGCCTTGAGATGGATATCCCAAAACTTGTCCACATATTTGTGGATAGACTCATGAGAGAGAAGCCTTAAACTCCGCCATTCGATGAGAACTTTGTCCTTTGCATCGCTTGTTGCAACGAATTGCTGCATGATGGAAACTCGTAGAGTTTTCCATGTCTTTGGGGCTTCGCCATTGCCACGAAGTCTAGCCCACCATTGACGAGCCGATTTTTGGAAGTGCATAGCTACATGGCATAGCTTGGAGGACTCCATGAAGCCCTCATCTCCAAAGGCCACATCAAATTGTTGGATGAAGGCCAATAATTTGTCGGTAGCACCAAAGGTGCCATGATAGGTGAGAAAAGAGATACTCTTTCCTCCCTCTTTGAACTTCTTGAGCTTTTGTGACCTCCGCCATGCAGGGTAAGATTTGCGATGTCCTCCCCTGTTATATTCTCTAGGAGAATAGCCATAGCTTTCATCGGTAGAGGAGGAAGGTGAAGAAGAAGGAGAAGAGGGTGACCTCTTTCTTGGCCTTTTCTTCCTTGGTTTCCTCTCTTCCCTTTTGGAGTGACAAGGAGAAGGACTATGGGTTAACCATTTCCTTTGGGAGGATTTGGTGATCTTTTAGTCCGCGTTCTTTGTGGAGCCACATCTTCGGAGGAATTTAGGGATTCATTGCTTTCTTGATCTTTGGATTCCTCCTCTTGTGTGGGAGAGTCTTCTTTTGGAGGTCTCTTCAAGAGGCCTCATAAGCTCTCTCGCCTCTTGGAGAGGAAAGGAAATCCCATAAGCACAAAGTTGTTGAGTAACTTCGGCTTGCAAAGTGGGGTTGCCCATAGCTTGTTGCAACCTAGAGACAAGATAATTAACAAACATGGAGGCATCATCATTGGCACCTTCATGTGAAAAATCAAAGTTATCAATGTTCATTCTACTCTCTTGGTTATTGTCAGCCATGTTAATTAAACTTATATGTTTACTTAGTGTATGCTTTGGCAATTCAAAACCTTAATCCTCTTAGCCTTTGAAAATAGGCACTTAAGTATCTACACCCACGGCTCGAATTGGTTAATTATAGAGAGTAGTGGAGCGAGTCTAACATAGCGAAATTGCCGAGGGATAGCTGCTTTCTGACTTCTTATGGCTCAATAATGATAAAGCCGTAGGCAAATCTAAATAGACTCCATTATTAAGACCAAAGCTCTTGAGATGTGCACCATATCCCACATAGTGGGCTCAACAAAACCGATAATAGATCCCCGACCCACTTACCCTAATATGATTAACAAAAACAACCATTAATAGGCTACTTAAGGACCTCTCTTCTTAAACAAGAAAAGAAAAACCAAATGCTCTGATACCAATGTAATGGAGATGGCCTATGAACTTTGAGAGTAGTGGAATTCAGAAATTAAGTGAAGCACTTTTGAGAGATTACTTTGTGAGCATAGCGGGTGACCTTAGTTGATGGTAGCAACATAAACATGGTACTTAGTTAACTTGGCATGAACAATAATTTTGCAAGAGAGAGAGAGAGTTTAGAGAAGAGAAGAGGAGAATCTTGAGGAAGAAGGGCAATTGCTGGAGGAGGGAGGGCGGCTAGAGGAGTAGATGGAGAGAGGAGGTGGAGAAGGAATCTGAGGAGGAGGAGCAAGGGAAGAGAAGGAAGCACATAGGCAGCAAGAGGAGGAAGGGGAGGAAGGTCCTCCAAAAAAAAAAAAAAAAACTCGCTCCATTGAGCTCGCTCGAAGACCTAACTCCTTCCTCATTAAGTGTGTAGGGTGGTCTCTTTTTGACTCAAGCATCTTACCCCCCATGCATAGGAAGCTTCTCAAGCAACTTCCTCCGATTAAGTGTGTAGGGTCTCTTTTTGACTCAAGCATCTTAACCCCCGGGCCCCATGCATAAGAAACTTCTCAAGCAACTTCCTCATTAAGTGTGACAAGTACCTCAAGTACCTTAGTCATCAAGCATGAGAAGCACGTTAGGTGAAGTTCCTACCTCAAGCTCAGCCCTAGCTTGCTTAAGGTCAAAGGCAAGTTTAGGTCGGGTTCCCAACTCAGGCACATCCCTAGCTTGCTTAAGGTCAAAGACAAGTTTAGGTCGGTTCCCACCTCAAGCTCAACCCTAGCTTGCTTAAGGTCAAAGGACTTTTAATACTAACCATTGGAGGTCTTTAATGAAGCTAACCCTAAGGTCTTTCAAGCTCCATTAGTTAACCTTGCTCTTTGATAGACCATCTCTCATTTGGGCCCCTTTACCATTGGCCTTGTATTGAGATAGATCCATAAGCACATGTCTATATTCTAACCCTTGTTCCCGTTTATTATCCCACATTAAATGATCAATTGAATATGAGAAAATCATTTGGGTTGGTTAGATATTAGATATTTAATGACACTAGTCAAAAGATGCAACTTGAAGGATGTCAAGGTAGATTCCCTCCAAAAGATGCAGAAGCCGTGCTTACGACAGAGGTACTAGTAGTTCTGTTAATGATGTAACTAAGGTGGCGGCATCAAGCCTGCAAGAAATCTAGCCCTTTTTTGCATACAACCTAATGGACTGTCGCCGCCACCATCCCATGCAGCCAACTCTTCTTCTTAAGTGCTAGCGGTCCTCCAATCCACAACACCCCAGCCAACCCCTCTAGTGTCGAGACAACCCTCCTCAAATTTTTGCCAATGTAATGGATCTTAGGCCATGGTCACATGAGGCTTGGTTTCCACATCAGCGCAACCATAAAGCTGCCCTGCAACCTCCAGGCTCCAGCTGGCAGTGCTACGGGTATTGACAACTCACGCATGACCACACAAATGTTCAGCGACTAAATTTTTTAATATTTTATTTTCTTAGTCAGCATAATTATCCATTACGAAAATTTTCTTAGTCGGCATAATTAACCATAATTATGCCTCGTGTGGCCCTTATATGCTAAGCCAATAAGAGATGCAAAGAAAGATGACTCATCTAGCTACAAGAAAACAAAGATAAGATGCAGCATCATGAGGATGTATTTGCACAAGAGGGCGCTTGTTACCAGCATATATGATATATTGAGTGTATAACTAAATAAAATAATTTTTGAATCTTGAGGTTGCAAAATGCAGTCAACAATAGACAAACTCTGTACAATCATCTTGATGCTAAAATTGGTTCCGCATTCAGACAATATATTAACAACAGTATGTCCCGCGCTATGTAATGTAGTTGAAGGAGATGGCCACCGATACAGTGGACCTACAGCCACCAACCAATGATTGGGATGTGGTAATGCAAAAGCTCACCGAGATCAGAGAAAGATCAATGGCCACTGAGAGTGAGATTGATAATCTCAAAACAAATGAGGTTCATATCAAAGCTGAAGTGGACTCACTGCAAAAACAGGGCCAAGAGAATATAGAGGAACAAATAAAGCTGCAAGCCAGTCTGGACACGGCATTACAAAGATGCCAGGAGATGGAACGATAGAATCAGGCATCAGAACACAAACTTCAAAGAGCAGAGGAAGAATACAAGAAAATCAGCAAGTCACTGACAGATGCGGAGAAAGAGATGGACAATCTGACTCTACAACTTGCTGATGAGTCCAAAGAGGTGGAAACCTTAAGGAATTCCAAGGAAAAGGCCGAGATAGAACATGAGGCAAGCCAGGATGAAGTGATTGAGCTGAAAGATCAGACCATCCAAAGGCTAAGGGCATCTCCGGCCAGAGTCAGAGCTGCTAGCTTGATTGGCACAACTTCAGAAAATGATTTGTATGAAGAACAAATGAAGGAACTCCAAAAGGAGTTGACACTAGAGAAAAGGCAAAGACTGATGCTGGCCGAGGGATCTCTTGTAATGCAAAACCGCATGGAAGAAGAGAACAAAGCCATGCAAAATGAGCTAGAAGCCGTGAAAACGAAGATGGACGAGGAATTTCAGCAATGGCAAACAGAAAACGAAGACACCAAGAGGAAGCTCAAGGAGTCGGAAAAAATCAATGCAGATCTGAACGACCTCCTAGTGAACATGGGAGATCAAGCGGAAGAGGCAAAGAAGACATTTCAAAAGCAGATAGATGAGCTGAAAGGCCAACAACAAACTGAAGAGCAACAGTTTAGCACCGGGCCAGCAGCAATGGAAGGAATTGACATAGAAAATGTGTGAGATCCAGTGGACACCAATTTGCAAGAGGACATCCTTGTGGGACCTTCACAAGAACCCCAAGATCTAACACAAGAAGAAGAAGAAAAGCTACAGAAGGCAATAGAAGCAGCGATAAAGGACACGGCCAAAGGATCATTGGAGTGGGAGTAGAGAGTTTTTAAATAGATAACCATTCAGAAGATAGATGCCAATATCATTCGGCGTGAATGGCTACAGCCTTCTCTCCCATATCCTCTTCTAAAGTATGAAGCTGCTACGATCAACAAATGGATAAAAGAGGAGCCAATAGTGCCATTATACAACATAGATATCTCCAAACCTGAAGGAGTTAAGCTGATCGTGGATTCTCACCCCAAGTGGAGAAAAGCATGGCTCACCAAATATCCGCAATATTTAATACATCTGGTAGAGGCACCGAAAAGAATCAAAGACAACCTCAGTTTTTGCCCTCTACCAAGGATGCGGACATGGAAAGCACACGAGCTGTTGCAGAGAAGCCAATCCACATGGCTTAATTACCCAAAGCTGCCAAGCTTGAAGGCAGGCGAGAGAATCAGTGAGCAATACATGGTGAAAACCCTAACGGGCGCCATCAAATTGTTCACTAGCTCGCCTGCCCTATCTTGCATCATGCTTAGAAAAATATGTAAAACCCTTCTGGCAGTTTTCGAAACCTTCAAACCTGGACAGGCAACAGACAATATCTTCTTCTTCCAAGATACATACAGATGTGCCTACGATCTGTCTGCTCAGTCTTTTCATGAGGTGATACATGCACTTTATCAGAGAATTATGTTTTTGCCTTCTTATCACCTCCAAGCCTTTCAAGAAGCCTTCTACACCGGCTTCTTCACCATCAACACATAGATATTCAGCCCGACACTACTGGCTCAGCATGCGTGATATGAGTCCCTTCTAAAGATGCGCGAAAGCCTCCACTGAAGAAGCAGCTCTACTGCCATGTCGGGGACGACATGAACTAGGAGGGGGGGAGTGTTAGCAGCTGGACACACCTAATAGAGAATGATTCCTCGGCAGGATATTATTTTTTGTAATTATTCTTTAATTGAGAAAAACTGTCAATTTACCTTTGTAAATAGTGGGGCTTGCATAAGCTTCCAGATTGTATCCCATTTTTGACATTTAGATTGAGTGGATGGTTAAATTGGAACCTTAGGGTTTGAGATTGTAAGGTATTTATACCACTTTTGACCTTAATAAAAAAAACCCTTTTGTCATTTTTAAAAGTTCTGTCTGTGTACATACTCCGTGTACGAGAGAGAGTGAGAGTTTCATCTTGATGCTACGCGTGCACCGGTGGTCGGAATCGAGTGCGGAGAAGTGCAGCGTGTTGCCCTCGACGAGAGCTACGCACCAATACCTACATTGCGGGTGTACGGTCTGGCTTCACGAACTCGACCCACGAGCTACATCTGGTGATTCGGTGAGCATACATCGTCTGTTTTCGCATTTCAGCATATCCACGCATTCGCATTGAGTAGAGCTACGCATTCGGCACTTTAGTTTTCGAAAACGACGACCTGCAAATTTCGACCAAACATCCTACGTGATTTTGCACCAGGCGTTTAGGGTTGGGATTTTGGTTCATGGACCTTAGAGAGAGCGACCTATTGGTGTTAATAGGGTCTCCTTTAAGTTCTCTGGTGTTTCAAGAACGTTTGATGGGTATTTGGCTCTTGAAAGCTTTGTAGGAAATCTCCTCTTATGCACTCCTGAAGGCTGTAGCTTAGACATTGGGTAGAGACCTCTGTAGGAAGTAGTCGAGAGTCAGTCGAGTGTAGGTTGACACCCTATGCTTGCTTCCATGCACCTACGGGTCGAGCTTTGTCCTTAGCTGACAAACCTTGTTAGGTGAGTTCTCGCTATGCTGACGTCTGTCGCGGCGTATCCGCCAACATACGCCAATGCTTGATAGAATAGATTCAAGTTCTCTGATACACTCTTCCCTTCTTTCTGCAAGCTCCATATTCCAAGAATAATTAATATGGAGCATCAGCAACTTGTCAAGAATTCATAAACGGGCATGAAGAGTGTACACATGCACATTTATAAGAGGAATCGGTAGAATAGGATCCCAATTTGGATCATCCATGTCTTGATTAGGGGGTACACTCTGGTTACAATTGAGGATACCTTGAAACCATTTTTGGAGTGCTTTACCCACTGTTTGTGTAGTGGTCACACCTTTCGCAGAATTGACTACAGCTTTGCCACCCTTACCCTTACCCTTACCCTTACCCTTACCTTTCGCAGAGTTGACTGTATCTTTGCCACCCTTAACCTTACCCTTGCCCTCAGTTCCTAATGAGACTTTACTGTGGCATCAATAAATGTATAGAAAGAGGGTCATTGCACCTCGCTTGCATCCTAACATACACTTGATTTTCAAGTCTCCTGCCAAATGCCACTCCACTTGGAACGTACCCAGACTTGAAACCTACAATCGTTGTACTTCTTGTTGTTGCCAAATGACGTCAACGATTGGGGTGTGATTAAAATATTTTGAGAGACTCATGTGTCTCATGTGGGAGATGAAAAGCTTCCAGACACCAAATATTCTTCTCGGATTGAACACCTAAATAGGTGTTTCCCTTCTCGCTGGCATTTAGCTCAACATCAACTCCCACCAAGGCTCTGTTCATACGGTTAACGCTTACCCTTTCAAGCCGTTGACCTTTGACAATCTAGCACTCATCAAGCTTCATCACAAATATAACTTTGCCATCACACTCTTCCTGTGTCAACCCATAAAATCTGATCATTGACTCCTGGAGCTTCAACAAGTCAACATAGACATTATTGAACTCGTTGTTTGTAATGAAAATATTTGTTCTCTTCTAGTGGCAGGACATCCTCCATATATTGAAATGTAAGTACCTTCTGGTGATAATTGCACTCGTCCTGTTCGGCATACTATGGCTGCTAAATGGAGTTACTACCTCGACTGCCTATGCAAAAAAGACCTTTCAGAAGATATGAATAGATTTTTCACAGCTCGCCCGGGAGTAGCTTTCCTATAAGGGAAAATAAGGGTTAATTTGTGTTGGCTACCAAACTGATGTCTGCCATCTTCAACCATCTGAACTTGATTCGATAACTCTACGTATATTGACCTTTGCTCATAGGACAACGTTGCAGTATCTGTTGTTGCTAAATCTCTCTCTCTCTCTCTCTCTCTCTCTCTCTCTCTCTCTCTCTCTCTCTCATGAGAGACAAACCTGCATAAAAAGCTCCACTCCAAACTACAATCTGCACAAAAAGCTCTGCTCCCACACTGCCACCTACAGAAAAAAGCGTCAAACTGCTCTGACCTGGTTTGAACCTGCTTTTGGAGAAGATTAAGCGCATACTACAAAGAAGTAGCGGCATGATGATTTTATAATTAATCGAGGGTGCTTTTGACGACAGTGTTGGTAGCTTTTGACGCCAGTGTTTTTAGCATTTTTTTTTGCCACATGGCTGCTTTAGCATCAAGATAGGAAAGAGAGAGCCTTTGGCTTGCCAAGTAAAGAGGGTAGGTACATGGGGACGATGAGGGGTTGCAGCTTACCGTGAGTCGGAGGTGATCTGCATGTAGTCCTTGTTCAACAGCACCACTCCCATTTTGCAAGTTTGCCAAGCTTGGAAGATGCGAGGTGCTGTGTTGAGGGTGGTGTTGTGCGGAGGCGACGATTCACGAAAAAGGGATGTGAAGGTCTCGAGATGCAACTGGGAATCTCCAAGTGCCTTTTTTTCTTCTCGAGTTGCCTTCCACCACTCTCGCCTGGGTGCGCCGCTGTTGAAGATGTTGACCTTAGCTTCATCACCCATTGACAATGCCGATGACACACCAACTTCGTATGCGCGTGTATTATGTGGTGTGTGTGTGTGTGTGTGTGTGTGTGTGTGAGAGAGAGAGAGAGAGAGAGAGAGAGAGAGAGAGAGAGAGGGAGAGAGAGTTGTTCTACGTTGCAAGAGCTTTTGGTAAAAACAGCCGAAGCGGCGAGAGCTGCCCAAGAAATCAGATAATCTCTTTGTCGCGATCTCTTCACGTAGATGGCTCAGAGCGTTCATATCATGGAATCCGCAAAATCTCTCTCTTCACGCAGTACCTCACAAACGATTGTCAAGCGCTCTCTCTCTCTCTCTCTCTCTCTCTCTCTCTCTCTCTCGCGGTGTTGGGTGAAGGGTCGCAAAGGCTTATGGTTTCCATCTTGATGGCAAAGGCAAGGCTTGTGGATCTAACCTTACAGCTTTAGTTTTCCATAGCATGATCCAATCCAACCAGATCAATAGACCAAGCTCTATATTCATCGCCATAAGAGTAGTAGACCTTTGATCAATTTTTATAGGTGCATTTAATGTAGTAATGTTACTCCTCCTTACTGCACTCATCTATACTCTTTATAATGCAGCTTAAAGTTTTCAAGGAAGGAGAGACCCTCCATGTGTCACTCACTGCTTCACTTAAGAGAAACCCTCTCTAAAATGCAAAAGAGAGAGTAAGATTGTAAGAAACAACAAGCAGCTTTTCATCTTTTGTGAAAATGTAAAATCAAAAGAATTTCTTTTTCTTTAGTAGTAGAAAATGCTTTTTTCATAGAAAGTCAAAGACTTTCTACTTTCTCCTCTACAAAGAATAAATGTATTGGTTTAAATGCACATAACAAAAAAGAGATAAATTTAGTGGATATTTTATTATTTAATGAGAATTTAATTTTTGAAGATATATTTGGTTTTTTCTTTTCAAGAGGTTTTTTTCAAGACCAATATTGATATATATATATATATATATATATATATATATATATATATATATATATATATATATAAAGTTTTAAATAATTGAAAAACAAAAACAACTCATGTGGTGTCAACTTGAGGTAGTTTCACTTTGAGAAAATACATGCAAATAAAAGAGTAGTTATCCATGTTATTGACCGAGAGAGAGAGAGAGAGAGAGAGAGAGAGAGAGAGAGGGGGGGGGGGGGAGGGGGTCGCATTGCATGTGTGTGCGTGTACGTGCACGTGTGTGTGTGTGTGTGTGTGTGTGTGTGTGTGTGTGTGTGTGTGAGAGAGAGAGAGAGAGAGAGAGAGAGAGAGAGATTTTCCTTTCGAGCTCATAGGGCTCCGTCTCACCAAGGACACCATTCAAGCCCTTCAAATTTCTCGGGGGGGGGGGCACTAAATATCTATGCAACTATCACGTGAGTACAACAAAAAGGGATTATTAAATTTTTTTCTCACATGTTCACATACAAAAAGATACCATAAAATGTAATTGAAATTTTTTTTACATACTGAATTATTTGTCAAAAATTCATAGATAAGGAGTTAAAAAATAGTCATTAAACGCACGTGATATACAAAATTTATATTTAGTGACACACCAAGTCAAATTTCCAAGATAATATGGTTTTCTTAGAGTAAAAGTTTATTTTCAAAAAGGTAGCTAACATTTTTCACCCATAGAAAATAAATAAAATGTCCAACAAAAATCAACCCTCACATTAGCATCCCAAATAGAGAGAGAGATTGCCCAATTAATGTACCTTTTACCAGTTCTTAAATTATTTGTCATTTTTGTTTTTAAGAGTTAAATTGTGGAAAATGCTTAAAAATCAATAAATTCTCTAAATTTCAATAGGCAAAGGTGCCTATCAAAAATCAACCCCACACACACACACAGAAAAATATTTTTAGATCGAACGAATGTAAGAGCACAAGCAGAAGGGAGAAGAGGAGAAAGAGAGAATAAAGTGTTTAAGGGTGTAAGAACAATCTAAAATGGCGCTAAAGTTACACAACAAGTCTTTAACACTTGAATATTTATTTAAAGGAAGGGGAGAGAGAGAGAGAGAGAGAGAGAGAGAGAGAGAGAGAGAGAAGGAGGAGAATAATAATAATAATAATAATAATTTTAATCCCATAGGAACAATCCTAGAAGATATATATGGCAACTTGGGTGAGAATAAAGTTATTTTTGTTTCATCTTCTAACTCTCTCTCTCTCTCTCTCTCTCTCACACACACACACACACACACACACACACACACACACACACACACACACACACGTCTTGAAAAAAGAAGAATTTAAAATGTTGTAGGAGGAATCCAATGAGATCTCAAAGATCTATTTGATGGTCTCAAGTTGAAGACCTTAGAGAGAGAGAGAGAGAGAGAGAGAGAGAGAGAGAGAGAGAGACCAATCATTGCCATCTATACTTTTCTTTACAGAGATTAAGAAAAAAAAGTTTGCTCATCCTTTTCATGCATTGACTTGAGGTCATCACTTTAACCGAAGTGCCAATTTTTCAACTACTATACCACAATGACAAGTCATATGTGTATGCACACATGAGCTCCATGCAAACTGCTATCCATCTAATATGTGTGTGTGTGTGTGTGAGAGAGAGAGGGTTTTTTTGTTGGGGGGGCGGGGGGGGGGGGGACAAATCTTCGATATAAGAATATATATATGTACACACACATACACGCGCACACACACACACACACATATGTGTGTATATGTGTGTGTGTGTGTGTTCAAGTAGGGTATGATACTCATATTCTCAAATTTTCAAGGAACCTAATGTGTACACAAAAAGAGGATGTCCTACATTGCCTCAATGTCCAATCACACATTTAATAGAGTAACAATTAAGCCAAATGGTTGGTATAATATGGATTGTGCGCAAGGAAATAGGCTCAAGCTGGTTGAATACAATCTGCTCTCTCAAAGAGGAATATAGTTTTGTAATTAGAGGAGAAAGATAGATAGAGATTAATGGCATGCATGATTTTAGTCACAACATTAATTTAACATCACTCCTTTAGTTTAGCATAATGGCCAAAAATCCTACAAAAATAAACAATTGAGCAACCTTACTTTGCTTTCAATTCTATCACATTTTAAGATGCAAATGGTGTGAAAGTGTACATGAACAAATAGTGTGCACCTTATCATAATAAGATGCTTATTTATTGTTGTGATTAGGTGATGAAGTAAACCATTACCATGCTTGTGAACATAGATAGAGATCCAAGAGAATCATCTAGAGAGCAACATAGTGTAATCACATTCTTATTATTAAAAGAATGTCATCTCATCTCTTTGAAACTTGAAGCTTTTCTTGTACATTGGAAAGTAAGAGCCCTTATATTTTCACAACTCTACTCTTAGACATGAAAAGTTTTATAATTATACATAGTAGCAATTATGGGCCTTCATCTTTAAAAACTTGCTGGTTTACCCAGTTTGTACTTCTCGACTTGGTAGCACTTTTGTCAACTCTAGGTAGACCACGGGAAGGATGGTCTTCTTGTCATATAAGAAGTTATGATGTACACTTCTACCATGTCTTGCTCATAAGAAAGACGTAAGGATAGAAGTAAGTAAGAGAGTGGAGTAGAGACATTGAGTTCAATTGTGTTCCTATTGTTGAAACCAATTCTAGAACGCACTCCATTTAAAAAAAAAAAGCTTTATTGTTACACTGATTCCAGACGGCTTTCATCTCTTCATACCATGCTAGCTTACATAATCTGTATAATCAACATTGGTAGCATTGCTAAACCAAGATACACCAGAAGGAGGAGACTCTCTCTCTCTCTCTCTCTCTCTCTCTCTCTCTCTCTCTTTCTCTCTCTCTCTACCACAATAGAAGTAGAGCACTCCCAAGTTTTTTAAACAAGGGCTAGCACCTTATGAAAAAAAAACTATAAGAACCTCCCAAGCTTGGTATCAAAGAATGCTTATGCTTTGTATAATCTTACATATATTTATGTTTGTTAGAATCTTCAAGAGGTTGTGTAATGCATTACTTTTAGAAATACAATAGAATATATATGTAGGAATAGAGTATTGATAGTGTTTCACTTGAAGAGAAAATATCCCTACAAGAATAGAAGCGTTGTTTCTTTGGCCGCAGCAACCTGCGGGTCACATACTAGTCTTTCTTGATTGAATTGTGAGGGATTGTTCAAGTGGTCCTTGGTTCTTGTTGATGCTTTGGATATCCTTGACAAGGTTGTTGATGTCCTTACTTAAGGTGCTACTTTGTAAGAGTTTGATGGAGCCAGTTTATGATGTTGATGCTAGGGCGACCGCGACTGCGCCTGCCTGGATATCGCAAGGACATGAAGTAAGTGGAGGCGGCAATGTATGTGGGATCTGTGGGAAATTCAAGGCTGCCATCTCTCCTTTTTAGCTCATTTGTTAGGTGCAGTGGAGTTGAAATGGTAAAGATTTAGGTCTTACACTTGCACAAATCCTTTACTTTTTTTCATCGCATTAGTGATTGTATTTAGTGTTTATTTCATTAGTGATTGTATTTCATTAGTGATTGCATTTAGCTTAAATGATGGTTCCTATAATTTTCCTTGGGGAGAGAGAGAGACAGAGAGAGTTGACACCAAATGGGGTCCCAACCGACCCTCTCAAGGGCTCCCCACACCGTTGTCGATGTGGTATTTGCTTTAGATTGCGTAATTGGAATGTACACATATGCAATACCTCAAGTGCAGACTCTACTGACTCGAATGATGGTTGTCACTACAGTAACTCTTCAAGACGAGGCACCTCTAGGGCTGATTTGATGCATCTTTGGATCCTTCTCGATGTGGGATTGCAGATGGCTACAAGGGGTAGATTTGGGGTTGAATTGCACTCCCAAGGTAAAAACTGAAAGGTTGAAAACGCAGATCTGATGAGGCCGATAATGGACAACAATGGAGCACTTGGTGTTGGCGAGGGAATGGCTGAGTGGAGGCTCAATGGGCTGCCAAAGTACCAGATTGCAATGGGAAGACTCGTGAGGTCAGATCTGATCCGGTTCTACGAGGGAGATGGGTTGAAATTTAAGAATGTTGAGCGTTATCTGCATGGATGGACAACACTATGGCTTATCTGATGATGCAAACCCGAAAACGCTGTTTCTGGCTGGTTGGCTAAAAATGCAAGGCTAAGATTTGTAGTCCACTAGCACTCTGCCAATTTGCTTTCAAATGCTAGCTTATGGCTCTCTTTATAGGTGAGAGTAATAAGTTATAATCCTTTCAAGGCGTAGTAGGGCAGACCATACTAGACCCAACAAATACATCATAAAAATGATTTATTAATAAGTTTATCTAGGGGGTAAGTTTGTGGGTGAAACTGTCGCACAACTGTCGATTGGGGAATTTGATCGATGCAGGGAATGGCTCATTGGATTCCTCTAGCCTAAATCATAATAATAATTTATTAATAAGTTTGGCTACGGGATAAGTTTTTGGGTGAAACTGCTATGGACCTGGGAACTTGATCAACGTGGGTAATGGCTCATTGGATTTCTCTAACCTAGAACTGTTAGAGTTTTGGCAATGCCCCAATCATCATGGACCTTCATTTTTTCTTCCATTCTCTTTCTAATCTGCAGACATTCAACAATAAGTAGGCAATGGTCGTCAAACTTTGATGGACTAAAAATTTGATGGAAGGATCTCACCTTGTGACCTTGGAGAAGAAATTGTTAGGAAATAAGACGTAGCTAAATAGGATTTTGAGTAGATTACTTAATGGAGAGAGATAGATTTCACACACAAGAGATTATAGAGTAGAGAGAGAGAGAGAGAGAGAGAGAGAGAGAGAGAGAGAGAGTACACACAATATACGTGGTTCACCCAATGTGGGCTACGTCCACGAGAAAGCAACCACTCAATGGCTTTAGCACTTCAAAAGAAGAAGTAGTTTACAAAGGGATTAAACCCTTGATAGAGCTCCCGCCTTGCTTCACTCTCACCACCTCACACTCACCTTGTTGCATCAACTTCACACTATGAAATGTGTGCAGAAATGTCCTCCTTTTATAGGCCAAAAGGGCTGCCCTCTCTTATGAGAGGCAGCCATGTGTAGCCGCCCTTGTGCGAATAAGTCCAAATCGGACCCTCCAATCCGCCCATGTGTGGCCGCCCTTGAGAAGACAAGTCCGCTTTTGAATTCGGCCACCGGCCACCAGCCATTGACTTTTGACCACCGGCCATTGACTACCGGCCACCGACCGGTTGTTTTCCGAACACTTTTCGGCCGCCGTCCGGCCATAATATTCCAGCGAAAAAAAAAGTCTCGAGGCCTCTAAAGTTGCCCGTGATTCTTGTACGTGAAAATTTTGGTTTCCGGTGAGTGATTTTCCTTCACGCACGATGGCTTCTCCTCATAATGGGGGCCTTACAAATGTGCGCTTTTACTGCAGAAAATTACAAGGGTAAATCAGGCTCCATACTTAACAATCTCCCACTTGGAGACTGATCTCCAAACCAAACTTGTGACTGCTTTCCATTGTGGCTTCTTATCCTTGAATGCCGATTGAAGATGAGCAAAAGCTCAACTTCTCCTTGTTGACCACCTTTGTAAACATGTCTGCAGGATTTTCACTTGTATGCACCTTTCCTAGCTTTAGCTGTCCCTCTTCCAAAAGAGTGCGTATGAAGTGATATCTCACCTCAATGTGCTTTGTCCTTGAATGAAAGGCTCAGTTCTTCGCAAGATGGATAGCGCTTTGGCTATCACTGTACAAGACACAATTGTCTTGTTTGAATCCAAGCTCTTCTAAGAATCTATGAAGCCACAGAATTTCTTTGCTTGCCTCCGTCATTGCTACATACTCTGCTTCCGTGGTAGAAAGTGAAACCACTTTCTGCAGCTTTGAAGCCCAGCTTACTGCTGTGCCTCCAACCATGAACACATAGCCAGTAGTGCTCCTTCGAGTATCTTTGTCACCTGCCATATCTGCATCAGCATACCCTTCTAGAAAAATATCAGTTCCTCCAAAATACAAAGCATTTGTTGTTGTCCCTTTTAGATACCTAAGTATCCACTTCACAGCTTGCCAATGCTCTTTACCTGGGTTGTCCATGAACCTACTCACAACTCCCACTGCATGTGCAATGTCTGTCCTTGTCCAGACCATAGCATACATTAGAGAACCTACCGCTGTAGCATATGGAACTTTAGACATATAGGCTAGCTCCTCTTGTGTCTTTGGACACATATCCTTCGTTAGTTTAAAATGACCAGCCAAAGGTGTAGAAACTGGTTTTGCATTTTGCATTTCAAACCTTTCTAGTACCTTCTTGATGTAATCTTCTTGAGATAGCTTTATTGTCTTCTTCGTCCTGTCCCTTGATATTTTCATACCAAGTATCCTCTTTGCAGCACCTAAATCTTTCATTGAAAAAGATTTAGACAACTCCTCTTTTAGGTCTTTGATGTCCTGCATGTTAGCACTTGCAATCAGCATGTCATCAACATACAACATTAGGATGATGAACTTCCCATCTCCCAAATTCTTCGTGTAGACGGAGTGATCCGAGTTGCATCTTGTGAATCCATGATCCAACATCCATCGATCAAACTTCAAGTACCATTGTCTTGATGCTTGCTTTAAACCATACAAGCTCTTCTTTAATCTGCAAACCATTTTCTCCTTACCTTTTACTTCATACCCCTTTGGTTGAAGCATGTAGATTTCCTTCTCTAAGTCACCGTGAGGGAATGCCGTATTTACATCCATTTGCTCGAGATTTAAATCATGAGCAGCCACAAGGCTTAAGACAAGCCAAATTGAGTTCATTTTTACAACAGAAGAAAATATTTCATTGAAGTCAATACCTTTCTTTTGAGAAAACCCTTTTACCACAAGCCTAGACTTGTACCTTTTCTTCCCACCTTCTTCTTCCTTCAGCTTGTACACCCATTTGTTTTGAAGTGCCCGCTTACCTTTAGGCAACTCAACCAACTCCCATGTTTGGTTGCGATGTAGTGAGTCCATCTCCACTTCCATGCTCTTCGTCCATTCTTCTTTGGATTCATGTTGCATAACTTCTTCATATGATTTCGGCTCTCCAGAATCTGAGATCAAGAGATGGTTGAAGGAAGGAACAAACCTTTTTGGAGGTCTACTTGCTCTTGTAGATCTTCGGGGAATAGGTTGAGGCTCCTCATTTGGTTGACGTTGTTGCACATTGTCACCGTTTGCAATCCTTGAGTCTTCACCATCCTCAAGCTCCATGTACTCATCACCTGTTTCTTTTGTTTGTTTTCTTTCCAAGTAATCTTTGTACATATTTTGTTCGTTAAAAATTACATCCCTACTCCTTAAGATTTTACCATCTTCAAGATTCCATAGGCGATACCCAAAGTCACCTTCTCCATAGCCAATGAAGAAACACTTTTTGGACTTTGCATCTAGCTTTGATCTTAGGCTTCTATCTATGTGCATGAAAGCCTCACACCCAAACACTTTGAGAAATGCATAATTCACCGGTTTACCTATCCATGCCTCTTCTGGAACTCCCCCATCCAATGCCATTGAGGGTGACCGGTTGATTAAGTACACAGACGTACTTACAGCTTCCGCCCAAAGCTCAAGCGGTAGGCCTGCATGTAGCCGCATGCTTCATGCTCGCTCCATGATTGTCCTGTTCATCCTTACCGAAATCCCATTTTGTTGAGGTGTCCTTGGGGTTGTTCTTTGCCTCCGAATGCCATTGCTAGCACAAAAGCTTTCAAAAGATTGGCTACAATATTCACCTCCATTGTCGGATCTGAGGCATTTAACCTTGGTACCTGTTTCATTCTCCACAAAGGCTTTCCACTTTTGAAATATGGAAAATACATCGGATTTATTCTTCATGACATAAACCCATGTTTTTCTAGTCACATCTTCTATGAATGTTACATAGTACAATGAGCCACCAAGTGATGGTGTACTTGCAGGACCCCAAACATCAGAATGAACCAACTCAAGTTTTTAATTTTTTCTTTCATTTCCTGATTTTTGAAATTTTACCCTCTTTTGTTTACCATAAACACAATCTTCACAGAACTCTAACTCCACTTCTTTCAAATCTGGTAGAAGCTTCTTTGTTTGAAGGATTTGCATTCCTTTGGCACTCATATGTCCAAGTCGGTAGTGCCACACCGCACTGTCAACTTCTATAGTTGTTGCACAAGCTGAAGGTTGCGTGCTAACATTACACAAGTAAAGTGTACCGACTTTTTCTCCCTTGGCAACCACCAAAGGTCCCTTTGAGATATTCCACCGTTTGTTTCCGAATGCAATGTTGTGACCTTCATCGTCAAATTGTCCTGTAGAGATCAAATTTTTGCGAAGAGAAGGAACATGCCTAACATCTTTAAGCTTCCATTCATTTCCGTTAGCAGTTTTGACAAAAACTGTACCTTTGCCGACAATCTCACAAGCTTCATCATCTTCCAAGTATACATACCCAAAATTACCTTTGATGTAGTCTTGGAAATGTTGCTTGTGTGGTGTCGCATGGAATGAAGCCCCGTAATCTACTATCCAGGAATTAGACACATTGTCGAATGAGAGAATTAGAGCATCTTGCTCTACTTTACTTGCCACATTGGCCTCCGATGTTGGCTTGTTGTCTTCAGACTCTGTCTCCTTCTTCTTCTTGGACCAGCAATCCTTCTTGACGTGGCCCTTCTTGCCGCAGTTCCAACATTCAAGAACTGACTTTGTGCGTGACTTGCTCCGCCTTGAGCGATCACGACCCTTTTGGTTTTTGAACCTCTCGTTAGGCCTTCCTCTTGTTTCCATTGATAGTGCAGCACTTGATGATTCTCCTGTGCTTCTCCTTCGCATTTCCTCGCTTAGGAGAACACCCACAACATCATCAAACTTAAGAGTATTTGTACCAGAGATAGAATTACTTACAGCCATCACAAGGCTGTCCCAACTATCCGGTAGAGATGATAGTATAAGGAGAGCTCGCACTTCGTCATCGAAATTGATTTTCACCAATCGAAGTTGAATTATGTTTGTGTTAAAGTCATTTAGGTGTTCTGCAACTGAACCATTCTCTGCCATCTTTAGATTGAACAAGCGCTTCATAAGAAATACCTTATTGGATGCCGATGGTTTTCTCGTAGAAGTCGTCAAGTGACTTCATCAAGTCCTCCGTGGTCTTCATCTCTGAAACATTGAAGGCCACCGTTGACGCCAAGCTTAACCGGATTGTTCCTAGTGCCTTTCCATCAAGGACAATCCATGCTTCATCTGCCATTGTTGCGGGCTTCTTCGCAAGACCGCCTAGTGGAAAATAGAGGTCCTTCTGGTAGAGATAGTCTTCAATCTGCATTTTCCAATGTTGGTAGTTTTTGTCGTTGAACTTCTCAATCTTGAGCTTCCCTTCCTCCGCCATAACTGCCACTCAATTCAAGGAATCCTTTCCTTGAGATAATTTAGCTACGAGCAAACCTTGCTCTGATACCAGTTGTTAGGAAATAAGACGTAGCTAAATAGATTTTTGAGTAGATTACTTAATGGAGAGAGATTGATTTCACACACAAGAGATTATCGAGTAGAGAGAGAGAGATAGAGAGAGAGAGAGAGAGAGAGAGAGAGAGAGAGAGAGAGAGAGAGTACACACGATATATGTGGTTCACCCAATGTGGGCTATGTCCACGGGAAAGCAGCCACTCAATGGCTTTAGCACTTCAAAAGAAGAAGTAGTTTACAAAGGGATTAAACCCTTGATAGAGCTCCCGCCTTGCTTCACTCACCACCTCACACTCACCTTGTTGCATTAACTTCACACTATGAAATGTGTGTAGAAATGGCCTCCTTTTATAGGCCAAAAGGGCTGCCCTCTCTTATGAGAGGCAGCTCTGTGTAACCGCCCTTGTGCGAATAAGTCCAAATCGGACCCTCCAATCCACCCATGTGTGGCCGCCCTTGAGAAGACAAGTCCGCTTTTGAATTCGGCCACCGGCCACCGGCCATTGACTTCCGACCACCGGCCATCGGCCATTCACTACCGGCCACCGACCAACCGACCAGTTGTTTTCCGAACACTTTCCGGCCGCTGGCCGATCATAATATTTCGGCGAAAAAAAAATTCTCGAGGGCCTCCGTCCCCGAGGCCTCTAAAGTTGCCCCTGATTCTTGTCCGTGAAAATTTTGGTTTCCAGTGAGTGATTTTCCTTCACGCATGATGGCTTCTCCTCATAATGGGGGCCTTACAAATGTGCGCTTTTACCGCAGAAAATTACAAGGGTAAATCAGGCTCCATACTTAACAGAAATTGATCTTGTTGAAGGTCCTCAAAAGCCATAATGGCCAAATGTTCTTGTACGTGGCTGAGAGTCCAATGCTTGTTCACTTAGACAACTTCCAAAGCATCATTGCGCATCCTCACTACAATGTTAAATCTTGCAATAACGCCATCTACACACTAAAAGGGAGTCCACACTCCAAGCTTGCATATCCAACGATCATAGTGAAATCATATGTACAAGGAGGTGCGGGATTTCAAATTGTGCATCTCAATACCTGATGCTCCAACCTTACAATGATACCTATTCTCATTGTGCATGCTCTCCAAAAAACCCCAATTCTCTTCTAAAACCGTCCCTAAATCCTCATAATGCACAACTTTATATACAAGCATTATGGTTTCTCCGCAAATGAAAACTCTTTAAAGATATGCACAAAATAGTGAATAAACAAACACCAACTCAAGCCCACACACGTTGAAGCTTTAGTATATTTCGAGGAGTTTTGGACATCTTTGGTCATAAATCTAGATGTGGCCACTCCATACTCAATAGGGAAGACACTTTAATGGGTTCAAGCTTCCCATAACCTTGTGTAGAAGTAGGTACAATATAGGATTGAGATTAGAAAAAATTCTTCTTTGAACCAATTTGGCTTGGCAAAGGTGTGCGAAAATTGTTGCTTCAATATCCGCATGTATAGCATTGAATGTGGCAGAGAGGCTATGAAGTGGTTGTTCCTCCACCAACGTAAATAGGAATATGGCTGCAAAATCATGCCACATCATAGTTATGAAGCCATAAAAACATTCCACTATCACTTAGCACCACCCAAATTTGTATTCTCAAAACATATACTGACAATGTGTTGGGAATTGAACTGGTTGTTGCAATTCCATGCTTGACATTAAGAAAACATGTTGCAGAATGGCTACAGTCTCCTTGTCCTTGCGAATGATGATCCAAGTTTGCACGGTTTCGAGCACGATGAGGTCCAATAGCAGATAGCTGCATGTATACCCAAACACGTTTGGTGAACTCTTGTGGCATCCACTCACCATATGTACCTCTTGTGTTGTGGCACGCAAGTGCTGTGATCTCATCCTTTGGCCGCCTTTGCGGAGTAGAGCTGGTCATGTGTGAGTAAAGTAAATTAAGAGGAGGAGAAGGACCTTGCTTGTTGCTACAATGTAGGTGGGAGAAAGGTAATGAGTTTGCTTGATGTGCCAATGGGAGGTGGTAGTGGAGAAGCGGGGGAGGAGCGTAGTGGCAATGAAGATAGGAGAAGGTGGATGACCTTTGCTTGGTGTGACAATGGGAGGTGGGAGGGGAGGAGAGAGGAGCTTCCTTAATGCTGCAATGGAGATGGTAGTAGAGAGATAGTGTTGGAGTAGAGGAAAAGGGGTTCTAGAGAGAGAAAATCACAAGGGTTTTTTGTGCACGTTCTGACTTTTGGAGGTCAAAAAATGTTTTTTTGACCATAAAATAGGTTTAGGGGGGTTTTAAGAAGATAAGATTTGAATTTTTAAAATTCTGGGTTTTTTTCATAACGGAGTAAAAAAGGAAGGAAACTTGGAGGTTCCAAGTGCCCCCCCCCCCCCCCCCCCCGCCCCGCCTTCTCACTAGGTAAGAGGACATTAAGAAGTGTAAGACTACTGTCCCCCTACTTTTTTGAGGGCATAGAGTGTGTCCACCACCCTCTTCTCATTAGCTGGCCTCTAATTAACCTTAATCCCAAGGACCCCTAGAGAGTTCATAGTTTTCGTAATGCATAACACAAAACTCAATAAAAAATGGAGCTATGGTGGATTAGAGCAGCTCAAATACTTGTAGAGAACCGCGATACATCAAATGAGTGATTTATAGACCAACATCCCTTCTGTTATACATAACCAAAATGTAGGTGAACAACTCCATGTAGATGGTATGTGTGACTTTATTATAGAATGGCACTTGAGTGCCAACCTTAAGACACTGAAGTGCATGTTTGGTGTATGTGGAGGTGCCAATACCAAGTATCCATGTTTGTATTGCATGGCAGACACTTGAATGAAAGGATGACTTGTAGAGCTTGAGGCTGAGAAACCACCATCAAGGAATTATAATGCGAACGTCATCGACTACTTATCGTCTTCTATGATTTGGGATCCAATTCCAGAAATAGATTTAAAAAATATACACATATGTTCAACGCATGCAAAGATTAGAATCTTGGACAAATTCCTTCGACACCACCTTGATTATGTATATTCTATTAAGCTGAGTAAACTTGCAGACGAGTGTAGAGAAAAATATGAAGCTTTGCTCTCTTGAATGTGTTTCCATGGTGGTCAAGTGCCTCTAAAAAAAGATCCTACTCTTTCTAAAGGGACGGGTGATGTTTTGCAAGATGTTTCAATGGGAGGAGCAAATTCTAGAAGATTTTTGAGCAACCTATACATCAAAAACAATTTGACGCTATGTGAAACTGTTGGAAGGATCTCTGTGTCATAACTACAAACGTCATAAGTAGATAAGATGTAACCAACAAACGGGGAAGAAGCTCGATAATTTTTTGAAAGTCTTGAGACAACAAGTTAGATCAACTACTTACGTAGATGACTTTAAGAAGACAATAAAGCTTTTAATAAATGCTATCATAGATTCTTGGGGAGAAAAAGACATCACATAATACTTGGTCAGTGTTCAATTACTTCTTAAAGTCTGGACAATTTTTCATATTGCACCTTATGAGTTCAACTAACATTTTTCTTTTTAAAAAAGATCATATTCTCTACCTACATGAACCATATTGTGCAAAACAAGGACCCCTTGGAAGATGAATTACTCAAGGAATGCAAAAAATTCACCATCAAGCGAGGAATGCTTTTTTGAGATGTACGAGAAAGGGAGCGGGGCAAAGAAGAAGCAATGCACTAAGAGAAGAATTCAATTAGTTCTATAGGAGGCGATTACAAAGGGTGAGATCAACCAACCAACAATCATGCTGCTCAACCACAAATGGAGACTTATGATTCACTTTAAAACTTTGTACCTCTTTCTAAAGAGATCCAAATTCAAAAATATATCTTTGCACAAAATATTGTCGGTTTTACATTAGTTTTTGATTATTTTATTATCAATTGGCATGTCACCCCTGTATCTCAAAAACTTTCTTCTATAGCCGCCAAGGAGGTTGACATTTGTCTCCTCAGTTGTAGGTGCATAGCTAGAGTACCAGAGAAAGTATCCCTCGCTTGACGCATTGAATCCTGCTGTGTACCCAAATAATCTAAGTGTTGCAACTCTCTCAAGCAACAAGACCTTGTTTGCATTGATTTGAAGGCGAGTGTACCCCATAAATCATGACAATATCTTCATGGAAAATATTGGCAACTCAAGATCTTTAAAATACTGCTTGTGAAAAGCACAGAAGGTGGCATTATCCAATGTAGGCAAGTAGTGGATGAGTGAGTAGGCATCCCTTTTGGAAGTGTCCTCTATTGCTTTCCCTCTAGAGCCTGTAGCTCTCCAAAAAAATATCCTTGTCAAGGAGTTCAATTTTCAAAACAAGAAGTAATAAATAAATAACAAAAGCTTGAAAAAAAAGAAGATTGTAGAAAGGGAGATCAAGGTAAACCCTGAACGAGTCTTACCATACACCGAGCAAACTTTATCGAGCAAATGGCAAAACCGAGCAAGACCCACCACAAAGACTGAACATTCAAAGCAATTGAACACGAGTTTTAAACAAGATATCCTCCCCTCTATCCACGTTGAGGGTTCAAACTCTACCATATGAGTTGATAATAGGTCACACTAAATGGAGCGTGTAAATCCTGCTAGCCCATGTGTAGGCACACCACTAACCACCACTCCCTCTTCTTAATTTTTTGTTAAGCCTCAATGATTAAAATATTGGCAAATATCACACACATTCCCTATGACTCTCTCTCTCTCTCTCTCTCTCTCTCTCTCTCTCTCTCTCTCTCTCTCTAGCTCAACTACCTTACAAGACTATCCCATATCTATACCAAGACTCAAAAGGCACTCCATACCACATGAAGAAGCAACAAACATGCTTTTGTTTTGGCATTTCATACACATGAAGAAGCAATAAACATGCTTTTTTCTTGGCACAATGTTATGCATATGTTGTTGGAAAGAGAAAATAGCGATATGCAGTGTGGTGTGGTGGAGAGAGAGAGAGAGAGAGAGAGAGAGAGAGAGAGAGAGAGAGAGAGAGAGAGAGATTCAATCTCATCATTGTGTGCCATATGGAAGTCTTGCAAGATATTAGCAAAATGCACAATATGTATAGCACATGTTTGTGCCCATTGGACTACCCTAGGTCTCGACCTTGCTCGACATTGGTGATATGTAGAACTCTAGATTTGTACTCTCTAGCCCTCAAGCCGGAAGGATGCTACGCAAAACTATTGACTTTTAGGTGCAAAACCGATTTCAGTTAACTCGTGTGTCTTAAAACTCTACAAGCCTAAAGCAAAATCATCTCTCTCTCTCTCTCTCTCTCTCTCTCTCTCTCTCTCTCTTAGAAGCAACAAATGCTCACGTGTATGCTTGTTTCTCTCTTGGATGTGGAGAAGAAATATCTTTGCGAGTAAGAGGTCTTCACGGGCATGCAAGATGTTTTGTCTTTGCTATCCATACTCCCAAAAAGGAGCTTGTTGCTCACAAGCCTAGGTGGCATGCATGCTAGGTTGAAGCTAGGCATGGGTGGTATAGAGCCAAGGTAGCACATAGTGGATGTAGTGATCGAAAAAAACCTAGATTTAATGTAATCCCACCTATAAATTTGGTGATTTACCTCTAAATTTTGAACTTAAAGGCGAGAAAACCTATGGAATTTTCTAAAAAGTAGTGTGATTTGGTGTAAAAACCTTCAAATTTAGTGTAGGTTTGGCAAGTTTATGGACAAAAGTTTTTTTGGAGCACTGAGTGGGTGACAAGCCGTGCATATTCAATAATGTTGGGCACACATTCATTGAAGGCAAACTATTGCGTCCGCTTAATATACCATGCATTCAATCCATGTTCTTTTTGGGATGCAGGCCATAGGCTAACCACAACACAACTAGCACAACCGAGTTTGTCGACGGAATTAAGGGATGAGGAAGGCATCATTATTTTTTGAACACGGTCGACTGGCGGGAGCCACAACATGGGCAGCATAGCCGAGCCTATCAGCGGAGTTAAGTGCCAAGGATGGTTTCAATTATGCTGCTGGCAAGCACTGGCTGCTGGTAGAGGCGGGGTGGATATCCAGTCATGGCAATCACGACCATGGCTCAGGGCTGAGGGAAAAAGTACTATGGCGCAATGGATCATGATCATCACCCTTCTTCCTCTTCTACAAATCATAAGACACTTGATGAAACTGTCCCGCGCCGGGTGCAGGACCATTTCATGGAGTGTCCCATATAAACTGATTAAAAGCACGACCTCATTAAAACGCAATCTTAGTCACGATTCCAGTCAAGCACGACGTGGACGTAGGCAAGCACTAGCTGCTGCTGGGAGCGTTTGCCGTAGGTAGACGCTGGGTGGATAGCCAATCATGGCCATCACGGCCAGAGCTCAACGGCTAGAGCTCAGGGCTTGAGGGACGAAGCATTATGGCACAACGGATCATGATCGTCACCCTTCTTCCTCTTCTACAAATCAAGGTACACTCCATGAAACTGTCCCACGCCGGTGCAGGACCGTTTCATGGACTGTCCCATATTGAAAGCATGAAATCATTAAAATACAATCTTAGTCACAATTTATCACAAGCATGTGCCGTGAATTCTACAAGCTTGAAAGGTCTACTACACTTGGAACCATTGTAGTGATGAATCATGACATCCCCCCTTCCCAGTCTCGCGTCCTACCTTCCTTCTCCTCTACCTTTTCCCCTCCTTTGTTGGCCTTGCATCACACCACCTTCTCTCTCTCTCTCTCTCTCTCTCTCTCTCTCTCTCTCTCTTTTGATCACATCCGAACTTGCTTCTCTCACATTTTCAGCCATAACTTAGACCTACACACTTTCCTCTCCCAGCCAAAGTGTGGGCTCTCCATTGCGACTCTCATCACTACAATTTTGGAGCATCGAGAGTCACTCATCAGCCATACACATACTACATCACATGTAACTTTGGTCCCATAGGTCATATTTGACCTCCGAGAACGATAATAAAATCTATCTATCTATCTCTCTCTCTCTCTCTCTCTCTCTCTCTCTCTCTCTCTTATATATATATATATAAATACAAGGCCCCAGAGACAAGGAGCTAGAGGATGCAATTTGGAAGGTGCCTTGAGTCTTGGATCATGCACATAAAGCTTGAAGCAATCCTTGGGAATTGTTTAAAAGAAAAAAATTACAAAATTCCCGTTACCACAATTTCTTACAAAAATTTTAGAAAACTTGGTGAGCATTTTTGCAATTTGACACTATTTTTCAAAAATTTCATCTATAATTTCTTTCTTTTGCAAGACAAGGTATGGTCCATATGTTTCATCTAAGAAAACATATCTAGTTTAAATTTTTGTAGCCAAGGTAATTTTGATCATATATATACATGCCCATATATTGTTCAGCACATCCACGTTCTCTACCCTCTCACCTCCCCCATTACTCTCATCATGTTCCGCAAAACTTGTAGTGACACGAGGTAAATATGCATCCATCTCTCTCTCTCTCTCTCTCTCTCTCTCTCCAATGCTAACATTTGAATTGCAAGGTTTCTAAACCCTAACAATTAGCTATTACTCAAATGGAGCATCACCTTCCGTGGAGGCTACTCGGTACTTCAATCGCCAACCCTAGAATGATTTTCACATATTAAATTATCAATGCCTAGTAAAGATGAACCACATTAGCACATAATCAAGGAACAATACATATTGGCACATGGAGCATGAGTTTGATAAGTTCTTTTTTTTAAGACAAACACCTTGCATTTAAAGTTGCCATGCACACACACACACACACACAAGGCAAATTAAAACTCAATTGTAGTATTATGGACTCTCTATTGTGGTGGATCTAAGAAAAATATGCCTGAGAAGAGCATAACATGGGGAGCAAAGCATGGTGAGGCTCACAATTAAGTGCATACATTCATCTCTCAAGAAGAGCATAGCATTTTATGTCATAAATGATGAGCTTGGAAAGTTTTGTAAAGAAGAGCAAAGCACGGTGAGGCTCACAATTAAGTGCATATATTCATCTTTCAAGAAGAGCATAACATTTTATGTCATAAATGACGAGCTTGAAAAGTTTTGTAGACCAAGGCATGCAGTTCTTGGAGATATTCCCAACTTGGAAACTTGGCTACCATGGTGGGAAGTTAGTGTGCCTCACTGAGGGGACATATTTTTTGCCTCCCCAATCCTATATGGATTGATGTTGTGTTCCGACCTATGACGGCCAATTTGTGTGTGTTTCTCATAGTACTTTTTGCATTTTAATAGCCTAGGTAACTTAAGCAAGTACACATTTTGTATCAAGGTTTTGACAAGATTTGCTCAAAAAGATATCTCGCTCGGCTTTGTTCTCTTGAGATATGGATCTCCCCAACCTGAACCTACCTTTCACAAACTCATCCACAAAAATGAATTTTTCTTGAAGGAGATTGCATGATCCAACCATCTCTCTTTTGTCAACATCCTTTTCTACCTCCTTCAACTTAAAAATATCTACCAAAAGATTGGATACCAAGCTCAACAAGCTTCTTCTGAATATGCTCGTCTTTAAGAGTAGGTTTTTTCTTCTCCACTCTTTTCATACATAGAGCAGGTTTTTTCTTCTCCACTCTTTTTATTTAAGAGTAGATTTTTTCTTCTCCACTCTTTTCATACATAGAGCAAGTGCATCAGGAGCAAGAAGAAATAAGTTATCAGATGTTTGCATATCAATTGCCAAAAACTCCTTCTTTGACTCTCCTTCTGTATCAATGAAGTCTTTGGCCACCTCAGAAAAAGAGAGGCCTCATAGATAACTCTACCTCCTCCGTGGGCTCATCGATGACAATACTAGCTCTAAATTGAGCAACATTAAAATTTGCACTCTCTTGCTCCTCAGCTCTATCGCATAAATTTCTTCCTCCTCTAGAGCTTCATTTTTCTCAAGATGTAGGACTGTGGAAGCATTTGAATTTGTTCCCTCTTTGTCCACATCTTTCACTTCATCTTGATCTTTGCCTTGCATGCCAACTTTAAGGAACAAATAGAAAATAAAGGCAACTTCCTTTGAAACGAGGTTGCAAGGCTTTGAATGAACATGACAAGAAATGTTCGGTGGGCAAATAAAAGAATACTTCTTAGAAAATCTTCCTAGTCCCCTTCTTACTTTGCCTTTCTCAATTGGGTTGGTAGTAAATTCAGTTAGATGACAATAACTCTTTCCATCTCGTACAAAACACCGACCCTCAACTGCCTCTTCAAATTCTTTGACCTCCTCTGATAGAATATCTTTCAATTTGTTTAACATGATTGCAAGATCAAATTTAGGATTAAATATTTCATATGCCTTTGTGTACACTTCCATGTCACATCCATCCATGACATCAACCACAACTTCTCACTTGGGCTCTCATTCAAAATCTCCTCTCGACTTTCAGGAGTCATACTCATCCTTTTGATTTAGCTTTGGGGATGATTTGATAGGAGATGGGGAAGTGATTAATGGAAACAATTAAATGGAAGATTGGATTACCAAAAGGAACAAGGGTAACAAGGTATCGTACCCAAACAATGCGATACAACATTGCGAGAGACACAGTGATGGATGGGAAGGGAGAGGAAGTGATGGATGGGGTGGGAAGTGATGGATGGAGAGAGAGAAAGAGGAGATGGCCGTGTACACATTTGAGGCCTAAACGACGCGATAGGATTCAAAAGAAACTTTTGGAAGTATATAAGATCACATTCTGCGGGACAAGTAATTGGACAAATGCTTAGGTACGATACAAAGCGATTGGACAAATGCTTAGGTACGATACAAAGCGATAGGGAGGGTGGCAAGAAAGGTTGTAGACTAGTATCGCACCGTGCAAGTGTATATGGAGCATATAGGATGGGAGAGAAAAATGGAAATATATCTTATATATGCTGTCAAAAAATGATCGTAGGTGACACATGGAAAGCATGTACATGTGCCATGTGGCAAGTGTCCAACAATCATTTGTATGGACTATTGGTCGTATAAAAACTTCTCAGCACGTGCACATTGCTTGGGTTATCAAATAGCATCATTTCGGTGATTTCCAACCCACACATTGCGATATAGCTATGCATTTCTTGCTTGAACCCCTTTGCATCGCATCTTCAAGCCCATTCTCTTGTCCATTTTGCCTTCATTCCACACAGTGCGATAGGGGTTTGTCCTAGTTGCTGAGAAGGGTTCCCCTTGCTTTGTTCAAGGAACAATCCCTTTGCATGGTGCATAAAGCAAAGCTCCTTTTAGCTACCTTTTGTCCCTTCTATTATCTCGCATGGCATGATACTGTAGGGCAACAAATCTTGAATCACCCATCATTGCTCTATTCGAGCATTCACATCGGTCATCCGATTGTACATCCCACTTTCACCTCTATTGTCCCACAGGACCCGTACGAGGGGTCGTCAAAGTTTGAAACACGCCTCATCGCTCCATTTGGCCATTCCCATATGCCATCTCATGAGATCACTCTATTATCTCGCACGTCGTGATACTGTAGGGTTGGCAAAGTTTGAAGCACACCTCATCGCTCCATTCAAGCATTCCCATCTGCCATCCCACAACATCCCTCCATCACCTCTATCATACCACATGGTGTGATACGACAACGTTGGAAAAGTTTGAAGCATATCTTATTATTCAATTTGGGCATTCTTATCGGCCATCTCATGTTATCCCCCCGTTCTCGGCCAAATGGCAAGAACAAAGCAAACTACCAAAAAAATTTACAAAGTTCTAGAGGAGTCAGAGAAACATGAGGACAACCAAGAGGAACCAATTGTCAAGCCAGAATCAAAGAATAATGTACAGGAGAAGCCAATTCCAAAACCTCGTGCCAGTCCCAGTGCTAGAAAGAGAATGAATTATCAAGTGAAGTCTTTAAGGGAGATACGGAAAGCACAAAAATCAACTTGCCTTCTTATCCCTAAGATGCCCTTCATGAGAGTTGTCAAGGAGATATCAAAGAGATTGATTAGCATGATGAGAAGCAAAACCTTTGTTTTAGTAAGGTGGCAATCCAAAGCTCTGACATGCCTTTGGGAGGCTGCTAAGTATTTCTTAATAGACGTTATGAATGATAGCCACATTGCAGCTTCATTTTCTCACACAATCATACTTATGAGCAAATATATTTTACTTGTTTCAAGGTTGAGGTACAAGTTTGATAAGGTTTTGTAGCCAATTCCTAGTGTCCTAGGAGCTTAGGGCGTATCAAATTTTAAATATTCCTCCTGTCAGATAACATAAGAAGTCAGTTTTTTATAATACCAAACTTATCGTCCATCACCTGAGTACCACAAACAAGGATTACAATATAAAAGCTTTCAATCATTACAACCAAAAAGTGCCTTTACAAACATACGCAACATCTTGTGGGTCGAGAGTGCTTGGCAAGATGAGTACACTCACTGTAAATGTGCATCACCTATGCCATTTATTTGTTTTTATTTTTTCCCTGATGTACTCATGTTCTTCAAATTTTTTCTATTTTGCTGCACTTGCATGAATATCCAGAGTCTTGGGTCATGTGGGTGAGAGAGAAGGTCGTTTCCATGGTTTTGGAAATATCAATAAACCCAAATGATCTAGACTCTCCTATGCACCAACTCAGATGATCAATACTCTCCTATGCAAACAAAGAAAGGTAGAGCCACCAAGGGTGTAGCTATAAAGAAAAGGGAGCACCAGAAGAAAATCCCTACAAAGAAGAAGAGCCCTACAAAGAGAAGCCATGCAAAGAGCCCTGCAAAGAAGAGCCCTGCCAAGAGGAATAACTCTACCAAGAAGAAGAGCCTTACCAAAAGAAAAGCAGAAGCAAAAGGCCCTCCATTCCATTCACCACTAATATTCAAAGTTCAAAAGCGTCGTTCAGCTAAGAACATTAAAGGAGAAAATCTTGGCTCACCTTTCAAACTTCCATTCATGTTTCCAAAGAAGGCTCCCAAGTCTCCCATTCCGATCCCTCAAGAGCCCAAAGAACCACCCCCATAGAACCCACTACTAAGTCCCCCAAGCCAAGCCCTCAAGAGCCCAAGTCATCACCCCCCAAGGAACCCAACTCACCACCACCCCCTCATGTACCGATTTCACCCCTCCTGGACACATAAAGGAAAAGAGTCTCTAGAGACACGGATCTTCTCAAGCAAAAAGAAAGTGGAGTTTTGTGATTGATTACATCACTCCACAAAAGTTATGTACACTTATGTTCATTTTGGCCATATGAACATACACCCTTTGGTGATTCATACTTTTGTACTTAAAAATTTAATACCAACTATTCGATTCTTGATCATGTATCATGGTGTCATCTAGATTTAAAACCACATAAAAAATGATCAGAACATGGTAGTATATCTGTAAAATGTAATGATAATAGATTTATTCAAGTCCTTGTAAGTGTCTCAAATAAAACTCTTTTTGGGGGGAGACGTGATGCATGAGGTTGAATTCTCCATTCTCGTGCTCACAACAATGCTACCCACTTTGAATCTATATTAAGGAGATGTTTCATCAAGAAACTCAAGAGATTATTTGTCTTGTAGTCTCCAAATTGTTGTTACTGTAAGGCTTCTAGGCTCACTTTCTGGATGGACTATGACCTTTAGTTCAAACTTTGGAGAGTTTCCTTAGAGTCAAGACGAACCCAACTACCTAACTTACTTCTCCATCTCCTATAGTCATAGCCTAAACTAATGACTGGCAACATAGTTGGTATGAGATAGATATAGAGTTAAGGCTTACTCTACAACTGATATTATCGCCAATATGGAAAGTTTCTTTGGTACCTCAGTCTTCTTCAAGTACAATATCCAATTCGGCCATAGACAGTCTGCTATTAAGCCACATTGTCTTTGCCCTATGCAAATCCATTGTTTTGAAACATGCCACAAAGACATGCATATGCAAGACCCATTGAACCTTAATCCTTCTTGAAATCCTCTCAGGAGACATAGCTTTAACGATATCTTATTTAATCTTGGATTTGAAGCTTGATATGGTACATGCATCAAGGGCTTCCCAATCAAGTGATCTTATGGTGAGAACATGTAACTCATGTAGTTCTCCATATGCACCTTCTCTTTATGGAACCTTGTATTTTGCAAAATAGACAAACAAATCCATTGTTTTGTAAAAGGAAGGTGGCTTGTCAGCATACATAACATCTGCAATCCCCTTATGAAATGCTTTTAATGTTTCACTTAGACACTCTATGAACTCTCACTCCATAGCTGTTGACAGAAAGATAACTGAAGTAGAATCAAAAAATGAGAGAGAACAAAGGGACAATGCTAAATTCATCGTATCAAGTTCATCCAGGTTTAACACCATATCCTTAACCATGTATACATGTTGAACTTTAGCAAGCATGCCATTGTCGATCACTTTCAAGGCAAGAACACAACCTTTATATTTTATTTTTTTAAATCTTGCTTGGTTCTCTTCACCCTGTGTACACCTTTGCATGAAGGAAGCATTGTTACCCAGTCATTCACACGAAAAGACGTGGGTTTCCAAAAACCATAAACGCTATGAAAGTCACAAGAAGTTATGTTATGAGAAAGGGATGTGTAGAAGACGCCATGAAAACTCATAGATCACAGAAGAAAAATGAAAATACAGTGACGAAAAGAAGTCAGGCTCTCACAAAATGGAGGGAAGGTGAAAAAAGTAGACGTTTGCAACAAGTAGGTGACTTGTCATTAATGACCTTGTTTTTAGAGCTTTCAAACAACGATTTCATATCTTTTGGCAATGATTTTGTGGAATGTAAAATATAACAAAATGTTAGAGTCCAGTACTTTGAGCTGCAAATTTAATAGGCTTAATCGTTGAAAGCACCTAGATATAGCAATTTTGACTAAGTGAACAAGACATTTAGTTGTTCTCCACCAAAATAGGACCATCAAGATCCAAGACAAGCGTGCCATACTTTTGTATATGTGTCAAATGACTATGGACTAATCTTTAATCCTTAGATTAATATGCAAACCTTTTCTAGTTGTTTTTAGCTATAATGTGTGATCCCAAGGTGTACGTGATGTGTTAAGCACTGTACTATCTACTAAAGAGAGAGGTGGACACTCTCTTGGAGGTGTGGACACATCGGTAGCACCACTACCACAACCACCACCGCCACCACCTGAAAGACGAGATCTGTGTCTTCTCAAAGCTGAACAAGAAAGCGTAGTCTCCAGTGTAGCTTGACCATTCGGTGTAATTGGGATGCTGGTTTGAGGTGTGACACCACCAATCGGTGTGACTGGAATGCTGGTTTGAGGGCTTGGAGTAATTGTCGCTGGTCTGGAAGGTCCTGCTATCCAAAATTGTTGTCTATATGCACACTGATCTAGGAACAAGTGTGAGAAGAAGTACGCATATGCTTCAATGACATGCGGTTGGAGTAACTGAAAAGTTGAAACTCGGAGAGTATGGCTTCTCCTCATCTGCCATGGCTGCAAAAACTAATTTGAAAACATATATACAATACATTAGTTCACTTAACCACAAATAAACATCTCAAATACATTAGTTCACTTAACCACAAATAAACATCTCAAATAACACAAGTCACTATATTCACTATTGGATAGTAATTAAAATTATTTATCAAAAGTAGATATTACAAGGGAGTTCTTTAAAAAAATCACTAGTCAATCTCTCATCTTCTATGAGAGTTGATGCACCAAAGACATCAATCTCTATGTGAACTTTTGCATCTTCGTCACATCAAACGCCACGGCTCCATCCATCTCTGCATCTATCTCAGTATTTGATTGCTTATCTTTAGATTCAAGCATCGGCTCGAGAAGAGCATCAACTTCAAGCTCACGCTCCTCATCCCGATCATTCGCAATCCATGACGCTGCTCAGGTGTCTATTCGTTCTCACCTCCAACCCTTCATAGACTAGTTTACTCTGTGGAGAAACTTGGACGACAAAGAGCCAACACGGTTTATTCAAATCTTCCTCATCTTTTTCCTTCCACAATGGATCTATAATAACACAACCTGTTCACAATGCTGCAAAAGTATATGTAATGGAATTAGCCTTTTAACTTGAGTTGGAGCGGAAAGTAAATAACATATTGAACATTTCCTTCAGCATCCTTTTGTGTGTAGATGTATAGTGAGAAAGAAAGTGCTTGGATGGAGAGAGCAACATTAACACATTACTTCATTAACATGGCATGAGAAATACTTGTAAAAGAGAGTGAGAGTTTAGAGAAATTGACACCAATAGAGGACCGGATTAGTTGGAGCCGGTCCCCCCTCCAATAGGCATTTGTATATAGATTCTTCCATGACGAAAGACTTGTTTAGAATACAGTTGTTTATGTTCCTTAAGACCTTCTTGATGAGATGAAGATGGTAAGCTTCACTCACCAAGCATTAACATGGTAATAACAATAAACATGATTATCATGAACTTGGAAAATGCCCAGCCTCAATCCCAAGACCTCAAACACCATGAAAGGTGAGGAGAGCTAGCAAGGAGTGATGAAGAAGAGAGAAGTAGAAGTAACTCTATGAGAAAGCAATAACCCCTTGCACATAATCACTCATAGCTCTTGTAGCATAACTTAGCATAGTGTTAATGGAGATTAGAGAAATTAATAAGCAAGCATAAGCATTCTCTTGGGTGGATCTGCATCCATAGCCAAGAGCTTGTGGTAGTAGGCACTCAACTTCTCAAGCTTGGAGAAGGAGATGGAGTTCTTGCTTCACAAGAGTGTGTGAAGGGAAGAATGAGAGTGAGAGAGCTCGTGGGATTCTCAAATGAGAGAATGAGAGAGAGAGAGAGAGAGAGAGAGAGAGAGAGAGAGAGAGAGAGAGAGAGAGAGATCTAGCTAGGTCGGCCCCCTTCCCTAGGCTTTCCTTGAAGCTTATTGGACCATGTAGCCCTCTAGCCAATGAGAGCTTGGCTCCCTTTGGGGCAAGATGTGTAGTCTCTTGACAAGTGTCCTTCTTTCCCTCTTGTGAGGTTAAGCTAGCACCCCCCTTGCTTAAGCACAGCCCTTGCTTAAGCAAGCTTCCCCCTTGCTTGCTTGAGTAATGTGCCTCTATACTTGACATGTGGCCCCTTTCTTTTCATAAGAGTATGGGTCATTGGTGAGGTGCTCACATACTATCCACCTCCCTCCTTTGTAGGTCTGTCCCCCTCATTAGTAGTAAGTACTTTGAACTTGGTGAGCAGGCAGGCCCCTTGCTTAAGCACAGCCCTAGCTTAAGCAAGCTGCCCCCTTGCCTGCTTGGACCTTAGTGACTAAAGAGTAAAAATCAAGACTATGTCTTAAGGCTTTTAACACTTACCTTTGGAGGCTTTAATGAAGACAACCGTAAGGTCTTTTGCTCCATTGGTTAACTTTGATAGACCGTTTCTCATTTGGATCCCTTTACCATTGGCCCCGTGCTGAAATAGATCTATAAGCATATCTATATCTTCTTGTTGTAGGGCTTAAGTAGGCTAACATCTATAGGCTTCGGGTTGTAGTACCTCTTCTTGGTCTTCAACTTCGGGAGGATCTTCCATAATTGGTTCACTTGGTGGATCTCCTTCGTAGGGCTTAAGTAGGCTTACATGAAAGGCATTGTGTATGAGCCAATGGTTGGGCAACTTGAGTTGATAAGCCGTCTCATTGATGGGCTTCAAGATTTGGAACGGACCATAGCATCTTTTTGCTAGTTTAGCATAATACTTTTGATGGTATGTAGGATTTTTGCCCGTCATTTTCCTTAATCGAGCCTGAGGAAACTTGAGTAAGATCCAATCATTTTCTTTGAACGTTAAGGCCCTTCTGTGCTTATCAGAAAGCAGCTTTTTGCCTTTGTTGAGAGATGGAAGCCTCCTTAATCTATTGAAAATAATCTTGTAGGTCACGGCTATACTCATTGGCAACGAAGATCTTCCAATGTACTTTGAGTAGCGAGAGACTTTTAGGTATTCCCTCAATGATCTCAAAAGGTGCCTTTCCCATAGAAGTATGTACAGTATTATTGTAAGCATACTCTACAAGTGGTAAGTACTTTTCCCATTGTGAGCATTGATCTACTTCTGTAACATAAGTCTTTAGTAGATCGAGTATTGTAAGATTGGCTATCTCACTTTGGCCATCCGTTTGTGGGTGATAGGTCCAAGAGAAATTCGATCTTGTTCCTAGATTTTCAAAGAGACCTTTCTTGAAATTAATGATCATTCTAGGATCTCTATCTGACACAATGGATGTGGGTAATCCATGGTGTTTGAAAATCAGCGATATGAAGAGAGTTGCCATTTGGTGTGCCTTAATAGTCTTTTTGACAGGAATAAAGTGTGCTTGTTTGCTAAACCTGTCAACTATTGTCCATATTCCCGTATTCCCATGGATAGACTTGGGTAATCCAAAGATGAATTCCATGGATATACTCTCCCATGGTGAATTTGGGATAGGCAATGGCTGGAGTAATCCAATTGCTTCCCTCTATCATATTTGGTCTTTTGGCATACTACGCATTTTGAAACATACTCTTGTATGTCCACTTTCATGGTAGGCCAATAGAAATACGTCTCTACTCCTCGAAGAGTAGGTTGAATACCTCTATGTCCCGCATAGTGAGGAGCATGGGATTCATACATAACTTTCTCATGATGGGAATGGGTAACACATAGCCTATTTTCGTGGAGAACATAACCATCCTGCAAAGTGAATGGTTCCTCTTTCTTCCCCAAAGCAAGGGTGACATTATGTCTCTAAAGTCAGGGTCATTAGCATACTCATCTATCATAGAAGATAGGTCATTGTGAGTAGCAATAGACAGTGCATTAACTTTTAGTCATCGTGAAAGTGCATCAGCCACTTGATTGTGCTTACCAGCAATGTGAGCAATATGAAAATTAAATTGTGAAAGAAAATTTTCCCACCTCATTTGTTTGTCGGAGAGCTTGGTTTGCGTCATGAAATACTTGAGACTTTGGTGGTCGGTTCATAGAATAAATGAAGTACCCAATAGGTAGTGCTTCTATGTGTCTAGGACATGTACAACAGCTAAAATCTCTTTCTCATAAATTCCCAAGACTCATTCATCAGTATTGAGTCGTTGGCTCTCATATGCTATGGAATGCCCTTCTTGAAGCAAAACTGCTCCAAGGCAGTCACCACAAGCATCACATTGGACTTCAAATGTCTTTGAGAGATCGGGAAGCATGAGGACTGGTTGAGAGGTAAGCTTCTCCTTGAGTTTGTCAAAAGCATTTTGCTCCTTAGCAGTCCATACATACTTAACGTTCTTTTTAATTAAGTCATATAGTGGTCCTGCTACTTGGGAGAATTTTGCTATGAAGCGTCTATAGTATGCGCACATACCAATAAAGCTTCTTAGCTCATGTAGATTCTTTGGGTTATAGGCCATGCTTTTATTACCTCTAACTTTGATGGATCCATACGGATACCATCTTGAGAGATAATATGACCTAGGTATTGATAATATGACCATCTTGAGAGATAATATGACCTAGGTATTGAATCTCTTGAAGGAAAAATTCACTTTTCTTTTGGTTGAGGAAAATCTTATTCTCCCTCAATGCTTGAAAAACCACTTGGAGATGCTGCTTATGTTCCTCCAAAGACTTGGAGTAGATGATGATATCATCAAAGAACACTCAGTGAATTTGCAGTATGATCTAAAACATTTCTCCATTTGACGATTGAATGTAGCTCGTGCATTAGTCAAACCAAAAGGCATGACTAGATATTCATAAAGACCAAACGTTGTGCAAAATACGGTCTTTACGATATCTTCATCCACTATCCTTATTTGATGATATCCACTCTTAAGGTCAATCCTACTAAAGTAGGTAGAGCCTTGTAGCTTATCAAACAAATCTTCTACCTGAGGCATGGGAAATCTGTTTTTGATAGTGATATGGTTTAATGCTCGATAGTCCACACACATGCGGTATGTACCATCTTTCTTTTGCACTAAAAGGACTGGAGAACAAAAGGGAGAGGAACTAGGCCTCGCCATCCCTTTGTCTACCAATTCCTGTACTTGCCTCATGATCTCCTCTTGTTGAGCTTGTGAGACTCGATAAGGAGGCTTGTTAGGTGGTGAGCTTCCAGGAAGGAGCTCAATGCGATGGTCATCATCCCCTCGTATTGGAGGTAAGTCCATAGGGATATCATCGATGAATACATCTTGGAATCCTTTTAGAAAATTAGACAAGTCTAACTCTTCTTGATTCCTACCATTCATGTTTGATGAAACATTAGGATCTTTTGGAGACTCTTTGACAAAAATCATATATGCAAAAACTGAGCTCTTCATTGATTTATCAAAAGCAGGAGAATTTACAAGTGGAATAGTGCCACCACGCTCACTAGCATCTATATACATATTCTTTCCCCTGTAAGTGAAGTAAATTCTCCTTTCAGGGAACTTCATATTGGCAGCCATGCGATCAAACCATGGTGCCCCTAGGATAACATCCTCATGTTGGAGAGGAGAGATGAAGAAGTCTTCTTTGTCGACATAGCTTTGGACATGAAGCCTCAACTTCCCAATCAAGGGAGTAACAGAGGCTTGCTGTCCCTTGAAAGGTGTGTCAGCCATTACCATATCTCCCATCTTGAAAGCTTGAATGCCCAATTTGGTGGCCAACTCCGTTGATATGAATTTGTGAGTAGAGCCAGGGTCAAACAAGATGAATGCATCATGCTCTCTTACCTTTCCCCAAGCATAGGAGAGTGATGAGCCTTTGCAATGAGCATCCTCTTTTGGAGCTTCGATGGTGGAAGGCCTAGGAGTCTCATTGCGAGTATTCTTCTTGGGGCAAGAACGATAGCCGTGTCTCCCCACACTTGAAACACTTATGGTCCTTGCAAAAAGCTTCAAGCTCTTCAGGAGAGAGTTTTTTTTTACCTTTGTAAACTCCCTTCTCCTTGGACCGATTATTGTTTTTGTTGTTGTTGGAAGTGCCTTGGGAAGAATTTTGAGCGTTGGTTTTCCCCTTTGCATCATTTTTGCCTTTGTTGTCCATGGGTTTGACATTACGTCCAGCCCCTTGATGGAAATATATACGTGAAGCAACCATGGTGTGATGGATTACTTTGCTAATAGTACCAGGACGTTGAGAGTTGATGTATTCGGCCATCTCTTCAGGTAATCCCGCACATAATTGTTGCCTTTGCTGGGCAAAGTCTATATTTTGAAAGACAGTAGCCTTGAGATGTAAATCCCAAAACTTGTCTACATATTTGTGGATAGACTCATGGGAGAGAAGCTTCAAGTTGCGCCATTTGGTAAGCACTTTGTCCTTTGCATCACTTGCAAGGAATTGCTTCATGATGGAAACTCGTAGAGTTTTCCATGTCTTTGGGGTTTCGTCGTTGCCACGAAGGCTGGTCTACCATTGACGAGCTGATTTTTGAAAGTGCATAGCTACATGGCGTAGCTTGGAGGACTCTGTAAAGCCCTCGTCTCCAAAGGCCACATCAAATTGGTGGATGAAGGCTAACACTTTGTCGGTAGCACCAAAGGTTCCATCATAAGTGAGAAAAGAGATACTCTTTCCTCCCTCCTTGAACTTCTTTAACTTTTGGACCTTCTCCATGCAGGGAATGATTTGTGATGTCCTCCCCTCTTGTATTCTCTAGGAGAATATCCATAGCTTTCATCGGAAGAGGAGGAAGGTGAAGATGAAGGAGAAGAGGGTGACCTCTTCCTAGCCCTTTTCTTCCTTTGTTTTCTCTCTTGTCTTTCGAAATGACGAGGAGAAGGACTGTGTGTTGATCTTTTCCTCTTGGGAGGAGTAGGCGATCGTCGAGACGGGTGTCTTCGTGGAGCCACATCTTTAGAGGAACTTAAATTTTCATTGCTTTCTTGCTCTTTGGATTCCTCCTCTTGTATGGGAGAGAGTCTTCTTTTGGGGGTCTCTTCAAGAGGCCTCCTAAGCTCTCTCTCATCTTGGAGAGGAAGGGAAATTCATAAGCACGAAGTTGTTGAGTAACTTCGGCTTGCAAAGCAGGGTTGCCCATAGCTTGCTACAACCTAGTGACTAGATAATTCACAAACATGGGAGCATCATCATTAGCACCTTCATGTGCAAAATCAAAGCTATCAATGTTAATTCTACTCTCTTGATTATTGTCAGCCATGTTAACAAAATTTATGTATGTACTTAGTGTATGCTTTGGCAACTCAAAACCTTAGTTGCCACACTCCTCTTAGCCTTTGAAAATCGGTTCTTAAGTATCTACACCCATGGCTCAAACTGGTTAATTATAGAGAGTAGAGGAGTAGGTCTAACATAGCAGAGTTGCCAAGGGATAGCTCCTTTTGGACTTCTTATGGCTCGATAATGATAAAGCCGTAGGCAAGTCTAAAAAGACTCCATTATTAAGTCCATAGCTCCCAAGGTGTGCACCATACCCCACATAGTGGGCTCAACAAAATCGATAATAGATCCTAGTTCCACTTACCCTAATATAATTAACAACATCAACCATTTATAGGCTACTTAAGGACCTCTCTTCGTAAGCAAGAAAAGAGAAACCAAATGCTCTGATACCAATGTAATGGCATTAGCCTTTTAACTTGAGTTGGAGCGGAAAGTAAATAACATATTGAGCATTTCCTTGAGCATCCTTTTGTGCGTAGATGTATAGTGAGAAAGAAAGTGCTTGGATGGAGAGAGCAACACTAACACAGTACTTCATTAACATGGCCTAAGCAATACTTGTAAAAGAGAGTGAGAGTTTAGAGAAATTGACACCAATAGAGGACCGGATTAGTTGGAGCCGGTCCCCCCTATGACGGAAGACTTGTTTAAAATACAACTGTTTGTGTTCCTTGAGAGCTTCTTGATGAGATGAAGATGGTAAGCTTCACTCACCAAGCATTAACATGGTAACAACAATAAACATGATTAGAATGAACTTGGAAAATGCCCAGCCTCAATCTCAAGACCTCAAACACCATGAAATGTGAGGAGAGCTGGCAGGGAGTGAGGAAGAAGAGAGAAGTAGAAGTAGCTCTACGAGAAACCAATAACCCCTTGCACATAATCACTCAAAGCTCTTGTAGTATAGCTTAGCATAGTGTTAAATGGAGATTAGAGAGATTGATAAGTAAGCATAAGCATTATCTTGTGTGGATTTGCATCCATAGCCAAGAGCTTGTGGTAGTAGGCACTCAACTTCTCAAGCTTGGAGAAGGAGATGGAGTTCTCGCTTCACAAGAGTGTGTGAAGGGAAGAATGAGAGTGAGAGAGCTTGTGGGATGCTCAAATGAGAGAGAGACGGAGAGAGCTAGCTAGGTCGACCCCCTTCCCTAGGCTTTTCTTGAAGCTTATTGGGCCATGTAGCCCTCTAGCCAATGAGAGCTTTTCTTGAAGCTTATTGGGCCATGTAGTCCTCTAGCCAATGAGAACCTAGATCCCTTTGGGGCAAGATGTGTAGTCTCTTGACAAGTTTCCTTCTTTCCCTCTTGTGAGGTTAAGCTAGCACCCCCCTTGCTTAAGAAAGTTGCCCCCTTGCCTGCTTAAGTAATGTGCCTCTACACTTGACATGTGGCCCATTTCCTTTCATAAGAGTATGGGTCATTGGTGAGGTGCTCACATACTATCCACCTCCCTCCTTTGTAGGGCTGGCCCCCTCATTAGAGTAAGTACTTTGAACTTGGTAAGCAGGCAGGCCCCTGCTTAAGCACAGCCCTAGCTTAAGCAAGCTGCCCCCTTGCTTGCTTGGACCTTAGTGACTAAAGAGTAAAAATCAAAAACTATGTCTTAAGGCTTTTAACACTTACCTTTGGAGGCTTTAATGAAGACAACCCTAAAGTCTTTTGCTCCATTGGTTAACTTTGATAGACCTTTTCTCATTTGGGTCCCTTTACCATTGGCCCCGTGCTCAAATAGATCTATAAGCACATCTATATCTTAATCCTTGTTCCCGTTTATTCTCCCATATTAAGTGATCAATTTAATATAATAAAATTATTTGGGTTGGTTAGATGTTAGATTTTATGACAGTATAATTGTATCCCAGTCATTCGTCAATTGAACCCAAGAACTCATTGATAATAACACGAGGTTCCTCCACAAGCCATCCCTTGGCTATGCTATCCTCAGGGTGAGCCCTTTGATGAACGAACCCTTATAACATATTCATGAATCTGTCCAAGAAGAACATCCACCTATAATGGACCGTTTCAGTTATTGCAACTTCATTAACCACATGCACAAGTAAATGCATTTGGACAGTAAGAATGTTGGTTGGAAAGTCTCTCTTGATGGGGTAGATTCCACCAAAAGTGTTTCATTTGATATTCGCCTCCTCTATTGAGTCCGTGTTGGGAGATTGGAGCGATACTGATATCTAATATTTGACCTATTCTCTCTTGACCATGAGATTGATAACGCAAATCTTATAGCTTCTCTATAGGAAAAAGGCCATTGTTGCATATATGCTGATCACAGATCTTTTGTTTTCAAAAATTTGGTGCTTACATAGCATACAAGGACATGCCATCCTATCGTCTATAATTAATCTAAAGATTGCAACAAAAAAAAAACAAGTAATAGTGAGTGCACACGGCTTGACTGTTATTAGAGCGTATAACATGAGCTAGCACATAAATTTGAATAAAATTATGTCCAAATAGCCCTAAGCGGACAAATTTCCACCCATAAACGTCTTCGCACGGCTAACCATAATGGCCAAACCAAAAGCCGCTATCCCTAACGAGCCAAACCATAAGCGTCTTCACATGACTAATCTTAATCGGCCAGATCATTTACCGGTATTCCTAATCGACCAAACCAACAACATCTTTGCACGACCATCCCTAATTAGCCAAATCAAAAGGAGATAACAATGTAACTTAATCACCTCACATTCTCTAGCCATGCCTGATCTCCACACACCTTGGTCTAGAGGTGCACAAAGATCAAGACCATCAGGTAATACTTGTCTTTATTGGTCAATGCCTATATTTATGGGTGCGACATAAGTACACACCCACGTCTACATGATAGTGCATGTAGAACGAGGAAAAATCCTAATACATATTAGTCTATCCTAAAATCTTACCAATCAAACTAAACCTCTAACCCTTAATTGAAACCTAAGTGGCTAGCCCTAAGCGGCCAAACATGGCTCAGGCTCAGTCTCAGTTTGAGTAGATTGTAGAGTTTAGAGTCTAGAGAGAGAGTCTCCTTTGCTTCCCAAAGCTTCCACCAACTTGTAAGTACGACAACTGCATGTGAGCGGCGGACACCCACGTTTACATCACAATGCATGTAGAGGGTTTCAAAAGACGCCAACCCTGAGATGCTAACCCTAAGTCGTTAATCCTAAGAAGCTAGCCTTAAGCAGATTGAAATGGCCAAATGCTACCCGAATCCAATTTAGAGCGGCTGAACCTAAGCGGCCTTACACAACGTACCCCAACTGTCCAAACATGGCTATTTATTAGCGGCCAAATGAAAAGCCACTAACCCTAAGCGGCTAGCCCTAAGAAAATTGAAATGGCTAAACACTACACTAATCCGATTTGGAGCGGCTTTATACAACCTACCCTAACAGTCCCAATACGACCATCTATTAACGGCCAAACCAAAAGTTGCTAACCCAAAGACCCTTACCGGCCAGCCCTAATCAGATTGAAATGGCCAAACGCTATCCTAATCCGATTTAGAGCAGCCAAACATAAGCAACGTTATGCAGCCACATCTTAACAATCAAACCATAAGCAGCTAACTCTAAGCGGCTATCCCTAAGCAAAAAACTTGTCAAATGCTGTCCTAATCCGATTTGGAGTGGCCAAATTAAGCGGCTTTACACGACCTACCCTAACCGTCCAAACACGGCCCTCTATTAGCGGCCAAACCAAAAGCCACTAACCCTAAGCGGCTAGCTCTAAGCGGAGTGAAACTCACTACAAAAAAATGTTCACCACGATCTTTTACCGCCTTTTGTAGAGAGAGAGTTCAAAATGGGCTAGCTAAAGAAGAGAGAGGACGGGAAGCTTTTTTTTGTATTTCATATATTACCGCGTGTGTTACCGTTTGTATTATCGTGTGTTTTGTCGCAATTATTGCTGCTATAATTGCCACGCTTATTACCAAACCCCACTTTAGCGCTTGAACCTTCTTTGGTGTCTCCCTCTGTTTTGCTTGTGAATAAAAATTAAAGAATATTATTTAAAGATTTAAAAAATTAAAAAAAGATATTAAAACATGAAACAATGGCTATGTGGATAAACATGAAACTACGAAGAGGAAGCTCCACTATAGAGTTATATATGGGCCTCCATGTAAAGCAAGCATTGTCAGAGATGAGAAGCCAAACATGGACTACATCTTCTGTTGAGGCATGGACACTACTTTCTCGAACGTCACATATGCCCACAGAAGCAACCTCCATGGCATCCACCCATCACGTGTTGGATTGGCTCTCACAAATTGAGGTAGCTGATTCATCCCGTTATAGCAAAACATAGTCAAGCCTGTTTTACAAGCGGAACCCCTTGTCTTCTACCTACACGCTCCAAGCTTAGGGATCTGCCTTATGATGATCTGGAGATCCCTTCGTTCAACAAAGCATCCTCACTTTGAAGATAATCCTGGCATTGTTTGCTCAATGCCCCTTTGGAGCTTACATTTTTTATTTTCATCATGATAGAGTGAAGTGTGCCCACATTTACCAGATGGTAGCACCTATGTTAGTGTCTTCAAGCTCTATCTTGCAACAATGTGCAAGTGACCTACACTTTTGAAAGAACCTTTCTCATTCTCTTGCAAATGGGTTGTCCAAAGAAGAGAGAGGGGGGTGGGACGCCAAATTTTTGGTGCTTAAATTTTACCACGGATATTACCATTTTCATTACCACCTTTATTATTGCCTTCATTACCAAACAGCGGACACATTTCACCCGAGAGACTACATCCATGCATTCTTTGCATATTCTGAAAGGCTTTACGTAGTGGTGCCAAAGAGCTCTCTTGTCATGAAAAGGTGTTGAGCAAGAAGTACAATAAAGGAGCTTCTTTTCAAAGCACTCTTGCAGTAGCAACACACACAAAACGCTAGCTCCAATTGCACCCATAACGCTTCATAATAACAACGGAATGCAATGTGTGAAGGTGGATGCAATGGAGAGAAATAGGTTATAACCGTCGTTATTGTTTGTAGCATTATCGTGCAGTGATCTGGAACCAAAATATAAAAATTTGTGTACGTTTATATATTTTTCTTAGAAAAGTACAAAGTATTTGTTATTTTTCATAAATAATTGTTTCAAAGAATTGTAGATATTTTGTCATTGTTGAAATTAAAGTTGCACGAAAACACACACAGCTTGGAGAAGACGAAGGAAGCTCAAGGCACACAACAGAGAGTGTATTACTTAGTGTGCAATGGAAAGATAGATAGCCCTAGAATGATGGGCGTATATACAATGCATGGGGAAAAACCTCCTGAAGTGATGCGGTGAACCAGAGTTGGCACATAGAGTAAAGGAAGTGACATGCCCTGAGGACATGATCAGTCCACAAAGGGGAGTAAGCCCAAATCTTTGCGGAAAGCTTCAAACTTCTCACGAGACAATTCCTTTGTGAAAAGATCTGCAAGGTTGTCCTATGTTGGCACATACGCCAAGCTGATCTCTTCTGCTGAGAGCCTCTCCCGAACATAGTGGTAATGCATCTCAATGTGCTTTGTGCAAATATGAAAAATTGGGTTCCTCGCAACTGCCAATCACTTTGATTGTCAATGTAGATACTGTTGGCAGTGTCTTGTTCAACACCCAAATCAATTGTAAGGCGTCTGAGCAATACACAATCAACCGTAGCTGTGAAAACTGCCGTGTACTCAGCCTCACAACTAGAAGTGGCCACAGTAGGTTGCTTCTTGCTCAACCATGATATACATGAACTGTCAAGCATGAAACAAAAACCACTTGTGGACATTCGCATTTCAAAACAACCAGCCCAATCTAAGTCCGAAAAAGCATGTAAGTTTGGTGGCAATGATCCCCCCTTGGGATAAAACAAGCTAAGATGTAAAGTGCCACTCAAGTAGCAAAAAATCCTCTTAATACCCTGCCAATGTTTAGACCCTGTGCTATGCATAAATTTGCTAACATGTGAGACTGCAAACTAAATATCCAGCCTCATGTTGCATACATAAATGACGCAGCTAATAACAGTTTGGTAAAGAGTGACATCGGGCAGGATCACCAGCATCATGAAGAATCAGTTTCAAACCTGTTTTCGTGGGAGTGGTAATAGGTTTGCAATTCTTAAGTCCAAACTTACATAGCAATGTCTCTATGTTACTCTTTTGACACAAGGCAATACCACATCACACTGCTTAAAATGTGTACACAAGTAATGATGCAACAACCCCAAATCTTTCATCTTGAAAATAGCATTCAAATCAGCCTTTAATTCAGCAGTATGTCTCCCATTTGGTCCAGTGATCAACAAATACGCCACATAGAGAATTACAATGAGAAGTACATCACCCTCACTCTTTACATACAATGTGCTTTCTGTTGGTCTGTATGAAAGACTCATTTGACCAAATGAGTGTCAGCCTTCTCATACCAAGCACAAGGAGATTGCTTCAACCCATACAAAGTTTTCTTACATCCGCACACTTTATCATGTTGTCCTTTCTTGACAAAATTGTGAGGCTGCGTTACATAAACTTCCTCAAATATGTCACCCTTCAAGAAAGAAATAACAATGTCTAATTGATGTACATCCCAACTAAAATGAGATGCCAATGCACATAGAAAATGCACAATAGTCATACGACAAGTGGGAGCAAAAAAGTCTCTTCGTAATCTATGCCTTTTTGTTGTGCATAACCCTTTGCAACAAGTCGAGCCTTATGGCGATCAATCTCACCATCCGGCTTGCGTTTCAACTTGTAAACCCACTTCGTACCAATGGCCTTTTTGCCAGAAGGCAAATCACATAAAGTCCATAGTGTCATTTTCTATACGTGCATCATATTCTGATTGCATGGGAGCCATCCAATTTTCAAAATTTTGTGCTTGATCAAAAGAGAGAGGTTCCTCAACATCATGTAAGCTAGACACAACCAAAGCATAATATTATGATACATAAGATGCATGGCAAGAACCTAAACGAGTATGACTAGACAATGGTGCATCCAATTTATCGTCATGCAAAGAATGCACTAGCCATTTAGGCATACCTCTAGCCTGCTCATTCTCAGCCCTTTCCTCATCAAGTACATCATGTACATCTGCATCAGTAATAGGTTGACCTGTAGCATTTTCAGAAACCCCTATAGGTTGTGTATTTGCCTCATTGGAATTTACATTCAAACTTCCACCAATAAAAGAAGGCAACAAAGTGTCATAAATGTCCTCTGAGCTTACATTATTGTCTCTACTACATGACAGCAAGGACTGAACAGAATCTTCCACAAACACAACATCTCGTGAGACCAAGATACGCTTTATTTGCGGATGATACAACCTGTAACCTTTGCTTTCAGCACTATAACCAACAAAAATACATATGACAGCCTTATCATTTAATTTTTTGCTCTGTGTTTGTGGCACCAAAGCATATGCCAAACATCGAAAATTGCGCTTTTGATCAATAGAAGGCTTTCTATCATATCATACTTTGTATGGAGTAATAGACTGCAAAGCTTTTGTAGGACACCTGTTTAGTACATAAGTGGCACACATGATGGCCTCAAGCCAAAACAAATGTGGCAAAGCTTGACTTTTCACTATACATCGTGCCATTTTTGTAAGTGACGTGTTTTTCCTCTCAGCAACACCATTTTGTTGAGGCGTATGAGGCATTGTACATTGGTGTTTTATCCCATACTAATTAGAAATGCATTAAATTCATGAGACATATAATCCCCCCCTCGATTGGAATGGAGGGTGCCCATAGTACATTTCAAGACATTTTCAGCCATAGCCAAAAATTGTTTGAAGCCATAAACACTTCAGACTTCACTTTAAGAGGATATACCCATGCATGCCTGGAGTAATTATCAATGAAAGTCACGAAGTAAAGGTAATTGCCCAAGGATGGAGTTTGCATGGGCCCACAAACATCACTTTGCACAAGCTACAACCTGCATGTGGCCCTAACTGAACCAACCTTTCGAAACTTTAAACGGTGCATCTTACCCAAAATACAACCTTCACAAATATGTTTGACAGGTGCTTCAAGAGGCAGCAAATAAGAAACCATATCATATTTTTGTAAACGCAGCAAATTAGCAAAATTCAGATGTCCAAAACGTGCATGCCAAAGTTTTGCATCTGAAATTGCCTTAGAATCCAGAACTACATTTGCAAAATTTTGCCCAAACTTTTCATACAAAGTGAGCTTATACATCCCACGGAATAAAATGCTAGATGCAACAATTTCATCACCGAAATTGAGATCATGTACTGTACATTTGTATTCCACAAATTTGACTACAAGTCCAAGTCTAGCAAGTGGAGATACAGACAGAAGATTCGTCTTGATCCCATGTACATACAATTCATCAACAAGTGTAACAGAACTGCCATTTGGAGCAATCAACACAATCTTTCCAACTCCCATAACAGGATAAGAGGCAGTGTTGGCAAAAGCGTCAAAATTCCCATGAGGAACATCCTTGAGAGAGGTAAACAAGTCACGATGAGAGGTAATGTGCTTTGTAGCACCACTATCAAAGTACCACACTTGAGCATCTGCAACAAATGAGAAACATGCATCATGGACATTAGGATCATAAGTGCACTTTGCATTAAAAGCCCATTCTATATCAACATCTACATCATTGTCTCCTTTCACAGAAAAATTCAACATTAGCTGCATTTGTAGTGGATCCATCATTAGTAGTGGAACCAACCACTTTCTTCTTAGCCTCTTTGGCCTTCAACTTAGGACACTGCTTGTAAGAATCTGGCAAGGCATCAAGAACAATCTGCACAAGGGAACTGTCTAAAATGACTACACCTGCAAAAATAATTTTCTCATTGATATCCTTGATACTAGTAAGGAAAGTGTCCATATCATCTTCCTCATGCATAATCTTCGACTCCAGCTCTTTACTCAGTAATGCAATTTTTGCCTCATCGCGACTCTTGCGTAAAGACCAGCCACAATATCCCAAGCATGTTTTACATATTTTGCTGAACGAATGTGAGGAGTAATAGTGCACTTCACATACAATGCAATCAATGCATGAGCCTGTGCATCCTTTACATCCCAATGAGCTTGCTCAACCGTAGGCAAAACACCTCTGGGAATAGCAATCTTGCAAAAGCCTACAACATCCTCAACATCACCTACATTCTCAGAATCATGACGTAAATCAATGCCCTGCATAATGTTCCAAATTCCCTTTGACACAAGGACATGTTGCATCATGTAAGCCCACATAGGATAATTGTTCCCATCCAATCTGTCTTCAACAACAAACATCTTGAACACATTTGTGTTGTTGTCAACCATGGAGAATGTTGCACCTAATGTGAAAAATTCCCAAAAAGAGGAGAAATGAAGCGAGAACAACACGTGCTATATAGCACAAACCATAGTATACTGTACAGGACATGTTATGTAAAAAACAACACTAACAAAAATTTTACACAAAATTGATAAAATAGCATGCGTAGTACTGCCTGTAGTGGAAACAGAGGCTGAAATGAGTTCGAATCAAAAATCTGAGCAGATAAAGCTCTTAATCTCACCCTAGAATATTTTTAGACCTGCAAACTCTCACTAAAGCACACATAAATCAAAGAAAGTGAGCAAGCATGTGCTAGAGTTGCTGGCGACTAAGCCCGTGAGGACCAATTGTTGAAATTAGGATTGTAGGAAAATGCACACAGCTTGGAGAAGACAAAGGAAGCTCAAGGCACACAACATAGAGTGTATTACTTAGTGTGCAATGGAAAAATAGATAGCCCTAGAATGATGAGCGTATATACAATGCACAAAGGGAAAAACACCCTAGTGAGGGAAAGAATGTCCCAACGGTCCTAAGTGTGTTCACACACATCACTACCACATGTATATGGAAATAATCATTAATCAATTTAATCACACCCAACATAATTTAGCATGCTTCACAAAATTAGATAGAGAAAGAGAGGGAGAGAGAGAAAGAGAGATTAATGGATGACACGACAAAAAAATTTCATAACTTATGGTATACAAAATGTTTATGAATCATCTTCGGTCATTCTCTCATGAACCCACTTGGCACTAATGAGTTCTAGGAATTATGCAAGGTGTCGAGGCATAAGGGGTGCCCTCCTACCTCCATGCGCTTGCTTCCATGCTTCCCTCTCTTCTTGCAAACGCCTTGCCTTTGCCATTGTCCACAAGTCCACCCACTTGGTCATAACAGGATGCAAAAGTTACTGATCACTCGGTATAGATTCATATCCATGTTAAATAATTTTCCCTTTCCACGTGGCAATTGTAAATTCATCCTTGCATCCTCCTCATCTGACCACATGCAAGGCATTGAGGGATCAACTTGTGCCAAATACTCTACAATATAAACAAATTCCTCTTGCATGATCCATCCTTCGGCCGTGCATGTCTCTGGCTGGGACCGTAATCACACAAAATCTTTGAGCATCTTTTAAAAACTCTCTAGAAAGAACAACCATTGTGCATGTACTACTCCACATATAGCGATCTCCTCAACCATGTAAACCAAGAGGTGTATTTGGCCAAGGAGAACGGATTGAGAAAATGCATCCTCAATGGTACACATGGTTTCCACGGCAAGTGTTTGAGCTATAGGGATGGCATCTATTTCAATTTATTTGGAGCTTACAAATCTACAAGATAACACACAAGAGTACATAGTGGTTGTTGAGGATATTGTGTACATAGAAAAGTTAAGTTGAGTGGATATGTGATGTACCTTACTAACTCTTTGAGTTTTAAAATAGCTTCCCTCACTTTCTTGTGTCGGCATATGCGCATACTCACCATTTTTGTGTAGTCGGGGTTGGATTACTATTATAGTGGACAAGGAGGAGGACGAGGACCTGGACAGATAGATATTTTTTTGTAGTCCTCTTTTACAAGTGCAAATATGACAGAAAAACTCTATGATCACATGTATATAAAACTCATTTGCAATTTTCATCTTATTTGCAATTTTTTCATATTATCGTTCTTCTGTACCTTAAATTATCAAGGTAAGGTGTAACTTGCAATTTCAAAGTGTGTTTTTATTTTTCCTATACACTTTTCAAAATGCAATTGATGTTTCATATGTTTTATGCAAGTAAAAAAATAAAGGTGCCCATTATCTTGGGTGGCCCAAATGAGCACCTTTATTTTTTAGAAGTCGTGTAACGGTGATAAACACGGCTATATGCACTGCAATAAACACATTAATATTAGTGAATATATATCTGTGAGCATTTTCGTGTTTATTGTTGGCAAACCATTGCCGCAGCAATTATCGCTTTTATTACCGCACACACAAAGTTTTCTCTCTCTATTTTCATTTGTTAATCCGCGGCAATATTGGCGGTTCTGGATTTTTCTTTTATAATGATAGCTCTAAACGGATTGAAATGGCCAAACGCTAAGTTTAAACCGAATGAAACATGTAGCTAGCCAATCATAAGTGGCAAGTTCTAAACTAATTAAAATGGCCAAACCTTAACACCTTACCCTAATCATTTATGTCTAAATAGATTAAAATGGTCAACCGTATTAAGCGGACTATTTTATTTTAAACATAAACAAATTAACAAGTTTTTTGTTTAAGTAAGCATTCAAAGTTACTTTTCTTAATTGAACATTCATGTTGAAATTAACAAATAAAAAACTTACTTTAAAAACTCAATATTAATTACAATATTTTGTATGTGAATATAATTGGTATGATGTGTGTGTGTGTGTGTGTGTGTGTGTAAATTGTATGCATATTTATGTGCAAATATATGTGTACGCGCATATTTATGTGTGTGTGTGTGTGTGTGTGCATACAATATAGAGCACTCAATTTTGAACAATTTGCAATGTGGTTATGCATGTATGTGTGTAT